>NC_138890.1:70371206-70971206 GCF_965194825.1 Balaenoptera physalus | reverse complement strand
CAAGAGAATATAAATGCATTACAGTCTCCCTCTCTTTTGTGCACTATTTTATAGTCTTGGGTATTTGAATTACCTTTTAAATGTGCTAATAAATATTTTTGTAGATATCTCTTGACACAAGTACTGTAAATGTTTCTTGGAGATATAAAGATCATTTCAAAGTTTATGCTTTTTATAGATTTATGATACATGTACATTCCAGTGTATTTCATAAGCACCCAAATACTTGGAGTATCAGAAATGCGGGCTACAATATTCACTGTTACTTTGAGATTTCCAAAGCTGATTTTCTAAACATGTAAAGGGCACAATGTTACTCAAAGACCAAAAATATATTTAAAGCTGACACTCAGAGGGCCGTATATATACATATACATTTTTTTTTCCTACTGCAAATATTCTGGAAGGCTCTGTTCTCTGGAATTCCCATTCCACACTGATCCAATAAAATCTGACTTTACAGATTTTCAACACGTACCATAAACCAATCCCTTCTCCTCGGCTACTCTCCAACTCAATAATGGCAGTCACATTCATTACATTTAGTGAGTCAGACTTTCCGCAGTGCCTAAGTCACTCCCGGCTAGTATGGCAGGTGTGTGGTGAGTGACTTAGCTGTTTCAGAATTCTAGGAACCATGTAAGTTTAAAGCAGGCACAGTAACACCCTACTGGTCTGAAAAAGTAAATGCACCCTCTACAAATGCCTCACGTATATGACTTATGTGCTGGAGGGAAAATAGTCCAATACCCTTCCATTCTTTTTAATAAAAGTAAAGGCTTATAATCAGAAGGTTTATTTAAAATATTTATGAATCACCCTAAAGAACACAGTTGTTGCTTCCTGTTTTTGCCTCATTACTGGATATTGTGGGATTTTTAGGGTAGAAAAAATAAGAAGCTAGTATTCACAACACTTGAGATATCATGCCTTTTTAAAAACTGCACAGAAATAACATCAAGTGTCTATCTCAAACCCACAAAACCAATAAATATAGAGTCAGAGATGCCACTACATCCTTATTATCCCTTGGCTAGTGTGGCTTGCCCTTTTTCTCTCTTCATGTGGCATAATTATCTTTTCCCTGGAGAATATCGAGGTCAATCTAAAGTCAAGATTGTCTCTAAATAAATGTGCTATGACACCTGGCTGTCCTCCCAACAAGGCAAATGTGGCTGTGCTATATAAATACACAAGAAAAGGCCAATCACACTTCAACTCACAAATTCACAGGCATGTGAAGTAAGACACCCCATAGTCCACCCCTGTGAGGCTGATAATGATAACTAATGACTTCTCCAATTAAAACTTGGAGAGCTGGGTATACACTTTGGAAACTGAATAAAATAATCAAAACCTTTAAGGTCAGATATGCAAAACTTTTGAAGTTCTAAGACTCACACTTTGGAAATCTACTGTACACTATGAGATCTGGGGTCTGGAAATCCTAAATTTCCTAAATGTCTTCCAAAAATTAAAAAAAAAAAAAAGTCAAGCCATTTGGAAGAGTTCTCTCTTTTACAATTTTTGTTAACCTGGATCAACTCTAAATCTCTGAGAGTGCTCCTTTCATATCTATGTTAGGTGACTGTTGAGATGAAGCCAGAGATAATAAAGCGGTTTTGTACCGGAGGCCTAAGAAAGCTTGATCTTCAGAAGGCCTAAACCTCCTGCAGAGTCAAAAGGCAGATAATTTACATAATCACATTGTGGTCTTATCTGCTCTCCTTCAGGAAAAAGTGGTGTGGGTTATCTGGGGAATTGCTGTACTCCCCCTTCAGGTTGTATTAATAGACATAGAAAGATAAAACTTCCAAGTATCTTTGAAACCTTTATTATTATTGCCCTTCAACAGAGTCTACAAGTGAAGTCTAAACCGAGGCAAACTGGCTGCTTCTTCCCCACCATTCAAATGGGGCCGCGCGTCCTAATTATTACTGCTATGTGGCCACCGGATTCTAAACGCAAATGTGTGTCCGAACGACTGCAAGAGGTCGGCCCTGAGATGGGGCCGAGGGTGCTGCCCCAAACTGCGATCCCAGCCAAGCACTCACGGACAATGCATTGGTTTCCTCCAGGGAGCGTCTTCCATCCCGGGCAGCAGTAGGAGTGGAACCTGGATCCGCATACGTTGGGCCTGCGATAGACAAGTGAAGTAACGCACACTTAGAGAGGGGTGCGGTAATACATTAGCAGTTTTCGTTAACATTTATGGGACAACCAACAGACAAAAACTACACGTCAAATTCTTGGGGCTTGGGGCTCAGACGTGGTGTAAACGAGCTAGACACTGGAATGAGGAGGGTCAGAAATGTCTAAACATTGCCTTTCATCCGCCCTCCGCTGCTACCTTTTTAAAGAGCGAAAAGAAACAGGGAAACATAATTTGCTACTATTCTAGCCTCCGGATGCAGAGAACAAAGGGAACACTCCGTTTCAAAAATCCTTGCCCTCGTCCCCAAATCCATCCCTCCTTGATCAACTGTTACTTTGGCCCCGACATGTCAAGGATGGCGAGTCGGAAGGTGGAGCGCTCGGCTTGATGATTAGAGTGAGCTGTAAGCCCCGCACACGTCCTCAAACAAAAGGCTCGGGAGTTGCGCCCCCGACGGTGGGGAGCAGGCAGGCTCGACCAGCCCCAGCGCGGCGCGGGGCGGCCTCAAGCGCGCCTTCCGCCAGGAACTTGTTCCCGCACGGCGGGCTCTGCAGGCGCTCCGCGATCCGCACCCGGGGGCCTCCGACCCACCCGCTGCCCAACCCCCCGAGGGAGGTTTTTTTTTTTTTGGTTTTTTTTTTTTGCCGGCCGAACTGCGGAGGAAAAGGGGGAGGCGCTTCTGGGAGTCTTCAGGGTCTACTGGTGGAAGGGGCCCCGGCTCTAGCCGCCAGAACTGGGTTTTGGGAGGGGGTGGGATGGAAAGCTGCCAAGCCGAGGTTTCCCCCCGTGCCGCCTGCCCACCTACCCTCGGAGCACGTCCTGCTGTCCTCGCCTGCGGACGCGGCTGGCCGCCGCGACGCCCTCCTCCCGGTACTCGGGCACTGCGAACCCGCCTTCAGAGCCCGCCGCTGCGGGCCTGACCTGTTGCGGCGGCGACTGGGGCCGGGGCGGCTTGGGCGGCGGGGGCTGGGGCTGGCCGGCCGTGCCGTGCGCCCAGAGCGCCACGCAGCCCAGCCACACGAAGTAGGGCTGGAGACACAGCCGCCGCCGTCTCCCCATCGCGCGCGCTGAGAGCGCGCGGACCGTGGTCCGCGGAGAGGAAGCGCTCAAAGACAAAATCTACGCGGCCCGAAAAAAGTCAGGTCTAACAAGCCCTTCGTCGGCTCCGGAGACTCTCTTGAGCTCGGGCTCCCTGCTCTAGTGGGAGCCCCGGACCGAGCGCCGGCCCCCTGACTGCCGGCGGGGCGCGAGCTCTAGCGCAGCGGGCGGCGAGGCGCGGCGGCGGAGCGGCCGGCAGCCCCGCGCGGTCCACGTTGCATCCCCCGGGCCGCTGCCCCGAGCGACTCCAGGACCGCCAGCAGGCGGGGGCGGGAAATTACAAAAGTAACCCGAGCAGCCGCGGCGTAAAGTTACAAAGAAAGCGGACCTCAAAAGAAAAAAAGGGCCTGCACGCAGCGACTCGGCGGATTCCCGTGCGCTCCGGGCACAGATCTTGGAAAGCTGCAAAAGTCACCAGAGAGAAGCCGGAAAGCAAACAAAAGTCGCCCCCCAAAGAAAAGGAGGGTCTTCTCCCGGCTCGCCCGGAGTTCTACTGGGCAGCGACGCGCTGGCGGCGGCCGAAGAGCCGGGCGGAGGTGCGCGGGACCGGGGCGAGCCGCCGGTGAGAGGGAGGGCGGGAGGCTGGACGCCGGGGAAGATGCGGCGGGCGAGGGCGCGGCGCGGGGGTTTTGAGGCCCGGCGGGGCGCTGGGCGGGCCGGCGGGCGGCGGCTGTCAGTGGGGGCTGGAGCGCAGCCGTCCACACGTGGGGCGCAGCCCTGACCGAGGGGCCGGCGCAGAGTGGGCGGAGACAGAGTAAGGGGGCGATGGGGTGGGGAGGAACAAGGGGAGCCAGGGGCTGGGGGAGGGGAAGAGGAAGGAAAGGGGTAGGGTGAAGGGAGGGGAAAGGACTCAGATTGGGGAGAAGGGGGGCGATCCAGAGAGGAAGGCCAGGGTTTGGAAAAGGGGCTTGGAAAGAGGGATTGGCGAGCTTGGGTACGAGAGGAAATGAGCGGGGGATGGGGGCGAGGTTAGGGCGAGGAGAGAAGTGGGAAAGGGGAGGGAGGGCGGGGGGGCCTGGAGGAGGGGGCGAGGACGCTAGTCGACTTTGCTTCCCGTCCCCCTCAATTGGCCGCTAGCTCTGTTTTGACTGCCTGTACAAAGCGAGCAGACGACGGGGGAGGGGGCAGTTAGGGACCGGATTTGGGAAAGGAGGCTGCAGCCCCTTCCCCTCCCCCTCCGCCCTCGCTGGGCCACGGACCAGGGACGAGGGTCGCTAAACGCGCCTAGCTTGGCTAGACCCGCAGCTGAACTTCCCCACCGGGCAGAGGCCACAAGGTTGAGGATGAGAACGGGTCCTCCTGCAGGGACCCAGACCCAGACCCGGGGTTGGGGGATTCTCAGTCAAGCAGGACTAGAGACTCCCGCGGGAGTTGGCTGCAACCTCCATCCGAGGAGGCCGGGCCCTCCCCATCGCCCTCCTACCCCCACCTCCCCATCGGGAGCGGCGTCAGTCTGTGGAACCCGCAGAGGGGCTGGGCGTTTCCGGATTGAAATGCGCCCTCCACCTCCAAGACCGAGCTCACGTAGCCGCGGGGAGCCTTGGCAGCTTGCAGGCGCCGAGGTCCTGGGGAGTCCGTACAGGGGATGTGCTTCGGGGTGAGCCCTGCCAGGACTCTGCATGAGTTCGCAGCCAGAGAAGAGTTAGATCCCCAGAAGTGTGTTTGGGGGGGACGCGCATGGTGGGTAAATGGATCTTGGGGCATATCCCTGGTTCCTGTCTTAGACTTCAGATTAATGGTTAAACGCTAGCAATTGGTGCATCCACTGGCTGGCCGCTTGCCCTCTGGATCCGTAGAGTAGCCTCTGTGCTCGCCCGACTTTGGGGTCTTCCTTTGTGGCCCTGATTTCATGAGATTTCTGTGAAGCCCTAGTTGTCTCTCAGCATTTCATAATTAAAAATCTAACACCCCTGAAAACTGGGACTGGACATCCAGTCATGGTTTAGGATATAGTACGAGAGACCAATGTCTGGATTATTCAGGCCTAGAGAAACTTACTTTAAAGATTTATATACCTAAAGATTTTTTCCTGGCCCAAATTGCCCAGATGTGCTATTTGGCAGCCAAAATTCTCTGAGAATTGGCATAGCTCCCTCCTTTTTTCCCCAATGTAGTTAGGCAAAGACTTTTAAGGTAGTATTCCTTCTTACAGTATTCTCATAAGGAAAAGTAGGAGCAACATAATTTCATGTGGGACACCAATCTGTTCAAATCCAAAGAAACTAAAGACAGCAAGAGAGGTATTTGTCATGCCCTGTCCTTCAAAATCATTTTAATTAAAAGAGCTAAATAAAGTATCCCCTGGGTTAAAGCAGTGTTTTAATTATACTTTTTAAACATTTAGCCCCATTAAATGGGTTTTTATTGAATACTTAAATAGTTTTGTGGTTCATTTCTGTCTTTCGTATCAAATCCAAATGCTCTAAAATTACATAGGCATTTATCCTTAGACTCACCAATTCCACATTTAGAAATGTATTTAAAAGATAAAACAGGCAAAAAATGAAATGATGAATGCTGTAGTCTGTTCATTGCAGCACTGTTTATAATGGCAAAAGAATAGAAATACAAAGTTCCCATCCACAAGAAACTGGTTGAATATGGTTTAATCCATTCGGTAGAATACTATACAGCTGTAAAAAATGAATGAGGATCTCTCTATACTCCTATGAGCGATCTCTAGAATATACAATTCAATGAAAAAGAAAAACAAACAAAAAAAAACAAACTGCAGATAGACTAGGTAAATCTACTGAGACAGAAGAATAAAGGTTACCAAGGGCTAAGGTGGGAGAAGGGAATGAGGAATCATTGTTTAATGGGTATAGAGTTTCCATTTAAGATGATGAAAATGTTCTGAAAATTAATGTGATAATGATTGCACAATATTTTGAATGTACTTAATGCCACTGAATTGTATACTTAAATATGGCTAAAATGATAAGCTTCATGTTGTGTATATTTTACAACAATAAAAATTTTAATGTAAGGTGCAGGATATTGTATACGGTATGCTACCTTTGAGGGGGCAAATGTGCACATGCATGTGTGTGTGTGTGTGTGCACTTTTAAAAAATAGAAGTATAAACCATATCTAATAAAAATAGTTATCTTAGAGAAGGAAGAGGATGTGAAGGAATAGATAATCATGGAACCTCTACCTTTCCAAATATGCCTTGTTTTATAGTTCTAACTTTGGAGCCATGAGTATATCTTATATAGTTAAAAACAAAATTAAATTTAAAAGAGCTATGCCTAAAAATTGAAAAGAAACTAAAACAAATGGACCTGTTTATCATATTAGTGGCATAAATGGAGAGAATTATTATTTAAAGTGACATTTAAACACAATATTTGGACTGTACATCTTTAGTAGGATGTAACCTAAGGATGAAATGAACAACAAAGAAGTCTGAAATTGCATTCCATGGTAGTAATGTGAGAGATTGGGAAGGGGGAGAGAGAAAGAGGGAGATAGATATTAGAAATCATGATTTCAGCATAAGAGAAAAGAAATTAAATATAAAATGAAAGTAAAAACTCTGCAAGTTAAATTGAATTAAAATGCCAAGATGTAATCAGAACTTACATTTATCATTAAAAAATATGTATTTCCTGGTCCTACGCATTGAAAAGACCTGAAAGTAGTGACAACCCAATAGCAATAAACACCCATTGTGCTCAGATTGTGGTCCCTAAATACCATTTCCCAGTAAAAGGAATGAGGGCTCCTTTGGGTAGGTGGCTGATTTCAGGTCTGGGGCAGGAACTATGTAAAATGAGTCTGGATTATCTATTTTGTCATATTTGAAAGCAAGGAAATTATCAAACAATTTAGGGTCATGTCAAAAGGAAACAGGACCTAACTTGAAAAAGATTCCACTGACGAAAGATGGGAAAACCCGAATATCACAAAGAAAAATGACTGCAAAGGACTGAAATATATGAAATGTGTAAATATTCAAGAATTACGTATGATACTTTAAACAAAAATTAATTGGTCACTTTGGAGATTGTTAGGGCACAGCTTATTCTAGAAACATTGATAAATAAAATAATCAAACATTTATTTTGCCTTTGCTGGATAGACTCAGAGAAAATATTTCTTTAAAAAATTACAGTTGTAAACACAGGAATGATAGAATTTAAAAAAATCACAACTTTGCAAACTCTAATGAAATAATGGATCCAGGCAAGAGTTATTAATGGTTGCTAAAACTGTAAAGTCAAGGATTCTCGATTGGGGGCCATCTTTTCTCTGGAGGACATTTGGCAACATCTGGAGACATTTTTTATTGTCACAATAAGATGGTGTGTATGGGGCAAGAGTGTTGAGGGTACCAGGGATCCTACTAAATATCCTACAATGCATAGGACAGTCCCCCATAACAAAGTATTATCTGGTCCAAAATAGCAATTTATTTGAGAACCCTTGCATTAGGTGAACAGTCAGTGGGGAACTATTTAATGAATGATTCAAGCTGTAACCCCCAGAACCTAGTGATTATTGCTAACTTCTGAAAAATAGGATAATCAGACATTATGTGTCTAAGTGGTACAACTAGAGGCACACAGAACTGCCTGTGAAATATCTTTGTCAAAAAAAAATTGAACCTAAATGTAATCATAACTTTATATTTAATAATATAAATTTTCAGTTTCTAGGAACTATGGAGGGTAGTAAAACACATTAAATGATACCTCAAGAATACAGTCAACCAGATCTAGAATGTGGGAAATACCACAGGACCAAAGTTTTTCAAATAAATGACGTGAGTATAGAAAAGGGAGGGGAGCTCTTTTTATCCAACAATCACATGCAATGTTTGTACCTTATCTGAGATTGTTATTTGAACACAGGTGTAAAACAAAATTTTGAGGCAGTATGCGGGGGTGGGGGTGAAAGCTGATTATTAGCTAGTAAAGATTTATTTTCAATTTTAGGGAGTGTGAAAATGGTATGGTGGCTATATTTTTTAATAATATTTTCTAATACTGACTAAATTCTTTATGGGTGAAATGATATGATGCCTGGGATGTGACATAAAATACCACAGGAAAAACACAGGCAGGGTTCTAAAAAGATAGAGTAGATGTACTTTCCTCTATTCCTCTTGCTAAGTATACTTAGCTGAACATCGTGGACATTATGTATAGAAAAAAAGAGTAAGAAGACTCTGATCAGTGGAGAGAAGATGGAAGACTGGCCAGGGACCTGAGTCACAACATGGAAGTGAATTCCTTGGGTTTTTTTGTTTTTTGTTTTTGTTTTTTTGCTTCATACATTGTGGACTGGGTGCTGGAGTAGGTGACAACCTGAAAATGCCAACTGGCACAGACCAAAAAAAAGCCTCCAAGAAAACCCTGAATTCTCTAGCCAAAGGACAGGAAAGGGGCATATTAGCCAGACAGAAAACTTGTAGATGATAACTGCTCTATAACCAGCCAAACATCACAGAAAAAAAAAATGTGGTCTTCCCCAACCAGCAAAGGCCAAGTGAAGACTTTAAACGTTCATCCTTGCCAGGCTGTAACAAGGTGTCCTTCCCCAGAGTAGTGTCAGAGAAGGCCAAATAATGGGCCACTCCATCCGCCTGCTGCCCCCACGGTGCCAGTGGAGAACCTGGACTTCCACTCCCACCTAACAGTAATGAAGTGCCCCTGTCTGCTGGGATGGTATCAGAGGAGTCCTAGTAGAGAGTCAGGACTCTTATCAATGCCCATCCCCATGGGAAGCCAAGGAGAGCCACGTGGGGAGCAATAATAAAGCATGTCTCTCCCTCCCAGCCAGGGTGGTATAGCAGAAATTTAGTGGAGAGCTAGTACTCCCAACCCTGCCCAGCAATAACAAAGTGCTCCTCACACCTCAATTGTGTCAACAGAGGCAGAACATGGACTTCTCCTGCCATCTAACAGTAATGAGGCAGCACCCTTCTCTCTTCACCCCCAACCCCGTGCAGTATCAGAAAAGGCTGCTAAAACAGATGACTTAAATAAGATCCAAAGTACCATAACACCCAAAATGTCCAGGATTCAATTGAAAATTACTCCTCATACCAAGAACCAGGAAAATCTCAATGTAAATGAGAAAAGAAAAGTAATACTCACCAATGCTGAGATGACGCACATGTTAGAATTTTCCAACCATGGCTTTAAAGCAGACATGATAAAAATGTTTCAAAGAGCATTTCTGAACATGCTTGAAACAAAAGAAAAAGAAAAAGAAAAAAGAAAGCCTCAACAAAGAAATAGAAGATATAATGAAGAACTAAATGGAAATTTTATAAGTGAAAAATTCAATAATTAAAATTTAAAAGCTTAATAAATGGGTTTAACAGCAAAATGGAGAGGACAGAGGAAAGAATCAATGAACTTGAAGGTGGAATAATAGAAATTACCCAAACTGAACAAAAAGAGAAACTAGATTGAAAAAGCAAACAACCAGAGTTTCGGGGACCTGTGAGATTATAACAAAAATATTTAACATTTCGTCATCAGAATCTGGAAGAGGAGTGTAGAGCTGCTAAGAAACTACTTGAAGAAATAATGGCTGAATATTTGCCAAACTTAGCAAAAGATATAAATATACAGATTCAAGAAGCTGAATAAATCTCAAACAGTATAAACACAAAGGAATCCACATCAAGATTTCTCATAGTCAGACTCATGAAAATCAAAGACAAAGAAAGCAGCAAGAGAAATGACACCTTACTGGTAGGGGAAAACAATTCAAATGACAGCAAATTTCTCATCAGAAACCATGGAGGCCAGAAGGAAGTGGCACACATTTCTTGAGTGCTGAAAGAAAAGAATTGTCAATTCAGAGTTCTATCCCCAGTGACAATATTTTTCAGGAAAGAAAGGGAAATCAAGATGTCAGATGAAGGAAACAAAAAGGACTTGTCTCCAGCAGAGAGGGGTTGTCCCCTCTCACCACTCCTGTTCAATATTGTACTGGAATAAGAGAAGAGAAGGAAATAAAAGTTATACAAATTGGGAAGGAAGAAATAAAACTGTCCTTATTTGCAGATGACATAATTGTCTATCTAGAAAATTCCAAAGAATCAACAAAAAACTCCTGGAACTACTACATAGTTATAGTAAGTTTGCAGGATACAAGGTCAATATAGACAAGTTGGTTGCTTTCCTGTATATCAATAAATTATTGGTAAAAAAATTAGATTTACATCTAACAAAATATGTACAAGATCTATATGAGGGAAACTACACAACTCTGAAGAAAGAAAAGAAGATTTAAATAAGTGGAGGTATTCCTTGTTCATGGATAAAAAGACTCAATATTGTTAAGATGTCAGTTCTTCTCGACTTGACTTACAGGTTCAACACAATGCCAATTAAAATACCAGCAAGTTATTTTGTAGATATTGACAAACTGATTCTAAAGATTATATGAAGAAGCAAAATACCCATAATATCCTACACAATATTGAAGAATAGTCAGAGGATTGACACTACCCAACTTCAAGACTTACTATAAAAGCTACGGTAATCAAGATGGTGTGGTTATTGGATACATGGGTGTTTATTCTGTTTCTGTCTCTAATTTTGTGTATATTTGAAGGTCTTCGTAATGAAAAGATTTTTTTTAGTGCTACATACTTGTTCCTAAGAGCTTTTTTCAACTGCCCTTTTCTCTCTGTTTTCTCCCTTCCCCTAATAACCAAAATTTTATTTACACTCTAGGTTTTATCAGTTTTCCTGATTTTCTGTTTCTTAAATAAGAAATTTCTGCTTTAATCATTACTATCTTATTCTTTATGTTTTCCTTGAAAAAAATGCATGATTTAATTTTGTAGTTTTTGTTCAGATTTATTAGTCCAATGCTTAATTTATTTGTTTAGATTCCTTTTTAATTGCTTAAATGTGTAAAACTATGAGTGCTCAACTTCAGATAATCCCTAAATTTTTTGATATAAGATGTATTCATTATCTGTATTTTATAAATTTTCTTCATTTTTCATTCTGAATTTGAAGTATTTAAGAGAAAGGCACATACTTTTCTGTGGCTAGATTTTTTTCTATTTATGATTATTAATTTCTAGTTTTATTGTAGTGTATTCATGGATTATGGTCTCTTCTTCATGTATTTGTGTTTATATTTGGAAATGATCTGTGTTTTATATGTAGCACTGGTTTTGTAAATTTTCCATGGAAAGAAATGTTAAATTTTCCATGAAAAGAAGGTATATATCTTACATGTTGTAGAGTTTGAGGCATATCTGTTAGTTGGAGTATAATTATACTATTAAAATTCTCTGTATGCTTATTTTGATGTGTACATAAGCCTGTCATAAACCTACAGAAGCAAGTTAAAATCTGCTGCTAATACTGTGTTTCTATCCACTTCTTGTTTTCCTGCAGTTTGTGTTTTCATCTCTTATTATAAATGTACACATTTATGGCAGCTCTATTCTCATTGTAAACTGTATACCTCATACCTATAAAATGGACCTCTACCTTATTTAACATTTGTTTTGGATTTAGTCTTGGTGATACTGCTATTTTCAATGAAGATTTTTTTTTGTTACTACATATTTGCCTATCGTGTCTTGTTTTCTCATATAATCTGAATCTTTTAGCTCTGGATGCTTGTGTATTCAACAGATTGTTTGGTATTTTTAAAAATCAAATCTGATCATCTCTGTGTGAATATATCCCTTTTACATTCGATGTCAAAACAAATATATTTTGTTTTAATTTTTTCATCTAATGTTATGTTTTATTTTTGTTTCAAATGCTTCCTTTGTCTTTTGCCTTCTTGTGCATGGACTTTCTTTCTGTTACTTGGGTTAAATGTATGCAGTGTGTACTTTCCTTGTCATAATTTGGAAGGATTATATCCTCTTTTTAGATACTGCCAATGAAACATTTGTAAGTTTATATATTTTATCTAACCACTACCTCTTGATATAGCAACTTTAGACAGCATTTGTTGATGTTCCCTGTGAAATTTTAGATAATTAGCACACTGCACTTTCTCCTAACTCTTTTCTCTTTCTCACTTTCTGCTTTTGTCAATTGTACTGTTATTTTAGTTCTGGTGATTCCCTTTATAACATATAAATAATATACTTACACTACTACTTGTCAATTTGTTCACTTTGCTATGTTTATTGATTTATGACCAAGAAGGATGAGAAATGGTTACATTTTCTTTCCCCCAGTTTTATTATTTTCACAACTTATGCCAATTTAACCTTTCTCTCCCCAATCATGCATCCTATAATAGTCCTTTTTTTTTTTTTTTTTTTGCCTGCATAACGTGGCTTATGGGATCTTAGTTCCCCGATCAGGGATCGAACCTGGGCCATGGCAGTGAAAGCACTGAGTCCTAACCACTGGACTGCCAGGGAACTCCCTAGTCATTGTTGTTATATATTTAAATTAATCACATATTTGCTATGATTTCTCCTATCATTTCTTACTTGGGTAGAATATTTTGATGTTGTCATTTTTTTTCAAGATTCACAAATATATATTTCATGATTTGTTTGCTTGGTTTTAAAGCTATCTGCCTACTGTCTGAGAATGTCTACCTCTTGACTTTATATTTGGATAATTACTCAGCTTGGCATAAAGCATAACATTTTGGTGTCACATAACCCTTTCATTAGCTCTTTGTAGATTATTGATGCATTTTTTAATGGCATTTAATCTGGTTTTGGATCAGTATGTGGCCAGCCTGATCCTCCCCTCCCACTTCCACCTCACATTCAGCCTGATTTTTCTTTATTGACCATATCCTTTATGCTGTATATTACATCCCCTTGGCTTATTTATTTTATAACTGGAGGTTTGCAGCTCTTAATCCCCTTCACCTATACTGCCCACCCTCCCCCCCTCGACCCCCCTGGTAACCACCCATTTGTTCTATGTATCTATGAGTCTGTTTTTGTTTTGTTTTGTTTGTTTTGCTTTTTAGATTCCACTATAAGTGAAATCATATGGTGTTTGTCTTTCTGTGTCTCACTTATTTCACTTAGCATAATACCCTTTAGGTCCATCCATGTTGTCACAAATGGCAAGAATTCATTTTTTAATGGCTGAGTAATATTCCATTATGTATGTATGTATGTGTGTATGTATGTATACCGCATCTTCTTTATCCATTCTTCAATTGATGTACACTTAGGTTGCTTCCATATCTTGGCTATTCTAAAAAAAATGCTGCAATGAACATTGGGATGCACATATCTTTTTGAATTAGTATTTTTGTTTTCTTTGGGTCAATACCTAGAAGTGAAATTGCTGGATCATATGACAGTTCAATTTTTAATTTTTTGAGGAACTTCTGTACTGCTTTCCATAGTGGCTGCACTAGTTTACAGTCCCACCAACAGTGTACAAGGGTTCCCTTTAATAGTTTACAATCCCACCAACAGTGTACAAGGGTTCCCTTTTTTCCATATCCTTGCCAACACTTGTTGTTTGATGTCTTTTTGGTGTTAGCCATTCTGATAGGTGTGAGGAGGCATCTCACTGTGGTTTTGATTTGTATTTCCCTGATGATTAGTGATATTGAGCATCTTTCCATGTATCTGTTGGCCATCTGCATGTCTTTTTTGGAAAAAAATGTCTATTCAGGTCCTCTGCCTTGCTGTCCACTTACTTTAATCTCCTTCTTTTCCTCTATGTTCATCGTGGTTATCTCAAACCTTTTTTCTTTGTTAGTAATTTGGTTATAGGCCAAGTCTAATTTGTTAAATTTAGTCATTTTTTTTTTCTGTTTAGTTTGGTTTTGCTTCGGTATTTATTTCTTAGGTCTGCAGTTTTCATTTTCCTTCAGCTTTTGTTTGTCATCTCTAAGGTTCTCTGCTTCTATCAAGTTTCATATTTTCATTACGTTCTTCCTCAACACAAAACCTTTCTAGGGAAATTTTTTCTATTTCTTCAATTTTGCTTTTGTCTAGAGAAGATTGTCATCTGTGGCATAGATTAGTAGTAGCCTACTCAGTATCCGTCCTTCCCTATTTTCTTATTTCCAGACCACTCATTTTATTCAAGGCAGTAACGTACCCAGCTAAAAGGCAACATTTCCAAGACTCACAGCTAGAGCCAGTTGATGCATTTCTTCTTAGTTTCCTACCCCCACGAGGACACTTAAATCTTCCCATATTTTAACTTGTGCAGGTACAAGTTTTGTGTATTGGTTCACCTTTCTCTACGTATGAGGGTCTTAGTATAATTTTTTAAAAAGCAGCTTTTCATTAACATTTCTTGCCTACTGTGTGTATTAGTGAGTGTGTTGGTTGTTTCAGGCTAGTTACAGTAATTTGTTTTACTACAATGAACCAAAAGGATTGAAGTAAACCTCTTTCTTTTCTCTCTCTCTTTCTCTCCCTCCTCCCCCAACATTTTGGGTCGCTCATTCTGGATTGTATGGCATGAAGCTCAGTCCTTTCTTTTGATTGATATGGAGGTATTTTGGCTGGTTTGCTCATAATTTGTTATTATATCACTAGTTTTAGGGAAAAGGAGAGTTTTAGACATTTTCATTCTACCATCTTAACTTGAAAATCTGTATGAGTACTTTAAATAAATTTTAATCAAAGTAATGTAAACAAATGGTCACAAATCAAATCATGCAAAAATATTGTGATAAGAAACAACTGAACTCAGCTCCACTGTGGCTTTACACAAACCTTTCTCTACAGAGGCACTTTTTTCTTTTTCTTACATACTGTGAAATGCACACATTTTAAGTGTAAAGTCTGATGAGTTGTGACAATACCCTGTGCACATACCCTGTGACCCCCTCTATTAAAATATAGAACATTTTTATCACCCAAGAAAGATTCCTTTTGCAATTTTGCAGTTAATCCCCACCTCACTCCTCCATCCCAGAGGCAATTACTGTATGGGTTTTGTTTCACCATAGGTTAGTCTGCCTACTGTAGAACTTCATATATATTGAATCATACAGTAGGTACTCATTTATATCTGGCTTCTTTCAACTCAGCATAAAATTTTTGAAGATTTTCCGTGTTGTAACATGTTTCAGTGGTTTGTTCCCTTTTATTAGTGAAGAGTACTCCATTGTCTGTTTATATTCCGATTTGTTTATCCATTCTGCTGAGGATGGGCACTTAGGTTGTTTCCAGTTTGGAGTTACTACAAAGAAACCTGCTACAGACATTATCGTACATATCTTCCTATGGCTACATGTTTTCATTTCTCTTGAGTAAAGGACTAACATGGAGTTTCTGGGTCTTAGAGTAGGTGTACTTTTAACTTTATGAGAAACTACTAGAACAATTTCTAAACTGGTTATACCATTCTACACTGCCTCCAGCAATATATGAAAGTTTTGACTACTCCATATGCTCAACAGCATTTGGTGTTACTGGTTTTATCACCTTTGCCGTTTTAATGATTTTGCGGTATATACCACTGTGATCTTAATTTGCATTTCCCAGGTGACTAATGATTGATGTTAAGCACTTTTTCATGTGCTTATTAACCATTTTTATTTCTTCCTCCATGAAATGCCTGTTCAAGTTTTTGCTGATTTTTTATTCTTTGTTTTTCTTTTTATTATTGAGTTGTAGGAATTGTTTATATATTCTAGATACAAGTGCTTTATCAGATATAGGTATTGCAAATACTTTCTCCCAGACTGAGGCTCAGATATGTTTTATTAATGGTGTCTTTCGATGAGCAGAATACTTATATTTTGATGAAATATGTCTATCTTTTCTTTTTTATTTCATGGAGAGTGACAACTAGCTAAGAAATCATTACCTAACCCAAGCTAAATCAGTTTGTCAAGTTCTACAGAAAAGTCTGCTTAGATTTTGATTGAGATTGCACTGAATTTGTAGATCAAGTTTGGAGAATGGAATTTCATCAATATTGAGTTTTTACTGAGTCTAACAAACACTCCATGGGCATGGAACATCTATTTATTTGGTTCTTCATTAATTTCTCATAGTAATATAATTTTCCAGTTTTATGTGTCAATTTGGCTAGGCTATAGTACTCAGTTATTCAATCAAACACTAATCCATATGTTGCTGTGAAGGTATTATATTGATATTTTGTAGACTTAATTAACATCTATAATCAGTTTAAGTAAAGATTATCCTTGATAATCTGGATTGGCCTGATCCAATCAATTTAAAGGCCTGAGGAGCAGAATTGAGGTTTCTCTAAGGAGGAAGAAATTCCATCTGTGGGTTGCATCTTCAACTTCTGCCCAAGAGTTTCCAGTTTACCCTTCCTAACAGATTTCCCTGAGAGTTTCAGATGTAACTAGCCAGCCCCTACAATCACATAAGCCAGTTCCTTACAATATATCTCTATCCTACTGATTATGTTTCTCTGGTGAAACCCTGACTCTGAGACATTTAGCATATAGCAGTAAAGATGATTTTTGAGTACTGATGCAAATATTTACCATTTCTTCATTCCTTAGGTGGTGGTGTTCTTCTCACCTAACAGGACACAAGCCTTTGGTAAAGGGAGTACTTTCTGGGATCTTTCAGGGGACATAGTGTGGGGTGGGCAGGACACACTTGATAAATACACGTTAGCTCTCCTGTATCTTGAAGTCTGAATTCTTTCCTCTCTGTTATACCAAGGAATTTCTGGCATTTCAATTTTATTTAGTGAGGACCACTGTTGAGAGTCCATATCTTTGTTTACCAGCACAGCAAGCAATTAGAACCATATCTATCCCCTCAAAATTGAAGACTGAATTCAATGTCTGTAGAACATGTATCTTTATCAAGACATAACTAGGTGATGAATTTAATTGACATTGTGTGTCAGCAATCTTCATGGTCAGATCTCAAGTTTGGTCTTTGGGTTTGATAGTTCTTTGGCTTTAAGAAATAAGATTATTTTAGCAAAATTATAGACACTTCTTAGCTTTCACTTTTGGTTTTGACTGAGAACTTAGGGATTTGATGTACATATTCCTTCCTTTAATACATTTGAGGCCTTCAGAAGTAGCCACACCATTTAGTAATCTTTGAATTCCTCATGCTCTTTATACTGTTCATTTGCACTGGTAATGAGTTTCACCAAAGCCTTGACCTCAAGTGGTAGTAGATAACAAATGAGCAATATGATGATTAGCTATTTGCCTACAGCTCCCGCTGGGCCAAATTTCCCTACTGATTCCTGATGATCTGTTACCTGGAAACTGGTAAAATAGAAAATAAGCTAAAATTCTTAGTCATCCTAAGCAGAAAGGAATCTTTCAGAAGGAACTTGGATAGCTCACAAATTTGATAAGAATTATTCAGTGAGGCTCAAGATACAAGCAGACTCAAGAAGGAAGTATAACCACTATATTTTAGCAGGAATAGGCCTTCGGTCACCACTAGATATTATTGCAGCTACCCTTAAGGATTTATATCATCCCCTTCATCTTTACATCATTCACTTCTGGTTCAGAGTTCTGGAAATGAGTGTCCAGTGGCTCAGTTTAAGCACTGGCCCACATGGCCTCTGGGGGAAGACATACCTATTTGTCTTTTGCAGTTGAAGGCATAGAACTGCACCCCACCAATATTGCACACAATAGGGAATACTCCCCCCAAATGACGTAGGTTGAATAATATTCAGGCAAAAGAAAACAACCACACACAAATTTAAATAACAAGTTGTCCTGAAGTCCTGAAAACATATTTATTCTGACCTATACTTTGTTGGTATTATTTCTCGGCAAGATGTCTCATTTGTTTGTTGGCCCCTACCTCTTCCCCTCACTTTTACTGCTCCATTGTTTTCTGTCAGTCAGGGTGCTGAAAAGGATTAATGTCAGTCCCATTCTCCTGACTTTGCAAGTGAATTGGATTTTTGTTGTTCCTTTCTTTCTAGAAAATGTGGTAATCTTTATTCTTATTTGAGGTTCAAAAACTTTATAGGAGGGGTCTTTTTTTCATTCATTATGCTGCATATATCATGGACCACTTTGACCTCAAGAATGATGGTATTCTTCAGTTATTTGATTATTTACTTCCTCCATCTTTTCTGTTCCCCTTTTCTGAAATACCTAGTAGTTAGACATTGTACCTTCTGGAGATTCTCTATTTAAATTTATCAAAAGCTCTCCTCCATGGGTAAGCTTCTCTTCCTGTTCTTTTCACTGTTGTGAGTTTATTCCTTTTTGCATTTTTTTTCAGTCAGGTCAAGGGAGGGATGAGAGCAAATTCTTATTTTTGATCTTCCTGTAAAGAAGGTGTCTATGCATTAATGATAATCCTTTTCCTTGTTCAGTATTTGTTGAAAACATTTTCCCTGTTTGACTGTTATCTTTTACTTTGTAATTGTGTTTTCTTTTTTATTTACAAAAGTTTTAAAATCTGTCAATTAAAATTTTTTTCTGCCACACAGCCTTCAAAACTTAGAAAGCACCTCCCTAAATAGAAATTTGAAAAAAAAAAAAGAAATTTGATTATTGTTTTGATTTTCTTATATTTTCTGATATTTGGTGAGCTGAGTGCCCAGCACTAATTATTAAATACAACACCCCTTCTTAATGATTTGTGGTGTATTATAATATATTTTTATATGTATTAGGGCCTACTTCCTTTTATGTATTCTGTCTCATTACCCTGTCTACTTTTATAACAATACTACACTGTTTTAATTCCTTTAGCTTTATCAGAAGCCTGGGGGCTCTCACTGACACCAGTTCCCTTGCAACTTTCTTTAGAGGATAATTTTTTTTCAAACCTCATGAGAAAAAAGGGGCAGTGTGCAAGTAAATGCCCTCCTTGTTCCTTGCTGCTGCTACCAAAACATCTCTCCTTCTATTTTCAGAGTCCCCAGTTCCTTTCATGCTCTTACCATTGGACCTTATCTTCCCCTGCTCCTCCTCATTGTCCTCTTCCAATTCTTCATCATTCCTTGTCGTTTACTGAAGTCTTGAACTCCTAGATTAATCTCTTCTTGTCCTGTTCTACTACTGTCATAATTCTCATGGAACAACATCCATGTCAATAACATATTCAATACTCTAGTCTCCCAGGTTCTGGACTTCCTTATTTTCAATGAACATTACATCCAACCTCAGGTACTCAGTCCCATGGTCACACATTAAACAATATTACCAGTAACTATACCATCGTTGAAATGATTGTTTTAAACTTGCTATTATTCTCTTATCTTCACTTGCTATGCCAGCTCACTTACTCTAACGTCCCAATGCAACAGTTCAACATCATTGAAATTACTGATCCGTTATCCCCCCTTTACACCTTTCTCTGTACTCTCTTTTATTTCACTTCTTTCCTTAGCCAGTTTACATTCCATGCATCTTCCACGCAAACACCCTCAACTCCTTTGCCTCTAACCTAGCAAAAACTTAATCTTGATTAAACTCTACATCTTGTATCGGCTTCCAAAGAATGGAATACTTCTCTGAAATAGTGTAATACAAGGGAACTATCTGCAATGATGAAAATGTTTTATATCTATGTAAGTTCATTTTCCTACTTTCAATACAAATAGTTAATGCTTTCTCCACTCTCTTAAACCTTCTGCACCTCTCCACATTTCTCCCTCTATCAGCTGATGATCTCACTTATGCTTCACTGAGGTGATAAAACAAATAAGGTGAGAACCCCTTCATTTTCTCACTACCAAATCTCCTCAGCTAACTGCATCTGAACTTCTTTGCCTCACTTCTACCTCTACTGGAAAAAGTGTCCATTTTTCACTCAGAGGCCAACTCCTCCACTTAATGCTTTGGAATTCTTCTCCTCCAGGCTCACGAAAAACTTCACTCTTCTAGCTTGTCCCTCTGTTCAGCACCAGCATTCCACCATTCTTAAGTTATCCCTCATCTTAAAAAAAAAGGCTGCTTTGTCTCTGTGCCTCATTCTAGATATTATATTTCTTTCCTATTCTTCACTGCTGTCCCTGCTTCCTCATCTCTACGTATTTATTTAGCAACTGATAACCAATTTATTAAAATAGTTGATTTAAGCACCTGCAATGGTGACCTCAATCTCTACTCTTGACTCAGTACAGATGGAGGTCTCTGAAGGACTGTTCAAGTCAGTGAGTCACTTGAGAACTGTGATCTGGAAAAGAATCCCAACCCTTAGAACGTTTCACCACAAGGAATTTTTCTTGTAGTTATCCTGAGTGTTGGTAGGCATCCCATCTGGTCTCTTAATTTTGAGGTCGTTTCCTTTGCATATCTAAACAAGTCAGCACAGAGTTTCTCCGGGGATTTTACGTTGCTGTTGGTTAGGGTAATTTTAATTTGGTTTCACAAGCGTCTTTCCTTAGAAGTCACAGCTGCAGTGCTGCTTCCTAATCCACTTGTTCCTCGGCAGAGGGAACTGTGGTAAGTCAGGAGGAGGGGATGGGACTTGAGCTTTGCTGAAGCTACAGCTACATCAGGGGCACCCTGTTAGTTCCTAAACCCAGGCCAATTAAGGGTTTTTTTTTTGGTACCATTGTATAGAAACTACTCCTTTTCAGTGTTGCCAAATGAATACTAAGTTACCAAATCCAGTGGGTATGATTCTGTGTTCATTTTACTCCTACTCATTTAATAATTTTACTTTACTCAATCCCAACCTTTGAAATAATTGATCACTCCCTCTTTCTTGAAAACTGCTCCTTACTTTTATCCTATAACACTGCATTCTCCATGTCCTCCCACCTTACCAGTTACTAATTTCAGTCCCGGCACCAGGCCTCTAAACAGACCTGGCAATTGACTTTCTCTGAATACATTCCCTCCCTAGGTGATATCTTCATATACTAAGAATATGTTTAATATCCCAGAACTAATTCTAGATTTCCTTAATCTTCATTTTTCCAAGTTGTCATTGCTACCTTGGAATGAATTAAGTTGTGACTAGTAGAAATTCCAACCCAAAGCAGATTAAAAAATAAGAGTACACAGAAGTAAGGCTGTGTGTTGGTAATGGCTCTTAGCGGTAGACAACAGAATTCACTGTGCTTGTTTTATCAATAAGATGCTTATTAAAGGATATGAGAAAGCATACAAAATCATTGGAAGAACTGGAGGAAGAGGCTGAGGCTCCAGGAAGAATGCCCAGAATCATTCTCTAGAGCTGTGTTTGTTTGTGTTTTGTTTTTCTGCTACTGCCACCACCACTGTCCCCTTCGGAACCATGCTTCTTCTGCTGTTCTCCTGCCCTGACCACCTTGGGCACCAAACACACTACTTCTGCTGCCAGCCACTGAGAGATGCCTCCACCCTCCGCCCATTTCCTCATGCAGTTCTTTTCCTCTTCAGTCCTCCTTTGGGTATGTTTGGTTACAGAGGTGAAGTCATGGTTCTTAATGACTGAGGCAAAGGAAATTGAGACAGATGGTGGTTTCTCCATTGGCAAGTCAAGACTCACAATGTAGGAAACTATTAAAATCTAGAGAAGGAGTTCAAAATATATTGGGCAGTCACAAATGACAGACATCCACCATGGAGCGCTGAAAGGCATTGCTTACAAAGATTTTTCACTTCTTTATTATTTTTCTTGGTTTTGCCCTCCTCTGTGTGTCACTTTTTCTCCCCCCTGTGCAGTTTCACTAGGAGGGCTGCAGTGTTCTAATTAGCAAGTTAACTTTTTGAAAGTCAAGTTGGTGTCAGGCAGTTCTAGGGGATGGCCTCTGCCTAACAGAGAGTGAAGTGAGAGTGTCTCAAGTAACTTATAATTAAGAGAAGCAGTTTTTTTTCTCTGACGCTTCCAGTAAAATATGCATCCTTCTAAACTAGGTCATAGGACCTTCCTTGATACACTGTGTCTGGTGAGCAAGTGGGAGTAGCTGATTGGTTTAAGCCAATCTTGGGCCATCGCTGGCCTGAGTGAGGTGAGCTTCCCTTGAGGACATAGGCCATTTGTGGAAGAAGTGAACACAAGAACACGATAAGGAGGAAATGAATGCTGGGTGACTCCACAGAGTAAACATCCTTTTGCATTCGCTCTATTTAATTATCATTCTAGATGAACTTGAGAACTGCATTGACTTCTATAGAAATTGTATTAATCCAGTAAATAATTTTAGAAGAAGGGACATCTTTATAAAATTTATTCTTCTCATTCAAGAATGAGGGATATGTCTTTACTCGTTGTTATTCTTTATCGCTCATAAAAGGTTTATAATATCTTTCACATGTACTTCCTTGCAAGATTTTTGCCAGGTACAGTAGTCCTCCTTATCCGTGGATTCAGTTTCACTTACCTGCAGGCAACCTCGGTCCAAAATAGTAAATGGAAAATTCCGGAAACAAACAATTTATAAGTTTTATATTTCGTGCTGTTCTGAGCGGCGTGATGAAATCTCGCGCCATCCTGCTCTGTTCCGCCCCGGATGAGAACTATCCCTTTCGCCAGCGTATCCCACCCATTGGTCACTTAACTGCCCACGCGGTCATCAGATCTACTGAGTATTGCCGTGCTTGTGTTCAAGTAACCCTTATTTCACTTAATAACGGCCCCAAAGTGCAAGAGTAGTGATGCCGGCAATTCCACTATGCCAAGGAAAAATCGTAAAGTGCTTCCTTGAAGTGAAAAGGTGAAAGTTCTCGACTTAATAGGAAAAGAAAAAGCTTCGTATGCTGAGGTTGCTAAGATCTCTGGTAAGAAAGAGTTTTCTATCCGTGCAATTCTGAAGAAGGAAAAAGAAATCGCTGGAAGCAGATGATCTTCCTTCCTTGACAACAGAAGGTAAGTACAAGCCTAACGCTGTCACAATGCTTACGTCATTCACTTCACTTCATCTCATCACGTAGGCATTTTATCATCTCACATCATCGCAAGAAGAAGGGTGAGTGACAATACAGTAAGATATTTTGAGAGAGAGCACATAACTTTTATTAGTGTATTGTTATAATTGTTCTATTTTATTATTGTTGTTAGTATCTTACTGTGCCTCAACTTTATCATTGGTATGTATGTATAGGAAAAAACAATAGTATGTATAGGATTGACGCTATCTGAGGTTTCAGGCATCTACAGGGTGTCTTGGAATGTATCCCCTGTGGATAAGGGGCACTACTGTAGTTTTTATTTTGGTGTTATTGTGAAAACAACTTCTAAAAATATTTTCTTTTTGATATGTATATTATCAATTTGTGTATATTAAATGAAATCATTCTAAATTACATATAAGTAATTTTATAAATCCTAATTATTTACAAAAAATCCTGGCATTGTAGAATAAAATTTACATTTAGTTTCTGTTGATATTGCCAAAAAAGTAATACTGTGCTTTTATTTCTAAAAAATAAATTACAAATTATTTTCTTTCATACATTATTAAAATGGTATTAATCACGAGAATGATATATATCAGCTATCAAAGTTTTGCTATTTATTTAGTGATACTAATACAAAATTAAGTTTAATAAGATTACTTCTATTTTTTCACCATTAAATAAAATATTAAAATTGGCTGATGCTCTTTATTATGTTAAAGAAAGATTTCTATTTTTTACTGAGTACTTTTAAAATAAGCTGCAATCAGTGAATCAAAAGACATAATATTTTAAATTTTATCAGTTTGATAAATATTATACGAAGAGACTTCCTAATATGGAATAACCTTCCAACCAGAATTTAAATCCTTTCATTAAATCTAGTCATTGTTATTACTCTCTAAATATTTACCCATTGAATTTTTATTTTTAAAACTTTAAAAGGGAACACATGAAATCTCTGTTTGAGACTCTTCCTGGTGTAGAAACAAGGATAAGATTCTTAGGGATACGTTAATATTGGCATACATTACGGCTTTAACTTATATTACTGAAATATTCATCTTGAAAATGCTCATTTTCCACTTTCTAAGTCATCTAATTTATTTAAGAAACCAAACCATTTATCTAAACAAAAACTTTAAATTACTGCGCTCACTTTTATATTACTTTTACTTTTGTATGCCTTTTCCAAAATCGTTTTTGGCTATTATATTGGCACAATATGCAGGAAATTGATTTAATATTTTCTGAAACCATGTAAATATAGTCAATAAAAACTCTATTATCCACTTTAAAAGAACAGTGAATAAGCAAGTTTTTGCTTTTTTCCCCCCCATCAACCAAAGGAATTTCTTAATTCAATTAAGAGTATTTCCCTAGGAAAAGTGAAAATAGATGCAAGTGATATTAAGTTGCTAATAGACTTACATGTTTAATTTTTAAATTTTTTGAATTAATTATGGATTTGTCTGAATTTCTTTTACACACTCCCATTTTCTTTTACTTCTGTCCTCCTTCCCTTCATCCCTCTGGAATAGTGAAAGTTTCTTATGAAAGTAGAGTCTGGCAGTTTCAAATTTCCCATCTTTAAACTATATTAGGCAATTCATGGAGTGAATTTTTGAAGCCAATTGAAATAGCACATTTAAGGTTCTTGGATGAGGAAACCCTTTATAAATAAGATTTTCCTGTTCAAATACAGAATGGCTCCCTGATCATATGAAGAGTAATTTAAGCTACTATGTTAAAAGATGTTCATTCTTAAGATACTTCTCAAAAGTTCACTTTAAATCCCTTTCTCAATATATAAAGCAAGTAAAATTTTTTCCTATAATTTTCCTTATATTTGTATTAATATCTTTTTAGTGACTTTATCACTAAGATGATATTTTTAAAGTTTTACTGAAGACTTTTTAAAGTTTAATTCTCTTAGTGTTTCAAAAGAACAACATAGACTTGGCTACGTTTGGTGTTACATTAGATTTATTTTTTTCATTCAAAAGTGGTATTGAAATATTTTTACCTTCTTTCATGTAATGATTTTTTAAGATGACCTTGGAATTGACATAACAACAGACCATTATGGGTTTTCCTAGGGTTACCATCTTAGTGTTTCTCTACTTTTTCTCTCTCCAGCCTGAATTTTGCTTTGCAGAGTTTCCAGTTTCTTAACGCTCCATTTTTATGACCTTGTTTCAAACTCACTTTCCCCCCAAACTAGATACTACTTAGCCTTCTTAGCAACCATCATGCCATAGTAAATCCCTCTTTATGTAGACACATTTTTATATAGAACCAGACTGAACAAGTCATCTTCCTCACTCCCAGCTCAGACACAATATCCCCCCTCTTTACAGCTTCTAAAATAAAATCCAAACTTCTTAGTGTATTCCAAGATATCAACTACCCTATCTCATACTTGGTAATACCCTTGGCCTGGATTTTCTACTTCTGTGAAATAAGTGAGATTTCTCTCTAGTCCTACATGTTATTGTGCAATCATAGTTATTATCATCATCAGTGATTACTAACATGGATCTTTACACTTATGTTGTTGTCTCCAAACTTCTGCATGTGTCACTTTACATAGAATATAACTTTTCTTTCATCTCTAACAAACTGCATTTTAAAATGTATCCACTCTACACTACCTTTACTAATTCCTCTAGAAAATATTTTTGACTACTCTAAAGACTTAGACATAAAACCCTTCCACAGAACTGTAATTAGTTTGTACTGGCTTGTAGTTTGCTTCTTATATGTGTGCTTATATAATCGTATGTTTTTAGTTGATGAAAGAGAGCTCTCCTGTCATTTTGGACCTATGGCTTGGTATTAAAAAACAATCGAGCATCTTTCTCAAGGCTTCTGATATTATGCACTATATTCTGTCACTGTTTCTAAGTTGTATGTCTTTTCAATGGCTTATATAGACAAATAAGCTTCTCTAATAAATTGGAACTCTAATTTTTAAAAAAAGTAAAAAATTGAAGTAAACAAGCCCTTAGGAGTCAAAAATATTAACACCATGAGTGATTTCCCAGTGGAGCCACATAAAGAATGCCTACGGTTTAGGACTGAATGTCTGATAGCATGATTAATGAAGCACGTGTACTCTGTCATAAATGTATTTACACTTTTGTGAAATGTAATCTTGGATCACACAGAGTCCATAAATTAAATAGCAAAAGAAGATTCCAAGATGAAATCATTTTATTACATAGGAACGCTTAATTTGTCAACCTTGAAATCCCATAATGCTGTCTTTTTATTTTTCAGTTTTTCCATTTGCTTGTTTTGGTGTTTAGCCCAATGAAAGATATC
Source organism: Balaenoptera physalus (assembly GCF_965194825.1). Lineage (NCBI taxonomy): Eukaryota > Metazoa > Chordata > Mammalia > Artiodactyla > Balaenopteridae > Balaenoptera > Balaenoptera physalus. The sequence continues at coordinate 70,944,918 of NC_138890.1, read as the reverse complement.
TCAGGAGACCATATTTTACAAGTGAATGCAAACATATGAAGCAACTTGATGGTTTGGAGTTTATATTTAAGCAACTTTGTATTATCCTAGTTTAATTATGTTACCCATAATATAGACAAGTCATATTTTTATTAAAAGGGAGAAAAAAAAAAAAAGGCTGATCTCAGAAGCACGGAAACTAGAACTGGTGGGTCACATGAATCTATAGAATCAGCTCTGCTAATTCCATACAGATGTGCTAGCGCATTCCTGTAAATTTTCAGACTGAAAAGGAAATGTTAGTTACACCCTTCCCCTTTACAGCCTAGGGTAAAATATTTCGCATATTGTACATATGCTTTACTAACAGAAAAAATAAAAAGACCAAAATTAAGAAGTAGTCACTTTGGGCTTAACATTTTACTGTAAACATAAAAGAACAAGTGTGTTTAAAACCTACATACAATTCTTTTGTGGATATCAGTCCCCATATTTCAAAGTATAAAAGTGGAATTTGTATTTTTTTTAGTGATTCAGTTATACATATATATATATTTTTTTCAGATTCTTTTCCATTAATGGTTATTACAAGATATTGAAAATAGTTCCCTGTGCTATACAGTAGGTCCTTGTTGTTTACTTATTTTATATACTGTAGTATGTATCTATTAATCCCAAACTCCTAATTTACCCCTCCTTCACCCCCTTTCCCGTTTGGTAACCATAAGTTGGTTTTCTATGTCTGTGAGTTTATTTCTGTTTTCTAAATAAGTTCATTTATATCATTGTTTTTAGATTCTCTATATAAGTGACATCATATGATATTTGTCTTTGACTTACTTCACTTAGTATGATAATCTCTAGGTCCATTCATGTCACTGCAAATGGCATTATTTCATTCTCTTTTATGTCTGAGTAATATTCCTCTACATATATATCTTCTTTATCCATTCATCTGTCCATGGACATTTAGGTTGCTTCCATGTCTTGGCTATTGTAAATAGTGCTGCAATGAACATTGGGGGTGCATGTATCTTTTCGAGTTAGAGTTTTCTCTGGATATATGCCCAGGAATGGGATTGCAGGATCATATGGTAGCTCTATTTTTAGTCTTTTTAAGAAACCTCCATACTGTTCTCCATAGTGGCAACATCAATTTACATTCCCACCAACAGTGTAGGAGGGTTCCCTTTTCTCCACATCCTCTCCAACATTTATTATTTATAGACCTTTTGATGATGGCCATTCTGACCGGTGTGTGATGATACCTCATTGTGGTTTTGATTTGCATTTCTCTAATAATTAGTGATGTTGAGCATCTTTTCATGTGCCTGCTGGTCACCTGTATATCTTCTTTGGAGAAATATCTATTTAGGTCTTCTGCCCATGTTTTATTTGGTTGTTTGTTTTTTTGATATTGAGCTGTATAAGCTGTTTGTATATTTTGGAAATTAATTTTATTTAAAACCTACACAGAATTCTTTTGTAGATATCAGCCCCCATATTACAGCATATAAAAGTATAATTTGTATTTTTAAAGAGTGATTGAGGGAAACAGTTTATTCATATCCATTTCTAACATGACAAATAATATAGTTGTCATGGGGACATGTTTACCTTTGGAGAATTGATATGATTATACTTCACGATATTAACAGGGATATAGACCTCCCAGAAGGAATTACACAGTGACTAAGATAGCACTCACTGCATTACCTGGAATCCTTGACTGGCATTTCTATATTCTCCAGGCCAATGCATCCAAAATGGCTTATTAGCTAATAGGCCCATCTACAGATGGACCAGTGGCTTCTGGTCAGGCACTGAAGAAATCTTTAATGTCTGTCATGATTTTGCTTTGAATAGGGGAATTAGAAATCATCTAGTCCAGGAGAGGCAAATACATAGTATGAGTCCTGACCCTTCACCTCTCATAACCTTCTTTCCCACAGAGCCTGAACTTGACTATTGAATCTTTTTCAGTACAGCACTATGGTTAGCCATTACTATTCAAACAGAAGTTGGCACACGGGAGGAAAACTGTTTATCTTCCGTGATTTAGTCCAGTGCTCTAATTTTCTGAAGAGTAAACTGAGGCTCAGAAAGACTGGTTAGAAATCACTTGGCTAGTAGGTGGCCGGAATAGCACCTGAGTCTCTGAATTTAACCTTGAAGACTTATATTCCAATAGTTCTCTGGTGAAAAGATATGGCGATTTCCTAATAATCATTCATTAATCAACAATATCTAAAGGCAACTGAGACCAGGCATCCTCTGTTAAAATACTCTGCTATGGGGAAAACCATCACGCTAGCTATGGAACCATGAAAAGAAGAATAGAAGCCTCTGCGATTAGTTACTAGAAGAGTTTTCAAGGAGTGTAGAGCCAGGGAGGGCAGATGACTCTGAGTCAAGGTTAAAACATTTCAGGGACATGTAGATAGCAAGTCTTGTAAGAGGAGAACTGAATGGAACTTTACAGGGTCCTGTTTTAGGACCCACATTAGGGACTGTGCTTGTACCATAATGTCTAAAGATAATTCAGCAAGGCCTGGGAGAGAGACTTGATTCTGTTGCTTAGTCTGTGAGAGCTTGTCAACAGGAAACAAAGTTGCTCGGCACTTACGTTTAAATTTGAGAGACACTGACAAAAAGCCTTGTAAAAACATGGTGGGCAACACAGTTCCAAAACTCATCAGCTAGAGCAGGTTAGTGCGGAGGCCACTGGTGTCTAAACACTGCTTTTAAACCCCAGATAGACCTTGCCAGCCAACACAGTTTTGTCAGTAGCTGCTTGGCTGACTCAGGGAAGCCGGAGTCTCTAGGTGTATGACTCAGCATCTGAACCTCATGAGGAGCAAGATACTGGCCCAAAACTTGGCCTGGTTGGCTCCTCGCAGCCAGTCCATGGCCCCTGCCAGAGATCACATCCCTGATTTGCTATTGTTGAGCCCTTGAAGCATAAACTGATATATCTAGAAGAGCCTCATATGAATAGGACATGTTCACAATCAAACTGAAGTCTTCTCTGGACTTTGGGAGTTTGAAATGTTCTAACATTTCAAAAAGTTAGAGAGAGGGTGTAATACATTTTATGGCAGAGTACACAAGTCTTCTACATTTACAGGAGTTGGAAGGGGTTCCCTTGATGCTGCTTATAGATGTGAGTTGGAAACATAGGGGAGGCTTCATGTAGGAGAAATGGAGAAGGAAACCTGACTCAAAACTCTGCTTTCCTCCTCCTCCTTGAATATGGATGCTATTGAATGTATCTGCGTTGCAGGTGTAGTACTTGCCCCGGTTTTATGTTTCTAAATGCCTTGGTGAACCCAGCAGAGTAAAGAGAGATTCAGAAATAGTCCTACACTCTACCCCATAAAAGAACGGGGGGGATTGGTGGGTGAGTGGACCATGAGTGGGTGACTCTAGGTGCCACAAGGAAATATTGCAGTCCTTCTAACCAGCAGGAAACTGTAGTAAAATACAGTGGATCTTCCCAGAACAGGTTTTGAGGTAGAGAAAATGGTTGTTCTTTAAGCTAATAACCAGATTTCATTTTGCTAAAACTTCTAGATGAGCATTTTGTGTGTGAGTGCAGAATGGGATCAGCATGTGGAGCACTGTCTGGAGGAAGATATATCAGGGAGGAATGAGAGAGGCTGAGAAAGATACAGACACGTGACATGTACCTTAGACAGTAGAGCTTTGGGAGAAATGGGGATATTGGATTGGCCGGTGGTACTGGCAGAAAACAGATGGCACATTCAAATTAGGGTAACTTGAAGCGAGTTTAATTAAGGGACTATTGATTGAGATGTATGCAGTATGTAGGAAAACCATAAGGGACAGTGCAGAATCCCTGCATTAATTTACAAATAATAATAAAAGACATTATTATCATTCCCAGATCCAAAGGGAAGTACCAATTATCAGAACCTGGAGGCTGTGAGCCCCATGATAAAATGGCTGCCTATCAAGGGGTAAAACCTTCCATCTTAGGATGTGGGATAAAGACAACATCCAGACTGGGGGATCTCAGTCTGTTACTCTGTTCTTACTTCTTGCTGGAACTCCCCATTGGCCGCAGGGCAAGGAAGCCCAATGATGTAGTCAACACAGGTCCACCTTCTAAGGCACAGAACAGGGTGGAGAAAGGTGGAGATAGAATCTGAAGGGGAAATGGAAGGCATTCAGAACTGATCTTTGAAGAGGATGTTTAGAAAGCCTTGCTATATGGTGTGGGATTTAAACCACTACCCTATCTCCCCATGAAAATGTCAGTAAAAATCAACCTTACTTACCAGTGCTTCATGGAATTAGGTGTGTGTGTTTGATGAAGGGTTTTATGAGGTTAAGTCAGGTCCCACATGAGGTTTAGCTAACAAAATTCAGTTGAATTTGGTTACTCATATTTGAGAGGTATTTAACCAGCAGTGTTTTTCTTAAGAAATAACAGTGAATTGTTCTCAATTTTGACTTAAAGAAAATATAATAAGAAATTCTGGAACTCTTTTCCTATTACTGGTAAAATTAAGTCAAAGCATTAAGTTGGGGCTCATGGGCTGTAGAGGTTCTTGAGCTTGTGATTAGGGTGCTTTCACAGATGCCTCTCAGTACCTAAAATAGTGCATTGCACAGAATAGGCACCCAATTTTTGGGCCTGAAATAAATAAATGCGTGAATGAATAAATCGATTAAGAGGTTCTTGATTCAAACTAGTGCCTGCTTCTGACAGGAGAAGCCAGGGGAAGTAGTGATAATATGCCCCTTTCCAGAAGCAAACCAGTTCCTTTCTTTTGATTTTTCCTTCCTGAGTTTCGTGTTCACCATGTGGAGACAGGAGAGTTGAGCAGGCCTGGAGGCCTGTGGTGCTCAGATGCCACAACGCCAGCCAGAAACAGACAGGGGAGGGGTAGCCCTGCTGAAACTGCATGGACTAAAGTCCGAGGAAAGGTGTCTCATTGCTAGGAAGGCTGTGTGGCTTTCCCTCCTAGCTGCACTAAGAACCTAGCCACCTACCACCCTACTGCAGAAAAGCGGCACCCTTGCAAACCCACGATGCGCTTTAAAGGAGGGAGCCATTTCACTGTGTACTGGGGTGGACAGCAAAGGAGGACGCTTCGTAAAGACTTTGTCATTGAGTCTGATTTTACTGCCTATGTCATCATGATACTACACTCTGAAAATTCTGTTACACAGATACTGTATCTGAGTATATTGACAGTCTACCTTTATTATTTACAACTATTTCCAATGATGTTACATTTTCTTAACAACCCAGTGCTCGTCGATGAAACACAGTGAGTCTTTGCACATACTATGGCAACAGCTTCTCCACTGCTCCTGTGTTCCTTCCTGCCATTGCTTTTTCATCATCAATACAGATGTCTCCTTATTTTTGCCAATTTATTTGATTGTGTGTGAAAAACTAATCTAAATACTTAAGAATTCATTCTCCTGTTGTACATATGTCAAATGCTTTATGAAACAATAAATCAACCTAGGCGAACATGTTCAATTTATAAACGTCCTTACCCTTTTCCCCATGAACCGTGAAGATTTTGTATGTCTCTGTCTAAGGACTAATTTTTCAAGTATGTCCAGAGTGCATTGTTCCCGAGACTGATTTACCAGATGATGTTATTAATTGTGTTTTTTTGGTGTCTCCTATACTTACTGCCTTAATACCTGTTAGTGTTCGTAAGTTCATCTCTAGAAGCATCTATACTCTTTTCATGTGCAATGTTGTAACTTACTTTCAGAGAACTTTTTAATGAATTATTAATGTTAGGGTAATGGATAAGTCAAAATTTTGTTTGTATAAATATTTTTCAATTTCATTAAGCTGATCCATTTACATCAAAGGAAGTTGAGACCCTCATTGTTATGTTTTATTTCAGAATGATGTAACTTAGTAGAGTCCATAAAATATTGTGTTTCCACAAACATAAGATGCTTAGATTTAAACATTTTAACATTTTTAGTGCCAGGAGGCATTCCACAGTAGATATGTGTGGTTAATAGGGTAGGAGCTCTAGAGTTTGGTTTTTCTCCCATAAAGGTTGTTTTTAAATTGGTTGTTACATCTTAGACTCAAGAAAATGTGTTATTCTGTACTTTTTTTTTATTGCATAAAACATACTGTAATATGTACCTGGGTATTCTAATTTTTGAGTGATGGTGTAAAACTTTGCAGTGCTTGTCTTCCCTTCTCTTTCCTCCTGTCAGTATAATCAACAACTGTTGAGGTTCAGGAGATCCAGTGTGGTATTATTTGCTATTTTGTCGTGAGAATAACTGACACTCACACATCTGGTTCTTGTTTTGCAGATGCCTCACATGAGTCCTGGGAGAGTGTTTCTTTCTGACACCTCCCCTTATTTAGTCTTTCCTTCTGTGAGCAGGTGTGAGTTTAAAAAAGCCACCATCTCTGATTATCTATAAACTCAGAATTTGGGGGAGGAACTGTGAGGGGTGGGGAGGCATAAACAGAACACTTTGGGTGCTGATCGAAAGTGTGGGAAATATGCAGGGTAGGTTCCCAACCTAGTCTAGCTCCTCTTTATGTTTCTTTCCAGATGGTTCATTTTCCAAACCAGAAAGTTCACAGGGAAATCTTCTTAGTGTGCCCGGGGGTCCCTTACTTTCCATTTTCCCATTATGAGGGTCAAGGAGAAGCAGGATAGGACAGGACATTAAGGAGAGCTACTCAGGAGGCTAGGAAGCCCATTAAATCTGTTTCACAAAGTGTAGATTTCCTTTAGGGAAGTCCTTAGAACACGAAGAGGCAGCTGCGACTGGGTAGTTTTGATCACTTGTTCATCTCCTCAAGGGCAGCAAAGTATATTTCTTGGGAGATCATAGCCTCTGGGTGATGACAATCATGTATTCACTAATGTACGAATTTTCTTCAGATCTCATCAGACCTTATGTGAAGTATCTCCCTGGACCCACCTGTGAGGGCTCTCATCCCTAAAACATCATCCCATATTTTCATCTTCACCAATTTTTCTTAACCACCCAGCTTAAAAAACCAACAACTCCACCAGGTCCTTCTGACTGAGGGACTCAAGGCCTCAGGTCTACCCCATCATTTGTACAAGTCCATTGTACCCAGAGAAAATAGAAGACAATCCTCAATAATCTGACTGAGTCACAGGTGAGTTCACCTCAAAGTAATTGACTTGGCTTTAAAAAATACATAGAGGCAATGCATTTCAGCTCTGACATATAAAGAGCTTGGAAGCTGGTACTCCTATTCTCAAAGAAGAAAAATGCTGAACAAAGTGAAAACCAATGACTTAGATCCATCGGAAAATTGGGGTCACAGGACACACTGCCACTGGGAAATCTGGAGAGTCAAGGTGCATACAGAAATTCACAGTCACAATCAGCTTATTATCTGGAGCAGACGCCACTGGAGCCATAAACTGGTAGGAACACTCAAGTGGTAATGCATCTTAATCTAACTGACCTTTATAGATACATCACCCAACAACAGCACAATTCACATTTTCCTCAAACTTGCATGGAACATTTTGATGAATTGGTGGAGGCCAAGTATGAACTAGCTTGAGAAAGAGAAACTCAGGAGGACCCAGTCTTGGGGGGGGACCCAATGCTTTTGTGGTTATTACCTCCAGGGACCCTACCCTGTTCTCAAGGTGAAGATCTAAGAAAAATCCTCTCATGTTTCTGGCAGGAGGAGAAGAAAAGTAGCCATTTGGAAATATGCCCACAGTGTTCTCTGTAGCAAAGGCCTACTATCCACAGGAAAGAACTTTATCAGATCTTATCTGACCTGGGGAAGGGCAGTTAGCCAAACCAGCTCCCTCTACTTCTCCTGTCTTATCTCATGGGTTAAAAAAAAAAAAAAAAAAAAAAGGCTACGAAAAATTTTTGAAGATCACAACCCAAGGACTTATACCCTTTCAAGGAATGAGATATTATCATAAGATTATAGAACACTTCAATTTCCCACATCTTCCTGTCATGTTACAAGGGCCCCAGAGAATCAAAAACAGGCAAGACTGACAGAACTGCAAGGAGATACAGACAAATCCACATTATAGTTGGAGATCTCCACACACTTTTTCTTTCCAGCAACTAAAAAATCAGGAAGGATGCAGTTGAACTAAAAAATATCATTTATTGACTGGATCTGATTGACATTTATAGAACACATCACCCAACAACAAAATACACACTTTTCTCAGTCTTGCATAGAACACTCATCAAGATAGACCATATTCTGGGTCATAAAACATACCTTAACAAATTTAAAAGAATAGAAATTATTCCGAGTTGTTTTTCAGATTGCAATAGAATTATATTAAATTCAGTATGAAAAAATTAGCTGGAAGGCCCCCAAATATTTGGAGATTAGACAACACGGAGATCGACAATAAACGGGTACCCAATAGCAAATTCACAGTTCCAAAGATCTAATTCTTACAAATTTTTTTTTGCCTGCAAATTTGAAAGGAAGGGACAATGTGAAATTTTACCTTCCTCTTTTGACCGGGCACCACAGACAGAGATCTGGGAGAGCTGTCTTTGATAAGAATTCTCACCTTTTTCCAGCCTCCACCAGTTTTCCCAGGATCCCATCTGCCGGCTCTGGAGTGAGCAGAGTATCGCAGTGGGCCTCATCCTGGTCACCAGAAACTGAAGAGGAGGAAGAAAAATTTTCCCTCCACACTTTATGGTGAGTGTCGAATTATAGTGGCCACAGTGGAGAACTTTTAACCTAGATAACCTTATCCATTTGTGTGGTACCTTCGAGAAAAAGTTCTCCACTGTGGCCACTATAATTCAAGATTCTCTTTGGTAAGGTTAACCTGCTTATTCAGCTTAAAAACAAAAGTTTATTCACCTGAGGCCTAACAGCTGGACCCAGTTCAGCTTAAGTCGGGCCCAATCTATTCCCACACCTGGTCCGATTTCCAAGCAAGACCCAGTCCGTCCCCAGACCCAGTCTGCTTTCTAAGTCAGACCCAGTCGGACTCAAGCTGGTTTCTGGACCTAGTCTGGAAAAAGAAATACTCGAAGTCTGAAAGCTCATAAAATAACACAAAGCTGCGAAGCTAGAATCCGAGAAGGACTTCCACGCGACCTCCGGAGTCTGCGAGAAAGCAGCGAGTTCAAGGGGCTCAACAGGTACCTCTGTTTGCTCGGTGCTCCTGGGGGCGGGGTCTCCTTCGGTTCCCTCTTCTGACACCCAAACCGTTAAAAGAGAAACTGAGGTACCCAAAACTTTTTAAGAGTTTATTTGAGCAAAAATCAGTTTGAGTCTAGCAGCATCCAATCTAACAGATATAAAAGGCGCTCTGAAGAGATGTACAAACTGAAAGACTTTTATAGGCAGAAGGGAGCAGGAACTTGGAAGTTATATGAAGCAAAAAAAAGCAGGTTGGTTAATTGCATGGTTACTTTCCTTAGGGGATGGCAGGGGCCTATCAGGCAGATTACCTACCTAGGGCTGATCAGGTGTTCCTGATGGACTGGTTTAAGATTCCGTTTCTGAGAGAGCTGAAACTATAACTAAGTCTTGGTTTGGTGATGTGGAGCTTAGCATAAGTGACTGCATTTGGGGCCTGTTGTCTTTTTTTTTAAACAGAACCAAAACTGCCATACTTAAGATTACGGCTAAGATTTGTGTCCTTACTATGTGCTAGGCATTATTCTAAGAGTTATACAAGTGTTTAACACATTTTTATCCTCACAACAATCCCCAAGAGGTGGGTATTTTTATTATTTCTATTTCTGAGATGAGAAAATCCGGGTACAGAAAGGTTAAGTAATTGTCCATGGTACATAACTAAAGGCAACAGAGGCGGAATTTGAGCCCAGAAGTCTTGATCCCGAACATGTACATTTAACTGCCTTGGAAAAGTCTCTGCATGTGTGCAAGGTTTTCTAGGTTACAAACACAGAAATGAAACTGCTGGATTACAAGGTAGGAGCATTTTACTATTTTTAGAGTTACTGTACCAGTTTATATTTACACCATCACTAAATGCGTGTTTTAGGCCCCGGTCCTCTCCTCGTGCGAAGGGGAGCTACTCTGCATGATCTGAATTGGTCGTCAGTACTTGTTGATCACTCGAAGCCCAGGAGGTCTATGTCTTCAGCTACACTTACCACATCAAGTTTTGTTTTGTTTTGTTTTATTTTGGTTCTATTATACTTTTTTGAAAATGGCTATCTTTCAAATTTTTCTCTTTTATAGGTAATCTTAACTGTTACAAATTTGAGTAGAGAGCATTCTCAAACCATGAACTTTAGCACTACTTGGACCTTCAATTCTATTCATCTTTCACTATAGCCACCAATATTTCTTTTCTTAGAAAAAATTTATTTTATTGAAGTAGAGTTGATTTACAATGTTGTGTTAATTTCTGCTGTACAGCAAAGTGATTTAGTTATACATATATATACACATTCTTTTTTATATTCTTTTCCATTATGGTTTAGGATATTGAATATAGTTCCCTGTGCTATACAGTAGGACCGTGTTGTTTATGTATTCTATATGTACTGGTTTGCATGTGCTAACCCCAAACTCCCAGTCCATTCCTCCCACATCCCCCTTGCCAACCATAAGTCTGTTCTCTATGTCTGTGAGTCTGTTTCTGTTTCACAGATAAGTTCATTTGTGGCATATTTTAGATTCCACATATAAGTGATATCATATGGTATTTGTCTTTCTCTTTCTGACTTACTTCACTTAATATGATAATCTCTAGGTCCATCCATGTTGCTGCAAATGGCATTATTTCATTCTTTTTTATGGCTGAGTAGTATTCCAGTGTATATCTGTACCACATCTTTTTTATCCATTTGTCTAGACATGTCCTAGATGGGCATTTAGGTTGTTCCATGTCTAGACTCTTGTAAATAGTGCCACTATGAACATTGGGGTGCATGTATCTTTTCAAGTTAGAGTTTTCTCTGGATATATGCCCAGGAGTGGGACTGTTGGATCATATGGCAATTCTATTTTGAGTTTTTTGAAGAACCTCCATACTGTTCTCCATAGTGGCTACACCAATTTACATTCCCACCAACAGTATGGGAGAGTTCCCTTTTCTCCACATCCTCTCCAACATTTGTTATTTGTAGACTTTTTCATGATGGCATTCTGACTGGTGTGAGTCTGTACCTCATGGTAGTTTTGATTTGCATTTCTCTAATAATTAGTAATGTTAAGCATCTTTTCATGTGCTTTTTGGTCATCTGTATATCTTCTTTGGCAAAATGTCTATTTAGTTCTTCTGCCTATTTTTTGAATGGGTATAACCACCAAATATTTCTTAAAACTCTCTCCCTTTGTTCTACTTACCAAGGATTCAACATGTCTTTATTGATCATCTTCTGATGAACAAGACACTGTGCTAGATACAGGACAAACAAAAACAAATTAGGCAGAATTCCTTGCTCTGAAGAACTTAGAAAGGAATTAGCCACATAAACAACTAATTATAATGAAATTTGATAAATACTGGAATGGAAGTATAATCATATACTATGAGAATATACATAATAAAGCATTTCTTTTTGCTTTAGGTGGGGCTTAGGGACAATGACATATATGCTGGGAATTCAAAAAGAAGTAGGATTTTTTTAAACTTTGAGAAGAAAGTGAAGGTGTTTACTGAAAGGGAGGAACATAAACAATTGCTTGAAGGCCTGAACATTCATAGCATATTCATGAATCAGCAAATAGGGTAGTTCAGATGGTGGATGATGGGAATTGGGAAAGAATTTACAGATTATATGACTGAGAAGTTAAGCTGGTCAAAACTTTGGAAGTGGTTGCCTGGAGGTGGCAACTGAGAGGAGAGAGAGAAAGGATAATAGCTCACTACCACCTTCCCAATTCAGCTTTTATTGGTTCTGTATGCAGTTTAACTTCACATATCACTTTTTCCCTTAACAGCTCTTGAAAACTTATACCACTTTTTAGATAATGACTCCTTTTTTTCCAGTATAATGACTTTTTCCCCTAAAATCCACTAAATAAACATACTATGCAAAGTTATATTTCAGCATTATTATTTCAAACAAAGGCACACTTACACATTTATTTTATACAACAGTTTCTAGTTAAAGAATATTACTTGGAACGAATTTGAAATGCATGCTACATTTGGATGAACCTTAATGTTGTGCTTTGCCTATGGATGCCAAGTAAGAGGAATTCAGATGTGTCCTCTTCTGCTACTCTTCATTCTTGTGCATGTATATGATTTCCTCATGTTTGGAAGTGCATATTTTTCTACCCAAAGATTCCAGTCTTTTCCATTTACGTCAAAGCCTTTCATATCAGGTAGTTATTTTAGGGTTAAAGTCTCACAGGAAAGAGAATTGTCAAGTTCATATGATGCTAATACTAAATGCTTGCCCAATATTCAAACAAGTGACTTTCCTTTACCTTTTGAAGTATGATATTTCACCCCTCTTCCTCAGCCATCATCAATCTTCCTCCTTGGAGAATATAATAAAACTCATTACATTACTTTATATGTACAAACAGTATTTATTCACTGTTAAATTGATTATTTTTATAAACATGTTTTTATTATTCAGTTGATATATTATCTGTCTGAGAAAAATGTTGGATATATTAGATTGGTATGGATACATTGCATGTTTTTATATTTAACAACTTTTCACTTAGTAGCATTATTTTTAGGAATAAGTTAAGGCCATTACAGGAGGAATAGGTGCATTTGGATTTCACATAAGACCTCATTTGTGAGAGCACAACTAATTTAAAAAATTGCAGTCTACTTCTATAGGTTGACAAGATTATGCCTGTTATATCTGATTGCAAGAAAATAATTCAATTCTAACCACTGAAGCAAAAACAGATAATTTATTGGAAACAAAAATTGTTTCAGTTATTTCATCAAAGAATGTTCTAAACAACCAGTCTGAGAGGGTAATGGTGAGCGCTGCTGGGCATCCCAGTAGCCAGCAATCCAGGACCATCTTTTCATTTGTCCGGCTGTTCTTGTCTGCTTAATTCTTGTCTATCTCTGCATCAGATTCAAATTCCAAGGAGAGATATCTAATTGCCATGGACTGGTTTATTCCTATACTTCAGTGACTACTTTGAATGGGAGACAGTTTCCCAAAGTAGGTTTTTTAACTATAAAAATGAGGAAAGTGCTTGATATAGGAAAAACAACAGATGCCCACCAGATTTTATCAATACCCTACCAGTACGTGTACACAGACACACACACACGGACATATTTTCCTCCGCATGTAAATATTTAAAAATCCCTTCAGCTGACATAATGAATCTATTTCCAACAGAAAACGCTCTCAGCACTGTAGAGCAGACTAACCAAATGATAACCATTTAATGCATTCAGGTTCAAGTCTGGAATCTCTGGATTATCGATCATCCTTGTTTCTGCAGCTAGTCATAAGGCTTTACCAGCTATTTATGTCTTCCCTTCGCAACCCTTTGTATGCGTTGTTGTTTTTCTAAACGCCTTTTAAACAGTGGTGACCTTCTGGTGAACAGTCACATGGGACATAAATATTATTAGCCCTGGTCTATTCTGAGAGCTCCATTCAGGCAAACTATTGGCCAGTGTCTATGCATCAGAGTAGAAACTCTTCTTATGTTATCTTTCTTTAAAAAAAAAAATAGGAGATAAGAAGAGGTGCAATTCAAAAGACTGCCCATTGGAAGGATTGTCTTTCTCCACTGTCTTCCAGGGCCACAAGTAAGTAGGACCATAATTCAATAGAAGATTATATTAGCTGTTGGAGAAAAGCTTGGAGAACCAGCTGAAAACCAAACCAGATTTCATCCTCAGTCATCCAATCAAAAGGAATTGCCAATAAATCTATTGATATGGGTTTAGGAAGAAGTTCATCTTTGAAATGTTTGACATGATAGAAATCTCTGAAATTCTCCCATATGGCAGACTACTTGCTATTCACCGACATAATTATTCTTTTATTCTTCCTGGAATTATTTCCAGGTTATGTCTAGCAGCTTCCTTTGTCGTTAGTTAGGTGTGATCATGTGACTGTGATCTAGCTAATGAAATGTAAGCTATCAATACCATTTTCAGGGGAAGGTATTTAAGAAATCTTGTGCTTCTTTTGCAGTCTTACATCTTCTCTGCTATCATGTAGATGCAGAGATCATAACAATGTTGTAGGGAATGGCAGAGATTTAAAAGGCAAAAGTGCTGAATCTCTGAGTCACTATGTGAATGAATGCCACCATCCAAGAACACCCATACTTGACTGTCAAATGAGCAAGAAATCCACTGCTATTGGGTTAAATGCCTGAAATTTGCATGTATTATGGAAATTAGTATATTAGACCCTGGATTGAGGAACACTGATGTCTTGCATTTGTCTCTTCCTACTATAAACTTTTACCCTGTGGGTCAGTGAGCTAGTGTAGGGATTCTGCCAGTGGCCAAGGATGTCCATTCAAATATACACCAATAAGCTAAGAAAATAATCATTGGATGGGTTTGTTGTTCCACTGTCCTTGGGCAAGTACTCCATTTTGGCACTTATCCTATTAGCCTTACTCTGACTGTCAGACCATGATGATTTAATGGGTTTCTGGAACTAAGGTTAGCTCAGTATCCAATACTACCTAAAAGGTTTTGGTGATTCCCTTCCTTGCTTTTTCACAGTGCAGAGTATCTTAAGTTTCTTTGGGGAAGACTGGGAGGAAGGACTAGAGAACCTATGTATGGTGTTACAGTAAATCCTTCCTTAACATGTGTGATTTTGACCTTATTCAAGGGCCTCTAAGTTTGGAAAATGGACTCAGAGGCCATGACTCTGTAGTGTGGATAGCTCAAGTTGGTCTCTAGAATGTTTTTGATTATACAGATCTAGTGAAATCTTACTACCTATTACTTCTATGGTTCCATGATTAACACACTTCAACTGGAGGTCTCTGTGGGTCTGGCATTCTTGGAACTAGCATGATCATGTTGACTCTGTTTTTGATATGAAAACCAGGGATGACATTCCACTAGTACACACCCGAACTTTGTAGTGGCCAGTATCCATTTTGATTTTTGGTGCCTGTGCTCTATTGCTCATTAACTACTTTGAGTTTACCCCTGATGATAAAGATGTATACTGTACTTCAGCCACTATCCGAACTTGGCAGCCCAGAGATCTTCCCATTCCTATTTTTATCAAAAACCCAATTATGATGGTTGAGGACTAGTTGGGATCATATGTTTATCTCAGAGGATATATATTATAGAAAAATTAAGTTACATTTCTCACATGGTTTTAAATGTAAAAAATTGTATCCATTACAATAATTTAAATTTTATTACATATTATAAACCAGATTATTTAATTAAATACTACTAATGAAAACTTTCTACTCTTCAGGTTCCCAGAAAGAAATATAAGATTGACCACCATGGAAAAGCCACACTTTGCTGATATTACTTGCATGTGTTTGTGCAACTTTTACAAGTTCAATAATTCAGATCTTTTTTTCTCTAAACATTTCAGTAAAAACTAATATTCCAGGAAGCTCTGAACCCAGTACTCTGCCACTTACCTCCATGTACACATATACCCTACTATGAGATACATATGGAAAAGATACAGGCACAATTGGAGGCTCACTAAAAATGTTTTAAGGTCATTCCTAGTGCATCTATTGGGTTTTTTTTTTTTCAGTTATTAAGGACTTTGTAATGTGTTGAGAGTCAAAAAGTGGCAGAAGAATGATGAGCTTGAGGATAGTGATAAATGGTTGAAACTTTACCCTTAGCTTTGGGAAATTGGAAATACAATGGATGGGTAAAATGACTACCAATCGGCAATAACCCTCCTTTTTCACACAGCTAAGAAATAATGATCTTGGGGACTTCCTTGGCGGTCCAGTGTTTAAGACTTCACCTTCCAATGCAGGAGGTGCGGGTTTGATCCCTGGTCAGGGAGCTAAGATCCCACATGCCTCATGGCTAAAAAACCAAAACATAAAACAGAAGCAATATTGTAACAAACTCAATAAAGACTTTAAAAATGGTCCACATAAAAAAATCTTAAAAAAAAAAAAAAAAAGAAATAATGATCTTGAATAGAATTGAAGCCAAAGTACCGTGAGGTTTTGCTCCTTCTGCTGTACCATGTTGCCTGCCATGGGTTTCACAGCTCATTACATCAGTCTGGACTTATGTAGTCAATAAAATGATGTTTGCTCCAGATATTACGATGGATTTACAATAGTGGCCTTTTAATAAATATTATTTTTCATTGATATTCCAGTTCTGAGTAATCAGGGAAAATGGTGAGATTGTGGCTAATGCCCAGGGGCTGCAGTACTGAAAGTAAAATGTAGTAGAAGCCTTCCTTAGATCTCAGAGTGAGTAGTGTGTACCAATACAACATGAAACATCATAGATCCTGTGTGTTTTTCTTTAGTGCTACACAAGAGTGAAAGAAATGGCATAACTTATCGGTAAAAGGATTTGTTTTTCTGGTATTGAAATTTTTCTACGGTTAAAACACCAGTTTTACAATGTTGTAGAGCAAACACTGTGAAGACTCAGTGTCTTATCATTGGCATGACAGTTTTGTCACTCTGTGTGGGAATGTGAAACTGTCATACAATATTACTTCACACAAGATTAACAACCCTCACTCCTTTGTCGAGACAATACCTGAAATAGAGAATCAACTATTTTTTTTTTTCCAGTTAGACTGGACAGAACAATGAAATCTGAGTGATTATCATTGTCTTTTCTTTTAAAAAGGACCAAATATGGTAGTAGTCTTTGAAAAGTCCCTTTATGTTCAACACCAGGCAGCTCAGATCTTCTATAAAAACTCCAGCACTTACTGAGTCCCCTAAGAGTGATCAACTGAAGATGTGTAATATGAAACTTCTGTGTGAATTGTTAACTTCCCTCAGATGGGGCAAACCACAGTGTCTTTTAATGCACTAATGGTATCAAAAATGCATAAACATCAAATGCAACTGCACTCTCACATTTGATACCAATCTGGTATTTTAATAATGAATTATAATGCAGGGCACGAGGGAAATTATAGCATATCCTCACATCCAGCTTACTACTGCTTGACAATTTCATAAAGACTTCTTTCAATCAAACCCCTCTTCCCAGGTTTGAATAATAGGATCATAACAAAGAGATAAGGCAAAAATTAGAATTTAGGACTCCCCCGTATTAACGACTGATGGATTTCCCATATCCCATTAAACACTTTAACCATTGCTCATTGGCTCACAGGGAATATTACTTTCCCTCTAGTCTCAAACGAAATATAAATAATAAAAATACTTTAGGAAACTTCTTTTCAGGATCTGCTCTTAACTCATATTAACACTCATGGAAAGTTATGCAACTACTGGACTTTGAAAGACAAATGGAACCTTTAAACACCTTTTTTTTTTTCTTTTTTTTAATGCAAAGTTCCAGCTATGAGATTTGACCATAAAAAAGCCTTCCCAATATTGTGGTTCAAATGCTTTCATTCATAATTTCATAACTTTCATCAATATTTTGTATTAAAATGGAAAAATTAATACCCTATACTTTTCCTAAGAACATATCTTAGTTGCTAAAAATTTTACAAAATTAAAATGTCAGACTTGGAAGGGTCATACAGATACACAGTCTTCCAGACAAAGTTTTCACTTATTTCCTCATAGTTTACAAAATGCAGAAGAGAGAAAATTGTTATTTTAAAAATATACATACTAGTAGAATTTCTGTTGCTATAGTGTTTTTATAACAATTCTAAAAGGGAACTTCAAACCCTTCATATCTCATCTTTTTAATAAATGAAATGATTCCAGAATTTCAACAGTCTTATCGCATCTATAACTTTCACCATATCTATTTTAAGAATGAATTAACCCAACACCATTTGTATCCTTTCTCTTCCATATATTTTAAGCTAAAGCATACTGAAGAATTGACAATTCTATAAATATTTTCCCAAATTAGATATATTGATGATATACTTGATTCTAAGATATGTTATTGGGGTTGCCGGTGAAAGTAGCTATCTTGTAAAATGGAATTTGGTGACATATTCACAAATGTTTCACGTTTGTCACTTGCACAGTAATTTTCCTACTTAGGCTTCAGAGAAAACATACAATATCCAATAAAACTTTCATTTCTACTTGAAGTGCAGAAGAATTCTCAGAGAAGACAACTTTGGAGGTCTTTGCATTTTCAGTACAAATGTGCATTTCTCTTCTGAAATAGTGTATGATTTCAGGCCTCAATTTTATTTAATTTTACTTTATTTTTTATTTATTTATTTTTAAAAATTTTTATTTATTTATTTATTTATGTATTTATTTTTGGCTGTGTTGGGTCTTTGTTGCTGTGCGCGGGCTTTCTCTAGTTGTGGCAAGCGGGGGCCAGTCTTCATCGTGGTGCGCAGGCCTCTCACTGTCGCGGTCAGGCCTCAATTTTAAACAACAAAAAAAGCATTAGAATGAAAAGATGAAATGTGTGGTCAACCAGGGGCTGGCAAATGTGAATTTCAGGCTTCCAGAAAACCAAAAGAAAACAAGGGATTTTCCTGAGAAAAATTAGGCTGAATGTTTGTATATAAAGTTTACTGTTTATAACCCCTGGGTGTGGCAGAAGGGTCAAGAAAGCTCCATTCTTTTCAAAGGTGGTAGATTCTTATTTCTTTAATATCAAACGACAAAGTGCAATTTCCAAATGTAGTAAACCTATCTTCCATATTCCATAATGTTTTATCCTCATCAGCCTGCTAGGCTACTTCTGGCTTAACATAAAAAATAAATAAATAAATGAATGAATGAATGAATGAATGAATGAATGTATTGCTTTAGTATAGTAGTAGAACTTGAAGGTCTTGGGGCCAGGAATGAGACTCTAGAAAACAAAACTGAAGAATATCTCATTGCCTACAAAATGTGTCTACCTATGGAGTGGAAAATAATAATAGAAAAGCACCCAAACTTACGAATCATTCATTCATTCAGAGGTTTTTTATTGCTTACTGGGTACTAGATAGGCTGACATTGAAGGGCATACAGTCTACTGCCTTGGGGATACTGACAAACAGGCAATTACAACTTGACAATGGTCGTCTTTTCAGAGCTTCAGACACAGTGCTAAGGTTTGAGCGATCATCATCGAGGCTTCTGGCGGAGGCGATATCTGAGCTGCAGTTAGAAGGGGGAGCAGATTTAGCTAGGGGAATAATTGTATGGAGAAAAAGACATTCAAAGCACAGTCCCTCCTCTCCCCCAGGCAAAGCCTCAGGCACAAGGAAACAGGATAGTTTGGGGAAATGCAGGTGGAACTGCAAGGCAACAAGTGTCAAAAATGACACTCCATTGGCAGTAGAGGACTACATTCTGTATGGCCTTGAGGATATGCTAAGGTACATGGACTTCTTCCTAAGGCAGTAGGTAGCCATTGAATACTTTTAAGCAGAAGAATGATCTGTTTTAAGAAAGTCATTTCGGTGTGCTGTAGAGTCAACAGGTATACTGTTGAGGGCGGAGCAGAGGGGGGTTGATGTTCCAGAGGGCTTGAGGGGCTACTGCTTGCAATTCATGTGTGATATCATGAGGGTCTGCTCAAGGGAATGGAGAGAAGTGGACAGCTTTGAGAGGACTGGTGAGGAGGGGAGAGGTAGGTATCTAAGTCAATTCCATTTATTTGCTTTGGGGGACGTGGCTGATAGAATTGAGAGAGGGAGTGCAGGGGAAGGCTGGGGCTCACGAGGCATGTCTGAAATAGAGATCGCATTTGGGCACCACGCTGCCTTGCTGTACATTCAAATGAATTCAGCTGAATCTAGCTGAGGGAATAGCTGGCCAGGCGCAAAGCTTTATTTCCGTTGCTAGACTTAGACTAACAGAGGAACGTTGAATTATTGGCCTCTGTGAAGCCACTGACTCCAGAGGAGAAATTCTCCCTTCAGCAATGTTGGGCACTAGTCCATTTGGAACAAAAAAGCTGGAAGAGGAAAAGACAAAAACTTCATTTGGATATTGTAAAAGGAAAGAAGATATTTCAAAATTGTCTACGTAAAGAGGAGTTAATACAAGTATTACACTCTGTAGCAAAACTGTTTTATGTATAGTCGTTAAATTGTAAAGAAATGTTATTTATGTGGACAGTTTACACATTTTTTGAGTTTGTGCCTTGACTTACAAAAGTTCACTTTGTAGACTTGTTTTCCTCCATTGTCTTGCTAAATGTAATTCTCAATTCTGTGCTGTTTTCAAAAATTAATCAGTAGTTTAATTAGTCGTACCTAATTCGGGGATTCCATTAGTGGCAGCATCCCTGCACTTAATTACTTACTATCTGTTGAATGACTCTATTTGTTTTGGAGCATCTAAGACAGAGAAGGTCCTTTGGGACCCATGAATCCCTGAAATTATGTACAAAGCTTGTGCATGGGTAGTTGACACGTTTGTCAAACAGAGAGTGCACTGGAGTTGGTGCTTGGACAGGCATGGGGTCAGGCTTTTCCAGGTCTCAGTTGTAAATCCTGCGATGTTGCCTCCTTTCTCTTTTCTCTCATTTATATTAGCTTGAGGCAGAGATTTTGGCTCAATATTATCTGACTTTCTGACGTATTTGGTTCCTGGCTGCAGGCAGAAAGGGTCTCTTTTAACAAAGCCATATATTCTTCCCTTCCTGCTTTCAGACGGGCTAGCGCTGATGAAGCGGCTGTCTCTTCTAAAGTAGTGAAGCAATTTTGTCTCACTTGGCTCGTGATTGCAGGTAATGGAAAATAATTCCGTCTAATTTAAGGAGAAGGAATTTATTAGAAGGATATAAGGTAGGAGACAAGGAGAGGCCAGGAAGTGGGAGCACAGGCAGGGTCTCGCCTCTGAAATGCTCTGGTTAGGGCACTGCCACCGGCCCTATGTCCACTGTTGACAGTGTACTGACAGTAAGGCCATTACCACTACCCATCCCTGCCACTGACACTGCACCATAAAGTTCATCTCTGCGTCACTCACTGGAGGTACAAAAGCTGGGGAAAAGAGCTCAGCACCTGAGACTAGGCACATGTACCTATGGTTGCTACTGAGGCAAGACGAGGGCATACTTGGCTTCCTGTGTATCAGGAGGTGGGCCATGTCTCTCTCCAGGGCTTACGCAATGAGCATCCCTCCTAACTGGCAGGGGTTTGTGTAGCCAACAAATGACAAATATTCATTACAGTTTATTCTTTTGGCTACCTCCATTTGTTCTTCCGCACATATTTACATTACAAAATACCTTCACCCAACATAATGTAACTATTCCACATACAACTTAAAATGTGTTTCTTCCTTCTGCAATGGGAGGAAGCCCAAAGTGACTTAGGCTCCAAATCCAGAATCTCTGGGTGATGTCTATTTTCTCTAGTTTTGTACAATCCCACTTCAGAATTCTGCCACTAGTGACAGGCATTACATCATTAATTACTCCCAACAAACCTCCTCAAGAAAAGGAAACTTTATTAAAATGTGTAGATAAAGCCATGACTCTACAGGGAAGAAAAAAATAGGTAGAGGCTTTGTTTCTGCAACTGGGCTTGAGGCAGTAGCTGGTATTTATAACTTTCTTCCTCCACCAAGCCTTTCTGTTTGCTTTGTACTCTGCTAGCACCTCAGCTGGCTGGGATTCTTTACCCAGTGGGGTCACTCAAACCTTCATTCCTGAGGGATCTAAGCTTTTGGTGGTTCTGCCTGAATGGATTGCCAGAGTCTTTGATTAACGTCAAGCCCTGGACTTGGTAATATGAGAAGGTGTTCTGTTTATTCACCTCCCTGCTTACATTGTATAACAGCGATCCTATTTTTCCTTGAGAATTAGAATCAATCAAACCAGGCTAAAATACTCTCTCTCTCTCTCTTTTTGCCTGTCTTCATAATGACATAAGGAGTATGAAATGGCCCAGTGGAAGTCTCACCTCCATTAAATGCTGAAAGCATTCCTCTATTTTCTGTTATCTCCACACCAGTAGCAGAGCCTGGAGATGATGGAATGGAAGGAAAAATTTTGTGAATTGTATTAGTAGTTAGGTAATTGTGAGTAGCACCATCTTTCCAGCCCTTGGTTCCTGGACTGATACAACCTGGCTTTGGGGAAAGCAGGATCACTTACTGCTTGCTGGTTCAGAATAGTTACTGCATCTACAGAACCACACCATGAATTTTCAAGGTATTTCTCCTACATGATGACTTAAATCAGTCTACACTAGCCTATTCCACCTCTTTTTGACTCTAGATGTTGGGCACATGATAAAACCAATGTATCCAGTGGTCTTGTTTAATGTAAAGTAAATGCCTTGGTCAGAAGCAGTGTTGTTTAGGAGGCCAAGACCTGGTTTACCTTGATGTGGACAAATGCCCATTAGTTTTTATTCTATGGGTAGTGGTAGATAGCACTAGAATCCTAGGTTCTCAGGAATTAGTGTTGGCTCTCAGACAGTATCTTATATTTCTCTAAATATTTGAATTTTTTCCTTCCCTATGACACAGTTAACTTGGTAAATGCCAAAAGTCACGCAGTTAGTAAGTGGTGGAGCCAGAATTTGAATTCAGGTAGACTTACTCCCAAATACAAGCTCTTATCTCTATGCAATGTATCTCTTCTCTGAAATATGTTACTTACAATTTTATTATCCTTCAAGATCACTAGGCCCTTCTTTATTAATAGAGGCTTGGGCCTGTTAAATTACCTTGTTCTAGGAATTAGGAGAGAGGTCAAGAATTTAATTTCTATATTGGTAGTCTTTTTTACCAGACCCCAAAGGTTTTTCAATTATATAATTCAAGTAAGACTTTAGTGGGTTGTCCTTCTATTTCAACTCCAGAAACCCCATGGTTGATTTATCATTGCCAAAACTACCTAGGTTGGAATGTTCTGATTGCTATAGTAACTATACCCTTTTTTCTCTCTGAGGATTAAATGCCACTTAATGGACATCTTACTAAAACCAAGGAAACTGATTCATTGGGCATTTCTCCCAGTAGCATCCCCAAGAGAACTATTATGAAAATACCTTTCCAAAATTCTGGTGCTATTGTCACTAATGTATATCTTCTTGGTGAAAAAAGTGAGTTCTGGGCCTTCTCAGGGAATGTAGAGAGTGAATTAGTTCACACATGGTAAATCCACTATGGTCTTCCTATTTTCTGAAGTATTTGCATTCCTTCCTTTTTGACATACCAAGGAATGTCTGGTATTTCAACGGATAGGATATGGAAAAATAAATCCTCACTATACCTGTAGTTGCACTAGATAGAAAAACTTTTAAATTAAATTATAAATTTTATAAAAGCAAGTGCATGTACACACTTTCAAAAGCCAAGGAAGAAAGTAAAGCTTATGACAATAGACAGCAGCTTTCCCCCATTTCTGCTTTGAGGGATGAGGATTATCAACTATTAGCTCTTTCTTCTGCTATATTTCTAAATGATCTGCTTATTTAAGTAATTTGGAATTTTCTTGATTTTTCAGTTATAGATACTATCTATCACTTCCAATGTAATTATAGCATAATTTTTGGTTAAATCAATACTGAATGTCTACATTCCTTTGACTATATTAATATTGTTATCAGCTGAGTTTATAGTGTAATGATATTTTACTTTTGGTAAAGCTCTTTGTTTTTCTTGGAGTTGGTAATGAATTCTTCTAACATTTTTGCTTATTTTATATACACTCATTGCTAGCAATCACCAAATTCTTCAGATATATGGAACTCCTCACAATAAAATCATAAATCAAGTACAACGGATAATCTATCAATCTCATTTTTTTTTCCTGAGCAACATCGCTTTTTGATCTGTCTGTTCTGCAATGTTTGTTATCTAGACCAAGTGCACATTTGTCTTCCCCGGGCTTTTTGTTACATTTAAGCTGGGGATTCTCCTTACATTGCCCATACATTGAATCTCATTTCCTGGATGCCCTATCTTCCTTCTTCTTAGTTTACTCTTTTGTATTGGTGAAGCATATCCTACTGAGGAAAGATTTTTATAGGCAAATTTTCTAAGATCCTTAATCTAAAAATACCTTTTTTTTACCCTTACATTATCTTCTAGTTTCCAGTCTGATGCCATTAGATTTTTTCATCTTTTTTGTACCTCCCCTCTTGAAGTCAATAGGATTTTTTAAAAATCAGCAGTGTCTGGGATTTCTTTTTTTTTTAAATTAATTTATTTATTTTTGGCTGTGTTGGGTCTTCGTTTCTGTGCGCGGACTTTCTCTAGTTGCGCGAGCGGGGGCTACTCTTCATCGCGGTGCACGGGCTTCTCATTGTTGTGGCCTCTCCCGTTGCGGAGCACAGGCTCTACACGCGCAGGCTCAGTAGTTGTGCTTCAGGGGCTTAGTTGCTCCGCGGCATGTGGGATCTTCCCAGACCAGGGCTCGAACCCGTGTCCCCTGCATTGGCAGGCAGATTCTTAACCACTGCGCCACCAGGGAAGCCCTGGGATTTCTTATGAAAATTTTTAACGATATAGAAAATTTGAAAGAATTTTACAGCAAATATTCATATACTCTCACCTAGATTCTACCATGACCATTTTAATATGCTGTCTTTATCACATATCTGTCCATCTAGTCATCCTTCTATCCACCCATTAAACCATCCTCCTTTTTTGGTGAATCTAAGTGAGTCGCAGAAATTAATATACTTCTCTTCAAATATTTCAGCATGCGTATCAACTAGAGTTCAGTATTTGTTTACAGTTTTTGTTTTGTGGTGAAATTTTCATGTGATAAAATGCCCAAATCTTAAGCCTGCCATTAGGTGAGTTTTGTGCAATCCAAACCACTATCAAAGTACAGAACATTATCATCACCATAGAAAGTTCTGTCATATCTTTTCCTAGTCAATGCCTATCCCTAACTCCTTGAGGCAGCCATTTTTTTCTTACCATAGATTAGTTTATCTGCTCTAGAACTTCATGTAAATGGAATCATGTAGTCATTATTCCTTTGATTCTGTTTTTTTTTTTTTTTGATCTGCATGTTTTTGAGACTCATCCATGGTGTTTCGCATTTCTTTTTATCATGAAGTAATTGTGTTAGTTTTGGTCCTCTGAGAAGCAGATAGAAAGACAGGATTAGATATGCAAAAGAGTTGAGGGAAATACTTGTGAAGGATAAAGGGAAGGGGGTCAGTGTAAGTAGGAAGAGCCTCCAGACTGTCGTGTGGGTCTGACACTTGTGATGTAGAGGAGGATAGAAGGAGTAATGGGTAGGAAGACTGCAGAGTATCTCTGAGAGTTTCAGGCAGGCCAGTGGGGAGTCCTCAAGCCGGAGTTGCCTGTTAAAGGAGTCCCATGGTCTCCATTATTACACCTACTATGTCCAGTCATCTACTAGAAGCAGCCATGAGAAACATAGGAGTTGATCCAGAGCGGGATTAGCTGGGGCTGTCAGTGAGTTATGCCTACCCCAGCAGATCTGAGTGGTGTCTATTCATGATCACCACGGTAGCATTCCGTTGTATGAATATAACACAATTTGTTTATTTATCCTTTTAGTGTAGGAACCTAGACTGTTTCAAATTTTTGGCTATTAGGAATAAAGTTTCTATCAATACTCTTAAACAATTCTTTTTATATGCATATATCTTAATTTCTCTATTATAACTACCTACGGGTGGAATTATTAGATTACAGGCTTGGGTGCATGTTTGTTTTTATAAAAATTGCCAGAGTTTTTCCCAAAGTGGCTGTATAATTTGTCACTCTTACCAATAATGTATGAGAATTCTAGTTACTCCATATACTGATTAACATTTAGTGTTTTTAACTTTAGCCATCTTGTAGATGTGTAATTGATCTCATTGTTATCTTACTTTGCATTTCCCAGATGTATACTGAACACTTTTTCATGTACTTTTTGATCATTAATTTATTTCCTTTCTGAAGAAGACCATTCAATTTTTACTTTACTGAATTGAATTGTCCATGGATCATACTGTCTTAACATGCATCCCCCTAATTCTCCTTCAAACCCTGTATCACAAAATTAAGTGTGAGCAGATAACTTTTGGCCTACTTAATTCAAATTTTTAATGATGTGAACTCTAATTCTTTCTCTAGGAAATGATATAACTTTAATTTTTTTTCCCCCAAATAGCACATTTTCTTTTCTTTAGTTGAGAAATATGTCAAAAACCCTTATGGATCTCAGTTTCCATCTGTTCAGTATAGCAGGTGTGAATTAGGTGATTGCCACTGAGGGGATACTGCTTGTTTGGAGGATAAGTCAGGCCTTTCTGGAGTTGTTTGGTTACATAGTGGCTTAACACAATACGAGTTTATTCTTTCTCATAAATCTGTGGTATGACTGGGAAAGTTCTTCTGCTTAACGTAGGGTTGGCTGGGGCACTGGGATGGTTAGAAAGTCCAAAGTAGTCTCATTTGTATGAACAGCAACCGGTACTGGCCCCTTGCTGGGAACTTAGCTGGGGCCTCAGTTGTCCTCCACCTGGGCCTTCCTGCATGGCTTCTTGGACGTCCCCAGTATTGGATTCCAAGAAGGAGCATTCCAAGAGGGCAAGTCTTAATGTGCATGCACGTATCAAGCTTCTGCTTACTTTACTGGTGCTAGCATCCCATTTGCCAAAGCTAGTCACATGCAAGGCCAGAGTCACATAGGGAAAAGACTCCTGGGAGGTGTGCTTCACTGAGGGTCATTGAAGTTTACCACAACTTTCCTGAGGTATTCCTTGCTCTCATTCTCTGCTTATGCAGCTGTTTCTTTTTTCCTTGATGGTTCTGTTTGTGATTCCTTCTACAATGCTAATTTTAAATCTTTTTTTTTTTTAAATTAATTAATTTATTTATTTTTGGCTGCGTTGGGTCTTCGTTGCTGCGTGTGGGCTTTCTCTAGTTGCAGCAAGCGGAGGCTACTCTTCGTTGCGGAGCGCGGGCTTCTCCTTGCGGTGCTTCTCTTGTTGCGGAGCACAGGCTCTAGGCGTGCGGGCTTCAGTAGTTGTGGCATGTGGGCTCAGTAGTTGTGGCTCGCAGGCTCTAGAGCACAGGCTCAGTAGTTGTGGTGCACGGGCTTAGTTGCTCCGCAGCATGTGGGATCTTTCCGGACCAGGGCTCGAACCCATGTCCCCTACATTGGCAGGCAGATTCTTAACCACTGTGCCACCAGGGAAGCCCCTAATTTTATCATCTTCTAAAAATTATCTTTCTTATTTTTTTGGTTTCTATCCAATGTTTGAATAAAAGTTTAAAATTCAAACACGTTTTAAAACAAATATAATTTGAAAACAAAAAAGTGATGTGAATTTAAGAGATAAGGAGGAGGTCCTAATTTTTCCCCTTTTCCTTATATTAACATCTTAAATTATCTCAGCATTAAAATTATATATATCTTTAAGAAAGTACAACATCTTGGTTTTTTGTTTTGGTGTTTTTATTTTTTACCTTGAAAATATTCAAGATGCTTGGAAGGAGTTTATTTTAGAGTGGTGGTGATTTCCTCCTCTCTTTAAATTAATTTTTCTTAAGTTTGAAATTATAGAGTGGTGTCAATCAAAGTTTTTTCTTAAAGATTTTTACATTAATAAAAAGCCATACTCATTTATATTATACAATGGTAAAGGACCTTAGTAATAGTGAATATCACTGTTTAAGCACTTTCTGTTTTGGAGTGGTGATGGTAAGTGATAGAGATAGTGGATACTGATTACACCTACTTTAGCAATAGGGTGTGAATTATTTATATTGAAATGTATACCATATATATTTCAAATATAACTTACTGGATAATCCTAACCTCCCCCTTTCCTCACCAAAGATTCACTGTTGATTCAAATATATGTCACTACAGCCTTTAATAAACTAAACTGGTAGTATTGAATTTAAATTAACAGTAAATTATAGTTAAAAACCAAGGGTAGAAGCAATTGATTACTCTGACCAACTCAATATCAAGGATGCACTGGTAACAAGCCATCTTGAAAAATGTATGAAAATTCTAATTAGTGTCTCACAGCTAAACTATGTATGGAAGCCAGTTGACTCAACACTTTTCTTCAGAATGCAACATAATTCTTTAAGAAACTTATTTTTCTATTCTTCTAGAAAAACCATTAGAATATGGAATATTCCAGCACTCTGGGAATTTTACTCCTCAACCTCTGGAAAAACTACTTGTGCCCCCAAAATATGTTAGAAATATCCCAACTTCATGGGTGGTCTGTTCCTTTTCTGTAAAAATACACACACATACACACACACTCCAAACTGTCTAACCTTCAGCATCAGGAAGGATAATCTACTTTGGGAAATTGGTTATAAAACCCCAAATGCACTGAGGTTGAATAGCTGTGAGATAAATTTTAATCTCACTAGTCAAACCGTGGCTTGTTCTTGATGTCATTGGAAGTGATATAAAGTGTACTAGTCCCACCACAATAAAATGTTCATTGTTTCTGAATTCTACTAATTTTTTGAACTATGAAAAAAACGTATTCATCTAAGAAAGTGATTGAGGTTAGATAGGACAAACTGAAGTGGTTTTTGAGTCCCATTTTTTTATGTGAATGGGGACCCAATGGATGTGACTTTCATTTTCCCACTTCTCAGTGAGTGGGTGGTTGTTTCCTCCTCTTTTTTTCCCAGGAACTGAACAGTATTTTTAGTTTCTTTTTCCTGAAGTTTTCTTTTTTTTTTAAGTTAATATAGAACCTGTGTGTTTAGTCACTATTCACTAAAAATCACATGCCATATACACTACAGAGATATATTCGCCTGATTTCAAACTGCAAAGTCTTCTTGGCATTCTTAAATGAAGGAAGCATTTAACTTTTGAATTAGTTAACAACAACCCCAAGTGAACACTCTTAAATGAAAACTCAACATTTGAAAAAAATCGCAAATATACAGTCGTTATAAAAAACTTGAAAAATATGATTGAAAAAAATAAAAAGTAATTTAAAAGCTCAGGAGCCCATGAAACACACTATTACTATTTTTGACTATATCTATTAGGACTATTTTTAAGTAATATATATAAGGTATAGGATAATTTATTGAAATAATAATTTTTCTTTTGTCCTTTTGCTGTAGGCAGTTTCTCTTTTCATTTTCCAAGATAGTGGCCAAATATTTTTTCCTTACCTTAGGAAGTTGATAATGGCTTTTGTGTGGCAGGGCCAGCAGTAAAAATTGGCAGACAAAGAAAAAACAATACATGTTGAGAGCTTTTGTTAAAGGTGGATTCATGGAGAAGTGAAATCAGAGTGGCTAAGTGGAGGAGGACTTCCAGGAACTGGGCGAAGCTGGGGAGGTGCTTCACCTAGGACTGGCTATGGGGAAAGATGTATGAGGCCTTCTGTGCCCTGCTGTCCTCCCAGGACTCCAGGGACTGTCGGGGCTTCTAGGGCACTGGATGAATGGCTTCCTCTGAGGCTGGGTACCAAGTACTGTGGTGCTCCATCTTGGTACCGGCCCTGGGCTCAAACTCGGCATCTCACCAGCAAAGTCTTTGACTTCAGGGTACCTGGAAGGATGGGACGATGAACACAACTGCAGCAACCAGTTTGGACTACAGACCAAGGGGATTAGAGCAAGGGGAGCTTTCCCAAATGTCCTGGCCTACGTATGCTTCTGGGCTTCTTGCATAAGCCTAAAGGGGAAGAAGGGCCTACAAACTTGACCAAATAAAAATTCCCACCATTCAAGTTGGTGGGCATTTGGGGGAAATACTGTTTTAGAGACACATATGTGACATTTTAGGGTAAAATTCTGATCCACTGTGTGTAAGAGTCTAGCTGGGACTGCACCCAGGATGAGTCACAACCCATGGAACTGCAAACATTTGACTGGGTGCCCCAATATGACTGAGATTTCCTTCCATCTGAGGATCCAGGAAGTAATTTAAGTTCATTTGAAGAAAAAAAAGAAGCTGTGCTATTTCTTGAAACCTAGCACAGTGGTTCAGAGTGGAAACTCTAAATTGCTGCATAGGTTCAAGTCATGTCTCTGCCATTTAGGATCAATGTGACCTTGGACAAGTGACTTAGCCTTTCTGTTACTTGGCTATTCTATCTACAAGATGAGATCAATAATAGTACCCGTGTCATAGGGTTGTTTTCAGGAATGAATGAGTTAGAACAGTAGAACAATGTTGGGCACCTAGTAAGAGCCTAATAAACATTAACTGTTGGTATTAACTTTTGTAGTGGCCTGGGCTTGTTCCCACTACT
Source organism: Balaenoptera physalus (assembly GCF_965194825.1). NCBI lineage: Eukaryota > Metazoa > Chordata > Mammalia > Artiodactyla > Balaenopteridae > Balaenoptera > Balaenoptera physalus. The sequence goes on along the minus strand of NC_138890.1, from coordinate 70,914,702 downwards.
TGTGGGTCCACATCCAGGATTGCTGAGCATGTTGCGCAGCACCCATCTGTTCCAAAGATTCATTAGAACCCTCAAAGGAGGTTTCTTTGAATCAGTATTTTTGCCCTTGTTGGTAAATTGTTGCGCTGAGGTGAAGCCAGCTATCAGAAGGCGTTGTGGCTTCTGGGTCCATTAGGAGACAGTAATGAGAGTGAGGTAGAAAGGATCTTAAAGAATGCTTAAAAACCTCTTTGTGGTCAGAGGGAGGTGAAGGAAAGAAGGGAAAGCAAATGCAGCCTTTTTAGTGTGTGCTTATGACATGACTTTCTCTAGGATTCTTAGATTACAGGAGAAATGTAGAAGGTAAACTCTAAGAGCTCCACATGCACTTTGAATTTCCGCAAAAACAAAAGCTCTTCTTGGAGAGTGAGAGGTACCCATTGGCTGCTGTTGCTCTGGGTCCTGGGGTTAAAACACACCAGAGGTACTGCTGAGAGCATGGGCTATCTTACTGGGTCAGGAAATGAGGGAAAGTGTTCTGCTGTGAGGGTAATAATAAATTATTGAAAACTGAAGGTGGTTTCTTAAAGGAAAAAGCCATTTACCACCTTCTAACATACCACACATACCCATTTGCAACGTGCCTTGGGCATTTGGCTGAGATGCAGCGGCACGTGTGGTTTCCTGGGCTGAGAAATGGTGAGTGATGGAAGAATTTAGGCACAGTGGCAGCGGAATTCCTTCTGCTGTTTCACTCTTAGGTGTCGTGTTTACTGCAGATTGTTGGTATATAAGCATTAACAAGTTAAGGAATTTCTTTTTTATTTCTACTTCAAGGGTTTTGTTTTTGAATGGGTTTGTGTTTTATCAAATGCAATTTCTGTATTTGCTGGTACAGTGGTGAACAACAGTCATAGGTTTTAAAATATTAAATCAGGCTTTCATTGCAGTGATGAAGCTTACTTGGTTGTGGTATATTGCATTGCGTATGTTGTTGGAATCAGTTTGCTCATATTATATTAGGGCTTCTTAAATGTATGTGCCTAAGTAAGATTGGTCTTTAATTTTCTGTTTTTGTACTATCCTTGTCAGAGTATGGTATTTGAGGCTATACTCATCTCACTAAATGATTTTAGACTCTTTCTAGAGTTTTAATTCTCGGAAGCAGTAAGTGTAAGAGAAGAATTACCTTTCTCTTGAATATAAGTTAGAATGTGCCTGTTTATCTGGTCCTGGTAGGAATTCCTCTTGTTATTGTTGAAAGATATTTAGCTCCTGATACCATTTCCTTAAAGGTTAAAGGCCAATTCAGGTTTTTAATTTTGTATGAGTTAATTTACTTATGTTAGGATTTTGGGGGATAATTGGTTATTTCATTCAAGTTTTGAAATTTATTGGTTTAAAGAGATTCATGGTTTTCTCTTGTGATTTGTTTTATTAATGTCTCCTTTTTGCATTTATTCTTCTCTGTGCATTGTTTTAGGGCTTTCATCCCATTTTCCTTGATCAATATTATAAGAAGTGTATTTATTTTATGAATTATTACAAGAGGATTGCTTTTAGATTTGTTTCCTATTTTTTTCTTTTTTAAAAATTTCATTAATTTTTTCTACCTACTAAACATACTTTAGAATTTTCTTTTACTAAGGGTCTTTAGGTACCAAACTTTCTTAGTATTCATTTGCCTGAAGATGTCTTTAGTTCGCTTTCATTCTTTTTTTCTGTTTTTTATTGACGTATAGATGATTTACAGTATTGTGTTAGTTTTAGGTGTACAACATACTTATTCAATATTTTTATAGATTATACTATAACGTTATTATAAAACATTGGCTATATTCCCTTACTTTCATTCTTAAAAGATATTGGCTGGTTTTATACTTCTAGGTTGACACTTATTTTCTCTCTGTGTATCAGCTATTCATCTAACAGTTGTTCATTTGGGAATAATATGTCGTTTGTTTTTTTTTTTAAATTCTGGTGGTTCTTAAAAGTTTCTGTTTTTCTTTGGTGTTTGAAGTTTCATTATGGTAAGTCTAGAGATATGGATTTCTTTTTATTTATCCTGCTTGGCATTTTTTAGGTATTTTGAATCAGAGCGTTGATGTCTTCCATCAGTTCTGGAATATTCTCAAATGTTATCTTCAAATAATTATTTCTGGCCCTTCCTCTTTTTTCCATATGAAACTGTCTTGATATATGTTAGTCTTCTTACCCTATTCTACATGTCCCTTATTTTCTCTTTGCCTCTTTGTGGTACATTCTGGATAACTCAGATCTATCTTCCTGTTAATTATCTTTTGAGATATGTGTAAACTGATATTAAATCCATACATTTATAATTTTTACCATTATATTTTTCACTTCTAGAAGTTTCCATTTGATTCTTAAAAGTCTGCTTGGTCATTGCTTGTAGTCTTAATATCTGCATATATTTTCATTAATGCCTTTTATTTCTTTAAACATGATGAGTATAATGTTTTCAGAACCTGTGTCCTGATATTTTTAGTTTCCAAAATTCCTGTATTTCTGGCTCTTCTGTTTGTTGTTTTTGCTTATTCTTCCTCAGAGAGCTTTATTTCTTTGTATGACTAGTTACTTTTGACTATGATTTGATCATTTTTTTATTTTTATAAATTTATTTATTTATTTATTTATTTTTGGTTGTGTTGGGTCTTCGTTTCTGTGCGAGGGCTTTCTCTAGTTGTGGTGAGCGGGGGCCACTCTTCATCGCGGTGCGCGGGCCTCTCACTATCGCGGTCTCTCCCGTTGCGGAGCACAGGCTCCAGACGCGCAGGCTCAGTAGTTGTGGCTCACGGGCCCAGTTGCTCCGTGGCATGTGGGATCTTCCCAGACCAGGGCCCGAACCCGTGTCCCCAGCATTGGCAGGCGGATTCTCAACCACTGCACCACCAGGGAAGCCCCCTGATCATTTTTATTGTCAGTTTATTTTGAGAAATTCTTTGAGCCTAGGATCTAGGTGATCCCTCCAGATAGGACTGTATTTGCTTCAGCTAAGCTGTGATAGCCTTATAATTCTTGGATCACTCTGAATTACATTTATGAATTGGGAAATTTTGGTCTGCCTGGGTAGGAAAGGTTCAGGCTGAAGAGGCTACTTTCCAGTCCCAGATTTTTAACAATAATCCACTCCCCTCCTTTCCTAGTGTCTATATAGAGGAGAGTTTATTTCTACTCACGCTTGAGCAGTTCACAACTTGAGAGTCAAGTTTTATAAGCAGAGGAAATTTTCTCCCCTTAGATTCCCCCTTTTGATTGGGCTTTGAAGCTTCTCCTTATCTCTTACTCCTGCCTATATAAGGCTGTGAAAATCTAGGTTTAGAGCAGCATCTGGGAATTGTTTACTTTTCTGCCAGCTCATATCTGCTTTTATGAAGATTATTTTATTTTTAATCTAAGACTTTCAGTTGATTTCAATGAAAGGGTGATCCAACTACTTAGTTTACTATGTTAGCAGAAACTCAACAGTGTTAGGTATTTATCTTAATGTGTATAAGAAATCATTTAACTAGCATATCAAATCTGTGATTTTACTGATATTTTACATAGTGCAATATTCACTAAAATAAGGGGTGGATTTAAAATTGATTGAAAAGTATGTAGATCAGGCATAAATCATGAAGATGGTAAGCCACATGACTACTGTATTGACAAATGTAAAGAGTAGGTTTCCATCGATGGTGAGAGCAGATGCAGAGACTACTGGGGTATGTTAGATAAAGCTGACATAGTCAAAGGATGGAGAGTGAAGCCCGAGCAGCCACAATTAAGAACAGAAAGAAAAGAAACATAACATTTCTCAGGTCAGGTAGATATGCAAGCTCCTAGCCCTCAAAATCTTCATCAGGGTGTCAGACAGTTTCAAGTGGTAACATGGGTCATTGAAGATCACATCAGAGCTTCTGGAAGCTAATCTGCCTCCTCCAGGTCTACCTTAAATATGGAAGGCCAGAGCCATTTATAGGTAGGCTGGTTTGGCTGTGTGTTGGATATCCCCTTGTCATGAGGTGCCAGGTGCACCTCATCAGTCTCAGTGTTGTGCATGTACAATATGACTGCAGAGCACATTTTGGTACAGAACACTCAGGTCAGGAGCACAGCCCCCATCTATTACCTTCTCCCTAGCCCTGGCTGCTCAAATCTGGTTCAGGGATGTTTCTGAACTCAGTGCTATGGCACAAGATCAAAGATAAGTTGCTCAGACTTCTCTGACTACAGAGTCCTTACAGGAACAGCTGAGGTTTTAGAAACACAGGTCTAGTAGAAATAGTTTGTCAGGAATTATGGGTTATCAGGCAGCACCACAAAGGGAAAAGCTATCACGCTCAAATTAGCATAATCTGAGAAGAGTTTATAAAATAGACTAATTACAAAGGTGTGTGTGCGTGTGTGTGTGTGTGTGTGTGTGTGTGTGTGTGGTAGTAGTGGGGAAAAATGAGGGAAAGAAAGAAACCTGGAGCTAGCAGAAACAAGCTTTCACCAATCCTAGAGCTGAATGGACAATGGGAAGAGGATATTACCAAAACCTAGAAGGAGAGACTATCTTATAGAGCAGCCACCTAGAATAGAAAAGTGACCTTCTGTCAAGGGACACAGGCTGTGCAAGGTGAAAGAACAGAATGAGAATTAGGAAAACAAATACTCTGGCCTCAGTTTCCTCCCACTCTCAGTTTCCTACTGGCCAAACCAAAATGGAAGCCAGAGGACTTGGGAGCCCATTGGTATAATCCATTCCAGTCAGCTTCCCTAGATAGTGAGCAAGGTGGAGAAGGGTAGAGATTAGATTTGGAGGAGGAATGAAGTCAAAGATTTCTGGCATATCAGAACTGACCTATAATCCAAGATTAGTCAATAACTGCATCAATTTGTAAATCAACTGAAATGTCTAATGCTTCACATGTGTAATCATCAGTAAAATTTCTTCACTCTTATTTCAACAAGAATTTATTCAGTGTGTCACTCATACTGATTTTCTTCACATTTTGTAGTTCAGTCTTTCTAATTTCACCTACTTTATGCTCTTTGGATGTTATTCTGATTATAGGTCTTTCATACTTTCCCAAAATATACTAGTTTTCCAGGAACTCTGCCACTGGCCTATTTTTTACTCCTCAAAATTTTTGAACTATCTTGGATAAAATCCATGTAGACAGAGTATTTATTGATATTGGGTCATGCTAACTCATTTATCACTTCTGCCTTACTGGCTTTGAACTCAGTGCAGTGTGGTATAGAGCCAGTTGAGAAGAATGTTCACTAGGGCTTTACCCTTTTCAGGAATCATGTCAATAATGATTGTATGGTGACTTTTATTGATGATTATACTACACTTGTGTGCATAGATGAATAATATATAACTTGATGTACTTTGGACAATTTATTTGGTAATAGAATTCTTAAAACTTAGAACGTTTGAATTATGCACTGTATTGGGTTTCTGAGAGGAAATCGTAGTTTAAATGAAGTGGCACCAATAGACCATGTTGTGCAGAGGCTCACATAAAGAGGAGGCACAAAGGACTTAATATTTTTTGATCACTTACACAGGCCAGTTGATGTGTTAGGTATTTTACACATGGCATTTAATTGAATCACATAAACATTACAAGTCACCAGATTATCTGAACTGAGAGAAACATATTTTAAGCCTCCAGAAAAATATTATTGGATAGCATTTTAAGGTCTTTACAACCAAAGTAAAGTAAATATTTGAGGTAGGAGTCTCTCTGCCCAGTGGTAGCCCAGGAGTCCAGTTACTATTCAGTAGAAAGGTTTAAGTGTCCCAGGACACTTGAGGATAGTAAGTGCCCTTGATGACTGTAGTGGCCTCCCTGTTGTTCTGCCTGTCTTCCCAGAGGTTATTCCATTCCATTGCTATACTATTACCTGTTTTTTTTTTTTTTTTCTTTCCGAAAAATTCAGTCTACCCACATAAAATCCTCACTACGCCCCTATGAGGCCCTAAATGACCTGACTCTCTACTTCCCTAGCTTCAATTCACATCATCTCCTCTACTTATACTACCGTTGCCTGGATCGTTCTTACCAATATCTATTTCTGAAAAGTTCCCGTCCTTCTTTCAGGTTTCAGACTAAATGTCACTTCTTCAAAGAAGCCACCACTTGCCCCTCCACCTCAATAAGGTTCCGTGGTATTCTCTCTAATAGCATCTTTCATTTTTCCTTCAGATTTCTCTTTTTTTTTTAAGATTTAATTTTCTTAAATTTATTTTTTGCTGTGTTGGGTCTTTGTTGCTGTGTGCAGGCTTTCTCTAGTTGTGGTGAGCGGGGGCTACTCTTCGTTGTGGTGCACAGGCTTCTCCTTGCAGTGGCTTCTCTTGTCGCGGAGCACGGGCTCTAGGCGTGCAGGCTAGTGGCACGTGGGTTCTAGAGCACAGGCTCAGTAGTTGTGGTGCACTGGTCTAGTTGCTCCAAGGCATGTGGGATCTTCCCGGACCAGGGATCGAACCCATGTCCCCTGCATTGGCAGGCGGACTCTTATCCACTGCGCCACCAGGGAAGTCCCTCCTTCAGATATCTTACTGCACTTTGTAAGTATACATTTGTTTCTGTGGTTGTTTTCCTAACGTCTGCCTTTCCCATCAGACTGTATGTTCCACGAGGTCTATTTTGTTAATTGTGGTATCTCTATACGTGGCCTAAGGCACTAACTAGGTCAATAATCTGTGCCAAATGAGGGAATAAATGACTAAAGTGCAGTCCCTGTCCTCAAGGCATTTCATGTTAGAGGTGGCAATGTAAAGAAATACCATCCCTGCAGTGTGGTAAGTCCTGGGAAAACTGGCACGCAGTAACACACATAGAGCATATCAGGAGAGCCCTGCATGTAGGCTCAAGCCATTGGTCCCTTGGAGAAAAGAATGAACTCTTTCTTTTCAATAAATACCATATTGAATATGTGATAACTCAACTAGTGACAAGGGACTGAATGGTAGAGACACTCAAATGTGATGAGGACACAGTCACAGCCTTCCTGGCATTTGCATCAATTTACATTACCAAGGACTAAGTAAAAAGCTAAACAAAATGAAATGTAAAATGTAATTAGGATCAGCCAAACCAATCTTGAGAAAAAAGAACAAAGTGGGAGGTATCATGCTCCCTGACTTCAGACTGTATGACAAAGCTACAGTCATCAAAACAGCATGGTACTGACAGAAAAATAGATACATACACCATTAGAAGAGATTAGAGAGCCCAGAGATAAACCCACACACATATGGTCAATTAATCTATGGCAAAGGAGGTAAAAATATACAGTGGGCAAAAGACAGTCTCTTCAATAAATGGTGCTGGGAAAACTGGATAGCTACATGTAAAAGAATGAAATTAGAACATTTTCTCATACCACATACAAAAATAAACTCAAAATGGATTAAAGACCTAAATGTAAGACCAGAAACCATAAAACGCCTAGAAGAAAACATAGGTAGAACACTCTTTGACATAAGTCATAGCAATATTTTTTGGATCGGTCTCCTCAGGAAATGGAAACAAAAGCAAAAATGAACAAATGGGACCTAAGTAAATTTAAAAGTTTTTGCACAGCAAAGGAAACCATTGACAAAATGAAAAGACAACCTACTGAATGGGAGAAAATATTTGCAAATGATATGATTGATAAGAGGTTAGTATCCAAAGTATTTAAATAGCTCATACAACTCAATACTAAAAAAGCTAAACAACCTGATTAAAAAATGGGCAGAAGACCTGAATAGACATTTTTCCAAAGAAGACATACAGATGGCCAACAGACACATGAAAAGATGCTCAACATTGCTAATCATCAGAGAAATGCAAATCAAAACCACAATGACAGGACTTCCCTGGTGGCACAGTGGTTAAGAATCCACCTGCCAATGCAGGGGACACGGGTTCGAGCCCTGGTCCCAGAAGATCCCATATGCCACGGAGCAACTAAGCCCGTGAACCACAACTACTGAGCCTACACTCTAGAGCCTGCGAGCCACAACTACTGAAGCCCACGTGCCTAGAGCCCATGCTCCTCAGCAAGAGAAGCCACCACAATGAGAAGCCCATACACTGCAACAAAGAGTAGCCCCCACTTGCCACAACTAGAGAAAGCCCGTGCACAGCAATGAAGACCCAACACAGCCATAAATAAATAAATAAATTTATAACAAAACAAAACACGACATATCACTTCACACCTGTCAGAATGGCTAGCATCAAAAAGACCAAAAATAACAAATGTTGACGAGGATGTGGAGAAAAGGGAACCCTCCTACACTGTTGGTGGGAATGTAAATTGGTGTGGCTGCTATGGAAAGCAGTATGGAGGTTCCTCACAAAACTGAAAATATATAGAACTACCATATGATCCAGCAATTTCACTCCTGAGTATATATCCGAAGAAAACAAAAACACTAATTAGAAAAGATACATACACCCCAATGTTCAGAGCATTATTTATAATAGCCAAGACGTGGAAGCAACCTAAAGGTCCATCGACAGATGAATAGATAAAGAAGATGTGGTATATACTTATATGACAATATATTACTCAGCTATAAAAAAGGATGAAATTTTGCCATTTGCAACAACATGGATGGACCTGGAGCGTGTTATGCTTAGTGAAATAGGTCAGACAGAGAAAGACAAATACCGTATGTTATCACTTATATGTGATAACATTTTTTTTGAAAGTGTTCCATGTGTCTATTACACAGTCAAGGTTTATCCTTAGAATTTAATAACTGATGAGGACTAAATTAAAATAGAAGTTTTATCATATCCATTACATTTACTAAATCATTCTCAAGTGTGTATACAGTTGTCCCTCAGTATCCATGAAGGATTGATTCCAGGATCCCCCACAGATACCAAACTCTGAGGATGATCAAGTCCCTTATATAAAATGGTGTAGAATTTGCATATAACCTATGCACATCCTCTAAATCTAAAAAGTAAATCTAAAGAATAAAAAATAAAATAAATCTAAAAAATAAAACAGATGAATATGACGAAACAGAAACAGACTCAAAGAGAACAAACTAGTGGTTACCAGTGGGGAGAGGGAAAGAGGGAAGGCCAAGACAGGGGTAGGGGTTTAAGAGATACAAACTACTATGTATAAAATAAATAAGCTACAAGGATATATTGTAAAGCACAGGAAATATAGTGAATATTTTATAATAACTTTAAATGGAGTAAATCTATAAAAATACTATGTTGTATACCTGAAAATAATATAATATTGTAAATCAACTATACTTTAATTTAAAAAGTAATGGGATCCATGCCTATACAGGGCTTACCCACATAAACCCCCCATGGGTAATCTTCTATACTCTCTGTTTACCTTTCTGCAAGTTGATTGGAGAGGACCCACAAACACCTGAAGGGTTGAACTTGAAGTTCTGAATGACCACACAGAATGTCCCCCCACCCCCCAATGAAAACTCACACTGGACTGTGGTATGAACTAGAATAAATATATATTATCTTTAGCTACTGAGAAAAAATGTAATTAGGATCAAAAAAGATGTATACATTGAGCTGTATGGGTAGTAAGAGAAGGAAACAGGTCACCCTGAGAGGGATTCTTGATGGAACAGCCCTTTGAAGTTGACCTTGAAGCATCAGCAGGACCTAGGTACGTGAGATTGGGTAGTGGAGTATAAAGGGAAAGATTCATTATAGGCAGAAGAAATTAGGGAAGAAAAGGTACACAGAACACTATGGAGGTGGTTTGAGGGAAGGAGTTGTCTTGATTCAGCTGGGAATATTGATTAGGGTCTTAGGTAGGCAGAATTCTAAAATACCTACCCCTTCAAAGATTTCTTTTTCTAATCCTTGGAACCTGTGAATATGACGAGATATCACAATTATGAATACGTTATTTACATGGAAAAAGGGACTTTGCTGCCTTTCAGCTTTCACTTTACCTTCTTGGTGGTCTTCAGTCACAGCTGCCTCCTCCAAGCTGGATTTCCAGGAGTCTGTCCTTCTCTAACTTTCTGCTCAAATATAGAGAGAAGCTCTTTCTATTTTTTCCATTAGCACAGTTTACACGGGCTGGAGCTTCAAAATGACTGGAGAAAAATGAAAAATATAGAGACAGTATAAGCAATATAGCCATTTTGGTGTGCAAAGTACACAATTCTGAGTTGATCACTACAGAGTGCACCACTTTGCATTCTGTCTGGAGTCAAGTGCAGGCACCCATAGTTTTCAGGAAACTTCCTCACATCCTGGCCCTCACATCCCTGTGGTTACCACGATCGTAATGCCTACCATTTGGGCAAGATCCTATAAAGATATTAGAATAAACATTGTCTTGTAAACATTGATCTTAATAAACAAAGACTTAATTGTTTTCTGATTTAAAAATCAGTGCTGTTTTATTGTGTAACACTTGAAAATAAGATTAAATTAGAAGGAAGAGGGACTTCCCTGGTGGTGCACTGGTTAAGAATCTGCCTGCCAATGCAGGGTACACGGGTTCGAGCCCTGGTCCGGGAAGATCCCACATGCCGCAGAGCAACTAAGCCCGTGCGCCACAACTACTGAGCCTGTGCTCTAGAGCCCGCGTGCCACAACTACTGAAGCCCACGTGCCTAGAGCCCATGCTCCGCAACAAGAGAAGCCACCACCATGAGAAGCCTGCTCACCACAACGAAGAGTAGCCCCCGCTCACAGCAACTAGAGAGAGCTCGCAGGCAGCAACAAAGACCCAACGCAGCCAAAATAAACAAATAACAAATAAACAAATAAATATAGTTTAAAAAGATTACATTGGAAGAAAATTTAAAACCCCATAATCTCACCATCTGTTTATACATAGATATATTTTTTAAAACATAGAATAGTACTATTTGGATATTAGCTCTCTTCTCTTAATTACAGATTGGATAGCTCGATTTTTCTTCCATCATTAAGATCAGGGGAGATGGTGTAACTTCTGTGTCCCTTGGGACCTCAATTCTTATATCCTAAAGTCAAGAATCTAAAACATTACTTCATCCACCTGTTAAGCCTCCTATCTCTTACCAGAGAGGTGTGGCTTTGTTGTTAAGTGCCTTTCAGCAGAGGATGCAAGCATGTTTAATTTAGTCAGCATAATGTTTAAGACAGTTGAATTTAAATACTTCTAAGTAGAAGTGTGTACTGCCAGAATCACACATTCACTTCACCTATCTAGCTCCTAATGGCATTTGAGATTGTGACCATCACCTTAAGAAGATCATCTAAAACAAGGAGTAATCTAAAATAACAAAATAACTAGTTTTCTTATAATATGAATTATATAAATACCTAATAGGAGATTGTTCCCTTCATATAAACCCACTATCCCATTATATATTAGGGAGGAAATATTAATAAAAATAATGGCCCATTATGGAAGAAGAAGACCACAACTGTGGCACAGATATGGTTCAGATTTGAAGGCTGTGAAGTGGTCCTCCTATACCTATGCCTTCAGAGTTCTCTGTCAGCTGCCAAGAGAGAGACAAAAGTTTTCATATCCTATAGGTCTACGTTAAAATACTAATGGTTGTGGATGGAGTGACACACAAAGGCACTGATGTGCACTAACATATACTGAAGTTTAGTTGATTATATTGGTACATGTCATCTAGGATAACAAAGAGAGCTAGAGGAAATGGAACCCAAGATGAAAGAACAAAAGAAGAAAAGGTCCGGATAGTGGTGCACTGTCTGAAGTTACATCCAAGCTGAGCCTCACAGTGAGGGACTTAAAGAGGTTAAATAATGAAAGGGAAACAACCAGGAATGCTAGACATAAATCTCACTTACTACAGTGTTTTGCTTGAATTCAGTTCTGTTTCCCAGGCCTTTACAGTTTGTTCTCCAACCTTTCTGGTCAAAAGAATCATTATTCCACCAGTGATGATAAGGGTTCCAAAGAACAAACTATCAGACGCTCCCTATCCAACCCTCTAGTTCTGAAATATGCCAGAATATTCTTGGTTTGTGCTAGGATGAATAAATGGATGAGGGGAATTAAGCATTACTGACTGGAAAATGATTTTTTAAATGCAGCCAAAGAGGCATAATATTCTTTGTTCTCAAGAGGTCATTCAAAGAAGACTGAAAGACAAATAGATTATCTTTCTTCTAAAGGGACTGTAGCAGGGGCATTCCATAAAGAGAGTCCATTAAAGCTATTTGATCTATAATGTCCTTTTACTGGATATTAGTTAAAAATATTAGAAATATACAATTACGATATTTTCTTTCATAGTTTAAAGTTTTTCTGGATTATAGTTTAAAACATTATGTTCTCTTGGGACATTTAAAGAATTTTTAGTGAAACATCTTAAATTAATCATTTAAAATATTTTCATCAAATTGAGTTTGGTTATTTTACTCCAAATTATAAATTAAAAAGAATGTTTTTAGAGCTCGAATTTATGTAATTCTAGCTCGGTTTTCCTTGGGATGAACCTGCATGAAGTATATTCTCCATATTTTTAATTATTATTCTATTATTTTCATATCACATTTGGTTTTCATACAGTCCTCCAGAGTCTAAAATAAACAGATTGTGTTTCTGTAATCTGTAATTGTCTTTGTGTTATATTATAAAAACCTTTTTATTTTTCATTCATTTAAAAAATTCAAACAAGTCAATCCACCAACTTACACTTCTTTAATCGAAAATCAGTAATAACAATGAAATTTGCTTTAAAAATCATCTTTACCCAGGGCTTATTTTCCTAAGAGGTCATATTTTCTGAGCATTTTTAAAAACTCCTATAGAAGTAATATCTATATATTACTACATAGCTATATGTGTAACACTATGGAAGGCGAGTTTCTATGTGCATTATAGCCATGAAATAGCTTGCTCATTGATAGCAGTAATCCAGAATATATTATAGTATATTACAGGAAAAATTCAGTTTAATTCTTTATGTTAAAGAGAGCAATATAATTTAGAAGGGAGAAAATTTTCCTCTTACCTCCTCACATTTACTTCTAAATTTCATGACACAGGATAAGTTTGTCACCATGTGTTGGAAACGTTATATACAATGGAGGACTTCTGTTGTAGAAGCTGCTCACTCATACTTGCTCCTTTTCCTCCAGGACACACAGCTGTCCTGTATATCGTGCTGTTCTTTGCATTTTAATGTCTCCAGGCAACTGAATTCCGTCTAATGCCACATGGATAGAATTGATGTATACCTCTTTCAGGCCTGATCCGTTAAAACCTCTTGTACTATTTCCCATTCTTATTCTGTTCATCAGTTTCCTGGGTGTGTGCAGAAAATCCAGCAGGGGATTCCCAGGCCTTAAGGAAAGACTGAGCCACATAATGGGAAAAGCCTTGGTTCCTGGATGATGCTGACCAAGAACTCAGAATTCAACTCTGTATGAGTGACAGATGAACTTATATTTTGTACACCACTGAGATTTGAGGATTAATTTACTAGTTAATTTACTTACTCTAGCTAATACAGATTAGACACAAGGATTAGAACCTCTGATATGAAGTTCTGAGATCTTGAATTTTACTTTTTCTCTAAACTTACATCAAAGTTAAGGAAACTGGGTTTCTACCTGGCTATGGGCAATTTGGTTTTCTCTTTCCAAGGGAAAACTGGTAAACTTAGACATGTAAAAATTTTTCATCTCTCAACAGTCAGTAAAAATTAAGAAATATAAAAAACATATACTAGATCTAAATCAATATCAAGAATTATTTAAGAAAAGGAGAAACTCAGCAAAATAAGTTAAATTGACAGTAGTCAAAAATAATCTTATTTTTCAGTAAGTTGTGTGCAGAGGAATATTAACCTAAATCTACGCTCTGCTTGTGCTTCATAGGAGATGAAACAGTGCTATTAGAATTCAATTTGATTCTCAGAGGCAACCAGAGCAGAGCAAGAAAGCTGAACATTGTCTGGATGTTCATTAAGTACATCAGGACATTTTGTTCCCTAGCATATAAGTTTCAGGTTTAGTTTCTTTAAAGAGGGGCAAGAACTTAAAGAGCGTTGTGACGGAATCTGAGTGCAGAATCTCTCTGCATTTTTGTTCCAATCTTATTCCATTTTATCACTTACACTTAAATTAACAATATCTTTTTTACAGTGACTTGCCATTATTGAAAAATTACTTAACTAACTTTCAAAGAAGCAATGATTGTTTGCATTCATTTTTCACTGGTTTACATAATATTTGACAAAAATTTGTTTTCATAGTCACAGGAATAATAGGTTTTGTAGCAGAATGATTGATTCCTGGTAACCACTCATGTGGTAGAAGCCAAATTGTGTGACCATGGCAGAGATTGGCTTTGTAGCAGTGAGTGTTCAGCAGGATACTGTAGGAGAGAGGCTACTACTTCTTAACATTAAGCTTGGTAAAACGGTCTTTAAGGAGAGGGTACAAGGAGAAAATTTCTTAGGAGAGAACACTGGGTACTGTGAATAGCCGTCTCTCCTCTCAAAGGTGTAGGGATGGGGCTGTATTGCCTCTTAAGTATCAGATGTAGAGAGGAGGTTTTAATGAGACCATTCTAAGAGTGAAGTCTTACTCTCACCTGTGAAATCCCTAGAATGAGTGATATCAGGCATCATGCTGGCAATTAGCAATGGAGAGTGGCCTCATTCAAGGTCTTGCTTTCAGATTTTCTTGGGGCTAGGGAATGTTACCCATGAATAAGGTGTGGAGATGAAAGTCAACACAAGGAGGGTCCTAAGAGGGCATCCTAGACTGAGGGATGAACAGATTTTTGCAGAAGGCAGCTGAAGATACTGTCATTTTTCTATGAGCTGAGAAGGGGCTACAGAAAGGGCAGAAGATGCCTTAAGTGTAAATCAGAGTTTCAAATATTAAAAGGTTCTGGACATTTTAACATCTCTCTTTAGACTATTACTTCCAAGGACAGGGAAAATCTAGCCCCAGCACATAAAATTAAGAGACAGTGGGAGGCAAAATAATGTTTTAATATTATATCCCCAGAATAAGTTGTGTTTCAACTTATTGAATACAACTCTACCCAATACAGCATTAAATGCTGGTTTTCAATAATCAAATACATTAAACGGTCTAGAATAGTGATACATACTTAGAAGTCTATCACAGGAATAAACCTACAGTATCTATATTTTCAAAATTTAATTGTCATTTTACTTTCTTAAAAGTTCAAATATTGAACTCATTGGATGTTATATACAGAATAGCCAGAATGACTAGTCAAAATAGCCTAAGTGAATAAGATAAAACTAAATGTCAATGACTAATATCTAAGATAACTGGTTTATTTTTCATTTCTAATCCAACTTTTTTTCATATCTTCATAAAACCCACCCTCTTCACCTCTGGTAGCATCATATTTTTTTATGTTTGAGTCCCATTTTTAGTATGATTATATCTGCTGAACATATATCATGTCTTGAATTTCAATCAGACATTGAGGCAGAACCTCACTATCATAAATATCTCATAATGATAACCTCTTTTCCATTAGTGTCTTGGGATAATCTGTCATTGTGTAGACTTACTATGTTTAAGTACAGTTACAGCAACATTAAGACAATGTTTTATTTCTATGAAACATCTGCATCTTCTCATTCACAGTTACTTGCTGGCTCCTTGTTTATTTATTATTTTTTAATTACCCAGAGGCTATCTATGGCAATTTGCCTCTATATTTTCCTAGTGATAAATCCCTATACTTCAGCAGCCTCATATTTGAGCACATTAATTGCATCTTTGTTAATAGACTTCTTATCACAGTATGTTTCTTATATTTGTTCAGGTGCCAATTTCTTTAGTTTCCTTAATAACAGAGAATAAATTGCTGCTGTTCTTCTTGCTAATATAATTCCCTATTATTTTATAACTGACTTGGAAGTAATATTTTCTTTTTATTACTAGGTGAAGGATCTAATGTACACTGTTAACTCTAAGTAGATTAGAATCTCAGGATTTGCATAAAGTGAAGTATATAAATCTAGAAAAGAAAGGTAACGTAAAAGGCAGATGTCTATAGACATGACCATCAGAGTATGAATCTTTGTGAACTTAGAGTCAGCTAGAGAAGGAAGGGACCCAAAAGCACAGGGAAAGCATAGAAAGGACACCAGGGCTCACTTAAGGGAAAGGAAGGTTTACAGCTTTTAAGAAAAGGGGATGACAGAAAAAGAGAGGTGGGGAAATCTTTAGCAATTCAGATACACAGATTACAGGTTCTGAAATTTATTTAAGGAACATGAATCTAAAATTTGTGAAAATATTCTACCAATAGTCATGATTTTAGGATTTTCTTCACTGTCATCAATTTTCCTATTATAAGTAGAAGCTTTATCATTTTGAAAGGAAATGGAACATTTATGGAACAGAATAGGAGACTGTAGGTAAGTTGTAATTGCTCAGGCAAGAAAGACAAGCAGGGACTCCCCTGGTGGTCCAGTGGTAAAGAATCTGCCTTCCAATGCAACAGACGGAGGTTTGATCCCTGGTCGGGGAACTAAGATCCCGCATGCTGTGGGGCAACTAAGCCCGCACGCCACAACTACTGAGCTAGCGCGCCTCAACAAGAGAGACTGCGTGCTACAAAACTACAGAGCCCACGCGCTCTGGAGCCCTTGCATCACAACTAGAGAGAAAAAACCCACACGCCACAACTAGAGAGGTAGCCTGCCAAAACTAGAGAGAAGCCCGTGTGCTGCAACAACAAAAAAAAAGATCTCGCATGCCTCAGTGAGGATCCCATATGTCGCAACTAAGGCCCAATGCAGCCAAAAATAATAAATAAATAAATAAAAATTAGTTAATTAAAAAAAAAGAAAGGAAACAGAATTTGCAACTTAAAGAGCACTACTGACAGTTAATTTCAAGGGGCACAATGGTAAAATGGAAAGGGTGTGGAGTAGAGTTCTTATAGCTGCTCTACAGCAAGTTACCCAAAGCACAAGCTGAGTAAATTGCTTAAACTTTCTGGGCCTCAGATGCCTCAGGTAGAAAATGACAGATTCCGTCTAAATATCTTTAAGGTCCTTTAAGGATGCTTTTTGAAATCATAAAAGAAAACATCACAGATGTTTATCAACATGCATTTACAAGATGTTCTGTTAGAACCCTAAAAATGTAAGGAGATTATTTAAAGAACATGTACACAGTGGCACCACAGTGTAAATTTATTCAGACCATGTAAATCATTTGTGTCTTACTGCTTATACAAGGTAGCACTACTGGTCAAACCTGTAACTCTGGCATGACTTTTTACTTGTAGTTATGAAAGTGGACTATCTCACAGTGCTCCCATCTTATGCAATGAGACGGGATTGAACTTAGCACAGATTTCTCTGTGGAAAGTTGCTGAGTCCAAAAGGTGATGATTTGATTATTCATTCTTGGCTTTAAATTTGTGTGTGTGTATGTGCTCACATGTGCATGTGTGTGTATAATTTCTATTATGCATCTATTAGAATAACTAAAATCAAAAACACTGACAACACCAAATGTTGGCAAGAATGTGGAGCAACGGGAACTCCCATTCATTGCTTGTCGGAATGCACAATGGTACAACCACTTTGGAAGACAATTTGGCAGTTTCTTAAAGCTAAATATACTCTGACCATAGGATCCTACAATCATGCTCTTTGGTATTTACTCAAATTAGTTGAAAACTTGTATCTACACAAATATTTGCATGTGGATGTTTATAACAGCTTTGTTCATAATTGCCTCAAATTGGAAGGAACTAAGATGTCCTTCAACAGGTGATTCAATAAATAAACTATGTTATATCCACACAATGGAATATTATTCAGTACTAAAAAGAAATGAGTTATCAAGCCACAAAGACATAGAGGAATTTTAAATACATATTACTAAATGAAGGAAGCCAATCTGAAAATCAACATACTGTATGATTTCAAATATATGATATTCTGGAAAAGGCAAAATTGTGGAAACAGTAAAAGTATCAGTGGTTTCCAGGGGTTAAGGGAGGTGGAATGGATGACTAGGTGGAGCACAGAGGATTTGGGGAGCAGTGAAACTATTCTATATGATTCTATAATGGTGGATACATGTCACTGTACATTTGGCAAAACCCATAGAACTACAACGCCAGGAGTAAACCCTAATTTAAAACTATGGACTTTTATTGACAGTGGTATCAATGTTGATTCACCTGTTGTAATAAATGTACCACGCAGGTGAGGAGATGTTGATAGTTGGGGAGGCTATATATGTCGGAGTGGGCATATGAGAATTCTCTGGTTTTTTTCTCTCAACTTTGCTGTGAACCTAAAATTGCTGTAAAAAAAATTATATTTAAAATAATTTCTCCATTTTAGTAAATGGAAATTCCATCCTTATCCTTGCTCAAGAAACCACAACAAAAAAACCCCTAGAACCCTAGCACCAAAGTCATTCTTGATGTCTATTCTGTTTATATACCATATCCTATCCATCAGCAAATTCTATTGGCTCTATATTTAAAATTTGCTCAAAATCCACCTACTTCTCACCACCTCCACTGCTACCACCGCAGTCCAACCCATCACAATCTGTTGCATGGATTATTATAAAATCACTTTCTAAAAGGTCTTCCTGTTTTACTCTGCCCACCCTTCCCTAAAAGCCATAAATGTGTCCCTCTTAGAATAGATTACAGTAGACAAAAAAAATTGATAGGTATAGAGAAAACATTTGACAAAGCCAATCACCATTCATAATAAAAGCTTTCAACGAACAAAATAGAACTTCTTTAACCAGAAAAAATACATTTACAAAAAGCCTACATCATACTTAATGGTGAAAGCTGAATGCCTTCCCTCTAAGATAGGGAAAAATACGAAGATGTTTAACAGTCACCACTTCATTTCAACATTATATTGGAGGTTCTAGCTGGGGCTAGATTAATTAAGCAAGAAAAAGAACTAATCATTCAGATTGAAAAGGAAGAAATAAAACTCTTTATGCACATGACATAATCTTATACCTAGAAAATTCTAAGGAATCTATTTTTAAAAACTACTAGAATTAATAAATGGGTTCAAATAAATGGGTTAAGTAAGTTTGCAGAATACAAGATCAATACACAAAAATCAGTTGTATTTCTGTATACTGGCAATGAATAATCCTAAAATTGAATTAAGAAAACAATTCCATTCACAGTAGAATCAAAATATGACCACATCATATTTCAGTTCAGAAACCTCCAACAATTTCCTTCCATAGAGTAAAATTCCAATGTGCTCATCATGCCTTGTAAGGCTCAGCAATGATCTTACTTCCAGCTACTTCTCTAACCTCATCTCTTTCCATTGTCCCTCTCATTCACTCTGCTTCAGTCCCATTGACCTCTTTTCTGCTCTTCAAGTATGGCAGGTATGCTGCTTGGAACTCTTGCTTCTCAGATAGCTGCATGGTCTGCTTCTTCACTTCTTCCTGCTAATTCATCTTTGCTCAAATGTCAATGTATT
This sequence comes from Balaenoptera physalus, assembly GCF_965194825.1. NCBI lineage: Eukaryota > Metazoa > Chordata > Mammalia > Artiodactyla > Balaenopteridae > Balaenoptera > Balaenoptera physalus. The sequence continues at coordinate 70,895,246 of NC_138890.1, read as the reverse complement.
TGAGAGGGTCTCTCTCATCACAGACATAAAACAATACCCCTACCTCCATCCTCATTGCTCTTCATCCCTTTTCATTTCTGTATACACGCACACACACACACACACACACACACACACACACACACACACACACAGTTATTATCCTACAGTATTTCATTTTGAAAACTTTCAAGTTTATAGAAAAGCTGCAAGAAAGGTCAATCAATACCTTGTACTGTTCACCTGGTTTTACCTACTTCCATATGCATTTCCCAAGAACGAGGTCATTCTCTTAATAATCACAATAAAATTATCACACTCAAGAAAAACTATATTGGTCCCATGCTATTATCTAATCTTCAGTCCGTATTTAAATTACTCAGTTCCAATAACTTTATTTATATCTATTTTTTCTTCAATCTAGGATCCCAGCAAGAATCACGTATTACATGTTATTATATCTTTAGTCATCTTTAATCTAGAACAGTTCCCCAGCTTTGTTTTGTCTTTCATTTTATTAACAATTTTGAACATACCCTTTAATTTTAATGTGTTTAATCATTTTCTCATAATTAGAGTCCTGTTCAACATTTTTGGCAGGAATATCACACAGGTAATGCCCCTGTCTCAAGTCAGGAGAATGTGATGCTGCCTCGTTTTCCTCATTTTCTTGCTTGTTTATCTTTCTCCCCATTAGAATATAAGCTCTATAAAAGCTGAAGGTGTGCCTTCTTTGTTCACTCTTTCATCCCTAGATCTCATAGGTGCTTGGTAAATATTTGTTGAATGGATGAATGGGTCCACAACCCACCAGATTTGTATCCAACAGGACAGCTGACTGCCCGAGTTTGCCATCAGGCAGTAGCAGGCAGCAGGCCCACTCACTCGATACCCCACATACTGAGATGGCAAAGAGGTCCTAGAATGGGGGGCTGCCTCAGAATCTGTGATATCCATTTAGACAAACATTGTTGATCATGTGTCTAAACGTATGCATATCTATTCATTTTTACATTACATCCATATGCTACTCTTCGTCTCTATTAGATGCATACTAAATGTATACATAAAAGTTTTTTTTTAATAGGTTAAAAAGTAAATAGAGATAGAAATTGTACTGTTTTCTTTCCAGACCCCAACAACTTGTTTTCCCATTCCTGGGAGGGGGGTGGTCCACAAACTTCCTTTTGAAGAGCACTAGTTTTACCTTTCCTTGTGCAGAGAGGTTTTAGTGTTTTGAGTGTCCATAGGAGTCTCTTCACTGTTCAGAATTTTGAAAGGGGTCCCAAAATTCTTAGCGAGCTTCTGGAAAATTGTATGTTGCCTTGTCCTGTCAAATACCAGTCGTATCTTTTGAGGCCTTCCTAAGAGACTCATAAAAATTGCTCAAACTTGATAATATTTACGATAAAGATGCTCAGAATCCCAATTTTTGACTTCTAGACATTCAGCCAGGAAATTTCTTTAGTTCTTGGAAAATGGTAAATTCTCAGAGGATAGCCCTTCCAGACCAGGCTTTAAATGATGCAGCTCAAAATGTTACTAGGAATCTGAATCATCTAGCATGCCTTTGAAAATCAGTCCCATAATTATCTGAAGGGCTCCTTTAATTAAATCCATGTTTCAGGATGCTTAATCCAAACTGAAACATTCCAGAAGTGTACTTACCAAAAATAATATATTGTGACTGTTTAAACCCCTGTTGCTTTAAATCAGCTACACTATAGTTGGTCCTCCGGTATCAGGGTCTTTGTTCCCAATTCAGTCTCATTTAAGAAGGATAGCTTCCCAAAGTGTAATATCAATTCATGTTATTGTTTCTTTACAATTTTTTTGCATGGTATGTCCATATGTACCCTCCTTTTCTTATGAAATTACGTAAATTATGTTTGTCTTCAAGGCCTTGGAAATTTACATTTTCAATATGTTTTAAAGTTATTCTTCACCACAATTCTGTGATTTAAGGCACTATTGCTTAATGAATAATCAAATCACCTTTGAAGGTGCAAAGACCAAGCCTTCCAGAAAAGTTAAGTCTCCTTCCTTGTGAAACACAGATTTTCTGGGAAAGTAGGATTTTGCTTCGTCTCCTGAATCATGTGTCCTTCAATATGCGCAATGTTATTTACAGTGGTTGGGTGTCAGGTGAATGCATCACGCCATTTGTTTAAATTAAGGAAATTGTTTCTTAATATTTTTCTTCATAACATTTTTCAATAAAAGGAGCTTAACATTTTGAAATTTCAAAATACTTCGATGATATACATTTACTTCAAATGAGTGTACAACTCCTAAGGGGACGAAAGATCCAGTCAGTATTACAAATTATGTTTGGCAAATGTTATTGGAGAACATTTAAGATATTTTAGCAATAATTCCACTCAATCTTTTATTTGGGACACATTATCATTTTCCTTGTGAGTCTGTGAGTGATTAAAGGTCTTTTGGCCCATCTCATTAGACAGAAATTGTTGACCCTATAAACAAGACATTTTAAAAGACAGATGTCCAGAGATTCATGAGCAAAAAATAAAAAAGAAGCCATGAATTTAAAAGCATACACACACTCATATTTTTTATGTATAAACAACAGCTGTGGTTGTTGGCATCTGCTCCGGGTGTGCAGCATTAAACTTTACAGTTTTCTAACCATCTCAGGTACCATTTTATACCATTCAGTTGTATCCAGCTTTCCATTATTGCTGGCAGTACATCCTTTGGAATGTCTGCTCTACTCAGGGGATGATCTGGTGCCAGCCTCTCATGGAGAAAGAGACAAAAAAGAATCTGTAATTTAAAAAAAAAAATAGTTGTATAATAACACTGGCAAGGAGGCAAATATCCTTAAAATCTTCATACCCTGAACAGAACTCCATTTCAGAAGGGTGGAGTTTTCCCAGAACATTTAAAATGATAAGGATCCTCAGAGAAAGATACCTTCCCTTAACCTTGGTCAGAAGTTACTTGGATACTAAGTCAGTAAAACATCTTAGAGACATCTAAGCATGTACTTTTAAAATTAAAAGCTGGCTTTGCTTAAAGTAAACTGAGACAGAAATGGTCTTGGATATATTTTCCATAGAAGCACCTGCTTTCGGTACAACCACACATAGAAGGATTTTGGCACAGTAAACTGTCTAACCTATTCAAGGGATGATAATCTGGATACTGTTCATGGCACCTTTTAAAGGCAATTTTTAGTGTTCTGTCTAGACTTATGTTCCAAGGTCAGCACACAGTCTTCGAAAACTGTTGTTGGTTGAAATCAGAGAAGGGACAAGGAAATTCAAATTAAAGCCTCCCCCTCTTTAGTGAGGCTGTGCCTCAGACTACAGGGCTTTTGGAGAGAATACCACTGTAAGAGGCCAAATATGTCAGTATGAGCCAAAATGAATTGCCTTTGTGACCAGGATTACCCTTGTAATGTTACCTCATAATACATTTTAAAATCTAAAATATATATATTTTTTGATTCACTAATATTGGGAACAACCTTTTAAAACACATCACTCTATGGGATACTTGAAATACTAACGATAATTAATTGTGTTCCCTGACATTAATTGTGCCATGTCACTTGGTGACCGTGAGTGACCCCAGAAGCTTGCCCCTGCCACACCAGAGCTGGGCTCTACCTGAGCAGTGTGTATCTAACACAATGATGCTTCATCCATTCAACTCTGCAATTAGAAAGTTGGAGCTTGAGATGAACTTTCTGTTAGATTTTTAATCCAAGCCTAACAGATGTGAATGTGAAAAGAAAATCTAAATTAAAAATTTTTATGCCTTTAAGAACTGTTGCTTTAAGTAGTTTTCCTGGTATTTAAAACAAACACTGATTATCTATATTATATGTACTGGTCATGTACTTTACTTTTTATCTGTTTTAATCCTTGTTCCAACCCCATTTTACCTATGAGTATACTTAAGCTAAGAGTTGTTAAGCACCTTAGCCAAGAGCATCAGCTAATTAATGCTAAGTACTAGGTATTAGACTTGAATCCAAATCTAACTGGCTCCAAAACTAAGACTCATGCTTGTGAATTATGGTGCTATGCTACCTATACTATGCTTTTTATTTTTCCTTTGACATTACCATCAATGTTGAAAAAAGTTTATGTTCCCCTAAATCAGGTGCTTTTTTAACTCTAAAAACATATGCAAAATTGTACATATATGTAGGTATATGCATTTCTTCTAGGAACATGGAGCATAATTTCTGTCAGGTTCGCAAGCTTATCTGTGACTTAAAAATGAAGAACACTAGAGCAGCATTTTAGTAACTAGCAAAGAGTGCCTCCACCCCTCTAAACAAAGAATCAGATACATCATTAAGGCTGTTTAAAGAATATGTAATGTATGTACAAATTTTATGTATAGCTGATTCACTTTGTTATAAAGCAGAAACTAACACGCCATTGTAAAGCAATTATACTCCAATAAAGATGTTAAAAAAAAAATTACACACTGACATGTGTATGAGAAAAATGCATGGTTTGTTACTACTTCTACTTATACCAGTAACATTTTATAATTTGTTGCAATTATGGTGTCCTTCAAATTTTAGATTTAGATTATGTCAGCCAAAACAAAACTTTGTTCCGAATTAGAAGTGATGGAAAATATGTAATTTATGTGCAGAATGTTACTGGGAGACATATTTTCTTCATGTTGTATACATTAGCACAAGGGGAAAACATGACATCCTTGTCTGGAGAGGCATAGCACTGCACAAAGAGGAAACTGATGAAACCAAAGGAAAATAATTGATAAATCTTGAGTGCTTCTGTTGTAAGCCAGATGTATCGAAAGTAGTATTTCTTCGATAATGAAAATTAGGAAGAAAATAAAAGTTAAATAGTGCCTTAAGAGATGTACAAATGATCGTAATTGAAGTTTATTAAGAGTGATAATATACTATTTTTATGATTTATGTCAATTAATACTGGCATTATATTACATTCCTTGTTCCAGTCAACTTAATCTGCAAGACATATTTTCTTCTCACTGCGATCATGATCGGTCTCCGCTTTCTTCTGTATCTTTAGATTCTCCTTTTATCAATACATAAACATGATCTAATTTTCCCATCACACGACCCTCCTCTTAATAAGTCTTCAAGATATTGAGCTCTTTTCCCTTCCTTTGATATCCATTATGAATCTGACTCATTATTGCAATACTCATGGCTAGGGTTATCCATAATCTCCTCAAAGCTGCCTTCTATTGTCAGTTTTTAGACTGCATCTTAAATAGTGGCTCAGAAACATTTGATACTATTAAACATACTCTCCTTAAACTTCTCTCTTTCTTTTGTTTCTGTAGCACTACTTTTTCATGGTGCTTCTTCAAGTTTGGTCTTGGCTGCATTTTAGTCTCTTGTCATGGGCTCCTTTTCTTTTGCTAACTCCTTAAATGTTGGTGTTCCTCAGGGTTCTATTGCTAACCTTTTTGTCTTTTCTCGTTCTATACTCCCCTCTTCCACCCTCACATATTATTCCAAAACTTGGTTTCAACTACCACCTAAATTATGAAAACATTTTTTAATAAAGAGGATCATTTCATAATAATAAAGGGGTAAATTCATCAAGAGGATATAAAAATCCCCAATATTTATGTATCTAAAAAGAGTTTCAATATGTGTTATGTAAAAATTGATAGAACTGCAAGCAGAAATAGATAAATGCACAATTTTAGTTGGAAAATTTAACACTCTTTCTTATTAATTAATAGAAGCAGACAGGAAATTAGTAAGCATGTAGAAGACTTCACCCAACTTGACCTTGACAATGACGTTTATAAAACTCACTGAATAACAGTAGACCACACATTCTTTTCAAGTACACACTGAACATTCACCAAGATGGTCAATGTGCTGCATTATAAAACAAATCTCAATAAACTTAGAAGGATTGAAATCATAAAGAGAATATTCTCTGCTCGAAGCAGAATTTTTAGGAATCAATAACAAAAATATTTGGAAAATCCTCAAATATTTGGAAAATAACACACGTTTAAATAAGCTTTTGAGCAAAGAAGAACTCACAAAAGATATTAGAAGTATTTTGAACTGAATGAAAATACAACATATCAAATTTTATGGATTACATTAATACAGTTAGAAAAAATGTATATTTAAATGCTTATTAGCAAAGAAGAAATATCTAAAATCAGTGATCTAAACTTCTACCTTAAAAAAGCACAAAAAGAGGAGTAATTACATCAAAAGTAATAAAAGGAAAGAAATAATGAGAAAATCAGTGAAGTAGAAACAAAGAAAAGTAGAGAAAATAAATGAAACCCAAAGGTGGTTCTTTGATAAAAGCAATAAAGTTGATAAACTGTTAGCTAGACTGAACAAGAAAGAAAGAGAAGACACAAATTACCAGTATCAGACATGAAAAAGGAAGCATCAGGATGTATCTTACATTAACAACAATAAAAATAATACAGCAGTACCATAAACAACCTTATACACAAAATGGGGCAACTTAGATGAAATGGAAAAAATTCTTAAACAATGCCAATTACAAAATCTAATATAAGAAGAAATAGGAAATCTAAACATTTTTGGTATTTATCTAAAATATTGAATTTCTAACTCAAAATTTTGCAGCACACACACACAACTCTAGGAAAGATGGCTTCGCTGGTCAATTCTACCAAATATTTTAAAAGAAACTGTACCAATCCTGTTAACACTGTTTGAGGCAATAAAAGAGTTGCAGACCACTTACCAACTCATTTAATGAGTTCAACATTACTCTGTTCCAAAACCAGATATTACTAAAAGAACAGAAAACATTAGAGAAATATCCCTCCTGAACTTAGATATAAATATTCTTAATAAAAGCAAAGTATACCTACTAATATATTAAAAGGACAATATATAAGGGTCATATGGAGTGTATTCCAGGAATCCAAGGTTTGTTTAGCTTTTGATAATCAATCAATATAATTCATCATATTAAGAGCCTTAAGGAGAAAGTCATATGACCATATCAATAAATGCTACTTGGAAATATATTTGACAAAATTCAATACCCATTTACATTAAAAACTCTCAGCAAACTGGGAATAGAAAGGAGGTTTCTTTAACTATGTGAGTATATGATATGTTAATTAGCTTGACTGTAGTAATAATTTCACTATGTATACATATATCAAATCATAATGTTGTATACCTTAAATACATACATTTTTTCTTAAAATATATCTATATCTTTAAATCTATACCAAACTAGTAGGTAGAAGATGTATCTCATTTTAGTTTTTAAAATTTGTGATAGTGAACACAGTTTTCTTATATTTATTGGCCAATTGCATTTCTTTTTGTGAAATGCCTCCTCATATACTTTATCTTGTTTCTATTGAGTTATTCATCTTTGTCATTCTGATTTATGAAAGCTCTTTATATATTAAAGAACTTATATCCTTTTCTATCAAAAAAAGCACTTTCTCATCTATGAAAAACTTAAAGCTAACATCACATTTATTAGTAAAAAAAACTGAAAGTTTTCCCATAAGATCAGGAAATGGCAAGTAGGTTTATTCTCAAGACTTCAGCTCACATTGTACTGTAGATTCTAGCCAATGTAATAAAGTAGGACAAATAAGTAACAGGCATACAGATTGGAAGGGAAGATTACACAGATAACCCAAAGGAATCTACCAAAAAAAAAAAAAAAAAAAGCTACTACAACTATTCAGTGCATTTAGAAGAGTTGCAGAATACAAGATCAAATTGCAAAAAATCAGCATATTCCTATATATTAACAATGAACAAATGGAAAATGAAATTTTAAAAATAAAATTTTAAAAAACTTTTAAAATGTAAAATAGGGAAAAACATAATAGCATTTGTGCAAACCTGCACAATGGAAAATATGCCAAACAAAAAAAAAAACCCTTAGAGAAATTTTAAAATGCCTAAATACATGTAGCAATATACCATGTTCATGAATTGGAAGGCTCAATATTGTTAAAATGTCAGTTTTCTTTAAATTGATCTATAGATTTTATGCAAATCTGATCAAAATTCCAGCAGGATTTTTTTTGTTAGAAATTGGCAATCTGATTCTATCATTTATATGAATATGTAAAAGGACTAGATTAGCCAAAACAATTTTGAAAATGAAGGACAAAGTTGGAGGACTGATTTCAAGACATTATAAAACTACAGTTATCAAGGAAGAGTGGTATTGGCATTAGAATAGTCATATAGATCAATAGAACACATGAGTAATTCCAGAAGGAGATCTGCCCATATGTGCTTATTTTATTTTTGTAAAAGATTCCAATGTAATTCAAAGGGGGGGAATGTCCTCTCAACTAATGGTGCTAGAACTGAATATCCATTTTGGAAAAATAATTAACTGTAAGCCTTACCTCGTATTATACTCAAAAAAAAAAAAAAAAAAATTCAGAATGGATCTGTACCTAAAAGTATAGAGTGGTTTTAAAAACATCTGTGAAGTTAACCTCCTTTCAAAATGCTGAGTCTTCTTGAATATAGGCCAGCTTTGAATATGACTAGACTTAGCAATTTACTTTAAGAAGAGAATGTAGGTGACTGCCTGACTTCTGAGTCAAGGTCATAAGATGTATGACATCTTTCTGGCTCTTTTGTTCATGATGCTGTTTGAACCCAGCCACCATACTGTGAGGAAGTCCAGGCCACATGTAGGTGTTCTGGTCAATAACCCCAGCTGTGATCCCAACTGATAGACAATATAAACCACCAGGCATGTGAATGAATGAACCTTCAGATGATTTTCAGCCCTGGCCTTCCAGCTGTCCCAGCTGACACTGAGTAAAGCAGACATAAGCAATTCTCACCAGGCGTGGCTCAAATTGCAGATTCATGAGCCAAATGAATATTGTTGTTGTTCAAAGCCACTAAATTGCGGTATGTTTTATGCAGAAATAGACAACTAGAACAAAGTAAAAGCTAAACTATAAAACTTTAAAAAGGAAAACATAGGAAAATATTCATGGTTAGGGTTAGGCAAAGATTTCTTAAAGGGACACCAAAACATAAATCACAAAAGGACAATATTGATATATTGTTCATCAACGAAATTAAAGAACTTCAACTCTTCTAAAGACACTGTAAAGAAAATAAAAAGGCAAAATTTGTAATGTATTTATCTGAACAATTATTGATGTTTTCTAGATATTGAAGACAGTAAATTTTTATGTGGAGGGCCTTCCATGAAACTCCAATTTATATCACATATACAATTTCACATATTATAAAGATATTCCTGGATATTTGTAAATAAAAATTTTTCCAGAATATAATATAGAAAAATGTACCAATAGAATCAACTCAAACTCAGCTTTCTCAAATATAGACAGAGCAGTCTCTCTGTTGTCTACAGGGAATTGTTAAGCATGAATGAAAGAAGTATTTTATTTTCTCCAGGGAATATCTACATATTAATAAAAAATTTTATATGCTTTTTCAATAAATAGTCTGGAATAGAGTTTCTATCCCTGAGGACAACCCAGTCTCTGGAGTATATTCCTCAACTGTAAACCTCACTTAAAGGACTAATTTACATAGTTCATGGATCAGAATTTCTATAGAGAATTGTGAGAGCCTCCTATAAGAGCTGGGCAAAAAATTCAAATCAATTCCAAATGTTTTATGCTTCACTTAGTGTTTATCTTGAATTTTTTATTCATTACTGAGAAGAATTGGCTGTGTATACATAAAAAGTAATATCTTAAGTATCTAAATTTTAAAATATATGTGCCTTGTGACTGTTGACAGGCTAGTCTAAAGGCATTTTGAATTATGTTTTTATTACATGCTTTTATTAAGAACTGCTTAAGTTCACATTTCATTATTAGTTAGGCATTTCATGTTGTCCACGGTTAATATATGTTTATGTTAATGTTAATATAATGTTTACTTTTCTAGGGATAGAGAGGAATTTTTTCTGTCGAGATGAAAACTATAAATGACTGTTTACATGAAAGTGGAAAAAAAGGGAAAATGGAAAATTTTACTTGGTTCTAGAAATTTTTGGGAAAATAAGCATCTATGTTTAGTTAAGAAGGCTTCTAAGTGGAATGATTTGTAGAATGAATCCCTACAAAACCAGAAACTTCAAAAACAGAGACCAGATTAGAAGAAATGATACATACTGTTTTTAGGTTGACGGCACAAAAAAACCTCACATACCATGTATCTGAAATACCCTGGACAGGTTCTTGGCTGCCCAGTCCCCCACTCCTAGAACCCTGACCTCACTTGGCATCCTCCTCCCTACCCCCAATCAGTGACAGCCTGCTACAACCCACTACAAGGCACTCTGGGCCCCACAAGGCCTCTATTTCCTACCCACTTCAGCAACCACTATTGCCCTCTGCCTATAATGGGGGCCTGGGTGTGGACATGAGAAAAGGCTGGTACTTGGGGGGGACATGGCAGTGGCTGTCCCCACCCTGGACTGGCAGTGCTATAGGGGGTTCAATGGGTGACTCAGTAGGGGTGAACCACTCACCTGTTCCTGATCCTAGTGTGTTCCAGTACAGAGATTGTATTCCCTTGGGTGTTGCTCATCTATTATGGGTTGGTGAAGTGGAAGGTGGGAAGTGGAGATTGACTTTCCCAACCCTGACTGGCAGGAGGAGAAACCTAGCAGTAAGTAGGCTGCATGTGCCAAACCATAGGACAGGCTCTGAGATGATTGTGAGGATCTGCATTCACCCGGCGAGTGGTCCCATGCCTGATACTAAATAGCAAATGAATTGCAAATGTGTGATACTAGATAGCAAATGAAAATCACAATGATCAGACAAAAGAGAGATTCTGGAAGAAAGGAAAATGTTTGATATTTTAGTAACTTTAATGGTACCTTTTTTCCTACTTTGGGAACAAGGATCCCCATATTTTCACTTTGCAAAGGGCTTCACAAATTATGTAGCTGATCCTGCTGAGATTCCTGGGTTCTATTAATCACATGAAGCACAGGAGATATGGCCTTGGGTCATGTATAGTGGGAAGTTTGAATTGATACTCCTGTGTAAGTCAGGACCACTAGAAGGCCATGCTCTCAGTGAAAAGGAAGACTGGGGGAAAATATCCATGGTAGCAAAGGGAGACAGTAAGAACAATCCTTTATCTCAGCCTGGAATTAGGGTAGGAAATAATAAAAATTTTCTTGAGCTAGTTTTAAAATATAGACATGCTCCCATGCAGATTTTGGGTTTGAAATATTTCCAATTTAGAGTTAAGGGAAACCACAAATCAAGAAATTTACTCCATGATCCCAGAGTGGTAAGGCAGTGCCTAAGGGCACCTCACAGAAGCAAACAAAACTCTTTAACTCAGACCTAGTAGGATTTCCATAGGGAAAACCCAGACATTCAAACATGAGTTCACAATCCAAAATTATAAAGCACAATAAAGAAGAGTAACCAAAAACAGAGCAGAGTAAAACACAACAAAACAGTCCCCTAAGAACTCCTAACATTGAAATTATCTCATATACAATGTAAAATAGTTATATTCAAATTGTTTAAATAGATGAAAAACAATTATACATATGAAAAATGCATAAAAATCTGAGAAGAGATAACATATTACAAAAAACACATACATGCAAAATAACTTAATAGAGCTTCCACAAATAAAAGTATACCATGAAATTAAAAAATAAAAATACAACTCTTGAAGAGGTAAAATAGCAGAGTGGACAGAGTTAAACTAGAATTCAGAGCTTAAGATAGTAACTAGAAAGCTGCACTGCAGGAGAAAAAGATGGGAAATATGAAAATGTAATTATACAATATGCAGAAGGGAATGGAAAGTTCTAACATTTGTCTTCTTGGAGTTCCAGAAAACAGATTAGGGAGAATAGGGGGAGAGTCAATTTCAAAGAGATAATAGTTGAGACTTTTTCAGAACTGGTGAAATAAAGAAGCACAAGAATCAAAATGAATCCCAGTAAAATATAAAAAGGAATATACACCAAGATACAATGTATTAAAACTGTAGCAAAACAGAGAAAAAATTTAAAAGTTAAAAACACTCAGAGAAAAACAGATTATCTGCAAATCTGTTTAGAGTGACAGCAGAATTATCAACAGAGAGCAGAGAACAGCTGTCAAAGGAGGACTTCATATTGTTTTACATTATCATTAGAGAAGAGTGTGGAAACAAAGTCATTATCAGACAAACAAAATAAACGACATTACTGGGACTTCCCTGGTGGTCCTGTGGTTGAGACTTCGCTTCCAATGCAGGGGTTACGCGTTCAATCCCTCGTTAGGGAGCTAAGATCCCACATGCCTTGTGGCCAGAAAGCCAAAACAAAAACAGAAGCAATATTGTAACAAATTCAATAAAGACTTCAAAAATGGTCCACGTCAAAAAAAAAAAAATGACATTACCTATAGACACTTACTAAGGGAACTCCCAAAGGACGCATTTAGAAGGAAGGGAAATAATTCCAGAATGAATGTGCTAAATCCAAAAATTAACAGTGAACATACAAATTAAAATAGGTGGATAAAAACTTTAAAAATGACTTTATAAAGCAACAATGATAATATCCATTGGGAGCTTATTTGAAAATTAAGATAGAAACAAGCTAATAAGCTATAAATTAGGAGTCGGATGATTGGAACTGAAGTGTTTTAAAGTCCTAATATTGTATCAATTAGCTTTTATTAAGTATATATTGTTAGAAATAAAAATGGTCACTTAATACTTAAACAATTAAATTCATAGGAAAAGCTAAATAGTCACTAATAGTCACTATTGAGTGACTGAAATGGTAATCACTCAATAGCATAGTGTGGTGGTTAATTTTATGTGTCACCTTGTCTAGGCTATGATCCCCACTTTTTGGTTAAAACCCAGTCTAAATGTTGCTGGGAAGGTATTTTTTATATGTGATTAGCATTTAAATCAGTAGACTTTGAATAAAGTAGATTACCCTGCACTTCTTCCAATCAGTTGAAGGGCTTAAGAGCAAACAATGAAGTTTCTGGAAGAAAAGAGATTCTCAAGACTGCAACACAGAAACCTGAAGTGGGTTTCCAGCCTGCTTCCCTGTGAAATATGGGCTCAAGGGTACAGCATCAAACTCTTGAATTTGCATCCTGCCCTACAGATTTTGGACTTAATCCCCCACAGTGGTGTGTGACTCAATTCCTTAAAATAAACCTCAGTCTCTCTTTCTCTCATCAGAATGGGACATTTTAATACACTTGTCTCTCAGTATTTCAAGTATCAAGCAGACCAAAATTAGTATGGTTATGGACAATTAGAGCAACATAATCAACAGTAGGACCCTATACCTGACAATTCAGATGTATACATTCTTCTTAAGTACGCATGGAATGTTTATAAAAATCAACTGTTGGTTAGGTTCATAAAGCAGATCTTATGATATTAAGAAGCTGGTATCATAAAGGCCACATTTGACCACAGCACAATTTTAGAAATTCATAAAATTACCTCAAATACATTTGATTAATTCAAAGCATAGTTTTTAATAACTTATGAATTAAGGAATCAAAAACAGAAAATATTTGGAACTAAGTGATAATGGAAATACTCTTTATCAAAATTAACGGAATATTGCCAAAGTACTTGTAATTTATAAACTTCATATATATAATAGAAAAAGAACAGAAAAAAATAATGAGCTATGTGTTTAAACTTAACAAGTTAGAAGTACAACAGAATAAATGAAAAGAATAGGAAAAATAATGGAGAAAGCAGGAAATGACATAGAAAACAAAACTTGCCTTGGATTTATATGGAAGTAACATATTTGCTGGTCAAGAATAGTTGAATACTAGCAATTATGGTTTAACCTAAGTACAGTTGAGACAATAAACTGTAAACTATGAAGCCTAAAGTTGATCCTTTGGAAATACGAGCAAAATGGAAAGAGAATGGCTGTGAGTATGAATGAAGCAAAGCTGGAAAAATCTCTTCTTGTCACTTGTTATTTGTGTGACATTGAACAACTGACTATTTTGACCCTCAATTTTCTTAATAGACAAGTGTGAACAATAATAATCTTCTAACTATTATGTAAGATTTTAACAAGATGTAATATGCTTATAACATTTCTTATAGTTTACTATATATATTTAGTTCCCTTCCCTTTTTCTTAAAATACAAGATACTTTTCATTCATTCATTCATCTTTTCTTTCAAAAAGCAGAAACATCTGCTAGATTTTACTTCTTGTATTAAATTAAAAAACAATATCTTTAAGTTCATTTTTCTACAGCAAAACCTCAAAGAAAATAACACATGAATACAGATGATTTGTCCATTGCAGAACACGTTATAATTAATAGCATTATGTTCAACCAAATTATGTTGCTAAGAAGCTATTGTTCCCAACCTAGCAATGAGATACCCTCTTGTTGCATTTTACTACGGATTAAGAAGAAATAAAGAGAACACATAGCAGAAGTAAAGACCCTCAAATATGGACTTTAATCAGGAGTTAGATTCTAATTCTGTGCCAATTGGATAGGCTTCCTCCCGTCTTCACTGTGTAGCTCTCCATATGTCTCCAATTTTAAACAAAGCCACTCCCAACAGGAGCTCTACCTCAAAGAGGCCTGAGAAATGGCTGAGTGTCAGAGTCTTCAGGGTACTTAAAATACATTTGCTCTGACAGGATCTTGAACACCTGCAGTTATTTCAAAGGAATTTTGATCCAACAATAATTCACATAATTTATCATCTGGAGATGCCAAAAATTCTTTGAAAAACTGTGCCGTGGTTTGCAAGAGGAAAAAAAGAAGGAAGAAAAATGATGGTGGGTGGCAGTATTTTCACATAGGATGTTTTTACAGGAATCATTAAATTCTTATGTTTTTTCTTTCTGGTCTTTGTTGCCTTGTGGTTGAACCATTGACTGTTGATTTTATTTTGGAACTTTATTGTGTGTTTACAGTTAACACAATGGAACTATTCTTTTATTTCAAAGGATTTGGGTTTGCAGTTTTGTTTTTCTCTCAAATGAGAGACTATCTGGGAGTCTAGCCTTAATAACATTGATCATTTTTAGAAATTCCATGATTTTACACTGAGATGGAAAATATTTAGCGAATAAGTGAAGAAAGACGTTTAATCAGAAAGACTAAAGATTTGGATTCTTTACAACCACAGTCATAAAATAAATGTCTTTCATCCTAATTGAGGGTCCTGAACAAGCTGGGGCAGCCAGGACACTGTGTTGTGATTCTCTTTGTGAAAACAATCAGCAGTGCTCAGGAAAAGTATCTGTGGGGAGAGAGGGACAGTCTGGACATTGTGGATTATAGAGAACCAGCTTTGATTAAGAGAAATTAGGGAACTATTGGATCCACTCAGCATTCAGAATGAGCAAGAGAATTAATACTTTCATAAGCAGATGAATGCAAAGTGGAGTTAATTGGAACAAATCTGTAAAAAGTTTCCAGGTCATCATTATGGAAAAGTTATTTAGAAAATGTGCTTATAAAAGTTAATTTCTTCTAAAGTCATGTAATGAGTATCTTTGTATTAAAAAGAAATACTAATACCAAATAGAAAGAAGGCAGTTGGTGCTATCATCAAACTGTTTTAAAAACAAAAATGATTGATTCTGTTGAAAGGTGCTCTCCTCCTCCTCTCATAGCAGCTGAGTCTGATTTTTGAGAGAAGTCTAATTTCTCCTTTGGGCTGGCCCTCAGTGGAAACCACTGTGCACAGTGTTGTAGCTTTTAAGGTGAAGGCTGTGTTGGAGAAAAAGGAAAACTTCTACATTTTTCTCGATCTCACATTCTTCCTGTTTAATAGAAATGATTCTTCAGAAGATCAGAATTACCAAAAATCAGTGTCCTTTCAATCAGCTTAAACACCTGAGTAGTATTTCCAAGTCTTCATCCTGAAACACCTGGATTTCATTGATTTCCATAAATAAATCAGGATTCAGAAAGGGTGGTTAAAGGATGTAGTGTATGCAAAAATAAAGTGCCCATTTTCAGATTGGATCAACTTGCCATAGAAATTATTGCCAGCTCTTCCAAAGCTCAAGATTTGGCTTTCCTGCTTGGAAAAGAAAATAATGGCATGACATGCTCCTGGGAGATTTTGTTCAGCACCCCAAATAACCAAGTTATACCCATAGATGTGATTGAAAAAGCATGGATGGCCTAAATGGCTCTCTCTTCCAAATGGGTAAAGGGAATTAGGCAGCTGAATATTGAAGCAACATATTTAAACAAGTATTTCTTCTTCATCCTTTTTTTAAGTCCAGATTGACTGACCTACCAGAGAGCAGAATTGAAGAATGTTGTGGTTTTACTTGGGAGGTGGGTTCAAAAGCTTTTTGCTGCTAAATAGTATGGGTAATTTTTATTTTATTTTGTGATGGAAAAATAGGCTTATTCTGAGTAACCCTGTTAGCAAAAACGCAGTCCAATTTTTCAAATGGATACTATTGAGTCAAGTGCTCTAAGTTAATCTTCAGTTTGCTGGCTTCAGAAAAAAACATACCATGTCCATTCTGAAATGGAACAAACTTTAAACACAGCTTTCTCTTGTGCTCCTGGGTGGTTTGACACAGTTCTAAACTAAAGACTTGTGCACTCACAGCATGACCAAGACTACCTCCCCCTCTCCTGCTGCTTCTTTATGGTGGCCCTTGATTGCAAACCTGCTATTAGTGCCTTCTGGAATCCTTAACCCTTTCAAAGTAGTTTTTTCTTTCCTCTCTTTCTTAGTTTGCTCCATATTTCAGTGATGGGTCTCAGAACTTCTGATTTTTGTAGACCTGTCATGTGACCAAAATGTCCATAGGCTCCAGTGGTGCAACAGTGGAGTTTATTAAATTTTAATTGTTAAATTGTACTCTTATTGTTATTAAGGACCTGCCTTACAGTTTATGAACAAGAGTGTTGGTTCAGAGAGTGGGATTTGAGCCAGACAACACTATTTGACTGTAAAATGAACGTCTCTTATTAGTTTTGTTACTTTTAGAATGTTTTGACCTCTCATTAGTTTTCTCATCTGAAAAAGAGTTGCGAATGAAAGCTACCTCAGAAAGTTGTGAAGGTTAAATAAGCCAATGTATACAAAGACCTCTAACTGTGCTTGTCACATGTGAGCTCAGTAAATGTTAGCTCTCAGT
This sequence comes from Balaenoptera physalus, assembly GCF_965194825.1. Lineage (NCBI taxonomy): Eukaryota > Metazoa > Chordata > Mammalia > Artiodactyla > Balaenopteridae > Balaenoptera > Balaenoptera physalus. The sequence continues at coordinate 70,878,126 of NC_138890.1, read as the reverse complement.
GACTAAAGGCAGAATGTGACTTTTAAGATGTGGGATAGAGTAAGTTTTTCAAAATTTAAAAAATTCTCAGAATCCTGTAGATTATTGATTAAAGCTATTGTATCTAGCCATATTGATGGATACCATTAAAGACTGAGATATGAGGTATTTAAATTTTTTATCTGTATGGTAGAAAATGATTTTTTAAATTTTATACAGATTTAAGAAGTAGATTAAACAGGCTTATTATAAAAGAATTGGCCATATGAAAGCATTTTTTAAAGAATTATAAATAGATATCAAATGAAAATATTCCGTCCTAGGATTGTGAAATCCAATGATACTCTGATACGCAGGAAAATAGCTTATTGCTGCCCCATAGTGGCAGTTAAAGTCAGTGCAGTCTCCTCCCCGCAGAAGGCCAATGGGGCTCCATGAGAATACAAGTAACAGAGTGCTACAGAGGTAAACAACCTACTCTAGTCTTATCAGTGAAGACCATTGGGGAAAATAGATAAGAAAAGGAACAGAATTCTATCCACATAAGAAAAGAAACAGATGGGAATTCCCTGGCAGTCCAGTGGTTAGGACTTGGTGTGCTTTCACTGCTGTGGGCCCATGTTCAATCCCTGGTCAGGGAGCTAAGATCCCTCAAGCTGTGTAGCCAAAAAAAAAAAAACAAAAAAAACAGAAAAGAAAAAAGAAACATACATGTCATAAAGAGCCATCCTGGGATCCTGGGAAGTATGTTGCCTGGGAAGGAGCCATTAACCCAAATGGCATGACAGAATGACCCTAAATTGCTTGTGAGTCTACATGCAAGGCTGTGCAGATTGGCCCTTGCAAACCTTTGCCTTTGTTTGCTTTCTTCTCCCTTCCTTCCTTTCTTCCTTCCTTCCTTCCCTCCCTCCCTCCTTTCTTTTTTCTTTTTCTTTTTCTTTTTTCTTTCTTTCTTTCTTTCTCTCTTTCTTTCTTTCTCCTTTCTTTCTTTCTCTCTCTCTCTTTCTTTTTTTCTCTCTTTCTCTCCTTTCTTTCTTTCTCTCCTTCTTTTCTTCTCTTTCTTTCTTTCCTTCTTTCTCTCTCTCTTTTTCTTTCTTTCTTTCTTTCTCTCTCTCTCTCTCTTCCTTTCTTTCTCTCTTTCTTTCTTGCTTTCTTTCTCTTCTTTTCTTTCTCTATTTTTCACATACCCAGTGTAGGTATACTTGGAAACCTGGTAACCTGGTGACACTTCAAGCCATTATATTAAAAAATATATGTATATACTTTATTTAGAAGGGAGGCTGAGCTTATAGGCCAAATGCATGCCACTGAAAATTGCAGCTACCTTATCCTCTTCTCTGCCTTCCTGAGCAATTCAGCTCTGCCTCAAAACTTGCATTTCCTACTCAGCAAGCAAAAGTTATATGATTAACTAGACTACCCAGTCTTAGAAGGCAATTTGTGATCCACTATTTTTTCTAGAGAATGACCCTTATCCATGCCAAGCAGCTTATCTGAATATTCACTCCCCACATATAGATCTCTCTCTAATAGGAGTCCTGGTAGATGGATAGTTTCTTCATCTCATTGTAATTTCTATCAGTTATTGGCAACTGCTAGATATTGGTGTCTCAGATATTACCTGGCTCTGCTCTTTTCAGGCTTTTAAACTTGTATTTCACCATCTTCATTGTTCCCACATCCAGTATGTTGTCCAGTTTGGTCCATTTTGACCCTGTGGTATCATCTCTCCCCACCATGCTTTTCTCTCCATTCTCCTGATGTTGCCAGGCTCAAGCCCCAGTGACATCTAAATTTTGCCAGACTTAAAACTCACTTCCCTCCCACCCACCATCAAGAAAAATGTGATAGAGTAGAGATAGTGTATGCTTTGGAGTCAGAAAGACATTGGTTTGAATTCCAACTTCACCACTTACTTTGCTGTGTAATCTTTAGCAATTGATCCTAATATTCTTCATCTTAAAATGACAAAATAATTTACTCAGCTATTCCTACATGAGAATACAACATACTGTTGGGTACAATGTTGATACTTAGTGAAATGCCAGTTTCCATTTTCCTTTCTCGTCTCTGTGGAGCATTTAAGAGCAGGACAGTGGAAGCTGTTGCCTTGGTTACAGTTAATAAAGGAGTGCATTTTAAATAGCAGAAAATTTAAAGCAACAATGTGAATGACTAAAAGATCATTCACTTGTTATTATGTCAGACACTTATGACTCTAAACAACATCAGTGATAGAATATTTCTCCTTTAAAAATCCTTTTTGGTATATATTCTAAAGAACTGATGCTGTTGCTATTGAATTTCAACAGTTAAGTTCAAGTTATGGTAGCTTCAAATTAGCACATTTGTATTACTTACCTTTTAATAAACATTGACTTGTATGTAGCCATTAATCAAGAGAACTTCCTGTTTAATACAGTCTGCCCATGACACATGCAAACTAAGCTATATACCTTTGTTCCTTTAATACGTTCATAGCCAGTAGTAAGAGTTCAAGGATGCTTCAGATATGGTTTGGATCTCCCAACCCTGTCATATTATGTGTTCTTGCATTTATTTATTTTTTAAAAATTTATTTATTTTATTTTATTTATTTTTGGCTGCATTGGGTCTTCATCGTTGCACGCAGGTTTCTCTAGTTGTGGCGAGTGGGGGCTACTCTTCATTGTAGTGCACGGGCTTCTCATCGTGGTGGCTTTTCTTGTTGCAGAGAGGGGGCTCTAGGCGCGTGGGCTTCAGTAGGTGTGGCTCACGGGCTCTAGAGTGCAGGCTCAGTAGCTGTGGTGCACAGACTTAGTTGCTTGGCGGCATGTGGGATCTTCCCGGACCAGGGTTCAAACCCATGTCCCCTGCATTAGCACGTGGATTCTTAACCACTGCGCCACCAGGAAAGCCCCATGTTCTTGCCTTTAAGCAGTAGATCTAAAGTAAACAATGGTAGCCCAAGGTCTGTAAAGATAAAAAAGTGGAATTTGAGTTAGTTCCATTGAGTCAGTCTATGTGAGCGTTTGGAGTTTTTAATCTGTGTTTAAATTTTCTAAAATTATTGTGAAATAAAATCTTTACGAATTGCCAAACTTACGTTTATGTTTAGGCTGTAACTACCCATGGAATATTGATTGCTTCATATGAAAGAACATTTTCAGAATTAAAAGTAATAAAATATGTTCTTCAATCAACTCAGTGAAGAGAGAGTGACAAATCTGGCTAAATTTGCTATTGACTAGGAATATGCAAAAATCTCAATTTTGATAAAGTTGCAAAAATTAAGCCTCTTAACAGACACTTTAATGTTAATATTCATTACTGTGGCAGACATATATATATATATATATAATATTCCCTTTTTCCAAAAATACATTTAAAGACATTTAAGAAGGTTATCTGTCTACATACGTATATGACTGATATAATATTGATTTTGTTTTTAAATTTTTAGTGGCATAGTTATACCACAATGTTATAGAAAAAAAATCTTAATTGCAGCTTTTCTTTCCTGTATATTATCATTATTTACTTTATTTCATGGTTATTAATGAAAAAAATTTTGTGATAAAAAGGAAGTGGTGCTAAAAAGTGATTGACTTTGCATGTCAAATGTGGCATTGATCCACCTTAACTCCAGTCCTCTCTTCAGTTATTTTATACATTAATACAGTTATATTTCTTGAAGCACAGATCTGATCATGCCATTTACTTGTCAGATATTTTCTGGGACTTATTCTTTCATGTAGAATAAAATCATATTAAACTCCATTAGCGTGTGGCATTCACAGTTCACCACCTCCTTGAGAACATTATCCCCCCATATTCTTTTCCTGTGTCCTCTTCTCCAGCTACTTGCAAGTCCTCACATAGGTCCTCTCAAGGCCTGTCTCCCCAGCTGGGCCCTCCTCTCTCCATATTTTCTAATTCCACACTGGACTAGGATTAGCTCTATGCTATCCACTCATATAGCCTTTCCTAATGTTCTCAGGGAAAAAAATCATGCTCTTTTACTCTGAGTTCTCATAGCTCTTTGAGTTCTCATAGCTCTTTGAGCTATGAGGAGTCCTCTTCTGAATTTTTATATCTCTTACAGTATTTGTACATTTCTACTTTTATAGTAATTTGCATATATATATATATATTTTTTTTTTTTTTCTCTCTCTCTCTCTTTCTCTTAGAGTAAAAGCTCCCAGAAAGCAAACTTCATATCTTAACTAATTCAGAGAACCATCATGGCTGCTTGGATAAGCATGCTGCCTCTTCTGCTTCCTGTTTCCCCTTGCTGTACATGCTGAGACCTTCTAGTTTGGGGATCTTCACTTAGCCTGGGATCTGAGAAAGCTCTGAAGTTCAACATAAAATTGTGGGTTTACATGTGTAATTGTTACATTAAATGAGCTGAAGTCAAAGGGATTTAATGAACCACCATTCTTTCAAACATTCCCAGTGGGCTAGTTTTTCTTGCTCTTGGATAAAATTTTTGCAACTTTTGTAGATTTTCTGGCCCTTTCCAATCATAGCTACTACAATGTTATTGTAGAAATTGCGAAGTCCTGACAATGCTAAATTTTACCTGAGCCCTTTGCTACTGAAAAACAGTGATGGCTAAGAAATTCCCACACTCCTTTGTGTTCTGGCAAACACCATTTTGCAAATTACCACCTTTCCCCATCTTACTTAGAGAAGAAAAATGGATGCCCCTCCCCCTTGTTTACCTGTGACAGGGCCAGACACAGAGCCTGCAAATTCGATTTCTTTACCTCGTAAATGACTGGCTGAACCACTTGTCCCCAAGGATGTATAGGAACAAAACCCTTTATTAACTAAACTTGGTTAAGTTTCTCTTCTTCCTCTAGGTCCCTGAAGTTTGATCCATCCTCAGTTTGAGCCTCCTACCACCTCTCCTGAAAGTAGGCTGGCTTCAAATGAAACATCCTTTGACCTGTTCTCCAGTCACACTACCCTTTCATCCCACTTCCCAATGCCTTGTTCTTTCTAGCCTTGTTTAATCCTTCCCATAACAGAAAAACTCTTTGCCTAAACCTTGAGATGTTGGCAGAGCTCATGGTCAGAGTGTTCTCCCTATTGCAATAGTCCTTTCCTCACCTTGCAATAATCCTTTTGAATAAAGTCTTTCATTACAAAATCCAGATTTTAAAATATCTGACATTATAGTCCAGTGTAACAGTCAAAACTGCAAATTCTTCTCTAATTTAGAACTTCCTTCTGCCCAGCTTGGTACTACTTTAGATCTGGACGGTCTGTTGGCTTCTTTTCTCCTTACTTTGTCAGCTCTTTACCTCTTACTAGCTAAGTAAGCTGTCCAGGGGAGACAGAATTTGTGGAAGGCACTCCAGCAGATATCATCAGGATTTGTTATTGATGATCTCTGGGATTTTTTCTCTTGGTATATTTTTGTGAGTTTCTTGGAAAGTCCCACCACTGGGAATATTCAATGCCATCTTCCCTCCTCCAGTCAGCCACCTCAGCCTCTAGGCCTCAGAAGTCCATCTGGGACTTGTGCTTTGCAACTTCCTTTCCCCAAGACAACACTTTTGGGTGGAGTCCCTTTCAAAAGGACCCCATGCCAGTTCCTTCTTGTGTTGCCATTTCTTGGGAGAAAAGTCACTCGCTCCAAGTGCACCCTGTTTTCTCTCTCTGCCTCAGTCACTCGCTGTCTTTATATTTCTCAGTCATGAGATAGAGCCTATCTCCTATGTTTCCCAAGTACTCTGAATGGATCCCTTGCAGCCTTTCACTTGACTCTACCCCTTCCTCTGCTCTCTCCTTCCCCACATGAAGCAATGTGGAAATACCCCAGCCCCACCCAATTCTCTTACTTTGTGATAACATCCTCTTCCTCCCTCAAAACTCTTATATGACCTCAAGCTACATGGTGAGCAAAGGATTTCAAAACCAGTTTTTGCAAATCCTGCATAGGTGGTATAGGAACTTTGGAATATGGGGGTCTGTGACACTTACTTTTGGGCCTTTGCTAAAACTATGCAGAAAAACGTCCTCTTACACATATTTCAGTGTATTTTTTTTTCTGGTCAAAGTCGTCATCAGATTCTCAAAATAGTCTCCAACCCAAAGAATGGTAAGACTGATTGGTCATAGCAGATGGCCTGCCACACACTTTCACATCTTTCATGTTGTTTGCTCAGCCTCGCTGCTCTTATCCCTTTCTCAGTTTAAAAATTTCTTTTTATCATTCAAGACTTAGTAATGATACCCTCTCTTTCCTGAAGCCACTCCTTTCACTGTTCCCTCATGTGGAGCAGATTCCTGCCTTCCATGTGCTTTACCATCAGCTTTACCCACATCTCTGCACAATACATCACTTTTAATTAATTTTTAAATTTAATAAATACTGACTGCCCTAGGTGTGCCAGGACCTGTGTCAAACTATGAGGACACAGTAGGGAGTAAGGTCACTATGACCCCTGGCCTCATGGAGCATTATTTCTCCTGCCACATCAGGAGCTCAGAGACAAGGGTTTTCTGTTCATTAATATTTCATCTTCAATATGTGCCTTATGGGAAATATTCTATATATATATTAAATAAATTAATTAATGAATAGATACACAAAACCTTTAATGTGTTGACTTTGTTTGTTAAAACTCATCAGCTGAATGCAAACTATTATATAGAGAATGGGTAAACAACAAGGTCCTGCTGTATAGCACAGGGAACTATATTCAATATCCTATAATAAACCATAATGGAAAAGAATATGAGAAAAAGTATATATATATCTGAATCACTTTGCTGTAGAGCAGAAACTAACACTACAACTATACTTCAGTAAAAAAAAAAAACAAAACTCATCAGCTGAACAGATAACTGTCTCAGAAGAAAGAGAATAGGCTCATGAGGCCTGAAAGAAGCTTGTGAAAGTAAGCTTGTGAAGCTTGTGAAACTATATTGAAGACTCAGAATCTGCTGGGCTAGTAGCTTGGTGTGATTGCTTGCCTCTGGGGCTGTTCCAGAGAGGTACAGTAGGAGGAACACCTGCTTATACATTTTTGTCACATTCTTTAGCATCTAAACCTATAGGGCACTGTTGATAAATTGTTTTGGTACTGCATTTACTCAATAAATACCTAGTATCTACAACATGGGAAAAGGTGTACTTGGCAACAGTGAAGATCAAAGAATAATAAACAAATTGTCTATCCTAGAGGAGTTTACAACTTGATGAGGAAGAGGCAAAAAGCTAACTGTATGGTGCAAAGCAAAATGTATATCCTTGGGAAAGTGTAAACAATGGTATGGGAGCCTCCAGAGGTGTAAAGTAATCACTTGGATTATGGTTCTGGAGAAAAGAAAATCTTCATAAAGATGATGCCATTGTAGCCGGAACTTGAAAACTATGAATTGTGAAAATCAGAGCTCTTCAGGCAGAGAAGAGCAGGAACAAAAGCAGGAAGATGGGAAAGTACAGTTTATGTTATTGATCTGTGAATATTTATATGTGTACATTTCTCAACACTAAGCATTTCCCATGTAGAGTATGTCATTTGTTCTTAAGCACTTACTTTAATCCTTAAAGAATAAAGTGATATCTTTAGAATTTGTGATGCCCCTGATGACCCCGTAGACATGATAGAAAATGTGCAAAGATTTTGGGACCCCAGGGGCTTGTCCCTTTCTTTGGTGTCTGCTTTTAGTGGGAAGCAAAACATGTGGATACATTTCTTATTTGAAACCAACAAACTATTTGCAGTAGTTTTCCTGTTATAGCTAAAAGTCTTATCATGTTTTAAAGTTGCTGTTAACTTTACATATAGATGCACTAAAAAACCAGTATGTTCTTGGGATCACATTTAAACTCAGCAACCACCAGCTGTCTGCCCCGCCTGGGAAGCGTCACAACTTTATTGATCACATATTTGACTCAGAATCAAAATAGTTTTCCTTTTAACTTAGCCTTTTTCTCCCACATTTATCTGCATTCTCATGTTGATTTTTCATGTTTTTGTCAACCACCTCTCCCTAGGTGTTTTGTTTTTTTTTTTTTTTCTGGGCATACTTCCACTTTGTAGGCTGTCTGAACATAAAGCCAAGAAAATGCTTGCTTGCCTGGTTTATTTCTCTTAGTATTTAAATCTGCATGGATTGCTGCTCAACTGATAAGGCTGATTCTAATTACTCATTAACCCCACTATGGTGTAGCAGTCATTGGGCCAACTAATTTACACTGTTTATTTTATTAATCCTCATCATAATCCTTAAAACAGATAATCCTAGACCACAGTTGAGGAAACTGAGGCTCAAAGAGATTAAGTAAATTCCTTAGCAGGGGTCATGCCTGCCTTTGAAACCTCTTCTTTCACTGCACAGTCTTTGAGCTTCGAGTTGTGCAGTTAAATTAGGGTATTTTAAAACAATTTGCCATAAATTTTAAAAATTGGTGAATACTTATGGGGAAAATATATTTAAATAACTATTCGTATATAATAAATATTCATTTTGTTTAGACTACTGCCATAAATGTTAATACTATAGATCATCTCTCCTTTTCATACGTTCCATCTATCACTATGCTCAAATAACAACACTGGGGAAATACAGCTCAGAAATTGCTTAGACTTATAGGCTGGGCATAGAGACTCTTCTAGCCCCTCTCCCTCCTCTACAGATCAGGAAACTGAGGACTGGGAAGGCTGAATTCTTGTCTGAGATTACATAGATGGTGGCAAAGCATTACTAGAAGATGATTTCTGACCTCTGCTACAGGACTTTTTGTGACTAAAGCATATGGAAATTCTTATTTGAATAATATTAAGTCTTCCAATTCATGAACACAGGATGTCTTTCCATTTATTTGTGTGTTCTTTAATTTCCTTCACCAGTGTATTGCAGTTCTCAGTGCACAAGTCTTTTACCTCCTTGGTTAAGTTTATTTTTAAGTATTTCATTCTTTTTGATGCTATTATAGAGGGAATTGTTTTCTTATTTCTTTTTTTTGTATAGTTCATTGTTAGTGTATAGAAATGCAACTGATTTTTGTGTGTGGATTTTTTGTCCTGCAACTTTACTTAATTCATTTATTAGTTCTAACAGTGTTTTGTTTTTGTTTGTTTTGTAGAGTCCTTAGGGTTTGGTATATATAAGATCAAGTCTTCTGCAAACAGATAACTTTAATTCTTCCTTTCTGATTTGGATGTATTTTATTTCTTTTTCTTGCCTAATTGCAAGTGGCAAGAGTGGACATCCTTGTCCCTGATCTCAGAGAAAAAGCTTTCAACTTTTCACTGTTGAATATAATGTTAGCTGTGGGCCCATCATCTATGGGCTTTATTGTGTTAAGGTACATTACTTCCTATACCTAATTTGTTGAATGTTTTTATCATGAATGGATGTTAAATTTTGTCAAATGCTTTTTCTGTATCTATTGAGATGATCAGGTGATTTTAATCCTTCATTTTGTTGATGTGGTATATCACATTTTTTAGTTTGTGTATATTAAACAATCCTTGCATCCCAGGGATAAATCTCACTTGATCATAGTGTATGATCCTTTTAATGTGCTGTTGACTTCTCTGTGCTAGTATCTTGCTGAGACTCTTTGTATCTATGTTCATCATGGATATTGGCTTATTGTTTTTTTTTCCTGTACTGTCTTTGTTTGGCTTTGGTATCAGGGTAATACTGGTGTCATAAAATGAGTTTGGAAGTGTGTACACTGTTGGTAGAAATGTAAAATAGTGCAACCACTATGGAAAAGAGTATGGAGGTACTCCTAAAAATACAACTACCATATGATCCAGAAATCTCAGTCCTGGGTGTATATCCAAAATAATTGAAATCAAGACACACGGATGGACCTGGAAGACATTACGCTAAGTGATAAGTAAGTGAGAGAAGGACAAATTTTGCATGATTCCACTTGTATGAGGTATTTAAAATAGTCAAACTTATAAAAGCAGAAAAAAGAGTGGTGGTTGCCAGGAGATGGTGGGGAGGAGGAAATGAGGAGTTGTTCAGTGGATATAAAGTTATGGTTATACAAGATGAATAGGTTCCAAAGAACTGCTGTACAACGTTGTGCCTGCCTATTGTTAGCAATATGATGTTTTGCACTTAATATTTTAAGAGAGTAGATCTCATACTAAAAAAACAAAAAAGAAAAAGAAATTTTTATGTAGACAAAACTCAATTCAATGCAACTCAGTTGTGAATTATTCCAGAATTAGCTATAAAATACATATAAACATAAAGTACATGGTTTTCTCCTCCATTCTTTTGTCTTATTTACATGTTGTATCTCCTCTGCTTGGTCTGTCTAGATCATCTCTTTCACTTGTTCTTTTGTATGGAATTCTCAATCTATTCCCACATTTTCTCCTTGGTATTCAAAACTATCCAATTGTTTCTTTATATATCAATCTCAATTTATTTCTAATTTATTTGTTTTTGATAACTTCCATAAAATGTATTTAAGTTGTTCTCTATCCACCCATTGATGTGGTTTACCAATGTGATATTATATCATTAGTGACCCTTTTGGAATTATCCTTAACATTGGATTTTTCACCCATCCTTTTGAGTCTTTCTGTGTTACTTCCTATGTATTTAATATTAGCTGTCATTTTGTCATTTTAATGTAATCTATCACTATCTAGCTTCCATTTCCATAGAGTAAACACCATTGGTGTATTCATCTTCCCTAAATATTAACAATATAAGTGCTGTGGCTAAAAAGTGAGCTGTGGCTTCTAGTTCTGTAAAAAATGTCATGGGTATTTTGATAGGGATTGCATTAAATCTGTAGATTGCTTTGGATAATATGGTCATTTTAACAAGATTAATTCTTCCAATACAAGAATACAGAATATCTTTCCATTTCTTTGTATCACTTTCAAATTCCTTCATTAACGTTTTATAGTTTTCAGAGTAGAGGTGTCTCACCTCCTTGGTTAAGTTTATTACCAGATATTTTATTTTTTTATTGTTTTCTTGCTTTATCTTGCAGATAGTTCATTATTAGGATAGAGCAACAGATGTCTGTATATTAATCTTGTATCCTGCAACTTTACTGAATTCATGTATTAGTTCTAATAGTTTTTTTGGTGGAGATTTTAGGGTTTTCTATATATAGTATCATGTCATCTGCAAATAGTGACAGTTTTACTTCTTCCCTTCCAATTTGTATGCCCTTTATTTCTTTTACTTGTCTGATTGCTGTGGCTAGGAACTCCAACACTATGTTAAATAGAAGTGGCAAGAGTTGACATCCTTGTTTTGTTCCTGAATTTAGAAGAAAGACTTTCATCGTTGAGTATGATGTTAGCAGTAGGTTTGTCATAAATGGCCTTTATTATGTTGAGATATGTTCCCTCTATACCAACTTTGATGAGACTTTTTATCATGAGTGGATATGGAATTTTGTCAGTGCTTTCTCTGCATCTATTGAGATGATCATGTGATCTTTATCTTTCCTTTTGTCAATGTGGTGTATCATGTTGATTGATTTGTGAATATTGAACCATCCTTGTGACCCTGAATTAAATCCCACTTGAACATGGTGTATGATTCTTTTTATATATTGTTGGAGGTTCCTCAAAAAAGTAAAAATAGAAATACTATATGATCCAGCAATTCCACTCCTGGGTATATATCCAAAGAAAACAAAAGCACTAATTCAAAAAGATACATGCACCTCTATGTACATAGCAGTATTATTTACAATAGCTAAGATATGGAAGCAACCTAAGTGTCCATCAACAGATGAATGGATAAAGAAGAATGAATGGTGTATATATATACAATGGAATATTACTCAGTCATAAAAAAGAATGAAATTTTACCATTTACAACAACATGGATATACCTGAAGTACATTATGCTTAGTGAAATAAGTCAGACAAAGACAAATACTGTATGTTATCACTTATATGTGGAACCTAAAAAATAAAACAAATGAATAAATGTAACAAAACTGAAACAGACTCACAGATATAGATAACAAACTAGTGCTTATCAGTGGGGAGAGGGAAGGAGAGAGGGGCAAGATAAGAGTATGGGATTAAAAGATACAAACTACTGTGTATAAAATAGATAAGCAACAAGGTTATATTGTACAGCACAGGGAAATATAACCATTATTTTATAATAACTTTAAATGAAGCATAATCTATAAAAATATCGAGTCACTGTGTTGTACATCTGAAGCCAGTATAATATTGTAAATCAATTATACTTCAGTAAAAAAAACTAATTTCTTATTCATACCATGTTACATATTTATCTGATATAGCAATTATCTCTTTCATTATTTTATCTTCAAATACAAAGGATTGTAGCAAATTTAGAAGTTTGTGACTCTGCCTCTATAACTCTTACTGTATATTCCAATAGATTAAGGCAACATTCAAATAGATTGTCAACTTTATTATCACTTTTTTAACCTAAAAGAAGTTGTATCAGAATTTTTACAATAAATTCACAACTGGCATAGGTGATAATTATTCAGATCTGTTTTCTTACTTGGCAAGGGTGTATTGAGATATCATTAATTTTTCTGTGTCATTTCTCAGAGGCTTTTCTAATTTCAAGCACATCTGTTGTAACAAAAGGAAAAAGATTTACAATAAACTAAATTCCTTGAATTGCAAATGAAATCACCAAAATACAAGAAGTGAATTTTGGATCCATGCAGAACCCTATCTTTTCTGTTCCATGATTCTTTCAGAATATCTCTTTGCTTAGTGCTTTGGGTAACCCTCTTGGGTAGGGTTTTTGTTTTTGTTTTTTTCCTATCAACATCAGACTTAAAACACAAATGGCACTGAGTAGGCAGTTAATAAAATATACCACATTTATTGGTGAAATGACTTTGAATGAAATGTTTTCATCTAAAAATATGTGTAAGGGCTGACTTAGGGAAGGTCATTGCAGGCTATTAAACACATAGGAATTCTAGGGGGTGTAATACATTAACAGTTATTTAGAAGACTAAAAGTCAGTTTTAATTGGGAATATGGTAATCATTATATTTATTATTTGATATGAATTATGTTAAAATTGGGCCTGAAAATTTTTGTTAGGCTTCCAAACTGGCACCGTTCAGATTAATCATTGTAGGAAGGAGAGGGTACAAAGACCGAAGCTCAGCCTCTGAAATGTTCTCTGAGCTGAACTTGTGGTGACTTTCAGCTTTCATCTCCAGGGTCTGTCTTGCAACCTTGTAGCAGTGAGTGCTGAATTATTGAGAGAAATTTAACATTCATGTTTCTGAAGATAAACACAGGCTTATATTTTCAAACTCATATTTCAGATACAAAAAGGTCAGAACTCAGTTGACGCTTAGGACAGATCTAGGATTTTTCTTGAGTTGTTGGCGTGTTTTCTTCTTTTTTTTTTTGTCCAGATGGTTTTCAATTACAAGTCCAAGGAAGAGGTAGCAGTCAGGTGGTGTGATCTCAGGGATAACTAGGAGCCCTTCTCCCCTTCCCAGCTTACCCAAATTTCCCCCATCTGCTCTCTCTAGTACTTGAAATTCCCTTAATAAAGAACCTAGATTTAAATTCCACACTTGAAGATAAGAGAAGTGGGGATTAAAACACAAATACTCCCTTTGAAAGAGAACACATTGACTTAAAGTCACACTAAAATATCTGGTTATATCAGATCCTTGACTCAAAGCAGGTTTTGTTGTCCAGGTAAGAGAAGACGTGAACTTCATAGAAGGAAATACGTGTTAGCAGAGTTTTGTAATGAACACTGTTTCCACTTTTTCACCTTCCTTAGGCAAATTCATTTCAGCTACATTCAAGCATAGTTCCCTTTCTTTCATTTGGTAAAAAGAGTATTCCTCTTTTTTTTTTTCCCCCAGAACAGTCTGCTCTGAAATATTGGATGCTCTAAGTGCATCTCAGTCTCCTAGTTTGGAAAAAATTACAGAATAGAATACTGAGAATGTGTGTTTGGCATTGTTGAGCCTATGCTTGACAATCTGTAAAGTGTTATGGAGAAACTTATAGATGTCTGAAGACGAGATTTTTTTTTTGAAATTCACAAGAAAGTAAGTTCTTCAAACTTCTTACTGGTCTTGAGAAACATTCCAGAACAAATTATTAAAAGGTTAGCTGTATGAGCTAAAAAACATAAATGGTAATCACTGGGTTTATGAAAAAAAGCATGACCAGTTTTGGGTTCATTTTTTTTTTTTAGACTGTGGGTCAGGGGCCTGGTATAGCCATAGTGCTCCCTAATCTTAGTAAAGCATTTGATAGATTCTCAAGGTGCTAGATGGAGAAATTTGAGCTGGAAAATAGTATAGTTAGGTGGATTTGTAAATTGTTGGGGAACCATGTGCAAAGATCACTGATTAAAATTAATTTATGTTATCCTTGGCCCTGTTCTGTTCAATATTTTTAAATATGACCTTGATAAAGTTGTAGATGATGTGAAACAGCAGAGTGATCTAGTATATCACATGATAGAATCAATGTTTAAAATTGATTGGCTGGCATTATATACTGTCAAGCTTATAGTGAATAGGAGTAATTTAGTACCCCAATCTCACTGCACAAATTTAAGATGAATTACATGTGGGTTAAAAGCAACGTATGTGAGAAAGATTTATGGGTAAAATATTATATGCAGAACAAGTATGATGACAGACCTGTTTTCCTCTACACAGGTCAAACCATATAATACAGTTCAAGACTTGTTGTCAGATTTTAAATGGAACACAGATAAACTATAGTGTGTCCAAGGAGCAAGACTAAAGTAGTGAAAAATCTTGTTGTTTATATTATGAATATTTTCTGTATATAAAGCTTAGATGTTGCTATCTTCTTAATTCTCTGTCATGTGGGAACTGTCATTTGTTGAAGAACCATGAAAATATTCTTGAATTTTTGTCAGTGCTGGGGACAGTGGTCATTTCTAGTATCATTCTCTCTCTCCATCATGGGCCATGGGAAGTCATGGAATACAGCTCTGATGAATTAGAGAAAACATTCTTTGCTTTCCTAAAAATGAGGACAGAAGAAAAGAGAGAGAATGCCTGGACCCATTGTATATCAAAAAGCACTGAAGTAATCCAAATTTTAAGTTTCATGTTGAACTGCTAAGAACTCTTATTGAATGGCAGGAGCCAGCGATTTCCGCCTTTTTTCCCTCCACATTAATGGTAATTTTCATTTGATCTTTTTTCTGTATCATTCCATTGTTAATTTGAAGGCTATCTGCATACACTCGGTACATGTTAAATGAAATTGTTAATTGACTTCTTTTAAATTTATACCTAAAACAATAATGACTTAAGTATTTTTCAAAGACAAAGGACTTATTTTTCATACAAAGACTGTAGAGAAGAAATCCTGGGAATTTTGAAGTGACCGTTTGTAGAGCTGCAAAACCAAATTCTGTTTAAAGAACTAGAGTCCGAAACATTTGGCTTGGGTATTTCTTTAACCTCTGTCAAATTTAAGGAACTTTATTTAAAATACAATTTGGAAGCACATACTAGCCACTTCATAGCACAAAAAGGAAGAGAATGGTGAAAAATAGCAGCAGTTATAGAACTTATTCCAGAATCTACAAGGTAAAGTATTAGCAACCAGAAGGGATAAAGTTACACATCCTTTTGTTTCTGGCACCAAAAAGAGAAGAAATAGAAACTGGGAAAATAAAAGAATAAGGTCTTCGCAATTTTGTGGCTTGGGTTACTAAGCACTTACAATAAATAAAGCTTAAAACACAAGCACATCATCTAAGACAGCTATGTATTAAAAACCCAAAGAACCTTCAGGACTAAAGGACTTTTTTTCCAGAGACTGAACTAAATTATTTTGTAGGAATAAGGTACTCTCAATGACTTGCTAATTCAGATCATTTAAAACAGTCGTATTTGTTTGTTTTAGCCATAACTTTTAAAGTGCTCAATTGTTTGGTTGATAAGATAAAACCACAAATCGAGGGGGAGCCAATTTGAAGTGTACAATTGATGTTTTTGTGTTCTTTTGATATTTAAGTGCTCATCAGGGTCAGAAATCAAATGATTCATCTGGATAGTAAATTCTTCTGACAGCTACCAGATCTCCCCAAAAGAAAATGTTTTGCAATTCACAGGAGATAATTAACCTATGATTAGAATATAGAGAAATTTCTAACCTTCAGTGTGATCAAAATGATATGTAAGTTGGTGATTGAAGAGAAATTTTAGTTGTTACTGCTGCTTAGCTAGTAACACTTAGATAGGATCTCCAAAGCAAATGAAAATAAATGTGAGCAGAGCTTGCAACTTTACTTTTATGAACTTGATTACTTTGGCTATTGGCAGTTGCAAGGTCTGGTCAGAGAGAAAGGAGTATTCATGGAAAACACCTGAAAAACCTGTCAGTGTGAGAGAATACAAATGTAAAAGCATCCTAGAAAGCAATGAAGATAATATTTTCATACAGGGCAAGCTTCTAACTCTACTATCATTTTCAACTACAAATTGGCACTTGCCTTTGGCACTTGCCATCTGCCTCTACAAGGATTAAATCATGTGCTGCTGCAGATGCTGACTTTCAACACCCCCTGAAAGGAGTTCAGGGTGGAGAGCAGAAATGAGGCACTCTGTGCCCTGGGGAAAACTTGCAGAACTGGTCTTCAGATAGATATTTTCAGGAGCCGATTTTATGAGCCCAGTAGTTGTATCTCCTCATATCTAGAAAAGCACTAAAATCCTTTATGGTGATGTCTGCGCCTCGTGACTAACAGTAATCCTCAGGAGACGAGCAGAAACCTTCTGCAAAAAATTTATGCTTGACTGCATGTACTCCCCCTTCACCAAAATCACATATATACTGACTCTTCCCCCTACCTCTTTGGAGCAGTTTCTCAGAGCTATCTGAGATGCTGTCTCCGGGCTATAGTCCTCATTTTGCCCCAAATAAGACTTAACTCACAACTCTCACATTATGCTTTTTATTTTTTAAGTCGGCATCATCATTGGGAGACATTGGAAATAACACATGAAGATCAGCTGTGGGACTACTTATCTCAAGAAATTTCATTCTTACCGAATGCAAATATTGTAGAGAATAGATAAAAATATTCCCCAGTGAGAAACTACTAGACTTATTCTTGGGTTGCCAAGAAAGAAAGAATTACAGACAACACTCTGAAAAATGATAAAAATGTTACTGTTAATTAAAAATATTTTAACTTCCAAATATTTCTGGAAATTCTAATTTGTTAGAAACTGTGATAAGTTTAGTATACCTATAGAAGTAATTAAACTCAGTGGAAGACCAATGACAAATTTGATTCAAATTAAAAATTACTTGGTGACTGTCAGCAAACTCATATCTGATAATTCCCAGATGTACAGTATTGCAAAGATAAGTGTGCAGTAGAATTCTTGATCAATAGGTATCTTGGATCTTGAGAAAAAAATTATCTCATGAACATGCAGATAATTTTCAATAAATCCCTATTTTTTAACATTTAAAAAAAGCTGTGAGGTATACATCCAGGAAAATGTAGAAAATATAAATTTATAACGTAACAAATAGTTATGAAATCAATTCCTATGAAATTTCTCCCCAGTCACAAAATAGAACACGGTTAGCACCCTAGAAGTTCCCTGTGTGCTCCAACTGATTACAACCCCTTTTCAACAGTTCTTACAAACATTGTCTTATTTTCTTTTATAGATTTGTTTTCTCTTTATGCATGTCTAAACAATATAATTTAGCTTTGCCTTTTTGATATTTATATAAATGGAATCATAATGTATGCATTCCTTTGTTTCTTGCTTCATGTGCTGAATCTTATGTGTGTGAAAT
Organism: Balaenoptera physalus; assembly: GCF_965194825.1. NCBI lineage: Eukaryota > Metazoa > Chordata > Mammalia > Artiodactyla > Balaenopteridae > Balaenoptera > Balaenoptera physalus. The sequence continues at coordinate 70,860,358 of NC_138890.1, read as the reverse complement.
TCATTCATATTTTGGGGAGTACCTGTAGTAAGAGTTATTATTTATGCATATTATCCTTGTACGACTATATCTTAATGTATTTTTTCCATTCAACTATTATTGGACATCTAGTTTGTTTTCTGATTTCTTGGCTGTTATGATCACTTATCCTTTATGAATGCTCTATATATCCTAGATCACATGTGCATAAGTTACTCTAAGATATCTCCCTAGAGTGAAATTGCTGAGTAATAGAATATGCATACTTACAGTGCTATTAGATGACTCCAAATTTTATCCAAAGTGGTTAAACCAATGGACATACATTGTAGCATTGTAAGAGAGTTCCCATTACACCCCATCCTCACTAGCATTTGATTTTGTCAAACATTTTAATATTTGCCTATTGAGGAAATGGTGTCTCGTGGTCTTAATTTGCATTTCCTTACACATAAATTTGGACACTTTTCATGTATTTATTGGCTATTTGAATTTTCTCTTTTAGATGTGTCTGTTCAGGTGTTTTATCTATTTTGGGAGGCATCTTTTCTTTTCCATTTTGATTTATAGAAGTTCTTAATGTACTTGTGATACTAGTTCTTTGTTAGTTTTAAGTACTGCAAAACAAACAAAACCAAACTAAAAACAATCAGTGGCTTGTATTGTTTTTCACTCTCTTTATGGTGTACATTGATGAAAAAAATTCTTAATTTTAACGTGGTCACATTTGTCAATGTTTTCTTTGAAAATAATGCTTTTTTTCTTGCTTGAGATGCTTTCCCTACCCTAAAATTATTAATGTATTCTCCTATGTTATCTTTTTAAAGCTCCCACTTTTCTAGTCTCTGAAAAGGTTTGTATAAGAATTAAATTTGTTCCTTACATTTTTGGTAAAACTTGCTGAGAAAGCCATTTCCCATCTTTGTAGGAAAATTGTAGACTATTGACTCACTTTATTTAATGATTATAAGACTGTTTAGGCTGTTTCTCCTTGAATTCATTTTTTCAAGTTACATTTTTTCCAGGAATTTCCTGTTTCATCTACATTTTCAAATTTATTGTTAAGGTGTTCATAACATTCTTTTTTATTATCTTTTTATATTTGTAGCACTTATAATATATCTTTAAAAATCTTGTTATTGAATATTTAGTCTTCTTTTCACTGGTCTTTAAATAATCTCACAATACTTTGTCAATTGTTCTTTTCAAAGAACAAACTTTTGGCTTCATTTTTCTCTATATATTTTTCTTCCTTTTCATTAATTTTGGGCTTCTCTTTATTATTTCCTTTCTTTTTCTTTCTTTAGGTTTATATTATTGATATTTTTCATACATGAGCTATATGCTTAGCTCATTAATTTCAATTATCCTTAATTTTGTTATTAACATCTTAGGCTATATATTATCTCCTAAGAACTGCTTTAGATGTAGCACAAAATCTTTGGTGTATTGTATTTTCATGATTATTTGATCAAAATATTTTATAATTTTTCCTTTCTTTGTTATTGAGATGTTTCTTATTTTCAAAAAATATATTTTCAAATATTATATTCTAATATTCTGCTTGACAATATGTATTCAGTTTTGTAAATAAATAGATAAGTAATCACTTCGACACTTAAGATTATTGAGTTGGAGAAAAATTAAGATGACAAATTAGAGAAATTAACTTACTTTATTTTGGCTTCTCATGTATGTTACCACTGTAAAAAATGTAAAGATCAAATCACATGTAACCCAGGGTTGCAGAAACTCTGATCTCATCCTCATTGTCTCCATGCATCTGCTTTTCTGACTTTATTTCCCATCCATCTCTAATCCCTGAAATCTATTGTCTGGGCCCCCTGAATACCAAGATTAGTCAGCAATAAAATTCTTTATTCTTTACTGATGTTTCATCATCATTCTTCTCATCTTGCTTCTTAAAATCACTTTGCTTCTCATGTCATTAAACTATATCAGACAGTATCCCTCTTTGTTGATTTCATCTATAGTTCCCTTGGTCACTCTTTCACAGTGTTCAAAAATTTTTGGTTCTTAACTCATTGCCATTTTCTCCAACACCACTCATTAAAATTTTTGGTGAAATAAATATCCTCATAGATGATCTTTCCAAAGTTCTGCACTGTAAGTTTCCTCATCTCTCTCATCCATTGATCTTGTCATCAACAATGCCTTGGCTCTTAGTCCTTTGGTCATACCCTTGACCTTGTTATTAGTAATAACTTTCATAATATCATTTTAAAGCATCTCACTCCCCCATAACTATTCCTCTTTTCTCCTTTATTTCCTCCAGGAACCTGAAACAAAGACTGTTTATGTTCCATATGTCCCCTTGGCTCAAATGTGTTCACCTGAGGTCATGCTTCCCAGCATACTGACAGCACCCCATCTCAATCATGTGTGCCTTTCTTCTCTCTGTTTCTCTTCTTTTCTGAAGGCTTTCTTGGAGAAAAAGAACTTATGTCATGGGAACTTCTCCCACTGTGTGTAGGCACACCCCAGAAATTTAGGGGAATGGCATATAATATTCCCATGGAAAACCTTTAGCCAATGGGGATAGGGTCAGTGAATAAGATCCCAGTCTCCCTGTCTCTGATAGGACAATTCTGAGGCACATCCTACATGGTTTTCACATTGTCCCTGGTGAGACCAAACCCTGGTTGCCCAGCTTTACTGGGTTTACTTGCTTCCTTGTCTTACTTTCCCACTTTCTCATTTCTTCACTTGTGTTTCCTGGAATTGCCTGCACACAAGTCCTTGCCCCAAGGTCTCAATTGCTCACTGCATCTTTTCATGTTCTCAGTTTTCTTCTTACTCATTTTAGATTCCATGATACAAGGTTTTATTCACTTCTTGAATATGCCTTCAATTCCCTTCCCCTTCCCAGTCTTTGTCATATTGGCCTGAACAAACCTTGATCTTTGTTTGATTTGAATCTTAGACTACTGTTTATCCCTTTCTCTGATTTACTATGACAAATCTGGAAGAATATATAATCTACTAATTTGTTTATCTGTCTGTTGCCACCTACTAGAATCTAAGCACCATGAAGTCAGGAATTTTTGCCAGTTTTATTTCTGTATTCACAGTGCCTAGAAAGGTGTCTGGTACACAGTACAGGCTCAATACATATCTGTTGAATTGCTGGTTAAGTTTGGAATCACTCCCATAATACTCTTTTATAGGAAGTGTTTTAGGTAGCATGGAGCTCAGAGTTGTCCTCAGATGGTTCCTGAGGAGGACAGTATCTTTCCATATATTTCCCTTTTTTTACTCTCACCTTTCTCTTCCACATCTTCTTATAACAGGTGATAGAATCGTGACTGAAAAATATGTGTGTAAAAAGGATTTCTTTGTACAGGTGTTGGTATTTGTGGAATTACTTTCAAATCTTTAGCATCTGCCGAGGTGATTTTCCTCCCTTTTAGGATGGATCAAAACGTATAACTAGTTTAGAATAGTTCAGTACATCTTTTTCAGTTGTGTAAATGAGGGATAACACTGAGTTGCACTGATTTATAATGTTCTTTTCATGTAAAATAGTAACAATAATTTTTTGAACACTTACTATATAACAGGCACTACAGTAAATGCTTTACATATGTTGATTCATTTAGTATATAATCAATTCTATGAGAAAGATGCTATTTTAATTTTTATATGAGGAGGAAGAATTGCAGAGTGATTATTGAATGATTTTCCCAAAGTCTCATAACTAGAGAGTAAGGGAGCTGGTATTCTGTATGCTGAACATCAAAACCAGGTTTTTCTGATTTCAAGCTCTACGCTCTTAATTACTGTTCTGTACTACTATTCTCTTTTACTTCACATAAAAATAAAATAGGACAAACAGTATGCTAGTGGACATTTACAATGTGCCAGGCATTATTTTATGCATTATATGAGAAAGCTCCTGAACAGCAACGTGTAGTTATAAGAACATCGGATTGCAAACTGAGAGACTAGATCTGTCTCTGTCATCCCTGGAACCACAGACAAGACATTTCAGTTCTCTGGTCTTAATTATTTTCATCCGTCCAACCATATGTTAGATGGATGCCTGGAACAGTGACAGATCTTGGGAAAACAATAATGAAGGAGAAAGTGTCCAAAATACTGAGATGATTATAGTCTAGTGGAATAGATAGTCGAAATTGGCCAGTGAATACACAGTGCAAAGGTGCTGTGACAGAGGAAAGTATGGGATGCTTTTGAAAACATGAGGAGGGATGTGAACTGGGGAGGATATTTCCTCTGTAAAATGAACTCAGTCCCCTACCAGTAACCCATTATACTCCATTTAATTAGGGAGGAGTCTCAGAGAAGGCAGTCATACCTCTTTGCCTTGAGTTAATATCTGCAGAAATTTAAGGACTCATTTTGACATTATCACTCTATATCTTTAGTCTTTTCTCTTTACCCAAGGCTGGGCCATCCCTTTTATCCTATCTTAAGGCAGTCTTTTTCACATGTAGAGCCCCTGCATTATTACCACCCTGCATTCCAGTAAAAGCTTGCCAGTGTCTGTTTTCCTCCCTGACCTACTGATTGTGGCTCTCAAGAGTTGCAGGCTGTAACTATAACTCTTTAACTAGCTTCCTAGGTGATACTCCAGAATCTACACTGTGCTGAGAAACTACCTCATAGTAGAAACCTTCATAGAATAAGACTCTTTGGATTGTCAGAAATTAAACCCTCTAGGACAAGATCTAAGCCATTAATGAAAATCAGCTTTAAGAGTAGTGTTATATGATGTGCCATTATTTTTATTTAATAATGAGCATCTTAAATAGTATCTTTGTTGTTAAAGTGGTTCAATTTGAAACCAGCTTCTCTGTCAAAAGGGGAGCAACTAACTGGTTTAATACCTCTACTGGCAAAAGTTCTTATGGACCTGAAGCTTGGACCTAGGTTTTTGCAACATTAATCTTAGAAAATGTTGTCCACTTGTAGAGATATGTTAGGCTTCTCTTGAGGAAAGCTGGAATGTAGTTACTTCCCATCATGTAACTCTTTCATTTGGGGGGGCAACTTTAGATGAGCAAAGGTCATGTATGCAGCTTTTGTCAGCAGACTCCAAGAGGCTGTCCCTAAGTGTTGGTAAAATATTAGATGACAACCCTTTAGTTACCCCAGGATTCATCCTTATTTAGATTTAGAAAGTGGGTGCTTTGCTAGATTAAGCCATCAGGATTTGTTGTGATCTCAGTGACACCAGCAAATAATGATTACATTTTACATTTGTAATATGAGTTCGTTATTGTCAATGCCTTTTATATAGATGGTTATATGATCCTTATAAGAAAGATGTAGGTATATTAAATTTATTCAGAAATGAAGTAAAAGGCATAAAAAAGTTAAATAATTTGCTTAAAGCAACACAGCTTATAACAGAGCCAAAAATATCACTTTGATTCTTTGGTGTTAGTTCCATCACATGCTGCTTTCTCCTTGAGTAAAGCACACAACTCTGAGACTAAGTGAAGGTTTGTTGCATGGTTAAAAGGAATGAAGCATTAAAAACTTATCTTGGTGTGGCAGATTAAAGATGGCCACCAATTGTTTGCTATTCCTCCCATAAGGAGGTAGAGTATATTCCTCCACTATCTTCTTTTCTTGGCTGGTCTTCATGACTTACTTAACCAATAGATGAAATAGGAGCCACATTCCAAGGCAAGATTGCAGTGGAACATGTACTCTCAGCACCTTGAGTCACCATGTAAGAAATCAGACTACTCTGAAGAGACCACGTGGGAGACCCTGAGAATGAATAAAGAGGGAGAAATGCCCAGCAGAGCCCAGCCTTCCAGCCTCCCCACCAAAAAGGTATCTTAGATTCTCTATTAGTGGATGCTTAATGGAACAAAAGAATCAATAGTCGAGTCCTGCTTGGATTTCTATCACAAAAAAAATCATGAAATATCGCAAAATCATTAGTATAGCCACTAAGTTTTGGGGTAGATTGTTATGCAGCAATAGATAACCAGGACACTAAAAACATGAAAAGAACAGACACTAAAGGAAGTGCTATTGAATTAAGTATTAAACCCTCAGTAAAATCTCCAATTGCAGTGTTCACCTAAATATCCACTGTTTCAATTCCCAAATGATCTCTATTCTTTAGGCTTGAGTCACAATGAACTCTGGGCTCTTTCAAGCTACTGGTCAGTTAACCATACGTATTAGGGGTGAAGAGTAAACTGCATACCCCTTGACCCTCCCCACCACAGATTGGTCATCATTCCATGACTTCAATATCCAGATTCTTGACTCTTCTGACACTCTGCCCTCATGATTATCTAACCCCCTTAATTTTGTTTAACTTATCTCCACTCCTCTTTAGCCATTCACTGGTAGTATTTGTCTTTGACCTAGCTCTTCTTGAGAAGTATTCAATCTCATCTCCTACTCCATTCTCTGATCACAACCTCCTTTCTCACACACCTAAAATATAGGTATTCTCCAAAGTTTGATGTTAGTTTTTCTCTTCTCTTTACATTATCTCTATCAAGTGACTTCATCATTGTGATGAAGTTAATGATTCAGGTCAAGATTTCTCATATCAAGTTTAAAAATACATGTTCCTGCTGTCAAACCTCTTATATTCAATATGCCATGAATCTTACTTTTCTTAACATCCCTATTTCTGTAAATTTCACTACCAGTTTTCTAAACTCTGGATTCTAATCCCCAGGCCACCTAAACTCTTTCTTTCCTGGATCTGATCCCCTCAGCCTCATCTGATTTCCCTTTCCCTATTCTTTTCACCACTCCAGGCATCCTATACTTACCTCAGTTTCTTGAATAAACCTCTGTCTCTCCCAATTAGAGTCCCTTCCACATACAACTCCTTTTCTTTCCTAGAATGTTCTTCTCCCTTTCTTCACGTAGCTATTTCCTACTCATCGTCTGTGTCTGTCACTGTTACTTGTCTCCTTAACAGCCCTTTCCCTCTTCCTCTTTACTAATAGAAATCTCCCCCACAAATTTATTCAAATACTGGTTACATACATACTTCATGACCTTTTCTCTATGTGCAAAATTGAATGTTTATTAATAATAAGTCCATTATGGTAATTCTGTGTTTCTCACCAGTTGTTGCTTTGGTCATTAGCACATGAACAATATGTATCAGTCAGGGTATATTCAGGAGACAGACACTATATCCATTATTAGAACAGAGAGTTTTAACATACTGATTAACCAGGTATTGGAGAACTGAAAAGGCAAAAATGGGATACTCAGGTATCATGTAGGAAATAACTGCAGGAATAAGAAAAGAGAAAAAGTTGGAATTATTAAACTTAAATGTGCGAATATGGGGCTCCATGCAGCAGGACCCCAGACATCTGCAGAGTAGACGCTGACAGGCTGGTGCTAGTGTTTCTGAAAGAGTGTAATGAAGTTGGTTCTGGTACTGTGGCAAACAACAAATTGAAATTATTTTGCTGCTTCTGCAGAAACAAACTGCTACCACCAGACTGAGGAAATGTTCTTGGGGTTACCCTGACAAGAACAGAAAGCAAACAAGAAGGAAAAATTGCCTTCTCTCCTCCAGCCTCACAGTCTCTCTCTAGCACCCTCTATTGGCAGAGCAGGACAGTTAGCAAGAATTCTTTGTTCCCAAGCATCATCCATGCTCATTTTCCTTTTATGCATTTGTAAATGCCATTGCTTTGGATTGCTCCAGACACAGACTCCTCTCATAAGTTCATAATCCTCTCCATCCTACATGGTCCAGCTTATGACCTACAATGTCCATTATACTTTCCAATTTAATGTGACCTTTTCCTTTGCTGATTTGCATGCCTCTCTTATGATGTTTATTTTTCTGTCTCCTGTTATAGTTAGTTATGTGCATGCCTTGACTCAGACAGTAAAAGCATGGATTTGGAGTCAGATAGAGCAGGGTTCAGATCCTGAATCCATTACTTAGTAGTTCTGTGACCTTGAATAAGTTATTTAAACTCTCTAAGTCTCAAATTCCACATGTATTAATTTAGAGGTACAAGGTTCTTACATAATCTCTGCTCAATAAAATTCTTTTAATAAATAGAGTTAAAAGGATCTTGGTATATTTTAGTGATCGCCCAGACAGTATTACATTCTATCTAAATGTTAATTGCTTTACGTAATATCCTTACGTATTAATAATCAAGGTATAAACATGTCACCAGAAAGATTTCTCTGTAAATTTGGTGAATTAAAATGGAAATCAACAGAATGCATTCTCTTCTTTCTTGAAGAGTTAATACTCCTAGATTCATTTTGATTCTTTCCCAGAATGACAGGCTGGAACAAATGTCTCATTTCAAGGATGATAGCCCATTAAAGTTCTAGCCATTGAAAGTTTCTACACAAAAATTTTGGGTGTATTTTCACCAGTTAAAGTCAAAGTCCTATCATCTATAGCTTTATAAATGATAAATAAGTCATAAAAAGATTTAACAAAGGTTAAAAGAGGACATAAATTATTGTTATGTTTTGTTCATAACACATATGCTTAGAAGACTCTTAGGAGAAAACAGAATTCTGATAATGTTGAATTTGGGGGATCCAAAGAAATCCTAGGGATTTGTTGGTTAATCTTTTGTCCTTTCCGAAATTTGCTATTAATCAGTAGAAATAGAATTTTCTGAACATTTCTCCAGCTGTTTCAGATTGGAAGTGGTGCTGTCCTGCCAAAGTCTGGCTCTGTAAGAGCCCATTGCATTTAACAACAGTGAAAAGGAGGGGAGGAAAATATCACCAACCTGGACATGAGCCAAACTGAAGGGGAATTAAATTCCTGCTTTTCTATTCTTGTTATGGGCACTACAATAATGAAAGTTTTGCATAATCTAAAAGAAATTTAATTTGCCTAAAAGCCTAAGCTGTTTCTAAAATATGGTGAGGTAGGGTGAGGGGTTAGGGTAAAGGAGAGTTTTGGAGATAGATTGGAAAGAGAAGGATGTCAAATATTAAAACCTAAATTGTATATGCATAGTTTAATGGGGCTTTGAAAGCAAAACTTAAGTTTCCCTGATGCTTTAGAGTTTTTCAAGGGTGAATTGCATCTTTCCTAAAAGCAGGTTTAACCTCTAGTAATGAGGATATAATCTAATCTCCTGCAAGGACTATATTAGGAAAATAAAGGTTGTATTATTCCACATGGTTTGAAAGTGAATGGAAATTCTACCCCCAGCTCCATCAAGATTGGCTTAACCACCAATGTAAATTACTCTTATTTGGTTATTGATGTCATATGCTAATGCTTTTCGTGACAAGAACAGGCAACCAGTTCAGCTTTGCAGTGAAGCAGACACAGGCCTCAGTGCTGTTACAAACTTGGTGATCATGGGAAAATTCCTTCATTTCTCAGCCTCAATGTCCTCTTTTGTAAAGAGGCAATAATGCACAGGTTGCAGAGTTGGGAGAGTCCTGTAATGTGCCTGATACAATTCCTGTAACACTGAGGACACACTCTGTAAGTGATAATATTATTGCTGTTATGTTTTGCAGTGTTCAGGTCAGGTCTGAATTATAAGTCCTAAGGAGGTTCTGATAAAAAAGTAATAACACATTTCTACTATACCTAAAATGACAGATGCTTAATGCATGCTCTTCTGTAGAAGAGAATTAAACTAATACGAAGTTATCACCCACTTCCACTCTGATTCCTCCATAATTCTGAGTTACCATCACTGAAGTTATTCCTATTTACTTGTCTCTGTCAGATCAGTAGCAGGGAAGACAAAGTTGATCTTCCTTAGACCTCAGATATTCTTAATATTGTTATGGAGAAAACAGCAAAAAATGACCCTTACCAGCTTGGCAGTTTCAGGAGGAGGCAAAACTATTAGACAAAAAGCTTTTCTGAATGTGACCTTTATTTTGAAACTGCACTGAAAATTGTAGAGCTTTCCTCTTCTATTCCGTTATCCCCCTGAAGTTAATTGAAGCTAAATTACATAGTGCAAACTTAGACGAGGAGACTCCTAGGAAACGTTTTCAGCTCTCTATAGTGTATTATTCTACATGCCAACTTTGAGAATTGCAGAACTGAATAACTAAAGTTCACCGGGTCACAAATAAGGTAACATAACATAATTAATTCTTTACAGTTTAAAACTGGTCATCTTTCCTTTGAGTTCTTATTTCAGGTCCAATGAGGAGTAGCTAGGAACAGATGGGGAATCCCAATTCTTTGTAAATAGGATGATTCTTGTATTCTGTTCTGATTCAAGTATGTGCCTAAAGAAATAAAGGCCAAGAGGTGACTTCATTGTACAATTGAAGGAATAAAGCTTGTTAACTGTCTCTCTATAGTATTCCAGTATTGCTTCCTTGTTCTATTCTTTATTTTTACTTGATCATAATTATTCATTCTTACCAGAAGGAAATTTTAATCATGTCAAAGTAATTTTTCTCACCCCTTCTTCACCTCCCTCTCTTTAATCTCATGGTTGACTGGAAAAATGAATAAATAAGTTCCTAAGAGGCCAAACCCAGGGTCTTTTGATGATACAGAGGGAATCCAGATGTTCACCCTGCCCCTCACCTCCTATAAAGGTTTTCACGGCATTTGTTGCTGGTAGTAATATGTCTCCTAAAAGAGAGGAAATTCTTTTATATCTACAGGTAATATTAAATTAAGTTTCTACATTTTGTTTGAAGTAGCAGATGAAAATCCTATCTTTTAGTGCTGGCTTGTTACCTCCTCTGACTAGATTCTGTATGTTCTCATAGGTGCACTATATCAATATGATGTCATTTAAGAATGACTTATATTTGAGACTCTTCATTTCTTTTCAAGTCTATACTTCTGTGCCTCTAGTTAGTCACACAGGCACATTGCTCTGTTCTGCTGCCCTTTGAGAGCAAGGTAGACACCAGAGTGATCACCAGAACTTTAGGTTGTAAGATGCAGTTTTGTTCAATGTGATTAATTTAACTGTGTGGAAATTATTTTTTTCTTGACTAATTTTAGACAATTATATCTCAGAGTTAAGATAGGCTACCTTCTCCTAACATTTTTTTCCAACTTTAAGACATATGTTTAGGAAATTTATTTATGAAATATGCTTGTGGCAAGGAATAAGAGCATTCATAAAACCCACATACATTTAGTAATTCTCTGGCTCCATCAACGGTTTCCTCATATGATCTTACCCCCACTGGAAAACAACTGAATGAGCAAGTGGATCTTGCCCTATATCTGAAAAGTTAAAGTGAAACACAGAAAGTTTAAAAAACGAAATTCTTACCACCATTTCCAACGTAAAGCACCAGACTCTACCCTGTAGACATTCAAGCCCAATAAATAAACAAAGAAGAATGAATAAACTCTAAGAATTGCCAGAAAATAAAGAGGGTAGGATAGAGAGATAATCCCCAAAGCAGAATACTCCTACTTTGGAAGAGAAATTTGAACAGGAAAGTCAATAAAGTATATTAGTTTAGTAGCTGATTTCAGGAGACAAGAAATTCTGAACCTGTATTTTATGGATGAATGAAATTCTGAAATTTGAGATAGGACTTCATGAATTTCAGGGCAGCAAATAGCCAATGAAATCACAGCTGGGACCTTTGCTTTAAAAAAGTCTGGATTTTTTTAGTGGGTTAAGAATAGTAGCAATTCTTTTTTTTTTTAAGACAAGTTTTTAGAGCAGTTTAAAGTTCACTGCAAATTTGAGAGGAAGGTACAGAAATTTCCCATATGCACACTGCCCCCGCCCCCCCCCCCACCCAAGATGCACAGCCTCCCCCAGCATCAGCATCCCCAGAGTGTGGACATTTGTTACGAATGATGAACCTACACTGACATGTCATAATCACTTAAAGCCCACAGTTTACATCAGTGTCATTCTGGGTATTGTATGTTCTGTGGGTTTGGACAAATGTAAAATGACATGAATCCACCATAATAGTATCGCACAGAATAGTTCCACTGCCCTAAAAATCCTCTGTGCACCCACCCCCCGTATTCATCCCTCCCTCCCCTTCCCCAGGCCCTGGCACCGCTGATCTTTTTTACTTTCTCCATAGTTCTGCCTTTTCTAGGATGTCCTATAGTTGAAATCCTCTTCAGATTGGCTTCTTTGACTTAGTAATATGCATTTAACGTTTCTCCATATTTTTTTCATGGCTTAATAGCTCATTTCTTTTTGGCCTTGAATAATATTCCATTGTCTGAATGTACCATAGTTTATTTATTCATCACTGAAGGACTGAAGAACATCTTTTGGTTGCTTCCATTTGGCATTTATGAATAAAGCTGCTATATGCATCTCTGTGAAGGTTTTTCTGTGAACATAAGTTTTCATTTCCTTTGGATACATACCAAGGAGTGTGATTGCTGGATCGTCTGGTAAAACTATGTTTAGTTTTTTAAGAAAGCACCAAAATGTCTTACAAAGTGGCTGCACCATTTTTGCATTCCCACCAGCAATGAATGAGAGTTCCTGTTGCTCCACATCCTCACCAGCCTTTCGTGTTGTCAGTGCTCTGGGTTTTGGCCATGCTAATAGGTATGGAGTGGTGTCTCGTTGTTTTACCTTGCATTTCCCTGATGACATATGATGTGGAGCATCTTTTCACATGCTTATTTGCCATCTGTATGTTTTCTTTTTTTATTTTCTTTTTTTGAATTTTATTTTATTTATTTTTTATACAGCAGGTCCTTATTAGTTATCTATTTTATACATACTAGTGTATATATGTCAATCCCAATCTCCCAATTCATCCGGTAGCAATTCTTAAGATAAAAATCTTTTAGAAATATACTGTTGGTTTAGATTTTATGTGTTTGCCTAACTGACTACAGAAACTTAATGTATGGTATTCTATTTGCAGAAAAAAAAGAAGAAAAAAATTAAAAGAATGTATAAACTATCCAAGGTAAAACAAAATCTCTGTCCAAGTTTTTCTGAAAATATAGGTTATTTTGAAGAATAAAAGGTTTCAATTATTATACTCTGACTCTGCCAAGAGAGCAAACACAAGCAGACAGTTGAATTTATGAGACTGTCAGTGTCGTTTTACTTAAAACAGAACTTCCCTCCCATATCTATTCTCACCCTCTGAGATATGGGATTAAGATGCTATTCTCACATTCTGGGATAAGGGATTAATAGTTCTCCACTGTTATTTCTCATTCTTTATAGCTCTATCACAGTGCTCCATAGAGAATATAATATTACATGTAAAACTACAGGAGAAATTGCATCAAAGAATTAATGAACAAAAAGATGTAAGAAAAGAAAACCCTATGAACCATAGAATACATTTATAAAGTCTTTGTGTCATTTATTTAAATACTTTATATGATTAGAAATAATACAAGGAAACTTTGTAGAAAGTAATTTTTGAACCGGACATGTCAATCACATGGAATGTGCTCACAGCCCTAGCTGAGAGTGCAGCCATGACCAGCTACATCCTGGAACCTGATGCCCTTCCCAGTGACCACAACTGATTGGACCAGGTTTGGGCACCTGACCCAAGGGCTACCAATCCATAGATGGGGAAGAAACCCTTTACTTTGTCAAGCATAAATAGGTCAGTCCAAATAAAGACAGCAGTAATTATCTAGACCTATCAGATGCTCTTTCTCTCAGGAATTTGACCTGGGAGTATGGAAAGAATCAACTAGATAGCAACAGGAATAAAAGTAGATTGATAAGGAGTAAGACATGGAGATCACCTTCCTCCCCACAAATACATCAAAAATACATCTACATGTGGAACAACTCCTACAAAACACCTACTGAATGCTGGCAGAAGACCTCAGACTTCCCAAAAGGCAAGAAACTACCCCCATACCTGGGTAGGGCAAAAGAAAAAAGAAAAAACAGAGACAAAAGAATAGGGACGGGACCTGCACCTCTGGGAGGGACCTGTGAAGGAGGAAAAGTTTCCACACACTAGGAAGCCCCTTCACCGGTGGAGATGGGCAGGGGAGAAGCTTCGGAGCCATGGAGGAAAGCACAGCAACAGGGGTGCAGAGGGCAAAGCAGAGAGATTCCTGCATAGAGGATCGGTGCCGAACAGCACTCACCAGCCTGAGAGGCTTGTCTGCTCACCCACTGGGATGGGTGGGGGCTGGGAGCTGAGGCTCGGGCTTCAGAGGTCAGATCCCAGGGAGAGGACTGGGGTTGGCCGTGTGAACACAGCCTGAAGGCTAGTGCGCTACAGCTAGCCAGGAGGGAGTCTGGGAAAAATTCTGGACCTGCCTAAGACGCAAGAGACCATTGTTTCGGGGTGTGCGAGGATAGGGGATTCCTTCCCTGTCTGTCCACAGAAGGCAGAGCACTGCCTAAACGAGCTTGAGATGGGCACAAGCTGCAGCTATCAGCTTGGACCCCAGAGACGGGCATGAAACACTAACGCTGCTGCTGCAGCCACCAAGAAACCTGCATGCAAGCACAGGTCACTATCCACACGCCACCCCCACCCCTGGGAGCCTGTGCAGCCCGCCACTGCCAGGGTCCCGTGATCCAGGGACAACTTCCCTGGGAGAGCACACGGTGTGCCTCAGGCTGTTGCAATGTCATGCTGGCCTCTGCCACTGCAGGCTTGCCCCACATTCCAATTATAACTACTGTACCCCTCCGTCCCCCTGGCCTGAGTGAGCCAGAGCCCCCTAATCAGCCGCTGCTTTAACCCCATCCTGTGTGGTGGGAATAGATGCCTGAGGGCAACCTACATGCAGAGGTGGAGCCCAAAGCAAAGCTGAACCCCAGGAGCTGTGCAAGCAAAGAAGAGAAAGGGAAATTTCTCTGTGCAGCCTGAGGAGCAGCACATTAAATCCCCACAATCAACATGATGTACCCTGGATCTGTGGAATACCTGAATAGACAAAGAATCAACCCTAAATTGAGGTGGTGGACTTTGGGAGCAACTGTAGACTTGGGGTTTGCTGTCTGTGACTGACTTTTTTCTGATTTTCATGTTTATCTTAGTATAGTTTTTAATGCTTGCTATCATTGGTGGATTTGTTTATTGGTTTGCTTGCTCTCTTCTCTTTTTTTATTACTTTTTATTTATTTTTTTAAATAATTAAAAATTTTTTTAATTTTAATTATTTTATTTTATTATTTTTAAAAATTTTTTTCTTTCTTTCTTGTTTTCTCCTTTTTCTTCTGAGCCGTGTGGTTGACAGTGTCTTGGTCAACCAAGACGCCATGGCTCTGGTGTCAGCCATGAGTCTCTGAAGTGGGAGAGCCAAGTTCAGGACATTGGACCACCAGAGACCTCCAGGCCCTAAGTAATAACAATCACCAAGAGCTCTCCCAGGGGTCTCCATCTCAATGCTAAGACCCAGCAAACTCCAGTGCTGGATGCCCCCTGCCAAACAACTAGCAAAACAGGAACACAACCCCACCCATTAACAGAGAGGCTGCCTAAAATCATACTAAGTTCACAGAAACCCCAAAACACACCACCGGATGCAGCCCTGCCCACCAGAAAGACAAAATCCAGCCCCACCCACCAGAAAATAGGAACCAGTCCCCTCCACCAGAAAGCCTACACAACCCACTGAACCAACCTTAGCCACTGGGGACAGACACCAAAAACAACGGGAACTATGAACCTGCCGCCTGAGAAAAGGAGACCCCCAAACACAGTAAGTTAAGCAAAATGAGAAGACAGAGAAATATGCAGCAGATGAAGGAGCAAGGTAAAAACACACCAGACCAATAAATGAAGAGGAAATAGGTAGTCTACCTGAAAAAGAATTCAGAGTAATGATAGAAAAGATGATCTAAAATCTTGGAAATAGAATGGAGAAAATACAAGAAACGTTTGACAAGGACGTAGAAGAACTAAAGAGCAAACAAACAATGATGAACAACACAATAAATGAAATTAAAAATTCTCTAGAAGGAATCAGTAGCAGAATAACTGAGGCAGAAGAACAGATAAGTTACCTGGAAGATAAAATAGTGGAAATAACTACCACAGAGCACAATAAAGAAAAAAGAACGAAAACAATTGAGGACAGTCTCAAGGACCTCTGGGATGACATTAAACGCACCAACATTCGAATTATAGGGGTCCCAGAAGAAGAAGACAAAAAGAAAGAGACTGAGAAAATATTTGAAGAGATTATAGTGGAAAACTTCCCTAATATGGGAAAGGAAATAGTCAATCAGGTCCAGGAAGTGCAGAGAGTCCCATACAGGATAAATCCAAGGAGAAACACACCAAGACACATATTAATCAAACTATCAAAAATTAAATACAAAGACAAAATATTAAAAGCAGCAAGGGAAAAGCAACAAATAACATACAAGGGAATCCCCATAAGGTTAACAGCTGATCTTTCAGCAGAAACTCTGCAAGCTATAAGGGAGTGGCAGGACATATTTAGAGTGATGAAAGGGAAAAACCCACAACCAAGATTACTCTACCCAGCAAGGATCTCATTCAGATTTGACAGAGAAATGAAAACCTTTACAGACAAGGAAAAGTTAAGAAATTCAGCACCACCAAAACAGCTTTACAACAAATGCTAAAGGAACTTCTCTAGGCAGGAAACACAAGAGAAGGAAAAGTCCTACAAAAAGAAACCCAAAACAATTAAGAAAATAGTAATAGGAACATACATATTTATAATTACCTTAAATGTAAATGGATTAAATGCTCCAACCAGAACACATAGACTGGCTGAATAGATACAAAAACAAGACCTGTATATATGCTGCCTGCAAGAGACCCACTTCAGACCTGGGGACACATGCAAACTGAAAGTGAGTGGATGGAAAAAGATATTCCATGCAAATGGAAATCAAAAGAATGCTGGAGTAGCAATTGTCATATCAGACAAAATAGACCTTAAAATAAAGACTATTACAAGAAACAAAGAAGGACACTACATAATGATCAAGGGATCAATCCAAAAAGAAGATATAACAATTGTAAATATTTATGCACCCAACATAGGAGCACCTCAATACAAAAGTCAAATGCTAACAGCCATAAAAGGGGTAATCGACAGTAACACAATCATAGTAGGGGACTTTAACACCCCACTTCACCAATAGACATATCATCCAAAATGAAAATAAACAAGGAAACACAAGCTTTAAATGACAGAGTAAGCAAGATGGACTTACTTGATATTTATGGGACATTCCATCCAAAAACAACAGACTACACTTTCTTCTCAAGTGCTCATGGAACATTCTCTAGGATAGATCATATCTTGGGTCACAAATCAAGCCTTGGTAAATGTAAGAAAATTGAAATTGTATCAAGTATCTTTTCTGAACACAATGCTATGAGACTAGATGTCAATTACAGGAAAAAAACTGTAAAAAATACAAACACATGGATGCTAAACAATACACTACTGAATAACCAAGAGATCACTGTAGAAATCAAAGAGGAAATCCAAAAATACCTGGAAACAAATGACAATGAAAACACGATGACCCAAAACATATGGGATGAAGCAAAAGCAGTTTTAAGAGGGAAGTGTTTAGCAATACATCTTACCTGAAGAAACAAGAAAAATCTCAAATAAACAACATAAACTTACACCTAAAGCAATTAGAGAAAGAAGAACAAAAATACCCCCAAAGTTAGCAGAAGGAAAGAAATCATAAATATCAGATCAGAAATAAATGAAAAAGAAATGAAGGAAACAATAGCAAAGATCAATAAAACTAAAAGATGGTTCTTTGAGAAGATAAACAAAATTGATAAACTGCTAGCCAGACTCATCAAGAAAAAAAGGGAGAAGACTCAAATCAACAGAATTAGCAATGAAAAAGGAGAAGTAACAACTGACTGCAGAAATATAAAGGATCATGAGAGATTACTACAAACAACTAGATGCCAATAAAATGGACAACCTGGAAGAAATGGACAAATTCTTAGAAAAACACAACCTTCTTAGACTGAACCAGGAAGAAATAGAAAATATAAACAGACCAGTCACAAGCACTGAAATTGAAACTGTGATTAAAATCTTCCAACAAACCAAAGCCCAGGACCAGATGTCTTCACAGGCGAATTGTATAAAACATTTAGAGAAGAGCTAACACCTGTCCTTCTCAAATTCTTCCAAAATATAGCAGAGGGAGGAACACTCCCAAACTCATTCTATGAGGCCACCATCACCCTGATACCAAAACCAGACAAAAATGTCACAAAAAAAGAAAACTACAGGCCAATATCACTGATGAACATAGATACAAAAATCCTCAACAAAATACTAGCAAACACAATCCCAACAGCACATTAAAAGTATCATACACCATGATCAAGTGGAGTTTATCCCAGGAATGCAAGGATTCTTCAATATACACAAATCAATCAGTGGGATACACCATATTAACAAATTGAAGGAGAAGAACCATATGATCATCTCAATAGATGCAAAAAAAGCTTTTGACAAAATTCAACACCCATTTATGATAAAAACTCTCCAGAAAGTAGGCATAGAGGGAACTTACCTCAACATTAAAAAGGCCGTATATGACAAACCCACAGCCAACATCATTCTCAGTGGTGAAAACTGAAACCATTTCCACTAAGATCAGGAACAAGACAAGGTTACCCACTCTCACCACTATTATTCAACAGTTTTGGAAGTTTCAGCCACAGCAATCAGAGAAGAAAAAGAAATAAAAGGAATCCAAATTGGAGAAGAAGAAGTAAAGCTGTCACTGTTTGCAGATGACATGATACTATACATAGAGAATACTAAAGATGATACCAGAAAACTACTAGAGCTAATCAATGAATCTGGTAAAGTTGCAGGATACAAAATTAATGCACAGAAATCTCTTGCATTCATATATACTAATGATGAAAAATCTGAAAGAGAAATTAAGGGAATATTCCCATTCACTACTGCAACAAAAAGAATAAAATACCTAGGAATAAACCTACCTAAGGAGACAAAAACCTGTATGCAGAAAACTATAAGACACTGATGAAAAAATTAAAGATGATACAAATAGATGAAGAGATATACCATTTTCTTGGTTTAGAAGAATCAACATTGTGAAAATGACTATACTACCCAAAGCAATCTACAGATTCAGTGAAATCTCTATCAAACTACCAATGGCATTTTTCACAGAACTAGAACAAAAAATTGTTCAATTTGTATGGAAACACAAAAGACCTGAATAGCCAAAGCAATCTTGAGAAAGGAAAACGGAGCTGGAGGAATCAGGCTTACTAACTTCAGACTATACTACAAAGCTACAGTAATCAAGATAGTATGGTACTGGCACAAAAACAGAAATATAGATCAATGGAACAGGATAGAAAGCCCAGAGATAAACCCATGTACATGTGGTCCCTTATCTTTGATAAAGGAGGCAAGAATATACAATGGAGAAAAGACAGCTTCTTCAATAAGTGGTGCTGGGAAAACTGGACAGCTACATGTAAAAAATGAAATTAGAACACTCCCTAATGCCATACACAAAAATAAACTCAAAGTGGATTAAAGATCTAAATGTAAGGCCAGACACTGTAAAACTCTTAGAGGAAAACATAGGCAGAACTTTCTTTGACATAAATCACAGCAAGATCTTTTTTGACCCACCTCCTAGAGAAATGGAAATGAAAACAAAACAAAAAAAACCAAGTGGGACCTAATGAATCTTAAATGCTTTTTCACAGCAAAGGAAACCATAAACAAGACGAAAAGACAACCCTCAGAATGGGAGAAAATATTTGCAAATGAAGCAACTGACAAAGGATTAATCTCCAAAATATACAAGCAGCTCACGCAGCTCAATATCAAAAAAACAAACAACCCAATCCAAAAAAGGGCAAAAGACCTAAATAATCATTTCTGAAAAGATATACAGATTGCCAACAAACACATGAAAGGACGGTCAACCTCACTAATCATTAGAGAAATGCAAATCAAAACTACAATGACGTATCACCTCGCACGGGTCAGAATGGCCATCATCAAAAAATCTACAAACAGTAAATGCTGGAGATGGTGTGGAGAAAAGGGAACCCTCTTGCACTGTTGGTGGGAATGTAAATTGATACAGCCACTATGGAGAACAGTATGGAGGTTCCTTGAAAAACTACAACTAGAACTACCATATGACCCAGCAATCCCACTACTGGGCATATACCCTGAGAAAACCGTAATTCAGAAGGAGCCATGTACCACAATATTCATTGCAGCTCTATTTACAATAGCCAGGACATAGAAGCAACCTAAGTGCCCATTGACAGATGAACAGATAAAGAAGATGTGGCACATATATACAATGGACTATTTCTCAGCCATAAAAAGAAACGAAATTGAGTTATTTGTATTGAGGTGGATGGACCTAAAGTCTGTCATACTGAGTGAAAAAAGTCAGAAAGAGAAAAACAAATACCATATACTAACACATATATATGGAATCTTAAAAAAAAAAAAATTGTTCTGAAGTACCAGGGGCAAGACAGGAATAAAGACACAGACGTAGAGAATGGACTTGAGCACACCGGTAGGGGAAGTGTAAGCTGGAACGAAGTGAGAGAGTAGCATTGACATATATACACTACCAAATGTAAAATAGATAGCTAATGGGAAGCAGCCGCATTGCACAGGGAGATGAGGTTGGTGCTTTGTGACCACCTAGAGGGGTGGGATAGGGAGGGTGGGAGGGAGACTCAAGAGGGAGGGGATATGGGGATATAAGTATACATATAGCTGGTTCACTTTGTCATACAGCAGAAACTAACACAACATTGTAAAGCAATTATACTCCAATAAAGATGTTAAAAAAATAAATTAAATTTAAAAAATAATAATAATAAAAAATAAAATACTTGTTTTGCAATTTATACCTCTACTAGCACTAATAGTTGTAGGGTAATTGTTAATATTCCACATCTTTTGTAATTTGCTGAAAATAATACATAATACTTATGATTTACACATCTTCTGTAATTTGCTGAAAATAATACATAATACTTATGATTTACACATCTTTTGTAATTTGATGAAAATAATACATAATACTTATGATTTACCTACTAGTTATTAGTAAGAGTAATCTCTTTCAAATGTTAATCATTTGCCTTACTTTTTTGTGAATAGTTCCTGTGTCTCATCCAGTTATCTGCATCTTACTTTAGAGTATTTTCCCCTCTGTCAAGTGGTTTAATGTCTTTATAAATTAATAAAACTAACAATCTGTCACATTTTATTTTAAATACATTTTCATATTGTTTGTCATTTAAACAAAAAGTAGATTGATACAGAGGGAGGCGTACATATTCAGAATAGCTATGAAATGGTAATACGGCAGATGTAGCTAGCAAGAGCTGCCTGGATTGACAAGACCATGAGATTCAGTGTCATTGAAACTGGGCTCAGATTTCTGCCAAAATTCCTTCTCTCTTATTGTCACACATATCCTTATAATAAACTTCCATTGCAAAAGCTAACCTAGTCATGAGATCTTGCAGTCAGAATTACCTAAATCAAGCAGAGAGGGTGATGGCTGTCAAAAAACCAACCTTTACAGAGCTTCGTGGTTATGCAGAGCACTGCTATGGACTGGGATGCCTAGGGGAGCTTATTATATATGTGCTCTGATTTGAGAGATGGAAAATAAACAGTATGAAATGCCCTAAGTGCTGAATACTTGACACTCACCAAAAACCCTATTGGAAAGGATCATATTAGTACTGGTGTACTAGGTAAGAATGCAGGCTTTGGATGACCATGTACTTGAATACAAATCCCACCTGACTCTGCCATTTGTTGGCTGAGTAAATTTGGACAAGTTATTTAACTCAGTGGTTCTCCAAGAGTGGTCTCCAGACCAGCAGCATCAGCTTTTCTAAGAACTTGTTAAAAATTCAAGTTCTCAGGCCCTGCTCTATACCTATTGAATCAGAAACTCTGGGGGTGGGGACAATTTTTATCTTAACATGTCGTCCAAGGGATACTGATGCACAGTGAAGTTTGAGAACCACAACTTAACCTCTTTCTCATGGGTCCTTGTTATGTGTTGTTAGGAAGATTAAATGTTCAGGATGTATAATAATGGGGTCCAGAAATAGCAGCTAATGTATCAATATTATCAAAATGCAGAGGAGATGGTTGTACCTGAGCTGAGCTTAAAGGGTGGATAGGATTAGGTAAGTATGGAGGAGAAGGAGGTCATACTAGGAGGTGGAAATGTATACAGTGTTTTCAAGGGTCAGTGACTAGAGATTTCATCAGAAATTGGAGTCAGGTAGATTCTGGGCAATGTTTGCAAGTAGACAGATAAGGGTTCAAATCGTTCCTGGTCCCATTATGTCCTCTGTGATCTTGGAAAGTTTACTTAACTGGAACAAATTTACTTAAAATTGGGATAATAATAATAATTCTCTTAGAGAATTATTGGGAAGATTAAATGAGATAATATATTTGATGTCCACACCAGAATCTGTGATATTTACTAAATACTAGCTATTGTTGTTATTATCATTACTATCTGTTCATTGCTAAATTCTTTCTTACCTCTTCTATTGGTTTTCTGTTTATCTGCTTACTTTGATTTTTGTTTTTTAATAGTTAATTCCTCCTCATCCTTCAGGACTTAGCTTAAATGTCTTCTCCTTAGAGACTTTCATGATGAAATAGGGTAAATAATAAGCCCCCTTCCTTTTCTCTAACTTGGACCCTGCTTTTTTTCACCTTTCTTTATTTAAAGTGTTCTCCCTAATTAGCAAGTAAGGACCTTTGAGTGTGATATTTACCCTCAGAGTAGTGCTTGGTATATAGTAGAACTCAATAAATATTTTTTAATAGATGAATGAATTACTATAATTCACATAAATGTCCATGAGAGTTATGCCTACCTATGGCATCTTTGAGGAAGTATCCAACTTGTGTCAAGCCATTCTCCAAAACGTATCTCTACCTGTGGCCCAAGGTAGATGATGAAAGGGGCCATCTGGAAGGAAGAAAAATGGAAAAATGCCATATTTTATCTTTTTGAGATTATTTGGTGATAGTGATCAAAACAAAGTCATCCTGATACATATTTACCAAAGATGACAACCTGTATGTTTACTTTTTACACATATTTCTGGCTCTTCTTTCCTGTTTGGTAAATTCCTCAAACACATATTTATAAGTTTCCCTGGAAAGGTGTTCCTTTCTTTTTGCAGGTAGCAATGGTTTAAATTTTGTTAATTCCTACTGAAATTTCTGAAAATGCAAAATCAACAAATCTCAAGCAAAGGCCTTTTTGAAAAGCATGTATTTAGGGGAGATATTTATATCCTTCTGTAGCTGAGAATATTTCTCTTATTCTTATATTTCCCTTCTCTTTACAAAATTTTGCAATATTATTTTAATAAATTCAGACCATTTGTACGTTAATACATATCATGAATTCATGGTTAGTGTAAAAGTACATGTTTAATTTCCTAAAAGATTAGCATATAAGAGAGTATACAGTGGTTACATTATTCTGAAGAACAGATCAAACCTTTTAGAATGTTCAGTGAAGTATGAGAAAATATGTTTTTCTTTCTTAGTGAATTTTTTACAGAAACCTAACCTTCCCCTGTGCATAAACCAAGATACTGTTTCATGTGATTCTCGTTGTCTTCCATAGGTAGAACACATTTGAGGTGGACATGTACAAGTGACATATTTTAAGACTCACATTTGAGGCATGTGAGTCAGTTCTCAGAAGCTCAAGGCAGCATAGGAAGGGGAGATGTGGGGCCTGGTAATGGAACTTCCCCCTGGGAGGACAGACACTAGGGGAACTGGGACAGTAGCCGAGATATTTTCTGGTACTTGCTCTGTACTCTGAGAGAAGTGTATGGCCAACTCTATGCAAAGACCCTGTTTCCAAATAACATCACATTGATAGGTACTGAGAGATGGACCTTGGACATGTCTTTTCTGAGGGTCAGTATTCAACCTGTCACACCCAGATTCTGCTAACTTTAATATCTTATACAACCATAGTATAATTATCAAATGAAAAATTGACATTGGTACAATACTATCAACCACAGGTTTATTGGGATGTAATCAGTATTTCCACTGTGCAGGAAAGTATTAGCTCACTGATCCCAGTTGCTCAAATCTTGTACATTCAAAGAAAGGCCTGACTTCAGGACTGGCCCTTGACTGGCTACTAGAAGTTAACCTCTGACATTACGTTGATATGTTTTTTTACTGGTGATGTCAATCTTGATTACCTGATTAAGGTGTTATTTGCTAGATATCTCCACTGTAAACTTATTATTTTTCCCTTTGTAGTTAAATATTATTTGCAGGGGTAGGGGAGGGAGATACTTTGGGACTATGCAAAGTCAACTGATTTCAAATATTGGCAACTAATGCACATTTTTAAGAAATACGATGTAAGCCTCCCAGAAAGATATCTCAAGTCAATTCAGTTCAAGGTCAACCTCTGGACAAAAGCAAGAAGAAAGGGAAACTGGGCTACCAGATGGGATAAGACTACGGAATTTCCAAGTAGGCTTGAGGCAAGAGCAAATGAAATTTAGGAAACAAACTGATGCATAGCAGTCAGCACTGTGTCACCCAAACACTGTCTAGGAAAGATTTGTTTGGGGCAAAAGTAGGGCGACCTTCAGCTGATGTGGGTATTTTTACCGTCTGGGTCAGACCTGGCCTAGGAACAGCTGTGACACGGGCACTTTGGTGCCTCCACTGAGGAGAGCTCCCAACATTGCGTCATGTTTTAAACCACCTGTGCACCCACTGAGTTCCAAACCACACTCTGGGCTGTCGTTCCTCTTCAGTGTTACAGGCCTTTGACATCATGAGTCATGTATCAAGCTCTTCCCAGCAAAGCACCACTATAACATGGCTGGGCACATCATGACTTTTAGGAATGGCTAGTAGGAGGGCAAAAGGAGGAGAGTAGAATAATTTTTTAGATCTTGGCATAATTATAGTGGAAGATTGTAGGGACAAATAACCAACATAAGGTTTTGATCTTCTGTTCCTTTTGTTTGTGATGGGCTGTCTTCCCTATTATTAAGAATAATGAAGAGTAATCCTCAAATAAATATCTTTTCCGTTAATATAATATAACAGGTATTTGGTAACTTTAGGACATAAAAAGTACATTTTGGTAAACAATTCAAGATTCAAATGACAGGCTCTACAATGACTATCTCAGATGTGTTTCTTTGTAATTATTCTTTAAAACTCAGGAAATTTATTCAGTAATCAGTCCATCACAAATCAAGATCCTTCCTTTTATTTTCAAGCATGAGTCATGTTTTAAAAATTTTTTTTGGTTTTTATCTAATAGGGATCTTAGATTTCCAACAGGGAAATACACATGACATAGATAAAAGGAAAAAGGAGGAAAATTAGAATGCTTTTCACCCATGTTGTTCCTTTTGAGTGGCCTGTAAAGAAGGGGTTCGGTGATAGAAAATGGAAAAACTTTGTCCAGGTTTTTGATAGGACCCACAACTTAAATTCCCATCATGGCTTGCAGATATGATATCTATACTTTTGATATTTCTTTCACTAAGAAAATGATTACAAAATGCATGCTCTTAATCACACTTTAATTTCTTCAACGAACACTTGGCAAACAAAGATAATAGTGTCGTTTTGGATGCAATTCAGCTATCTGATGAATGCTAAATCAAAATTTGTTTGATCTAATTCCTCTTGCTGGCTCAGCTGATAAGTTAATTCCAACTGATTGCCATGAAGGCAAGCATCGCAAGCCTTGTCCTATTGTTGGAAGACATGTTCTTGGCAAGAAAAGAAGCCCACATCTGTGAAGTCTATAAGCAGGTCCTCTTCTTTTTTTCTGAGATCATGTTTTTCTATTTCATTATACCTAGGTACATATCCAGTTGGAATTCAATCTCTGTGGCCTCATATACTTTCATTTGGATTGATGGATGTTAAACATGGGTTTGAAACTGTTATCTGAGTTTCTTTTTGGTGCTAACACTCCTTCAGTCAGCTTCGGTTCTCCAAACCAGTACTTGTTCAAGCCCATGTTTCATTATAAACATAGAACCCTTGATCAAGAAGAGAACTTTCTATTTTCTATGAGCAAATATTTCCCTCCCTGCCTCAAATTCTAGCCCCTCCATGTTTGGCTGAGTTGTTTGTATATATGAAAAAGTCTTTGCTGCAAAATTTCAATGCAACTCTGGAAAGTCACTTAATGAGAGTGTTTTCATTCATAAAACAAAGGGAATAGAATAGGACTAGATCATTTCTAAAATGGTTTCAAATTCTGAAGACTTTTAGATTGAGAGCTTTTAAATATAGTGTGTGATTCAAGAATTTATTCCAGTGGTATTATTTGTATTCTAGATACTGTTGTTTTTTTAATGTCGTTCTGTCAATGTAAATAATTGTTTTTCAAGTAATGATCTCATTGCAGCTACAGTTACCTAAACTTGCCCTAAGCAACTCATGTGTTCCATACCTTTTAAGATTTGCCTTTTTTTTCTTTTAATCTTATTGTAAACCATGTCATCAGAAAGTACACCTTTTACTTAGATTGCTTTTGGAATTCAGGGAATGTTTAATAATAATTTTAAAAATATGAGTACCTCTTGTACTTCATATCTGTTCTTCATTCAAATCTATATCCAGCCATATAGAATTATTTTTCAGTTTCTTAAATGTTCTGCATATTTTCATCCACTTTTAAGCTTCCAAAATAATCTGAAAAGCAGAAGAATCACCACAAAGCAGGACCAAAAAAGGATAAAAGCCCTTTAGATTTCTTTTTGCAATAAACTAACTACACTTTTTAAAGAACCTGTCATATATTTAGGTGCTTGTCAAAATGTTGTTATTATATATTTAGAATAATTTGGGAAGAGGTAAAAAATAATGGAGACATCCTGGATGTTTGAGGGTCCTTTGATAGAATTTTATCAACTAAGTTCAAACATCAGTGGTGGGACATCCCTGGGGCCCGACCCACACAGATTTCTCCCTTTAGAAGGTGGACATCGGGTGACACCAGCTTTTGGCTTGAAGCAGTTGCCAGGGGAGTTTCAAATACAATTCCACAGGATTCCTTTACGGGCTCTTTATGGTCTTGCTTTTTTCCTTGCTGGCACTAAACACATGATATACATTCTACATTGATAATTAGTGTCATGTGGCTTGGAGCCTCTGCTTCTTTTCCCAGTTTCTGGTGTTCTTTGCATTATTGCCTCTTCTCCCATGTTACATTTGTCACATTGAACCATCTCAGATGATTCTAAAAAAGAAAACATTCTGAATTTCTATTCCTTTTGATGCTTCTTCCATTTCTCCTTAAATGAAGCATTTTTCTTTAAAGGTATATATTAGGATTTCTTAGAGGCCATTCTAGTCTCACTGGTATTTGCTAGATTCACCATTTGCATATGGTTTCAGATAGCTTCTTGGGTATTTACATGTACATATTTACTGAATATAAAGGCCTTTAGATCAGTGATATGATATGACTATTTAAGGTCAGTCAAAATACAAATGTCATAAAACGCACCACACTGATCACACTTTGGTTTAATTAGTTTTGTTCTTGTTGTTCTTGTTGTTATTGAAGTATAGTTGATTTACAATGTCAGTTACTGCTGTACAGCAAAGTGATTCAGTTATATGTTTATATACATTCTTTTTTTTTTTTTTTTTACAACAGGTCCTTATTAGTCATCAATTTTATACACATCAGTGTATACATGTCAATACCAATCGCCCAATTCATCCCACCACCACCCCCAACCCCCGCCACTTTCCCCCCTTGGTGTCCATATGTTTGTTCTCTACATCTGTGTCTCAATTTCTGCCCTGAAAACCGGTTCATCTCTACCAGTTTTCTAGGTTCCACATATATGCGTTAATATACGATATTTGTTTTTCTCTTTCTAACTTACTTCACTCTGTATGGCAGTCTCTAGATACATCCACGTCTCTACAAATGACGCAATTTTGTTCCTCTTTATGGCTGAGTAATATCCCACTGTATCTATGTACCACATCTTCTTTATCCATTCGTCTGTCGATGGACATTTAGGTTGCTTCCATGACCTGACTATTGTAAATAGTGCTGCAGTGAACATTGGGGTGCATGTGTCTTTTTGAATTATGGTGTTCTTTGGGTATATGACCAGTAGTGGGATTGCCGGATCATATGGTAATTCTATTTTTAGGTTTTAAGGAACCTCCATACTGTTCTCCATAGTGGCTGTATCAATTTACATTCCCACCAACAGTGCAAGAAGTTTCCCTTTTCTCCACATCCTCTCCAGCATTTGTTGTTTGTAGATATTCTGATGATGCCCATTCTAACTGGTGTGAGGTGATAACTCATTGTAGTTTTGATTTACATTTCTCTAATAATTAGTGATGTTGAGCAGCTTTTCATGTGCTTCTTGGCCATCTGTATGTCTTCTTTGGAGATATGTCTATTTAGGTCTTCTGCCCATTTTTGGATTGGGTTGTTTGTTGTTTTAAACAGCATGAGCTGTTTATATATTTTGGAGATTAATCCTTTGTCCGTTGATTCGTTTGCAAATATTTTCTCCCATTCTGTGGGCTGTCTTTTCGTCTTGTTTATGGTTTCCTTTGCTGTGCAAATGCTTTTAAGTTTCATTAGGTCCCATTTGTTTAAATTTGTTTTTATTTCCATTACTCTAGGAGGTGGATCAAAAAAGATCTTGCTGTGATTTATGTCAAAGAGTGTTCTTCCTATGTTTTCCTCTAAGAGTTTTATAGTGTCCAGTCTTACATTTAGGTCTCTAATCCATTTAGAATTTATTTTTGTGTATGGTGTTAGAGAGCGTTCTAATTTCATTCTTTTACATGTAGCTGTCCAGTTTTCCCAGCACCATTTATTGAAGACACTGTCTTTTCTCCATTGTATATCCTTGCCTCCTTTGTCATAGATTAGTTGACCATAGGTGTGTGGGTTTATCTCTGGGCTTTCAATCTTGTTCCATTGATCTATGTTTCTGTTTTTGTGCCAGTACCATATTGTCTTCATTACTGTAGCTTTGTAGTATAGTCTGAAGTCAGGGAGTCTGATTCCTCCAGCTCCATTTGTTTCCCTCAAGATTGCGTTGACTATTCGGGGTCTTTTGTGTTTCCATACAAATTTTAAGATTTTTTGTTCTAGTTCTGTAAAAAATGCCATTGGTAAATTGATAGGGATTGCACTGAATCTGTAGGTTGCTTTGGGTAGTATAGTCATTTTCACAATATTGATTCTTCCAATCCAAGAACATGGTATATCTCTCCATCTGTTGGTATCATCTTTAATTTCTTTCATCAGTGTCTTATAGTTTTCTGCATAAAGGTCTTTTGTCTCCTTAGGTAGGTTTATTCCTAGGTATTTTTTTCTTTTTGTTGCAGTGGTAAATGGGAG
Source organism: Balaenoptera physalus (assembly GCF_965194825.1). NCBI lineage: Eukaryota > Metazoa > Chordata > Mammalia > Artiodactyla > Balaenopteridae > Balaenoptera > Balaenoptera physalus. The sequence goes on along the minus strand of NC_138890.1, from coordinate 70,831,025 downwards.
TGTTTCCATAATTTCTCTTTCAGATTTTTCATCATTAGTGTATAGGAACGCAAGAGATTTCTGTGCATTAATTTTGTACCTGCAACTTTACCAAATTCATTGATTATCTCTAGTAGTTTTCTGGTGGCATCTTTAGGATTCTCTATGTATAGTATCATGTCATCTGCAAACAGTGACAGTTTTACTTCTTCTTTTCCAATTTGTATTCCTTTTATTTCTTTTTCTTCTCTGATTGCTGTGGCTAGGACTTCCAAAATTATGTTGAATAACAGTGGTGAGAGTGGGCATCCTTGTCTTGTTCCTGATCTTAGAGGAAATGCTTCCAGTTTTCACCATTGAGAATGATGTTTGCTGTGGGTTTGTCATATATGGCCTTTATAATGTTGAGGCAGGTTCCCTCTATGCCCACTTTCTGGAGAGTTTTTATCATAAATGGGTGTTGAATTTTGTCAAAAGCTTTTTCTGCATCTATTGAGATGATCATTTGGTGTTTACTCTTCAATTTGTTAATGTGGTTTATTACATTGATTGATTTACGTATATTGAAGAATCCTTGCATCCCTGGGATAAATCCCACTTGATCATGGTGTATGATCCTTTTAATGTGTTGTTGGGATCTCTTTGCTAGTATTTTGTTAAGGACTTTTGCATCTATATTCATCAGTGATATTGGTCTGCAATTTTCAGTATCTTTGTCTGGTTTTGGTATCAGGGTGATGGTGGCCTCATAGAATGAGTTTGAGAGTGTTCCTTCCTCTGCAACTTTTTGGAAGAGTTTGAGAAGGATGGGTGTTAGCTCTTCTCTAAATGTTTGAGAGAATTCACCTGTGAAGCCATCTGGTCCTGGACTTTTGTTTGCTGGAAGATTTTTAATCACAGTTTCAATTTCATTACTTGTGATTGGTCTGTTCATATTTTCTATTTCTTCCTGGTTCAGTCTTGGAAGGTTATACCTTTCTAAGAATTTGTCCATTTCTTCCAGGTTGTCCATTTTATTGGCATAAAGTTGCTTGTAGTAGTCTGTTAGGATGCTTTGTATTGCTGCAGTGTCTGTTGTAACTTCTCCTTTTTCATTTCTAATTCTATTGATTTGAATCCTCTCCCTCTTTTTCTTGATGGGTCTGGCTAATGGTTTATCAGTTTTGTTTATCTTCTCAAAGAACCAGGTTTTAGTTTTATTGATCTTTGCTATTGTTTTCTTTGTTTCTATTTCATTTATTTCTGCTCTGATCTTTATGATTTCTTTCCTTCTGCTAACTTTGAGTTTTGTTTGTTCTTCTTTCTCTAGTTCCTTTAGGTGTAAGGTTAGATTGTTTATTTGAGAATTTTCTTGTTTCTTGACGTAGGATTGTATTGCTATAAACTTCCCTCTTAAAACAGCTTTTGCTGCATCCCATAGGTTTTGGGCTGTCATGTTTTCATTGTCATTTGTCTCTAGGTATTTTTTGATTTCCTCTTTGATTTCTTCAGTGATCTCTTGGTTATTTAGTAATGTACTGTTTAGCCTCCATATGTTTGTGTTTTTTACGTTTTTTCCCTGTAATTGATTTCTAATCTCATAGTGTTGTGGTCAGAAAAGATGCTTGATATGATTTCAATTTTCTTAAATTTACTGAGGCTTGATTTGTGACCCAAGATGTGATCTATCCTGAAGAATGTTCTGTGCGCACTTGAGAAGAAAGTGTAATCTGCTGTTTTTGGATGCAATGTCCCATAAATATAAATTAAATCTATCTGGTCTATTGTGTCATTTAAAGCTTCTGTTTCCTTATTTATTTTCATGTTGGATGATCTGTCCATTGATGTAAGTGAGGTGTTAAAGTCCCCCACTATTATTGTGTTACTGTCGATTTCCTCTTTTATAGCTGTTAGCAGTTGCCTTATGTATTGAGGTGCTCCTATGTTGGGTGCATATATATATATAATTGTTATATCTTCTTCTTGGATTGATCCCTTGATCATTATGGAGTGTCCTTCCTTGCCTCTTGTAATATTCTTTATTTTAAAGTCTATTTTATCTGATATGAGTATAGCTACTCCAGCTTTCTTTTGATTTCTATTTGCATGGAATATCTTTTTCTATCCCCTCATTTTCAGTCTGTATGTGTCCCTAGGTCTGAAGTGGGTCTCCTATAGACAGCATATAGATAGGTCTTGTTTTTGTATCCATTCAGAGAGCCTGTGTCTTTTGGTTGGAGCATTTAATCCATTCATGTTTAAGGTATTTATTAATATGTATGTTCCTATGACCATTTTCTTAATTGTTTTGGGTTTGTTTTTGTAGATCATTTTCTTCCCTTGTGTTTCCCACTTAGAGAAATTCCTTTAGCAGTTGTTGTAGAGCTGGTTTGGTGGTGCTGAATTCTCTTAGCTATTGCTTGTCTGTAAAGCTTTTGATTTCTCCGTTGAATCTGAATGAGATTCTTTCCGTGTAGAGTAATCTTGGTTGTAGGTTCTTCCCTTTCATCACTTTAAGTATATCATGCCACTCCCTTCTGGCTTGTAGAGTTTCTGCTGAGAAATCAGCTGTTGACCTTATGGGAGTTCCCTTGTATGTTATTTGTCATTTTTCCCTTGCTGCTTTCAATAATTTTTCTTTGTCTTTAATTTTTGCCAATTTGATTACTGTGTGTCTTGGCGTGTTTCTCCTTGGGTTTATCCTGTATGGGACTCGCTGCGCTTCCTGGACTGGGTGGCTATTTTCTTTCCCATGTTAGGGAAGTTTTCGACTATAATATCTTCATATATTTTTTCAGGTCCTTTCTCTGTCTCTTCTCCTTCTGGGACCCCTATAATGTCAATGTTGTTGTGTTTAATGTTGTCCCAGAGGTCTCTTCGGCTGTCTTCATTTCTTTTCACTGTTTTTTCTTTATTCTGTTCCGCATATGAATTCCACCATTCTGTCTTCCAGGTCACTTATCCGTTCTTCTGCCTCAGTTATTCTGCTATTGATTCCTTCTAGTGTAGTTTTCATTTCAATTATTGTATTGTTCATCTCTGTTTGTTTGTTCTTTAATTCTTCTAGGTCTTTGTTAAACATTTCTTGTATCTTCTCGATCTTTGCCTCCATTCTTTTTCTGAGGTCCTGGATCATCTTCACTATCATTATTCTGAATTCTTTTTGTGGAAGGTTGCCTGTCTCCACTTCATTTAGTTGTTTTTCTGGGGTTTTATCTTGTTCCTTCTTCTGGTACATAGCCCTCGCCTTTTCATCTTGTCTATCTTTCTGTGAATATGGTTTTCATTCCACAGGCTGCAGGATTGTAGTTCTTCTTGCTTCTGCTGTCTGCCCTCTGGTGGATGAGGCTGTCTAGGAGGCTGGTGCAAGTTTCCTGATGGGAGGGACTGGTCCATTCTTTTTTTTAAATATATTCTTTTACATTTTGGTTTATCATAGGACATTGACTATAGTTCTCTGTGCTATATAGTAGGACCTTGTTGCTTATATAGTCTATATATAAAAGCTTACACCTGCTAACCCCAGCCTCCCACTCCATCCCTCCCCCAGGCAACCAGCAGTCTGTTCTCTATGTCCATGATTCAGTTTCTGTTTCATAGATAGCTTTATTTGTTAGATTCATAGGTTCATATTTTAGATTCCACATATAAGTGATATCATATGGTATTTGTCTTTGTCTTTCTGACTTACTTCACTTAGTATGATAATCTCTAGTTGCATCCATGTAGCTGCAAATATCATTATTTCATTCTTTTTAATGGCTGAGTTGTATTCCATTGTTTATATGTACCACCTCTTCTTTATCCATTCATCTGTCAATGGACGTTTAGTTTGCTTCCATGTCTTGGCTATTGTGAATAGTTCTGCTATAAACATGGGGGTGTATGTATCTTTTTAATTTATAGTTTTGTCCAGATATATGCCCAGGAGTGGAATTGCTGGATCATAACGTAATTCTATTTTTAGTTTTCTGAGAAAACTCCTTACTGTTTTCTACAGTGGCTGCACCAACTTACATTCCCACCAACAGTTAATTACTTTTTTTTAATGCCCTTTTTTCCCTAGCAATACTGCAAGCTCCGTGAGGTCACAACACTTTTCTTTTGTTTTCATTTGGTTTGGTTTACTTCTGTATCTCCCAGTATCCAGCACAGTGGCTAGTACACAGTAAGAACTCATGACTTCTTGTTGTTACTGAATGCTCTTGATGCTGATATTCAAGTAACATCAAACAATGATAAACATTTATTGAGATTACTATGCATAATACATTTGATACTATTGCATAATACACGGATCATTAAAGAAAATCTTTAATGCATGATTGAAATGAAAAAAAATTAAGGAAATTCAGAAAATCTCCTTTTCTCCTCAAATCATATTCCCATCTTCTAAAGCCCAGAATCTGAGTTATAATGGGTCACATGTGAGAGATGGACATAGACAAAGGCAGAGGCCAAAGCCAGATTGGAGGTGAAATAAGAGATTTCCTCATAAGACCAAGTCCTCCAAAAGGCAACATCTTCACTGATTACTGAAACTGTCTCTCAAGGTAAAGAAAAAGCCAACAAACAATGAAACAAATGGAGGTAGAAAGTGACGGTGTATACCTTAGCTCTGCATGAAGCAGGATAAGGAAAACAGTCCCCTGAGAATTTGTAATTCCTATTCTGCACTCATTCAGGTTGGAAGTCAGTATTCATGCTTGCCTGTGTGACACTTCAAAACAAAACAAAACAAAACTAGACTTGAAAACATTATTTAAAGTGGTTCTAGATTGATAGTGCTCCCAGATGTCTGCCAGAAGCAAATGCTAACCCTTTTTGGAGATAATAAATTTTAAACACATGCTTCGAAGAATTCTCCCAGATCATAGTTCATAAGTACATTATTCCACCATTTAAAAAAAAAACCCTAATTCACAAGAAACAAATTATTAAGAGTGAGAGTCATGGAAACAGTAAAGCACAGAATCAGATTTGCAAGGGTTGAGATATTAGAAATAAAAACTAGATGATATAAAGTATGCTCATTATGTTTAAATGAATGAAGACAGTAACTAAAATATAATTTAAAAACAAGAGAATAAAAGATTTAGATAGTCATATTTTAAAATGAATTAGATGAAATTTCTAAAAATGAAAAATTAAATTAAATTAGAAACTCATTGGAATGACTAAACAGAAGATTTGACACAGCTAAAGATAAATAATCAACTTGAAGACCTATATGAAGAAAGTATTCAAAATATAGTCCAGACAGAGAAAAGAAACTGTATCAAAGAATTGTTAAGAGACATGATGGACAAAGCCAGAAAATTCAGCATACATATAATCAAACTTCTTGAAGGAACAACTAGAAAGAATGAGTGAGAAGCAACTGTCTTTAAAAGTAGCTGAAAAAATTTCCAGAACTAATGAAAGATACCAAGACAGAGATTCAGGAAACCCAAGTCTGAAATAAAAGTGACTAAAGAAAGAAAGGAAAGAAACAATGTGTAACTGGTGTTGTCAAAATGCAGAATACCAAAGGCAAAGGGATTTTTAAAGTAGACAGAAAGAAAAGGAAAAAAGCCATTATTGAGTAACACCTAAGAGCAGAAACTCGAGTCAAGAAGTCTGTATTCAAATACTGCCTCAGACCCTCACTAACTGGGTAACATTAGGCAAAAGGGTGAACTCTTTGTGCTTCAAATAATTAATTTGTAAAATAGGAATAACAGTTACAGTATCTACATCAAACTCATAGGGTTGTTATAGGGATTAAATAAATGAATACTTGTTAAATACTTAAAACAGAGTCTAGCATGTGGCAAATGCTAGATTACTATTGTTTAATAAATAAAATTTAAAAATACAACAGAATAACAATTAAATACTGACTTCTCTACATCTGCAATGGAATATAACAGAATAATATATTCAAAGTTATAAAAGAAAATAATGATACATCTGGAATTGTGCAATGAGAAAATGTTTCTAGAAATGCGCCATGCAAAGATATTTTTAATCAAAAAAAGAATTAACAAACAAACTCTGACTGTCCAATGACCTTGCTAACAGTCCTTCTAAAAAATGTACTTAAGGAAAAATAAAAGTGATCCCAGAAGAAAGGTCTGAGATCCAGAAAGCAATGATGAACAACAACAAAAAAATAGTACACAAGAGGGTAGATTTAAACAAATGTTGACTACTTAAAAAAATAGAAATAATTTCTTAAGCAACATGGAATAAAATACTGGTTAACAACAGCATACAATTACAAATGAGGTGATAGGGGTTAAAGCATTTTTGAGATCCATTTACTCTTTGAGAGGAGGGTAAAACATTACCTGACTCTACAATATGCAAAGATAAACATGTAAGTTAAATGTGGAAGATAAAATTTCTAGGGGAACCTAGAGACCACTCAAAGAATAGAACTAGAGTGTATCCTAGGAAGAGACAAGAGAGTGCCTGATTGCTTGGAGTAAAATCAAGCCTCTGCAAGACCTGAAGTAAGACCACCCCTCTCTAGGCCATTACTGCATCACTTTCAAGTAAGACCACGCTTGATAGGACTCTGGACTCCATCAGCAGGAGTCATTGGCAAGAACTGACCCTCAACTCTTGCAGCTTCTGTAGCAATCACAGCCCCTCTGCCTTGGGATCATTGGGCTTAATGGTATTTAGCCTTTCATCTCTATTCATGTCAGTCACCACACAAAACAAGAATTGGAAGGTCATCTCTCATCCACTGTATTCTAATTCCCATATGACTTCGTATACTGCCTTTTCTGATTGCATCCCATTTTCTGAAGACTTCCACCTCTTCTATGAACTTTCCCCTCACATTCCTGCTTAAATTAAAACCTGGCTATTCCTTGGTGATCTTGCTTCTCATTTAGACCTCTCCAAGGGTGGACATTTTCTTTTCACACTCCTCATATCACTAGGCCTGAAGGTCGTGTGGGCATTTTCCTAGATTCCTTATTCACAGACCTCTCTATCTTTAAATCACAGGTCATCAGATTAAACCATTTACTACTTGAACTAAATGCAGTTACCTACTTCCTCTTTAGCAGGGACATATCACTCCATTCCTTGAAAATTTTAGCTCCTGGATCACTCTCTACAAGTTACTATAAATGTAAAGCCCAAATCTCAGTGGATTATTTTTATTCAGAGTTAATTTGGAGATGGTGGGGAAGAGGGAGACTCTGTTCCACGTGGTCATTCACTGATTCAGGCTGATGCATGCTCTACCATCTTCACCATATGACTTCCAAGGACACTGTGGAGGTCAAAGTCCTAGTGGCAGACAGAAAAGAGAGGGAATAGAATCATGAAAAATGTTTTTCTGAGGTATAAAGGGAAACTGGGAAAGATAGTCTGGAGGAGAGTACCCAGGAAGAAGGTAATGAGTTAGTGAATAGCTAACTAGTTTCTGCCCTAGCCTCTTCTTCTGACACCAACTCTCTCTCCCCCTTTTTTTTTTGTTCTTCCCACACACTCATCCTCACTAGAAGGGGGTAACCCAAAGTCCCATTCATTTACTGCATCCATCACAAAGGTCTGGATCTTTAGGTGCTGCACTGCAGAGCACTATTCATCAGGTCTAAACATGGCTTCTGAAACCTATAAACTAAAGACAGATTTATGGACCCTACCCTTCCAATCCATCCTCCAACACACACACTACACACTGTTGAAATAGGGACAAGATAATTACAATTCAAATTTCTACTTTGAAAAGGAAAATTCGTAGAGATGATGAAAGCCTGAGGGGTGAGCATTGTCAGAGCCTTGACCCTTGGTGAATGGAGTTCCTCTATTAGACCTACTCCGGCTCTCTGGTAGGAATGCTTTTGTTCATTGTTCTTTGTGACCTCTAGTTCCACTTTCTGGGTGGTTTGTCCTTGCCTATTATCTTCCAAGGCCACAACTGAAGTGGATTTAAGGGACTATGAGTTCTGGGGCTGTAAAGCTTTTGTAGCCCCCTCCATTCTGGCACAAATTTGGAACCCCAAGAATTGTTCTGTGGCCCTAAAATTCAAAACCCTTTTCAGTTGAGGTTTGTCATTTATTTTGTCATTACAATTCCCTTGAAAACTTAGTAGGCTTTGAATTGATTTGTTATCATTAATTTGTGTGTCAGTAAACATACCCGCAACCTTCCCTAGACATACTGGTCAAGCCTGGTGTCTGCTTCCTTGCTTCCAGGCCTCTCTCTCAACAGAATGGCACCAACTGTGAAGCCGTTAGTTTAAGGGGGAAGGCCACACCCTTAATCTGATCATTGCCACAGAGTTGAGTCTTAATGGGGCTTTGTTGTTCAATGGCTTTTTGCTTTTATTTCCTATGTTTGGAGTTGGTAGCTGTGAGCTTTGCAAGCATTTTGAGGCCTCAAATCTCTATTCCCTTCTATTGCTGCTTCTCAACAGCCAATTCTTGCCTCAGTTTATTTCTTTCTTCTGAAATATTGCTACATGCATCCAGTAAAAATCAATACACACCTCTAACATTTTTCTAAAACTTTCTCACCTTTGAACCAAAGATTCAAAGGTAGTTGATTTGCTTTCTAAGTAACGGAAGATGTCAGTTATTAAGATGCTTTGTCACAGCATAGCAAGGGCCTCCATCTTTCTAGTGTCCAACATATATCATTGTCAGTTGGCCATTAAGCTGATACCATATGTTCCTACTGTGATCTGGACCCACTGCTGCTCTGATGTCATCTTTCACAGCTTCCCTGAGACTCATACTGTAGCCACACCCGCCACACTGGCTTTCAATATTCTAGGCACCCTCCTAGTTTAGAGCCCTTGCTTTTGCTATTGTCTCTCGGGGTTTAGAATGTTCTTCTCCCAGATATTAACATAGTAGGTTCCTCTTGGGGGTCTTTACTCAAAAGTCAACTTTTTTGTGAGGCTTTCCATAGCCACCCAACTACCGATCCATTAAATCATCATTTTGTCACGCATTTTATCCACAGTTTTGGCCAGTGTGACACCTTCAAACTGGCTCTCTGTACTTTCAATATGACCCCACTCATTTTAGAAAGCTTCTTTGTTTCTGTAACAAAAAAAATGTTCCAGCCTTACGTAATGCCTTCTTTACTCTTTTTCCCAATTTTGAAATTAATATTTCTCCAAAAAGCCTTATTTTTCAGAGGATGAAAACAGAGTTCAAAATCTGGGTGCTATGGGTACTCATCGTTACTGAGCTGACATTGTTTTTAGACTATCAGTAGACAATTTCAGTTTTAGGGAATTGTTTTATAATTAGTTTTAAAATTTTCAAGTAATAATCCATTTTCAAGATTCAAAAGTTAAAAATTGTATAGAAATATACACACAGTGTTTTGCTTTCATTCCTGCTCCCAGGATTCTATTCCCTTACCCTCTACAATTGACCTTTGAACCACACTGGTTGGAACTGTGTGGGTCCACTTATACACAGATTTTTCTTAATAGTAAATACTACAGTACTACACTGCATGATCCACGGTTGGGTGAATATGCAGATACCATAGAACCACAGATACAAGGAACCATGGATACTGAAGAACCATGCATAAGTTGGGCTGACTATAAGTTACATGTGGATTTTTGACTGCATGGAGGGTGGCGCCCCAACTCTGGCATTTTTAAAAAGTCAGCTGTGTATTGATTAGTTTCTTTCTCATACTTATCCCTTTCCATATTACTCTATATAACCCTGTCCCTAGAGATAAACAATTTTATTAGTTTCTTGTTTATCCTTCCATTGTTTCATTTTGCAAATACACATATGAACATGTTGTTCTTTTTTCTTACACAAAATGTGGCATAAGATAGACACTCCTCATACTTGCATAATTTGCTTAAGAAATGGAGGCAATCTCTCCACATCAGTGCATCCAGATCTTCCTTTTTAAAAAACTGCATGCTGTTGCATTGAGTAGCTGTATCATAGTTTATTCAACTAATTATTTATTGCTGGAGATTTGGGTTTTTTTCCAATTGTTTGCTCTTACTAATGTTGCAGTGAATATCCTCATGCATATGTGATTTCATACTTGTGAGGATATATCAGTAGGAAAAATTCTTGGAAATGGGGTTTCTGGGTCAAAGATATATCTGAAATTTTGTTAGAGGTGGCGAAATTCTCCTGCATAGGAGTACCATCATTCTGTTTCCCACCGACAATATGAACTTTTGGATTTCTGCCAAGTTGATAAGTAAGAAATGGTACCTTGCTATATAGTTTTACTTTACTTTTCTCTTCATATGAGTGAGACTGAGCATCATTTCATGTGTTTAAGGGGCATTTTTCCTCCTGTGAACTCACTGTTCATATCTTTTCCTCATAGTTTGGTCAGGATTTTTAGTCTTTTCTCAATTTCTAGTGGCTCTTCACACACTAGGAAAATTTACCTTTGTCTTTGGTAGTCGTTGCAAGTTTTTTCTTAATTTGTTATTTGTCTTACAATTTTCTTATACTATTTCTCTCCAGTTCTTGACACGTATAAGTTTTTAATATTATGTGTTTTCCTTGTCAGTCTTTTCTCTTATGGCTTTTAGATTTTATATCGTATTTAGGAAGGCCTTCCCTAGTTGAAGGTAATAAGACAATTCACTCAGGTTTTCATATCATATTTTAAATGGTTTTCTTTTAAAAATTTATATCTTTATTCTTTTTTGGAGGTTTTCCTCGAGTATGTAGTGAGGGATCAGTCCAACTTTATCTTTCTCCAAGTGGCTATTCAGTTGTTCCAAAACCAGTTATTTAAAAGTACGTCAGCAGCTTATTGATATGAAAAGCCTGATATATCATATTATTATTTCCCATATGTATCTGAGTCTGCTTCTGGAATTCCTATTCTGTTCTCTTGGTCTACCTGGTTATTCATACTCAGTATAATACCATTTTACTTACTGATATTTTATAGTATTTCTTAGTATCTAGTTGGGCCAGTCCTCTATTGTTCTTTTTCTGAGTTTTCCTGGATACTATTGTTTACTGTTTATTTTTCCATAAAAGCTTTAGAATAAAATTTTCAAGTTCCAGAGAAAAAAATTTTTTTAGCACTTTTATTGGGATTTTGAGTCTCTTTTTATTATAAGATATTTAAACTAAGATGGTCAGACTGAGTATTCACATCTCAGTTCTTGAAGTTCTTAACTGCTTAAAAACAGAGGCTCTTCTGATTCAAATCCAAAAATAATAATCATATAAAACTGATCTTTACTTAAGGCCCTGAATATTTCTGGTACCTATGATTCCAGATTTTTCCATTTATAGACTTAAAAGCTTTCTGGAAGCTTTGCCTTTGGTGGTCACTTGCAGGCTAGGAGTTCACTTTGCAAGGTCACTTTGTCAGCCTTTTTTCCCAACACTCTGTACAGTTCCAAGTTTTAAGCTTTTTAAAATAAAACTATTTTCTCTTAAAAGGATTAAAAGTGCTCTAGGGAAGAACCACTGGTTTGGAGGTCTGTATACAATTGTATAATTTTTGGCTCAAATAACTTCTAGTTTGCCTGGAATTTTAACAATACTTACGAGGTCTTGCACATTAAATAGACTTTGAGCTCTTCAGCTGAGGAGTCCTGGGTGACTAGGACTCCTAGTATATTTGAATATTGAATATTGAATATTTGAATATTCTTGAGAGATCTACACCTGCGAATAGCAGTGGAAGAATATATTTGTCTCTCTACAAAATACTCCATCCTGAAATTTAAATTGCATTTTTTTAGAGAAGTTACTTGAAAATATATAAAATATTTTATTAATATGCAGAAATACTACCATCCAAAAAGAAAAAAAACTCAGCCATATATGAGGAAAAGCTCTCATAATAACTACACTTCTCCCATACTGCACATATATCATTTTTGTGATTACTAGCTACACTATTGAAAGGGGTACCTTAGTAGACATTATGTGCAACATGGGTGAACTTGGGTTTATTATAACAATTCTAACTTATACATTTCCTGACATCTGTGGTATCCTATGCAGTTATGGTGAATGTTGGTTTCCTTCTGGCAGTTTTTAAAGGAAAAAAAGACCACAGAAATTTTTTAAAAAGTGACCAAGGTCTAATTATGTGTAAGAGTTGTATGGAACTTTGAATACTTACTTATGAGTGTGACCAGATTTCACACATTATTATTAATTCATTTATTCAGCACCTTTGTTGACAGCTTCTTCTGTGTCAGGCAATGAGGCAGCACCCAGGATACAAAGATAATTCCCATTGTAGACAAACTAAAAACCAAAGTGTTGGGAGTACTTAGGCACATAAGAAATACAGTAACTAACTATAAAACAAGGTGATAAGAATTTTTCAAGCACTCTCATTTAATATTTATAACTACCCAATGACTTATATCCTATTATAACCTCCATTTTATAGATGAGGACTGTGATGGACTTAGCAGTGTCAGCTATAATTTGGAGGCGTGCTCAAAGCATAAGGAGAGCACAGAGTAGTGGGGAGCTTGGAGAAGTAAGGTGTGGTGGTCAGATGCGTCTCTGTGAGAAGAAATTTTGATGAGCAATCTGGTGGGCTCTATTCTAGGTAATGTGATATAGAGAAGGCAATCAGTAAAGAAATATATAGTATGTTGACTAAATATCACACATTGATAGACTGGATATAATTGAGTCAAGGGTAATTAAGATATTTCTTCCTTTGTTTCTTGCTCAGATAATTGGTAGGATAAAGTGACTAATGGAGATTATAACTGTGGAATGTGAAATGGGTTATGGTGAGAAGATGGTTTCTTACTTAAATATAATTTTAGATTTTTCTACTTTATGATTTATAATTCTATAAATATTTTACTTTTATGTTGTATATTTTCTTTGTTTATAAGAAAAGACAATTATAATGTTTTAAAATACTTTCATGTCTTTCAATTGAACTATTAAAAAAAACCTTAAAGAATTATCCAGAATCAAGGTAAAGGCAGTTGCAACAGGCAGAGTTGGAGAGCCCTTTGAAGAGGCTCCTTTTCCTCTGTGTCATGAACAGTTTATGGACACACCTTCTTCTTATTTCACTTTTCCGATCCAGAGTCATTATTTAGTCCTCTCACCAAACCCCATCCAGCAGACAGAGGGCAAGAAATCCTTCCTTCTTTCCTGTTGTTGTTAGTGTTCACACAGAGGTCTTCTCCTCAGTCAAGCAGCTAGGATGGGCAGGCAGTGATGTGGCAGGGTGGGGAAATCTTAGATCTAAAAGTGCTCTGCAGCAGCTGCTGGACAATCGTCTAGGAGGTAGATGCTGCAGTGATTCTAAACTGACTTGGAGGTGATGCAGATTTACTAAAACCTTGGGGCATCAGTTTCAACTTTAACTCCTACTGGAGCTGCCTTGATGTCACCATGATAAACAGTATCATATAAAAATACCAGAATGATTCCATGGTACAGAGTATACATAGATCTTAGTGGATATTGAATAAAGGTTAGGTCCCTGAGACCCAGATGAGGAGATACTTCTTGGAGCTCCCCAACCCTATTTCTTCTTCCTGGGCACACAGCTAGACTGTATTCCCAATCGTCCTTCTAGTAGGGTGTAGCCATGTAACAGGTTCTCACCAATGGATATAAAGGAAGAAATGTGTGTCATTTAAGAAGCAGGTATAACTTCTCCAGGCTCTCCCTGCCTATTGACTGATTGCATATAAATGACCATGAGGCCCCAGGAGAGGGTGAATACTTAAGGTGGAAGGAGACTTTGTTCCTGAATCATGTGTGAAATCACCTGCCCACAAGGAATATTAATTTTGGTCTTACATGAGAAGGGCACTTATCTTAGGTGAAGGACCCAGAAAGTTTCTTTAGAGGAACTAATATTTAAGTTAAGACTAGGTTGAAAAAGAGTTAGACCAAGTGGTCTAAGTAAATTTTCAATCAGTTTTGGATTTATCTACCCCAAATCAAAATTTCATGAAGGATATTTTTAAATCACTCTAAGAAGGGATGTGCTTTGAAATCAATAAAGTTGACCAAAAACTACCCTTCATGAAATTTCTAGATGGTATAACAATATTAACCAATGAGTAGTCATTGAATAGAAAGGGGGTATTTTAAAAAATATATATACTAGTGTTATTCACTTGACAATCATAAGCCTATTCTGTTCTCTTCATTTATTCAACTTTTAAAAAATTAAATATCAAGTACTGTATTAGATCTTGGGGATATAAACTGTGAATAAGACAGAGGCTCTGCCCTTACGGCACCTACAGTCAATTGAAAAGGAGAGCGATTACGCAAAGAATCACACAAATGGAAATATACAGACAAACTGAGATTAGTATGAAGGAAAAAAACAGGGAGGTATGAGATACTACAAGGGTTTCTGATCCAGTCTTGGAGGTAGTTACAAAGTGCTCTCTGAGGGAAAGTGATATTTGAATTGGGATCTGACAAATGAGCAAAAGTTAATGTGATGAAAAGAGAGGTGAAAAATATTCCTCCGATTGCTGGGGAGGTCTGAGCAAGGAGGAAGGAAGAGAAGTCAGTAGGCCAGAGTAGTTACAGCAGTATAATACAGGAGGGGTGAGCTGCAGCAAACGGGGTCAGAGAGAGATGATGTGAGGCCATGTGAAGAATTTTGCTTGATTTTAAGATTAGTAGGATATCACTGACTACAGTATAACATTTTTGTTATTGTTTTGTTTTGAAAGTTTATTCTGGTTAAAATGTGGGCAAGAATTAGAAGGAATTAGAGTGGATGGTGGGAAGACCAATGAGGAAGCTATTGCAGTCCTGCAGGAAAGCCAGGATGGTGGCTAAGCCCAGGGTAGGCTGTGGAGATGGAGAAAAACAGACGGATTAAGAAGATATTTTTAAAGATTGAATAAACAAAGCAACCAGTAGTGGCATGGAAATAATATTTTAGAGAGTTCATTTTAAAATTTCTGATTTGTTGCCTAAAATCCATGGAATAACACTAATAGAACTGAAAATATTTTTCATGATCTTGACATTCCATCCAATCAATTTGTTCACTTTCCTCTGAATGTTCATACATTATTTCTGCATGTGTGTATCTTAGATATTTTCTAGACTTTCTACTTGTCTGTCTTCAATAAAAAACGATTTCACCAAGTAACCTAAAACTACAGTTCTTTAAAATTAATTGAAAACTTTACAGTAGTTTTCTTAGTATAAAGCAGATATAGTTTAAAGCTCAGAAAGGGGATTCTGGGTTTAGCATGGAAGGATCTTGCAATAATGTATTCCAGATGAAAACACACAAGATTGGAAAGCCCCAGTCCCTGAGGACTCTTACTTCTCAGTTCCCTTTCTGTCTCCCAACCTCAACTCTCCACTGTGCAAATGGAGAATTCCTCCAAAATTTCCAGAATTTCTAATGCTTTTCCTGTATTTCCTCAGAATTCCCAAGTGAGACAGTATCCTACTCTCATTGCCTTCTTTTTTCCCTTACCAAAACTGTACATATACATCTTTTGAACAACCCTCTTTTAAAAATTTACTTGCCCAAATCCTGAGTTCATAACCTATGCCTCACATTGTTATTTCTTTTCCCACATGTGAACCTTTTCTTCTGATTATTTGTACTTAACCAATTTTATTAAGTGTTTCTCATTGTGGAAGATTATTTATTTACTATATTTGGGGACCTAAGAACTAACTCAGGCATGGAGAAATTTTTAAAGGTGATTGAGAAATGTCTCCACAGATAGCAGAACAGCTATGAGGTTAGAATGATGTAGGTTCAGCTACAAATAACATCAGAAAAATGAACGTGAGTTACAAAGTTTCAGCAGGGATTCCTGGAGGTGGACAGAGAATTAAGAAAATAATAGTATTAAAGTCAGAATATGAATTAAGCCAGTATTCTCTACAATAGATTTTTACTTTTATGGTTTCATCAGATCAAAATTCTACTGCATAGAAAGCAGAAGAGGTGTGTGTCAGCTTTACTTTTAGGAAAATGAAAAATTTAACATTACTTTTTCATTTTCTTGACAGCAGAAAATTGAAAGTAGATAGATAATATGTACATATGTGGATGATGATTAAAATTTCATCTGTGCATAGCTGCTTCAGTCCAACTCACTTCTAATCAACATAAAATTGGAAGACTTTGCACTTAACTGTGGCAGTGGGTCCTAGAGAAGCAGATTGAAATAGAAGGAAAAGTATAAAGTGGTTACATGTAGTACCCCTGCATCTCTCCCTTCCCAGAGGGTTGAGGTGCATGCTGATTTTGTGGAAGCAGGGCAAGCAATTGCCCTTGGTATGCCTCATCCAGAAGATGTTGTATTCTTGGCTATAGATGTGGCTTTGAAAGGGAAGAGCAAACTATAAGACTGCAGCTGTCATCTTACTTGACTATAATGAGATAATAAGCAACCTAACACAGGCTCTTTGTTGAGTTAAGAAAAGCATTTCCATGGGTATTATTTTGAATTGTGTTCCAAAAATTCCATTGTGAATTAGCTGTTTGTTATTCAGGAAGACTCTTACCACAAACCGTATTACAATTTAATGTATATAATTATAGTTCCCCCTTTTTTTTAAAGGTTTCAGCTTCAGTCAACCACCCAATATAACATTCTTTTCATGGCAAGGCATTCTGATTTGGAAGAAGAGGAGTATCTTCCCATTCCAGGCAGACTGCTTAGGAGCAAAGGGAGGGATGACTGGTGTAGGGAAGGTGAGCAGACGATAATGTTCTAGGGATCATCCTGTTATTCATTCCTTCTTCTACCCAATCCTCAGGAGCAGTAGTCCAGGAGCTAGTGATTGTGGGTCTTTAGAGCAGGGGTCCCCAAGCCCGGAGCCACGGACTGGTACCCGTCTGTGGCCTGTTAGGAACTGGGCCGCACAGCAGGAGGTGAGCAGCCCGTGAGCGAAGGAGGGAAGCTTCATCTATATTTACAGCCGCTCCCCATCACTCGCATTACCGCCTGAGCTCCGCCTCCTGTCAGATGAGCGGCAGCATTAGATTCTCATAGGAGCTCGAACCCTACTGTGAACTGCGCATGTGAAGGTTCTAGGTTGCGCGCTCCTTGTGAGAATCTAATGCCTGATGATCTGAGGTGGAGCTGAGGCTGAGGCTGAGCGCTGGGGAGCGGCTGCAAATACAGATTATCATTAGCAGAGAGGTTTGACTGCACAGAGACCGTAATAAATCAATTGCTTGCAGACTCATATCAAAACTCTATCAGTGAGTGGCAAGTGAAAACAAGCTCAGGGCTCCCACTGATTCTGCATTATGGTGAGTTGTATAATTATTTCACTATATATTACAATGTAATAATAATAGAAATAAAGTGCACAATAAATGTAATGCGCTTGAATCATCCCAAAACCATCCCCCAGCTCCGGTCCATGGAAAAATTGTCTTCCACAAAACCAGTCCCTGGTGCCAAAAAGGTTGGGGACCACTGCTTTAGAGTATTCAACTGGCCCATTAAGGAGGTAGGGGTCCAGAGTAGGGTAGACAATCCCAGACAAGAGTAATTTGGTTTTTTTATTTTATTTTTAAATTTTATTGAAGTATAATTGATTTACAATGTTGCATTAATTTCTGCTATACAGAAAAGTGACTCAGTTATACATATGTATTCTTTTTCATATTCTTTTCTATTATGGTTTATCACAGGATACTGAATATAGTTCCCTGTGCTATACAGTAGGACCTTGTTGTTTATCCATCCAATATATAATAGTTTGCATCTGCTAATCCCAAACTCTCAATCCTTTTCTCCCTTACCCCCCTACCCTTGGCAACCATAAGTCTGTTCTCTATATATGTGAGTCTGTTTTTGTTTCATAGATAGGTTCATTTGTGTCATATTTTAGATTCCACATATAAGCGATATCATATGGTATTTGTCTTTCTCTTTCTGACTTACTTCACTTGGTATGATAATCTCTAGTTGCATCCATGTTGCTGCAAATGGCATTATTTCATTCTCTTTTATGGGTGAGCAATATTCCATTGTGTTTGTGTGTGTGTGTGTGTGTGTGTAGTAGGTATGTGTGTATGTGTATATATATATATCACATCTTTTTTATCCATTCATCTGCTGATGGACATTTAGGTTGTTTCCATGTCTTGGCGATTGTAAATAGTGCTGCTATGAACATAGGGGTGCATGTATCTTTTCGAATTATAGTTTTGTCTGAGTATATGCCTAGGAGTGGGATTGAACTTCCATACTATTTTCCATAGTGGGTGCACCAATTTACATTCCCACCAACAGTGTAGGAGGGTTCCCTTTTCTCCACACCCTCTCCAGCATTTGTTATTTGCAGACTTTTTAATGATGACCATTCTGACTGGTGTGAGGAGGTACCTCGTTGTTGTTTTGATTTGCATTTCTCTAATAATTAGCGATGATGAGCATTTTTTCATGTGCCTGTTGGCCATCTGTATGTCTTCTTTGGAGAAATGTCTATTTAGGTCTTCTGCCCATTTTTCGACTGGGTTTTTTGTTTTTTTGTTATTGAATTGTATGAACTGTTTGTATATTTCAGAAATTAAGCCCTTGTCAGTCGCATTATTTGCAAATATTTTCTCCCAGTCCATAGGTTGTTTTTCATTTGTTTATGGTTTCCTTTGCTGTGCAAAAGCTTATTAGTTTAGTTAGGTCCCATTTGTTTATTTTTGCTTTTATTTCTGTTGCCTTGGGAGACTGACCTAAGAAAACATTGCTACGATTTATGTCAGAGAATGTTTTGCCTATGTTCTCTTCTAGGAGTTTTATGGTGTCTTGTCTTACATTTAAGTAAGCCATTTTGAGTTTATTTTTGTGTATGGTGTGAGGGTGTGCTCTAATTTCATTGATTTACATGCGACTGTCCAACTTTCCCAGCACCACTTTCTGACAGACAACAGTAATTTGTTAATTTGCAGTAAAGAAAATAATTTTCTAGGTTTTTTTAAATAAGGGAAGGTTTTTTTTCCATATTTACATAAAAGTAAATAAATTCCTATTTAAGTCACTCTCAACCTAGATGTTATAAAATGAGGAATAGTGTGAGGATAAGAGTCAGCCTACAGAGTGGACTCCATTCCTACCATTTGTTTGCGGAAGGGGAGAAGGCAGGGATATAAAGCAGTGATTTTCTCTGAGATTTAGGAAGAGTAGGAGCCTGTTACTGAATCAGCAAAAATGCGAAGGAGACATACGTAATTAATAATCTTACACACACGCACATATCTTAGTTGGATAAACCTTGAAAAACCCTTTACGCCAAAGTCTTGCTTAAGCTGGCCTTCTGCCCCATGGGCCCTGCCTTCACTGTGGTAAGAATGTTGATGGGTTTCTATATAGATGAGATAACATTTGGGATAGACTTTGTTCTAAAGCTGTCTTCCAGATGTCCAATATCTAAACCTGCACTAACTGGTTTTCAGGGTTTAAAATATATTAAAATGGTTATAATTTATATTCTTATATTTTGAAGGAAAATGTTTATACAATTGTAGTGCTCTCCCAATCTAAAAAATGTGAAACAATTTACGATACAAAAACAAAGACTCTATAGTGGTGTCAGGAAGAATAGTTTTTAATGCATTTCAACACTGATGTGTATATTTCTGATAATTCTATAAAACTAAGGGAATCTTTTGATGATGATGATAACATTCCATAAGGAATACACTAGGTACACTACAGCGTATAGATTTAATTAATTTATTGTCCTTTATTAAATCATTCATATTCATATATTCTTCCCTACCATGACCAACTTTTTTAGGACATGTCTAATTTACTTTTACACCTCCCTTGATGTTAAATATAGTAAATTATCAAATAATATTAGTTGAAGAAATAAATTTATTCTTACACTGATACCTGCTTCTTTTTATGTATTTGTGTTATGGCTAACAGAGACATTCTGTGGACCTTAGAATATCCTAGAGGAAATGACAAACTAGCTAATCCTTAAGAAAACTTCATCAACATTTTCTTCTTAAAATTTTGCACTCAGGTGGGCTTTACAGAATATTCTACTTTCTTTTCCAACTATGAATTTATGTTCACTACAAATTCCCATTTGCCAACTAGATTTAATTTGATAAATAATTTTTAAGCTTTCACCAAGCAGTTTTTAACTTTATATATTATAAAAATACATTAAAATCTATTCATATTTGGGTTGATAATGTATCTTCTTGATCTAACCAGAAAAACTAACCAGTCAAGTATGTGATTTACTTTCATAATTTTGCCCCCAATTCAGTTCTTCATTAATATATGTATTTGCCAGATCCTAGGGTAAACTTCCAGATAATATTAATTTTAAAAAATTAGTCCTTTCTTCTTTGGGCTTATAAAAAAAACCCCTGGTTTCCAGATATTGTTGCAAAGCTGATGACCTTTCATCAGTTTCCTTATACAAATGTAAACTTTTGAAAATGTTTCAGGATTTATTTTCCCATCAGATCAATACCAATAAAGTAGGTATTATCCTTATTCCAGACACCATGTTATAATGAACAGAGATGGCCTTATATGTGTAGTATAAGATCTAATTATCAGATGACATGTCAGGGACAGGCTAACTTTATAGAGCTTTGTTTAGTCACCTTCTGGACAAAAAGCAGGTGAATTTTCCCTTTTTCTTAAAACTTTGCCCCCTATAAAAAGGCAAATACCCCGTAAGGGTAGTGCTTGAAATTCTCAGCCATTTTTATTTTGCTGTAATAAAGGAAAACAAGTCTCCATACATTTATTAAAAGAAGAGATCAAAAAGATGAATGACTAAGAAAGGTAAGGTGTAGCACAGAAAGCTAAAAAGGACTTAGTGAGAGAATCCTGTGGCCAAGGATAAATGTCAAAGACTGTCTCTTACCTCACTTATAGTTATCAAGATCAAAACACCATGCTTATTCTAGTGACCATACTCTGCAATCAGTTAACAAGTTAAGCAGTAACCTTTTCCTGGAGTAACATAGAAGATGCTTGTTACTTAAAATGCTAGATTTCAGTAACTAGAAGAATAAATGAAAGTCATGGTTGTGTAACTATGCAGAAGTTGGGAGCAGAGTCCTGGTGTATATTAATTGTGTGGCACGTAAAATGGTTCTAACGAACATTGTAGAGTAATGGAAAGGGCTACGATGAATATAATTCCATTGGGATGAAGCTCAGGTATTGCAGGAACAAATGCCAAAATTTTTTCCATACAGGGATTAATTACATGGTCAACAGCTGGAATTTACAAGGAGGCATATTAAATAAAATAGCAGGCAAGCTTGAACTGCATTCCCACAAAAGCCGTAAAATGGGAATACCAAGAGAACTGGCAAATGTAATCTTTCACCTATTTTTTTAGGCACAGCTGTCCATACACAGGTTGGGGAGATGGAAATTTGTGAGTAGCCAACTGTGTGCCACATTGGAAAGATTCAATATAAACAATTTTATGCAGCTATTAAAAACAAAACAAAACAGACAACCAAAAAACTTGTCCCCTTACAATGAGAATTGTCTCAAGTGCACTTGAATTTGAGTGGGGACAATATATATGTTTTGCCACTATTGTTATTTCCATTCGCAAAGGGAATTCTTCCATTTATTCTTTGGCTGCATGAGCTTACTGTGTACATGCTGCCTTCAAATCATTGGAAAACCAATCAGTTCTCTTGGAACTTGGTAAGATCTGAAAATGTGGTATGGAATCTTCAACAGTGGACATCAAAGAATGATTTACAATAACTTTAGCTGCATAACCTGATTTATCACAGTTCAAAAAGTCTTCAGCCCCACTATACTTAGAATTAAATACAAACTCTTCACTATTGCCTACAAACCCTTGCGTGCTATGCCTCTCTTTCCAACTTTATTTCCTAACCCCCTTTCCTCTCTCACTACAGGGAGATACACTGGCCTCCTGCCAGTTCTTCAAAAGGCTCCTTCCAGCCTGGTGGAATGTGGTCGCCTCTCCCTGGAATGCTGTTCCCCCTGCCCTTGGTATGTTTGTCTCTTTTTCATCCTTTGGGTCTCAGCTTACTGCCTTACTACCTCTTCAAAGAGGTCTTCTCTGACCACTCTTTACAAATTAGGTCTCCTAATTTTATCAGAGTTCTATCCTGGTTACCTTCATATATCACAAATTAAAATTATTTGTTTACTTCTAGAATATCTCCCACTCTGAGCTGCAATCACAGTGAAGGTTGCAAGTGCCTTCTGAATTCCTAATACAGATCCAAACATTCTACACTGCTTTTAAAAACTGGATCATAGAATCTGGTTGTGAGATAAGATGAGCGTTTAAAAAATTCAGTAGAATAGAAAATATCAGAACACATTGCAAGGTATGAGATAAGTACTTTTTAATGAAAATAGTGTTTCTGAAGTTGGAGTATGTATGTGTGTGCGTGCTGTATCATGGTATAAAGTGTGGGCCTCGGGAAAAATAAAGTAGAAGCCACAGGAAAAAAAAATGTTCAGTAAAAATTCATTAAATTAATGAATTTTTTTTCAAATGGAAATGCCAGTCTACAAGTCTTCCTATAATTAAGACTGTTCAGAGTAGGAAGATGCTGATGCGGCTTTTCAAAGGTACTAGAAAGTCTTTGCTCAAGAAAAGAAAGCTTGTGCCGGTTGCCATCTGAAATTGCTTAAACTTTCCATTATCATTGCAGAAGTTGTTGTGACATGCAACACTTAGAGACTTACTGATTATGTATACATTAGTATTCTTAATATCCTTTCCCAAAAGGAAGTTTTGATGGAAGGAAAGGCTGAGGGAAGAGCATGAGACCTTCAGGGAAAACAGTAACTTTTGGAATGGGGATATATTGTCAGTGGGGTTGAAGAATGTAGAAAGTTAGTCAAGTTAGCTTACTCCAAACATTTGTCTGCTTTACAACTGGCAAAAGCAGGGTCCTAATGCTTCCTGTGGTCAGCCAGAAAAGTGTAGTGGTGGAAAGGAAACCAAAGTGTGTGGTTTAATTTACTTAGTTGTATGAACCGATCTCCTGTGGTCCCATTGAGCTGTATCTGGTTAGGTCACTGGCTTCTAGTTCCCATGTAGAAAATGAATTCCACATATTATAGTGATATTAAAACATATTTGAAAATTTAAGTTGAGCAGCCACATTTGAAATAAAGGAGAATGGAGAATAATATTCTTCTATTCAGTAGTGTTAACTCACTTCAGAGACTTGAGAATTCTTTCTACCCGACATGGTTAAATTTAAAATATTTCCAAAATTTCTTACAGATCAGAAAGAAAAAACAAAGTAAAAAACAAATAATTAAAATGCTTTAGCATTGTCGTCAAATTGGGAGCTCAATATTATTAGATTTTCCTTTGGCGTTCAGCTTGCTGGGGGAAAGTCTTTACTCACATTCCACCTGAACAACCATCATCAACACCCACTTTCTTTTTAAAGGAAAACATTTACTTTTGTGACTTGGTCATAATGAAATACAAAGGACCTCTTTGTGTGTGGAAATGAAACTGGGTGTGAGCCTTTAAGGAAAAATTAACGAAGGATGTGTATGTGTGGGTGAAATTCCCAAGTCTTGCTCAGCTGTTCCTGCCTACCTCCTACTAAGAAACCCGGCTGCCCTGCACAGCAAGGCCCAGATGGTGTGTATCAGGGAACAAAACAGCACCTCCAATGGCTCACAGATGAGGTATTGAGACAGTGCTAGGCAAAGGCTTTTCACAGTGCTAAGTTACAGTGCCCTGTCCAGAGAGAATCTCACCCAGGCAGCATCTAACAGACTCTTTCTACAAGAATGTCTTGTATCTTCCTGAAATTTTTGCATCCTATTTAGATTTCCAAGCCAAATGACTGCTTGCAGTTAAGAGTAAAGCAAATGGGGATAAGCTAGTTGACGTGAATTACGTGACCTGGGAGAACTTGGGGTAGGCTTGGTGCATTTGTGAATACAGTAGTTTAGGAGGACAAGCCAAACGGTGCCAAAATATAAAAAGGAACAACACCTTTAAGGCAATTTCTGGAATTGGCTAGGAGATTCTTGGAAGCTTAGTCCCTAGCAGTTCCTCCATTCTCCATCCCCTCTAATGCTTTTCCAGTCTTCAGCTTTCTCTCTGTCATCCTCAGTCACCCCCAGCCCACTCAGCCTGTAGACCCTTGTGGTGTAGCCTGTCCTGAAATCAACCTTTGTTTCCCCCCACTGTCCTCTAACTTCTTTCACTTGCAAATTTCTTAAGCGAGTGGTTTGTACCATGTCTCCATTTGTTGAAAAGCCACTATGGTCCCACCATGGTACCAAGAGTGTGCAACAGAATTTCACCAAATAAACCTATATGCTTAAAATTCAGTGGTCTTCTCCTGGCCTCAGTGCTTCTTGTCCTTTCTGAAGCATTCGACACCATCTCACTCTGTGCTTTGAAAATCAGTCCTCTTTTGGTTTCTTTTTTATTTTTTTTAAATATTGTGATCAGTTTATCTCTCTCTTTACCACCCGTTGATCTGTGTCTTTTGTTACCTTCTTTTTTTTCTAACTTTCACTCTATAGTCTCTCTGTGCTATCTCCTGTAAATACAGATTAATCTTCGATTAGGCCATGCTTCTTACTTCCCCTCCCTTCTTCTGTCTTAGACTTCTATTCTCACTGTCTCAGCCATAGTGATTCTTTGAAAACATCTGATAACAACTCTCTGCTCAAAACCTTTCAATGGCTTCCTATCTCAGGCAATCAAATTCCTTACAATTATTACAAGATCCTGTGAGATCCGGCCCAGGCTATATCCCTGAGCCAAGGCTCTCTTGACTCTATCCTCTGCTCACTCTCGCTGCACTCACTCCTTCAAGGCCTGCCTCAGGGTATCTTCACTTGCTGCTTCCTCTCCCTAGAATGGTTTGTAGGTGGCTTGCTACACAGGCCCCAGCATTTAAAACAGATCCCTATTACTCCTTATCCTCCTTTCCTGCTTTTATTTTCCCCAAAGGACTTATGATTATCTAACGTAGTATTTATTTTTCTCATTTATTTTATTTTTTTCTCCCCCAAACATTGTGTAAGCTACATGAGGATAGAAATTTTTGAATGCATTTTAAACGGTCATATTCTCAGTGCCTATCAAAGTCCCTGGCATATAGGAGATGCCCAATAAGTATTTGTTGAATGAATAAATGAATATTCAAATATCTTTAATGTTGAAAATCAACAACCATAAATGTGTGGGTCTATTTCCTGGCTCTCTATTCTGTCTATATTAATCTATGTCTATCCTTAGGTCAATACCACACTGTCCTGTGTTGAATCTGTATAATAAGTCTTGAAATCAGATACCATAAGTCCTGTAACTTTGTCCTTCTTTTTAAAGATTGTTTTAGTTTTTCTAGTTCCTTTGACTTTTTAAAAAAAATTTATTTTATTTATTTATTTTATACAGCAGGTTCTTATTAGTTATCTATTTTATACATATTAGTGTATACATGTCAATCTCAATCTCCCAATTCATCCCACCGCCCACCACCACCCCTGCCACTTTCCCCCCTTGGTGTCCATACGTTTGTTCTCTACATTTGCATCTCTATTTCTGCCTTGCAAACCGGTACCATTTTTCTAGATTCCACATATATGCGTTAATATACAATATTTGTTTTTCTCTTTCTGACTTACTTCACTCTGTATGACAGTCTCTAGGTCCATCCACATCTCTACAAATGACCCAGTTTCTTTCCTTTTTATGGCTGAGTAATGTTCCATTGTATATATGTACCACATCTTTATCCATTCATCTGTTGATGGGCATTTAGGTTGCTTCCATGTCTTGGCTATTGTAAATAGTGCTGCAATGAATATTGGGGTGCATGTGTCTTTTTGAATTATGGTTTTCTCTGGATATATGCCCAGTAGCGGGATTCATGGGTCATACAGTAATTCTATTTTTAGTTTTTTAAGGAACCTGCATACTGTTCTCCATAGTGGCTGTATCAATTTACATTCCCACCAACAGTACAAGATGATTCCCTTTTCTCCACACCCTCTCCAGCACTTAGGGTTTGTAGATTTTCTGATGATGCCCATTCTAACTGGTGTGAGGTGGTACCTCATTGTAGTTTTGATTTGCATTTCTCTAATAATTAGTGATGTTGAACAGCTTTTCATGTGCCTCTTGGCGATCTGTGTGTCTTCTTGGAGAGATGTCTATTTAGCTCTTCTGCCCATTTTTTGATTGGGTTGTTTGTTTTTTTAATATTGAGCTGCATGAGCTGTTTATATAGTTTGGAGATTAATCCTTTGTCCGTTGATTCATTTGCAAATATTTTCTCCCATTCTGAGGGTTGTCTTTCGTCTTGTTTATAGTTTCCCTTTGCGCTGCAAAAGCTTTTAAGTTTCATTAGGTCCCATTTGTTTATTTTTGTTTTTATTTCCATTACTCTAGGAGGTGGGTCAAAAAAGATTTTGCTGTGATTTGTGTCAAAGAATGTTCTTCCTACGTTTTCCGCTAAGAGTTTTATAGTGTCTGGCCTTACATTTAGGTCTTTAATCCATTTTGAGCTTATTTTTGTGTATGGTGTTAGGGAGTGTTCTCATTTCATTCTCCAACATGTAGCTGTCCAGTTTTCCCAGCAACACTTATTGAAGAGAGTGTCTTTTCTCCACTGTATAGCCTTGCCTCCTTTGTCATAGATTAGTTGACCATAGGCACATGGGTTTATCTCTGGGCTTTCTATCCTGTTCCATTGATCTATATTTCTGGTTTTTTGCCAGTACCATATTGTCTTGATTACTGTAGCTTTGTAGTATAGTCTGAAGTCAAGGCGTCTGATTCCTCCAGCTCCGTTTTTTTCCTTCAAGATTGTGTTGACTATTTGGGGTCTTCTGTGTCTCCATACAAATTTTAAGATTTTTTGTTCTAGTTCTGTAAAAAATGCCATTGGTAATTTGATAGGGATTGCATTGAATCCGTAGATTGCTTTGGGTAGTATAGTCATGTTCACAATATTGATTTTTCCAATCCAAGAACATGGTATATGTCTCCATCTGTTTGTGTCATCTTTGATTTCTTTCATCAGTGTCTTATAGTTTTCTGAGTACAGGTCTTTTACCTCCTTAGGTAGGTTTTTTCCTAGGTATTTTATTCTTTTTGTTGCAATGGTGAATGAGATTGTTTCCTTAATTTCTCTTTCTGTTCTTTCGGTGTTAGCATATAGGAATGCAAGGGATTTCTCTGCATTAATTTTGTATCCTGCAACTTTACCAAATTCATTGATTAGCTCTAGTAGTTTTCTGGTGGTGCCTTTAGGATTCTCTATGTTTAGTATCATGTCATCTGCAAACAGTGACAGTTTTACTTGTTCTTTTCCAATTTGTAGTCCTTTTATTTATTTTTCTTCTCTGATTGCTATGGCTAGGACTTCCAAAACTATGTTGAATAATAGTGGCATGAGTGGACATCCTTGTCTTGTTCCTGATCTTAGAGGAAACGCTTTCAGTTTTTCGCCATTGAGAATGATGTTGGCTGTGGGTTTGTCATATATGGCTTTTATTATGTTGAGGTAAGATCCCTCTATGCCCACTTTCTGAAGAGTTTTTATCATAAATGTATGTTGAATTTTGTCAAAAGCTTTTTCTGCATCTATTGAGATGATCATATGGTTTTTATTCTTCAATTTGTTAATATGGTGTATCACATTGACTGATTTGCATATATTAAAGAATCCTTGCCTCCTTGGGATAAATCCCCCTTGATCATGGTGTATGATCCTTTTACTGTGTCATTGGATTCTGTTTGCTAGTATTTTGTTGAAGATTTTTGCATCTATATTCATCAGTGATATTGGTCTGTAACTTTCTTTTTTTGTAGTATCTCTGTCTGGTTTTGGTATCAGGGTGTGGTGGTTTTGTAGAATGAGTTTGGGAGTGTTCTTCCTCTGCAATTTTTTTGAAGCGTTTGAGAAGAATGAATGTTAGCTCTTCTCTAAATGTTTGATAGAATTCACCTGTAAAGCCATCGGGTCCTGGACTTTTGTTTGTTGGAAGATTTTTAATCACAGTTTCAATTTCATTACCTGTGATTGGTCTGTTCATATTTTCTATTTCTTCCTGGTTCAGTCTTAGAAGGTTATACCTTTCTAAAAATTTGTCCTTTTCTTCCAGATTGTCCATTTTATTGGCATAGAGTTGCTTGTAGTAGTCTCTTATGATACTTTGTATTTCTGCCTTGTCCATTGTAACTTCTACTTTTTCATTTCTAATTTTGTTGATTTGTGTCCTCTCCCTCTTTTTCTTGATGAGTCTGGATAAAGGGTTATCAATTTTGTTTATCTTCTCAGAGAACGAGCTTTTAGTTTTATTGATCTTTGCTGTTGTTTTCTTTGTTTCTATTTCATTTGTTTCTGCTCTGATCTTTATGATTTCTTTCCTTCTGCTAACTTTGTGTTTTGTTTGTTCTTCTTTCTCTAGTTCCTTTAGGTGTAAGGTTAGATTGTTTATTTGAGAATTTTCTTGTTTCTTGACGGAGGATTGTATTGCTATAAACTTCCCTCTTAAAACAGCTTTCGCTCCATCCCATAGGTTTTGGGCTGTCATGTTTTCATTGTCATTTGTCTCTAGGTATTATTTGATTTCCTCTTTTATTTCTTCAGTGATCTCTTGGTTATTTAGTAAAGTATTGTTTATCCTCCTTGTGTTTGTGTTTTTTACATTTTTTTCCCTGTAATTTATTTCTAATCTCATAGCATTGTGGTCGGAAAGGTGCTTGATATTATTTCAGTTTTCTTAAATTTACTGAGGCTTGATTTGTGACCCAAGATGTGATCTATCCTAGAGGATGTTTCGTGTGCACTTGAGAAGAAAGTGTAATCTGCTGTTTTTGGATGGAATGTCCTATAAATATCAATTAAATCCATCTTGTCTATTGTGTCATTTAAAGCTTGTGTTTCCTTATTAATTTTCTGTCTGGATGATCTGTCCATGGATGCAAGTGAGGTGTTAAAGTCCCCCACTATTATTGTGTTACTGTCGATTTCCTCTTTTATAGCTGTTAACATTTGCCTTATGTATTGAGGTGCTCCTATGTTGGGTGCATATACATTTATAATTGTTATATCTCCTTCTTGGATTGATCCCTTGATCATTATGTAGTGCCCTTCCTTGTCTCTTGTAACATTCTTTATTTTAAAGTCTCTTTTATCTGATATGAGTATTGCTACTCCAGCTTTCTTTTGATTTCCATTTGCATGGAATATCTTTTTCCATCCCCTCACTTTCAGTCTGTATGTTTCCCTAGGTCTGAAGTGGGTCTCTTGTAGACAGCATATAGATGGGTCTTGTTTTTGTAACCATTCAGCGAGCCTGTGTCTTTTGGTTGGAGCATTTAATCCATTCACGTTTAAGGTATTTATTGATATGTATGTTCCTATGACCATTTTCTTAATTGTTTTGGGTTCGTTTTTGTAGGTCCTTTTCTTCTCTTGTGTTTCCCACTTAGAGAAGTTCCTTTAGCATTTGTTGTAGAGCTGGTTTGGTGGTGCCGAATTCTTTTAGCTTTTGCTTGTCTGTAAAGCTTTTGAGTTTTCTGTCAAATCTGAATGAGATCCTTGCCAGTTAGAGTACTCTTGCTTGTAGGTTCTTACCTTTCATCATTTTAAATATGTCATGTTACTCCCTCTGGCTTGTAGAGTTTCTGCTGAGAATTCTGTCGTTATCCTTATGCGAGTTCCCTTGTTTGTTATTTGTCATTTTTCCCTGTTGCTTTTAATAATTTTTCTTTTTCTTTAATTTTTGTCAATTTGATTACTGTGTGTCTCAGCCTGTCTCTCCTTGGGTTTATCCTGCCTGGGACTCTGTGCCCTTCCTAGGCTTCGGTGGCTGTTTCCTTTCTAAGTTAGGGAAGTTTTCGACTATAATCTCTTCAAATATTTTCTCGGGTCATTTCTCTCTCTCTTCTATTTCTGGGACCCCTATAATGCAAATGTTGTTGCATTTAATGTTGTCCCAGTGGTCTCTTAGGCTGTCTTCATTTCTTTTCATTCTTTTTTCTTTATTCTGTTCTGTGGCAGTGATTTCCACCATTCTGTCTTCTAGATCACTTATCCTTTCTTCTGCCTCAGTTATTCTGCTATTGATTCCTTCTAGTGTATTTTTCTTTTCAGTTATTGTATTGTCCATCTCTGTTTGTTTGCTCTTTAATTCTTCTAGGTGTTTGGTCTTTAATTCTTCTAGGTCTTTGTTAAACATTTCTTGCATCTTCTCGATCTTTGCCTCCATTGTTTTTCTGAGGTCCTGGATCATCTTCACTATCATCATTCTGAATTCTTTTTCTGGAAGGTTGCCTATCTCCACTTCATTTAGTTGTTTTTCTGGGGTTTTATCTTGTTCCTTTATCTGATACATAGTCCTCTGCCTTTTCATTTTGTTTATCTTTCTGTGAATGTGGTTTTCGTTCCACAGGCTGCAAGATTGTAGTTCTTCTTGCTTCTGCTGTCTGCCCTCTGGTGGATGAGGCTATCTAAGAAGTTTGTGCAAGCTTTCTGATGGGAGGGACTGGTGGTGGGTAGAGCTGGGTGTTGCTCTGGTGGGCAGAGCTCAGTAAAACTTTAATCTGCTTGTCTGCTGATGTGTGGGGCTGTGTTCCCTCCCTGTTGGTTGTTTGGCCTGAGGAAACCCAGCACTGGAGCCTACCCAGCTCTTTGGTGGGGCTAATGGCAGACTCTGGGAGGGCTCACGCCAAGGGGTACTTCCCAGAACTTCTGCTGCCAGTGTCATTGTCCCTGTGGTGAGCCACAGCCACCCCCCCACCTCTGCAGAAGACACTCCAACACTAGCAGGTAGGTCCGGTTCAGTCTCCGATGGAGTCACCGCTCCCTCACTGGGTCCTGATGTGCACACTACTTTGTGCGTGCCCTCCAGGAGTGGAATCTCCACTTCCCCCAGTCCTGTCGAAGTCCTGCAGTCAAATCCCGCCCATCTTCAAAGTCTGATTCTCTAGGAATTCCTCCTCCCGTTGCCGGACCCCCAGGTTTGGAAGCCTGACCTGAGGCTCAGAACCTTCACTCCAGTGGCTGGCCCTCTGTGGTATAAGTGTTTTCCAGTTTGTGAGTCACCCACCCAGCAGCCATGGGATTTGATTTTATTGTGATTGTACCCCCTCCTACCATCTCATTGTGGCTTCTCCCCTGTCCTTGGAAGTGGGGCATCTTTTTTGGTGAGTTCCAGTGTCCTCTTGTCGATGATTGTTCAGCAGTTAGTTGTGATTCTGGTGCTCTCACAAGAAGCAGTGAGTGCACATCCTTCTACTCCACCATCTTGAACCAATCTCCCTTTGCCTTTTCATATACATTTTATAATCAGCTTATTAGTTTCTTTAAAAAGCCATCTAGGATTTTGATTGGGATTGCATTAGTATAGACATATATATTTGTAGCTATATAGATCCAATTGCACACCCACTGGAGTGTAAAGTTAAAAAAAAAGAATACTAAGTGTTGGTAAAGGTATGGGGCAACTAGACCTCTTACATGTTGCTTGAGGAATGCAAAATTGTACAGCCACTTTTGAAACCAGTAAAGCAGCATATTATGAATTATACATGTAATTACCAACTGGCCCAACAATCTCACTCCTAGGTATTTCCCCCCAAAATATAAACATATTTCTCAAACCTGCTTGAATGCTTTTATGAAAGCATTATTCATAATAGCCCCAAACTGAACAACCCAAGTGTCAATCAAAAGATGAATGGATAAGCAAGTTAAGTAATACTGTACATTTTGATAAAATAAGTGAAACCTGAGTAGTAAAAAGGAACAAAGTATTAATACACTGAACAGCATGGATGAATCTAAAAAACAGTATGCTAAGTGAATGGAGCTACAGACAAGAGACTGTACATTTTACGATTCAGTTGATGTGAAATGTCCATGAAAGAGACATCTATAGAGATAGAAAGTGGTTTAGTGGTTGTGTGGGACAGAAGGTGGGGTTGGGATGAACAGACAATGGGCATGAAGGATCTTACTGGGGTGACGAAAATATTCTAAAACTGATTTATGGTGATGGTTACACAACTCGGTAAATTTATTAAAAATCATTAAATTGTACACTTGAAATGAGTGAATTTTGTAACATGTAAAATAAGTCACAATAAAGTTGTAAAAAAACATTATGCTAAAGTAATTATAACAAACACAATATACATACTACATGATTCCATTTATATGAAAAAGCTGATCTATAGTTACAGAAGGCATATAAGTGGGGGTCATGGAAGGAGGTTGACTTCAGAGTGCCAAAAGGAGACTCTTTAAGGTGTGGGATCTATTCTATATCTTGATTTGGGCAATAGTTACATACCTCTATACAATTACCAAAATAAACTAAACTGTGCCTTCAAATCAGTGCATTTTATTGCATCTAAATTATATCTCAATAAAATTGGAAAATAGCCCACATAATAGCTATATGTAGTTAATTGTGCAATTTTGTTTTAATTATTCTTAACACTTTTACTGCATTTAAAACTTCCCAGTTCTAAAGCCCTTAGTGCTTACTTAAGATATATTTATTTCATATGACATTAATTGTTCACATAAGATGACAGACTAAGAAAAATTTCTGGAGACTATCATTTTTTAAATTAAATTTTCATGAAATTATCAAAAGAAGAAAACAAGAAAACCTACAGACTTTTCGTAAGCAAATGACAAGATTAAAAAATATTCCAAAATTTAGTACACATTTCTATATATTTCCCCCACACTCAAAGTAATTGAAAGAAAATATTACACAAGAGCAATAAAATCTAATTTGAACTCCAAAGCAACCCAAATGTCCGTCAACAGGAAACTGGACAGATAAGTCATGATATATTCACATGCTTGAGTACTGCTCAGCAATGAAGACAAATAAACTACTGATAAACACAACAAAATCAGTTGCTGTCATAAATATTTTGAGTTAAAGAAGCCAAATGCAAAAATGTGTATACAATGTGATTCTATTTATATCAAGTTCAAGAACATGCAAAAATGAATCTATAGGGATAGAAATCAGAATAGTGGTTGCTTCTGGTAAGGAAAAGATTGACTAGAAAGGGGAACAAGAACTTTCTAGAGGCATGAAAATCTATATCTCAATTGGGGTGTTGGTTACATGGATATATATATGGATGTATACATTTGTCAAAACTGTGAATTTTACTATGTATGTGTATACCCCAACTTGAAACAAAAAAAGTTTCTCATGAGACTAGGTCTCTAATGTTTAGTAAATTACAAGGAAACATAAGAAAGTGTGAGGAAAACTATGCATAATTAAATTGTATCAGTCTATTGAGGAAGTTGTAGAGTATAAAGAAAAATTCAGAAATTACATAACCAGTCTTTAAAACAGACTGCATATATTGAGTTTAAGGTAAGAATTATTGGCCATTTAGAGAGGGAACATAAATTATAGCTACAAAAATGGACAGAAGAGATTAAATTCTGCTAATGAAAAATCCAAATCTAATCAGAATGTGGGAGAAGTAAAGACAGATGAGAAGACTTTAGAGGTCAGATATTAAAGACAATTTTTTAAATTAAAGAATACAAAATAGAACAGAATCAATATTCAATAACAGAGTTAAAATGTTCTTAGATATTTAAAAATCAATGATACTGTGACATGAAAGCATTTACCTGTCTTAAATAAAATAAGAATTAACTAACTCCAAAATACTGCTCAAATTCAAAGAAAAGGAGAGTCCCTCAAATGTGCAAAGGAAAAGTGAGAAAAAGATTAACTTCAAAGAGGATGAAACATGTACAATGATATGGAAAAAATTACATTCCCTTAAGCAGCTGATATGACGATTTCTTTTGAGGGAGATTTGCCTTTTTTGGGAAATATTTGATAGGAGTGGGGTTCTAAGAGTGAGAAAGCATCAGGTTTCATGAGGCTATAAGGAGCTGGTGAGGAATTGGCTCTCCTCAGAGAAGACATGTGAAAATAAGGAGGAAGAGAAGCAACAGTAAGACTTCTCACTGACTTTGCAACAGAAATGATGAGAGCCAGAACACAACAAAATGGCATTCTTAAAGAACTGGAAGAAAATAACTTTCAGCTGTTATTTAAATACCCAGCAAAAATATCTTTTGAAAGTGAATGAAGATATTTTCAGAAAGAAAAGCAAGATAATTTGCTTCTAGAAGATCTAAATTATAGGGAGTTATTCAAGCAGAAGGAAAATAATCACAGAGGGAAATTTTAAAACACCGAATGGAATAAAGAGCAATGGAAAGAATAAATAGGTGTATAAGAGAAATGAATATTGAGTGCCTATTGACCGTACAAAACAATGACAGTGATAACAATGTTTTATGCGGTTTACAATATGCGAATGAAAATGCTGTCACAATAATGCAAAGGGAAAAATAGAGTTAAGGTATTTTAAGTTTCTAGAATAATAGAAAAATTGTAAAAGTAAATAACTATTTTAGACTATAGTGTAAATAAAGAACTTCTATAAATAACAAGAAGCAGGAGAAAAGCAACCCAATAAACAAATGGGCACAGTGACTTTATCTGGCACTTCACCAAAGAGGATTTCCAAATTGCTAATAAACATGAAAAGATGCTCAAATTTCTTAGTCATCAGAGAAATGCAAATTAATTGAGCAGAGTAAATAAAATAAAAAGACAGAAAATTTAAAGAGTTGGTAAGGGACTTCCCTGGTGGCACAGTGGTTAAGAATCCGCCTGCCAATGCAGGGGACATGGGTTCAAGCCCTGGTCTGAGAAGATCCAACATGCCGTGGAGCAGTTAAGCCTGTGTGCGACAACTACTGAGCCTGCATGCCACAACTACTGAAGCCCATGCGCCTAGATCCCGTGCTCCGTAACAAGAGAAGCCACCGCAATGAGAAGCCCGCGCACCGCAACAAAGAGTAGCTCCTGCTCGCTGCAACTAGAGGAAGCCCGAGCACAGCAACGAAGACCCAACGCAGCCATAAATAAATAAATAAATAAATAGAGTTGGTAAGAGTTGCCAGATGAATTCTCCCATATTGCTGGAGGAATTGTAAATTGGTACAACCACATTGAGAATAATTTGGTAGTACCTACTAGAGCTGAATATATGCCTACTCTATGACCTAGCAATTCTACTCCCAGATATACAGCCATTTTCTTCAGATATATTGCAAGGTATGAAGGTCAGCTACATTATTTGCAGTGTCAAGTGAAAAATGAAAATGAAGGACACCTTGTTCAAGGAGAGATTATTATTATTGTAGACTGAAAGCTGGAAGCTTTAATACAAATCTTTCAGCAGATTAGGAAGACAAAAATAATTAAGGGTAGCTCAGGAACTGAATAATTAATATGGTAGATCTCTTGGTCTTTTTCAAACACACCTGTGTGCACACACACGCATGCACGCACACACACACACACACATACCCCTTCTGTGGCAGTAGCCGTAAAATATTTCTAAATGTCATATTAAACTTCAAAAGGTAACCAAAATATTCTAAAAGAGTAAAAGTTGTATGTAACACATTCAAAAATATTCTCTTCCCTTAATGGAATAAAACCAGAAATAAATAATAAAATATCAAAAGTCTCACCACTTGTAAAAATTTTGCCTTAAACCATTTTGAATTTTATTAAATTAAGAACAAAATTTCACAGTATCTTTAAAATAACAAAAAGAAGACACTACATAGTATAATGCCCAAAGGAAAATTCATAGATTTAGAAAAGATTCTAACTTTTCTAACTCTAGGAATTATAGTGTAAGGAAAAGATTTGCAAGCATTAATAAAACATTATATATCTGAAGTTTGACAAGAATACAAAATAGAATTAGAAATAAACAGACAAAACAAAATTAATACATATGATAGATAGTGAATCTAATCAAGGAGAAAAGAAAGCAAACATAAAATTAGGAGATAAAATGGGGAAAGAATAGAGAAAATAGTGTTAAGGTTTAGGAAATACTTTATTTAACTCTACACATACACAAAATTGAAAACTTGGAAGAAATGTTTGATTTTCTAAGAAACCAAGATCAACTCTCATAAAAGGTAGAAATATTTAATGAAATGGAGAAGTTTTTAGAGTGTCATCGTTTCTTCCAAAGCATAAGAACAAAATGTTAACAGGTGAGTGCACTGTGGAATGGATGACTTCAATCTTATTTAAACTATTCTGAAAAACAGCTCTCAATTCTTTTTATGAAGAAAGTCAGCATAGCAATGATACTGAAACCTGATGAAGGGGATATAAAAAAAGGAAAATTAAAGACTCACTTCTTTTATGAATATTTGTGCAAACATCCTAAATAAAACATTAGCAAATAATATCCAGCAACAATCAATCAACAAATAGGATACAGTTATTATAATTGATCATAATCATGGTAAAGGAAAAAAATATCATTTCCCCAGATGGTGAGGACAAAAACAATTTTTAATTTTTTTCTGATTTTTCTGATAAAAAATCTTATTAAATAGGAAGAACAGTGTACCTTTTCTGTAATACCTTATGGTCTTTTTCAACTTAGAAAATTTTAATATTTATGTAATCAGGTCCATCTTAGAAAGGTACTTCTCACTTTAATATTGAAAATGCATTTACTTCTTAAACTAGTGACATTGCTTATTAGACCTGTCTTACAAAGAAACTTTCATATTTGAGAAAGGATGTATATAAATAAGGATAGTTATTGAGTCTCTTTTGTTCACAGATTTAAAAATGGAAAGAGCTAACCATTCATCAATGGGGAAATAATTAAATAAATATGGTTTATCTGTAGTTTAGAATAATAAAAGGTCATTTAAAAGTATGAGGTAAAGATGTCCAAAACATGCTGCCGTGCATTACTTATTTAATTAAATACAAATTTTAATAAGAGTATTAACATATTCTAAGGGACTCTTAGGGCCTCTCAGTCTGAGAGAAAAAGATAATTATTGGTTTCCTGTAAGTAAATATTCAACATTAGTTTTAAAAACTAAATTAACTAAATCAGAGTTGTTGGTATTTTTTATGCAAAAGTGTCCTATTAAGAAATACATTTTAATTCAACATGTTTAAGAAATAATATAAAATAATTGTTTTATACACTGATTGTTTAGAAAGAGAAAGTAAAAAGTGACCAAGATGACATTAAAATTGGAAAGTAATGGAAGAACAGAGAATAGTAAAGAAAATGACTGGAAAAAATGGAGTAACAGAATGAGAGAAGGAAAGAGGCACATGACAGAGACATTTAACACCAAGAGTTATGTCAAACTTGAGGAAATCACCAAGAACCAAAAATAAATTCATCTGAGGGAATAATGCAGAAATAGAAACACAGTCAGGGACATTTCCATCTTGTGAGCATTTTAGAATTTTATGCTAAGAACTGAAAGCTGTGTTTCATATAGAAAACCCTACATACATGTGTGAATATTTTTAATAGGGTAAGTTAATCTCTGCTCTGCCAACTAAGAAAATGACCTCTAGCAATGCCTGGTTTATGGACTGAGCCTGTCGATGTTTAGAGAAGATTCTAGAAAATGCTGAGGAATGTGGGGAGGAGTTTATAAACACTGTTAGAGCCCGTATTTGTGAACTGACTAGATGATATTTATTTTCCCTCACTGAGACAAGCTTCTCTTATAATTATTATCTGTATAATTATTATTAAAATTAAAATTATTAAAATTAATTATTAATTATTTCAGTTGTGGAAGTAAGAGTATTCATATATTTATCTCAGCATAAATACAAATATATATTTATAATATTATATATTTATAATATAAATCTGTGTGTGTGTGAGAAAAAGAGAGAGAGAATTGCGCGCTATAAAATGTACATCCCACAAGAAATTTTGGTGTTATATTTTCACCTAGACCATCCTCAGTGGCCTCACCGAATACATGCTGATGTTTTACAAAGACAGACGTTATTCTATGATGGTCTCTATTTAGTTATTGTACCATGGCGATGATGGCATGATGGCAGCTTCACCTGGCTGTGATCATACTAGTCCCAAATCATCACAAAACACTGGGGCAATGGCCCTTTAACTGTTGGCCTATAGGATAGTATTTCTAAATTGTAATAATATTGAGATTATCGATAAGTCGGTTCTTACAAACTTGGAGAAGAAGGATTTTGTGGAAAAGGAAGTAGCAGAAGAAGACAAAGTAAATCCTACCTAACATTCAGTGAACACTTACTATAGACCATGCAATTATTAAGGGGTTTTGTAAATGTGAGGAGATTACAACTACTGTTCTCTTCTTACCAATGAGGTAGCTGTGCCACAGAGAGGTCAAAGACTCGCCTAGGGGCACACAGCTAGTGAGGCACAGAGCAGGAATTAGAACCCAAGTCTGGTTCTAGAGTCTGTGTGTTTGACTGTAGGCTATACTGCCTCTCAAATGGGAACAATCTTTGTAATGAGACCAAACTGGGGAAGAATAATTTATAAACAAAAGTAAAATGCTATGGAGAAGGCAGTGGGCCAGAGAATCATTATGCTTCACTCTCCTAACCATTCTCTAGAAGAAACTTGTGCAGGTGTTCTGGCTTGCATAGAGCCAACTTATTACCAAGCAGATTTAACTTATAAATAGTATAAGCAAATCATTTTTATATTTTCCTCTTGTTGCTCTATTCTAGGACACTGTCTTGGGAGCTCTTATTCAGTGTTGTGGAATTTCTTTCTGATATGTAATTGCATGTAGCTGTCTCCAGTATACCTGGAGAAGATGCTCAGAAAAGGGGTAAAAATAACTTAAACACCAAAGGTCTATTAAACTCTTAATCTCATGTGAGTATAAAAAAACTAAAGGAAAAGTTATATAGCTTATAAACTTCTAAAACTATAAAAATTTGATAAACACAAACCTGTGTATGTATATATAGATTTATATTTTAAGAATATGAAATATTTACTAAGTCCCTAGCTTTTTTTTATTATTATTATTGGTGAGAAGTTTGTTTAAATAATGATGCACAGTAACTAATCATTTTGGGCATTTGAGTGGAAGACCAAAAATTTGTAAGAACAGATTTATACAGAAAAATAAGGTAAATAAAAAGTATTATCACCCAGGATTTGCGATGGGAGCCATTAAAGCCAACTCCTAATCAAGAATTGTATTTTACATAGGAAGCTGCTTAGTTACTGATGTAAGTAAGGCAAGCAATGAGGGAAAGAAATGCTCGTTGAGCAGGGAGCAAGGTGATCATCAAAACCTGAGCTGATTTTTCAAGAAAAGTTGCTTTACAAAAGAAAAACTTTGCAGGAAGGTGGACAACGTGACCCAGGAGATCTTTTGTGGCTCCAAGAACTCTGCGTTTTGGATTTTGCCTTTGCCTTCCGTGTTATTTGTCTCCTCTTCTGGGCTGTGTTATTCCAGGCTCCCCATAGAGCGAGGCCCATCAGGTTAAGTGTGGATGTGGATTATTCCCATGGTCAGACAGTTTCCCAATCCCAGTCTAGAGCGGTTTAAAAAGTGTGAAAGGGGTGCATCCAACTCACGTCCTTCTGCATTCCTAAAGCCTGGGAAAACTCCAGAGCCATCTTCTAGGCATAGTAAACAACACCCCAACCAAAAATTGATTATGGGTTTCATGACTTGTAGATGCATCATGAATTTAAGGAATTAAGGTGGTTCCTTGCTTTCTGGAGTATGGCAATTGGACATGACTTTAGTCCAATGTAACACAAACATTATTTTGTGTGAGAACACAGCATTCTCTGTAGTGAGTTTTGTTCCTGGCAAAGGAATATATCATGTAGCTGGCCTGATCCTGCAGTCCATCTGGAGGGAGTGGTAACCGAAATGAATGTGCTGGAGTCTGTGTCTCCAATGTTGCGTGTTTTCTTTTCAAACATCCTATTTCTTTAAGGGAACAAATGTTTTCTGCACAAAGGCCGCCTCTGCCTCCCTCCCGGCTGCTCAGGTTTCTGCCTGCCTTTTGGTTCCTGTGTGGCTAGTGATTTTTCAGGGTCCCAGAGGAGGACTCTTGCTAGCTGTTAGGACTGAACAAACAATCCCAGCCGACGCCAGAACAGAATCTCAGCACACTGCGTTCACCGTCACAAGCTTCAGCTCTGTTTCAGTTTTCCCCACCAGATGAGATATAATATCAAACACTGAGACGCTGCCAGACTCAGCAGCGACACAGACTCACAATAATCGCTGCCTCCAGGTGCCAGGCCTCGTACCAGGCCGTCTACTGAATCACGATGCATGTAGTCCTCACAACAACACTGTGAGGCAAACATCACCATTGCAGCTTTACATTCAAGAAAATGGAGGTTCAGAGACCCAGAGAGGCGGAGGAAATTGCTCACGGTCATGGGTCATAAGTGGCCGTTTCCTAATATTTCAGTGGTGTGTCGCTCTTAGCTTTCCCTTTGTCTTGTCCTTAGAACAACTAAAATTTGATTGACTTCTTGATCTAGACCCTGCCTATCTTTCATTCCCACTGAACCAACGTTTATGGAGCCTCTGCTACCTGACAGGCTTTGTGCCAGGCGCCGGGGAAGGAGGTGAACAGAGTAGACACATCCTGACTGAATGGAGCTAATCTTTCCAGCCCCGTCTGTTAACGCTCTCCGCATGCAGCAAATCTTCCAGCCACACCACATGGCCTGAAGCCGCTGACTGCCCCAGTCTTCTCTCACCTCTGTTTCTGCACTGCTGCCCCTGCCGGAATGCCCTCCCCTAGGGTCCTCTGCTTTGCCAGCTCCTACTCTTCCTTCCAGACACACTGCACATAATACTGTTCCATGCAGCCTTCCTTGAACTCCTGAAGTAGAGTCAAGGACCTTTCCTCTATGCCTGAGCTCCACAAGGTCAAATACCACTGAGCCTATCCATTTGTGTACTATCTACAGCTGCTTTCATGCTACAATGGCAGTTATGTCATTACAAAAGGGGATGGCAAGCTTTTTTTGAAAATGGCTGGATAGTCAGTGTCTTAGGCTTTGCAAGGCAGATCGTCTCTATCATGAAAATCCTGGGAGGTGAGGAAAGTCCAGTCTCTATCCATGAACAGTAGAATGGCCCCTAAACCTGGCTTAGTGGATCACATTGCTTAATAGCTTATTTTAAAAATCAGAGGTTAGAGTATGCATGGCTGAGAATATAAGAAGTAGATTGTATTGGGGAAGCAAGAAGCTCACCATGAGAGGAGACCGTATGATATTTTTGTCAGCATCTTCAAGAGGCTTATCCTCTCATTTGTGAAATCTCTCTCATACACAAAGTTTTAAAGAAACTTGGAACTCAAAATAATGAACACTCATAGTTATTTATTTTATTGACCTATTTATCTATCCACCTAAGAAGTGTTTAATGAGCATCTGCTACTTCTAGATTCCCTGGCGGGAAATGAGTACATAGCAAAGAATAAGGCTACCCTTTGTCTTCAAGAGACCCCTTAGTAGTGTAAATTTCATATACTTATCAAAGCTGTAGAAAGAAAAACTTTTAAGGTTAGTTTCATATTTATTTTATCCATGCCCCAAATGCCTCTCTCTTTTAGTCATTTTGTAGTAACAATCCTGTTTCATGAGTTCTGTAGGCAATTTTGTAGATTTTGATATGTTTTTTCTTCAGCTTCTGCTTTTTCAGATTTACCCATTCTAAATGTTTTAGTCTTCTGGGAGTGGTTGCCCTCTTTCTCCTAGTTTTGTTTATGTAGAACACATGGCTGACCTTTCAGTCTGCATGTTGAGTGTGTGATCTCAGAGTATTTCCACAGTGGTTTCAGATCCCTTTTCTAGGTTGTGATTGATAAGAGAATAGATCTTGCTGGACTTTTCGCTCACATAAGTTCCTAAGACTCTCTTTAGTGTTAACTCATTTGTCTGGCTACTAGCTACTTATAATATGCAGATGGAATTCATAATTATAGAGATTATCCTAGGGAATTCCTCTTCTAAGTAATCTAGGGAAATTATTTATTTTATTTTTTTAAAGTTTATTGAAATATAGTTGATTTACAATGTTGTGTTAGTTTTCTGCTATATAGCAAAGTGGCTCAGTTATACATGTATATATTCCTTTCCATATTCTTTTCCATTATACTTTATCACAGGATATTGCATGTAGTTCCCTGTGCTATAGTGTAGGATCTTGTTGTTTATCCATCCTATATATAATAGTTTGCATCTTCTAATCCCAAACTCCCAATCCATCCCTCCCCAACCCCCATATGAAAATTAAATGAAGTGAGTTTTAATACTTGTCCTTGAAGACAACTGTCACCCAAAGAAGCATCTGTTCGTTTCAACCCTTTGCTTCCTGTTCATAAATCAGTATTCTCTTCATGAAAAGCATCTCTACTGTGGTTTCAACACCACTTCTCTATGTTGAACACCACCATGGGGCTTTCTTCAAAAATATTTGACAGTTGGTGCTATATGGGCACCTACCTCGTGGGACAGACACCGACCTTGGATGACTGGGAGGACCTGAATGACTTTTACATGCACACTGGCTAAATGTTAGACTTGTACCCCCCAAAGAGGTAGAGGGACATGATTTCTGCAGGAGGTTTTTTTGTAGTCATTGATTTTTCAAACCATTGAAAAATCAGAAATATTCAGTTATATCTCCTATAAAGGGAAACATTGTAATCTTCTCCTCATACTCTAACCTATTTCATTGGTGCAAAAAAAAAAAAAAACAGAAAAAATCAGATCTTAAAATATACCTTTCATACTCCTCTTTCATCGTCTTCCTTTCCTATCAAAATGCTCAGATTAGGGAATCTCTTTAGACTCTATAGTCACACTGAAAACACTCAAACATTTATCTTGGTTCCTTTCCAACTGCCTTTAAAACATTGTTAAAGTAATAATCTCTTTAATCAGATCTCTTTTACTAGAAAAGCCTTCCAAATAAACTAGAAGTGAAGATTGCTGTATTTTTCTCCCTACCACCTGCCTGCTGGTTGTTATTACCAACTCTAACATCTGATGTCCAAAGCCTCCTACTCTAGGAAGTGTCCCATGAATTCTCCTGTCTTCTCACCTCTTCACTGAGCACCTCTCCCACACATACGTCCTATGATTGTTGTGTTTAAAACTGTTTATAAAAATTATTTAAATATATTTTAGATATGTTTACTGTATTCATTTATTCAACAAAGATTTATTGACCACTTACTATATACCAGACCCTAGACCAAGTTCTAGATGCTCACGATATAGTGTTGAATAAGATATCAAATTCCTTGTCCTGTGGAGCTCACATCTCAGTGCATTGATTCATATGGTAGTAGTATTGTCCGTGCAAAGGTAGGGGATCCATCTCTCCCTACTTAACTTCTTATATATTACTTTACGACACATAGTAAATTAATGTCCAATAAATGCTAATGGTAGTTTGGCTTCCACTGTGGTTTTTTGCCAACTAAAGCCATTTCACATTCTTCTGATATCAGTACCCCATATTTTTCTTGGGGAATGCAGAGAGGCCTCATGGTATAGAGGTTAAGCATTAGTCTCTAGAATCAGACTAGAGAAATCCTGATATGACTATTTGCCAGCTTTATTACCTGGGTCAAGCTACTTTACTTCTTAAGAACTCAGCTTCCTCCTAAGTAAGAGAGTGTCAATAACAGAAACAACCAGCTTCGTAGGGTCGCTGAGCTCCCTTTGGGAGCCACATTTTGAGGATCTTCCTTCCCCACCTTTCTTAGGGCTGAACATGTGACTCTTCCCCAAGACTTTAATTCTTATAGCTTTTCCATCCCAAGGGCAGTGCCTAATGAGTCTGTTAGTTCCTGCTGCTTAAGTCTCCAGAGCTGCCCTGGTTGCCAATCTTTCCAAGCCTTGATCTTCAGCTCCTCATGGATTTCAAGAGTTACTTCATACCCTTGCAATAAAATCTCTGTGCTCTTAAGTTAGCCAGCATCTGTATCAGTTGCTTGCAACCAGAGAACCTGGAAGCTGATATAATACAATGGTTCACTGTGGTCTCCATCTGTGCAGCAGACTGAAGTTCTCCTCACAGGGTGAGTGATTGTTTTGCCTCAACTTTTTAAATGTAGGGAATGGATTACATAGCCAAACTGTTGTGGTTGATATACTCCAGTGGTAGCCCCAGTATTGCTAATTCCTTTTACTCTTTCAAATGTTTGAACCTTTGACTCTTACTTTTACCCTATCAAAAAAATGTGTGAAGCCCAACACTGAAAAGTTTTAATTTGTACCAAGATTTTGAAGAGAACAATAATGTCAAACAGAGTCCTTCTTCCTACTGCCCTTGGGGGAAGATAGGAGTCAAGCAGACCTGAGGCCCCACTGACACCACTCATGTGAGTGTTGCTGGGATATTACATCCGTCCTGGGCTGACCTGGTAACTTCATCTGATATACTCCAGAGGCTGGGGATCACTTCCTCACTGACCTCTTGGAGAGAGCATTTTCCCAAAGTTAAGGTTACTCCTAGGCTAATGGTCTGTAGAACTCCAAGAGACAAATAGTCTCTTTGTGAGGAAGAATTTCAGGTTCATGATCAAATTCTTTATTCTTGAGTGAGAGTTTCCAGAATGGTTTCACTAAATCTGTCAGGAGAGTATTAACAGGGGAAATTGGAGATTGGCTCTGTATTAGTTTCCTATTGCTGCTGCAACAAATACCAGAAAATAAGAGGCTTAAAACAACACAAATTTATGATCTTATAGTTCTGGAAATCGTAACTCCTAAAATCAAGGTGTCAGCAGAATGGTTTTTTTTTCCAGAAGTTCTAAAGGAGAATCTGTTTCCTTGCCTTTTCCAGCTTCTGCTTGCATTTCTTGGTTTATGTTCCCTCCTCCACCTTCAAAGCCAGCAAGGGAGCGTATTCACATCTCTCTGTCTCTCTGACCTCTGCATCTGTCATTACATCTCCTTCTCTGTTACATCTCCTTCCATTGCATCTCCCTCCCTCTTTGCCTTATAAGCAATTTTGTGATTACACTTTGCACCCACAAATAATCCAGCGTATGAGATGGAGACCTCTTGAGGAGGGGACAT
The DNA here is from genome assembly GCF_965194825.1 of Balaenoptera physalus. Lineage (NCBI taxonomy): Eukaryota > Metazoa > Chordata > Mammalia > Artiodactyla > Balaenopteridae > Balaenoptera > Balaenoptera physalus. The sequence continues at coordinate 70,786,139 of NC_138890.1, read as the reverse complement.
CTCAATATCCTTGCCTTAATCATACCTGCAAAGTCCTCATATCTGCAAAGTCCCTTTTGCCATATTCACAGACCTGGGGATTAGGACGTGGACATCTTTGTGGGGACATGATTCTTCCTTCCACTGGCTCCATTTCAGTGGAAAGCCAGATCAGCAAGTGTGCAGCTTTAGAATACAAAGGAGTTACTGAAAAAAGGAAGCCCAAAATGATTCACCAAGCAGCAGCCCTACCCTCCACAATATCCTGCATGGCTACATTGAAGAGTCACAAACAATTCAGATTCCCTTCAATAATTAAACATACACACACACACACACACAAATAAGAAGTTCTGTGCAGTCATTTGTCAGGTGGCTATAGATCTTGATTTACTGGTGTGCAGACAGTGAAGCATGCAGGTTACTAATCATCCTGTTCTGCACGCTCCCATACAAGTAAAATTGTTATTATAAATCATGTGAGCATTTATGCAGTGAAAGAGAGAGAGATGTCTAAAGAATGTTCATCAATATGTGAAACCTTGATTTATCTCGAGTGGTATGATTTTTGCTTACTTTTAAAGTTCTGTTTTGTATATTTTTCAGTTGTTTTAATGTTTTAATAATATCTTTCTTCCATAAACAGTACAACTTTTTTAAAAGGCAGAAAATTTATGGAGCAAGAGAGTAGAAACATCTTTTGAATCCCCGAAAAGTGTAAAAAAGTTGAACTGTTGTGGATTGAAGTCCTGGCATCTGGTAAAGGAGGTGAAGAAGGGTCGGAGGAGAGAGACAGCACAGGCATGGTGGATGAAAGAGCAGCAGGTGGGCACCAGGGAAGCAGAGGCAGCCTTCAGCAAGGGGCAACAAAGTTAGATTTGGCAGCTGCAGCTAGAAATCATGCCAAGAAAAGGTGGACTAAGGCATGAGTGGAGGGAATTGGGACTGGATAGGAGTCGAGCCAGACATTAAAGGGGGAAAGAACAAAGAGATTTGAGTTAGGGGCAATGCAACGGGAGTTGTGGTGGTAGATACAACTTTTTGCTCCTGATGCGCTATTACTCCAGATCCTTAGAAATGAGAGCAGAAAACGTACTTGGTGTCTGTTTTGCATTCCTGTCCTTCTATGGATTGATGGACAGTTACAGACCATTTGGAGGGCAGGAGGGAGGGGAGAGAACAGGGAAGTTGGTGTGTAAAGTCCAGGCAAAATAATACATGTGGGACTGTGAACCCAATAAAAATTTTGGGAAACTTAGGGAACCAATTTTTAGTGTTATCCATGATCTGGAGCCAATGGTAATGTCCTCAGGCATGTCCACATCTGCCAGCTGACAGAGGGGCAAGCAGATTGATGGTTTAATAGACTTTGGTTTTTGCATTTTGGGTCAACGACTATCTGTTGTATATATCATGGGTTATTGATAAAGTAGAAAAACCATAATCTTTTATAAAAATCATTTGTCTTACCATCCTCAGATAGTATGAAACTACAACAACAACAAAAAAGCTAGCAATGAGATTCTGAATAAAGATAATTCTAGGAAAGGCAATGTTATTTTTCATATGTCCTACGCACCACAAATCACACAGAGAAACAAATAGCAACTAACCTTGGTGTTCTCAGATTGCCAATGGTTCTAGATTCTTAGGGCTTCTGTCCTACCTAGTGGTGTATTAGACACAACGTTTTGTGGTTAGGTGATGTTACTTGGTGTATGATGGCACAGTGGGTCCCCTCTTTTCTGACAGGTGTACTAACTAGACTGCACTTCATACCTCACCATTCATGAAAATGAATTCGGTAGTTCCTGTGATGCTGTAATTTAGATTTTGTGCCTCTGCATATCCATCAAGAGTGGCACAGCATTGCCTGTGGCTTGATTGCCTTAGACCCTCCACGAACCATGGCAAGCTCTTTCTCCCATTCTTTTCTCTTTCTTTCATTCCTTTCCAGCTCAACCAGCCCCACTATCGCATTTGGTCTGAGTATATGTGAGGCTGGAAGGTACCCAAATTCCACCTGGCATCATATTTTCCTTCTTCCTTGTATTTATCAAAGTTGTAACAATACCTTTATTTGTGTGGTTATTTCATTAATATATGGCTCCCACACTAGATTATATTCAGTAGGTTTCGCAAGGCAAGTATACATCTGTGCTTGATCACCACTGTGTACCTGGTACTTAGCACAATGCCAGGCACATTGTAGAAACTTAATAAATACTTGTTGAATGAAAAAATGTTATGTCATATGCCTTCACTATACTGTGGCTGGGACAAGAGGGTTTAACTCACAGGTTTCTTCCATCCATCCCTGGTAGGGAAGGTCTATGGGGAGATTATAGCTTCAAGATAACGTAAGAAATCCCTTCATTTTAGACATAAGGAATTGCAAGTCAGAGAGGTTTAATTCTTATTCAAGGATCTAAGACACTCACTGCTGAGCCCATTTCATCAAGAACAGCAGTTGAGTAAGTCAAGGATGGACTTGGCAGAAGATCAGTTTGGCTTTCAGGCCAGGACTCCATTCATTAGATCCTGATGTTTCTGGCACAACATTAACCAAGAATCACATCGCAAGACTTCTTTTCTGATTGCATAGGCTAAGAAATTAATCTTAACAGTTTGAACAGATAATGATTAGATGAACCCCAGTTGGAGAAGTTTATTAGGAAAGAGTTGGCAGTGGAACAAATAACCTTCTCCTTAATCCCTGAAACCAGGCGACCATCAAACTATACATCCTGAGTGATTAAGCTATTCAGACTATAACATATAAACCTTCCCTGCCTTACGCTCCTGCTCTCCAGAGTGATTCACGTCTGGAAAGATGCTTCTGCTTCGAGGAAAATGTGAGCCTCTCTGATGACAGTTGTTGCAACAGGACAAAAGCATGTTTAGAATTATTGCTATTATCTCATGTGAGAGATGCTGACAGTCTCTCTCCGTCTTGCCCCCATAATCCCATTAGATTTCACAAACCTTGCAAGGGCAGCCTTGAGGCCATGGCTGAGATAAAGTACTTTCAGGAATGTTTCTTTTCTGCACCTAGAATTGTGATTCATATTTCAAGGGATTTGTAAAAACAGATCCTGTCCACAAAAGATAGAAAATCCTAGAGTTGCAGCAGGGTAGTAAGGTACTTTAGAAATCATCAATTTTTCCCCCTTCCATGTATATTGCATGCAAAGAAAAGGTTTTATGAAAATAGATAGATAGATAGATAGATAGATAGATAGATAGATAGATAGATAACAAAGCCATAGGTTCCCTGGGAAAAATAACTCTGTAACTTTCCTAATAACCTTTTAATTTGTCCCAGAGTCTTCTGATACATGCTATATGAGTAAACGTGAGCTATTATAATTCTATTTTTGTCCTTCCCCTGAGGAAGTCTCTGCTAGGGTGAGTGGCTGAAGCCTGAGCAAGAATTTGTTGCTATCAGTTTGCACTACTCCCACTGTCCCATCTGTTAGCAGTGAGGGTGGATGTCATTTTTCAGACTTTTTTCAGCTAGAGATCCTCAGAATTTAATAATGGGGGAAAGAGCCAGAAGTTATATAAATAAATACAACCAAGTCTAGGGTTATTTGTTGGCTAAAGTCCTAATATTTGTATAATCATATCCCTAGTTTCCCTCCCATTGCTCAATATGTCACCATTTGATTGCTTTTATGTTTTCTAACAGGGAGTAGAGAATGGAAGAGAAACATAGGGTGATTTTTTTCTATTTTATTCATTTCATTTTTATTGCTTTCTTGTGGAATATCTCTTATGGGTAAGAAAGTCATTATGCTCTGAAGGAATGATGAAAGAAAAAAAATATGTGAAGAAAAAATATCCAAGAGCTTGTAGTATCATAACATTAACACAAGGCAGCTAAGGGTAATACAGATAGTTATAGTCATTTCTGGCTGGGGTAGATGGTTATAGAAAATAAAATTGGACCTGGGCATTAGAAGTGCCTACAAAATAAAATGAAAAGGAGAAAAAAAAGTCCTGAAAACTGCTGGTGGTGATGATGGTAGGAAGGGTGGAAGCTGCAGTGGTGATGCTGGTGGTGGTGGTGGTGAGGGTGGCGGTGGCCTAGCGGTGATGGTGGTGGTGGTGGTGGTGAGGGTGGCGGTGGCCTGGTGGTGAGGGTGGCCATGGCCTAGCGGTGATGGTAGTGGTGGTGGTGAGGGTGGCGGTGGCCTGGGGGTGAGGGTGGCCGTGGCCTGGTGGTGAGGGTGGCCGTGGCCTAGCGGTGATGGTGGTGGTGGTGGTGAGGGTGGCGGTGGCCTGGGGGTGAGGGTGGCCGTGGCCTGGCGGTGATGGTGGTGGTGGTGGTGAGGGTGGCCGTGGCCTGGTGGTGAGGGTAGTGGAGACAGATGGAGTGTGGGTGCTGCAGGTAGTGATGATGGTGTGATCATCATGAGGGTGGTAAGGATGGTGCTGAGGGCAATATTCCCCTTCAGTGACACTTCCTATTATCTAGAGAGGTATTCCACCACATGACCAGAGAGAAGAGACCTGGTGTGGTGGCAAGTGAGGAAGTGGAAAGAGACCCCTGCCATCCCTAAGGGAAATTCACTGCGGTTTGTGCTGTCCCAGTACCTAATTTCACAGCACAGACCGCCTTTGAGACAAATCTTGTGCTATGAGTCAGACACATCATCTTTCTTCAGTAAGTGTTCGAAAATGCTAGTTTGTATTTCTAAGTACCAGAAAATGATTTCAACAGATGTAAGTACCTTAAGAGAGTGGGTAGGGTAAAGCTTAACCCAGAGGTGTCCTTTCCAGTTGTGTATAATGTCGATTCTTTTGTGATTACTAGATTACTAGCTTTTGAAGTGTGATCAGCTTCGTTGCCAATATATTTGTAAAGTTCTTACAAAAAAGACATTACCTAAGTTCTTTGTCAGTTCAGGAGAACAGTGTTTAATCCAAAATGTGCAGCCTGATGCCAAGGAAAATGTTCCCAGTAGAGACTGGAGCTGCATTGGCTCTGTACCGTTTTTGAACTCAAATATGGAACACGATGTGTTTCATTCTAGGAGTGAACAAAAAGCATGTTCTTTGCATAGTGGAAGTTGGTCTCTTTCTGCCTCAGTCTCTTTCTCATTTTATCAAGAATTTAACCTCTCTTTTTTTCTAATCTCCCTTGTCTCATGCAGATTCTCCAAGGAGAAAAAAAGCCCAACATGACACTATTTTCTAGATTGTCATTTGAATGACTAATAAAGGGATAAAATTTATTTGCCATCTAGTCTCTCCTCTGTAGCCCCATGGCTGTGTGCTCGAGGTGTTGCTGATGTATTTCCAACAGCAACATCTGGCTCTCTGGCAGTCTGCTCTGCTAAATGTGCTGACCCATTGATGGCTCTAGAACTGTTCAGAAATGCCGTACAGGTTGGCCAGAATATGTGGAGGCCAGAAGGTTTTTAGGTTCATCCTCCTGGGTACTATTTATCTGTCAGTCCCATTTCACTCAGGAATTTACTGTACTTGTCTGTGTCTATTTGAAATGAATAAGGAAACTCCTCATTAAAGACTGGGATTTATATGGCCCTAATGGGAGTATTCCCAATGCTGTATTTAGGAAAGTGGAGGAGCTTAGCTATTGGTTGAATTGTCCTTAAAATGTCAATTTTCCCTAAGATGGTTGCAGAGTGTTACACAACCAATAGAGGCCAAGATGAAGGCTTTTTTTTTTTTTTCAGGGGCTTATGGAAAGGGGGAATGTGTATAATGATCGCTAATAGAAATTAAAGTTTTAGAGATTTATGTCAGAGTTCTCAAGGGACAAAGTTCCTAGTAGAGAAACAAAGTATGACTGAAATCCAGTGGAAAGGAGCCAGACAATATGAGGAGGGAAAAGGAAAGGAAGTAGGACTGTGAAGCCTGAAACGGGAATTGAATTTTGAAAAAGGAGAAAGATTATTGAATATGAGGTTGTGATGAATCAAGAAAAAATGCATGTTAATGGTAATATAAAGTGGTGAGCTTTGAGAAGAGAAGCAAAGAAAAAAAAATCTGGTTTAAAACAAACTGTTAAAACATAGGGAAGAGATGTCTGGAAAATCGAGAAAGGTATCTTAAAAGGAAAAAGATATATGGGAAATGAGACATAGATTTATCAAGCTAAGAAAGAGGTAAACAAATGAATATTAATAAGTTCATTTAAATTGGATATTAAACTATGATGGATCACAACATTTTCTCCAGAATGTAAATTCACATCCTGCTTTTGAAAAGATAATCTATACAAATAACACAAGAGTATGCATTTGTTCACTTGGGTAAGTGATTTTTCTCCTTGGTTCAGTTGTACATGAGAATATCCACATGGAAATAAAATGCTTTCTTGGAATCATGTGGAAAGGAAATGAACAGTACTAAAGCTACCGTATGGTTTACTTCATGTACAGATTTATGACATTAAAATTCATTATTATAATAGTAGCCAACACTTACATAGAGCTTGCTGTATGCCAGTTACAAGCAATGTATCTAAGCAATTTTGATACATTAAGTCATTTGATCCTTGCCAACAAACCTATGAAGTAGGAACTGTTTCATTGCCCCTATTTATGAATTGGGAAGCTGAGGTATAGAGAGGTTGAATAACTTGTCCAAGACACAAAGGTGGTAAGAGATAGAGCTGAGATGTAAACCCAGGCAGTTCAGCTTCAGGGTCGGTTTCCTAACACTCTGGGAGTTGACGGTGAATATCAAGCTTTTTCGTAGAGATCCCTGACCCATGTGCATCTAAGATGAGACTAGTATGTTCATTTTCATTCAACGCTAATAATGGGAGGAAACTTTCCAGGTTGCAGGCATTAGGCTACAACTATTGCTGTCTTCCCTGTTCCCAGTACAAGTTATTTAATCAGCATGAAAAGTAGCTATAGTTTGCATCATACCACATAAAAGCACTAGATTTTGACATGGTAAACAAAAGAAACATTGCTTTGTTAAAGCTTGTATGATGTCTAGAAATGAATGGTTCTGCCATCAACCCCCTCAGTAAAGGCCATCAGTGCTTCATTTTGTTAATTAATGAAGTGATTGTGAAAACCCTCAGACAAGTGACCAAATCTGCCGATTACTTATTGATAGTTCCAAAATGGTTTAAATACCTCTACTAGGGGGAAATGGTGGTTTGCTGATGTACTTTGTAAAGTCTTTAAAACTTTTAGATAACTGGCCTGGTAGAAGTGCAAAGTACTCTTCTCCTTTACAATCCAGCCGGATTTAACAAAAGGCCTGAGCATCATAAACCTGCAGACAGAAGGAGTTCCGGGACAGTGGAGGGAAATAGAGCCTTGCTTATAAGCCAGCTGTGCGGAGGGCTGGACTCCAGCTTCCCATCACGGGTGTGCAGCCCAAAGAATGTTGGCTGCCTCTGGGGCCAGCTGGCTTACGCAGACGCTGTGCTCCTGGAAATCCTGAGATGTCTGAGCAGAACTCCAGCAAATAGAATTTTGGTTAACAGAGGAGAAATCAGCCAGATTTGAGTCAAGCTGTTTTTCAAAAGCTTGCTAACTTTAACACGTGACTGATGGGGCTGTCAAATGGGGCTCATAATACCTACCTTTCAGGGTTATTAGGAGGCTTCAGTTAAGTAATTGATACAAAGCACTTAGCACAAAGCTTGGCCCAAGCTAAGAACTCAATAACTGTGTTGTCATGGTGGTGGTTTTGAAGTTTCTTTTCTAAGATCCCATGCCCTCGGTGCCTCCTTCACGTTCCGACCCATCTCTTCTTCATGGTTCACGATGGTGTATGACACACAGGGACAGACTCCTGCCCAGGCAGCCGATGGAATATTACCACGTAATGGCAGGGACGTGCAGCCCTCTGCACGCACGTAGCTCGCAGGACAGCACCAGGGGCGGTTTCTTACTGCAATTCCCGTGAGACTAGAGCCCGGGTAGCCTCCAATTCTATCTAGAAGGGCAGCAGGGCAAATGGCTTTCCCAGGCGTGCCAGCCAGAATAAACGTCTCTCCCTTCCAAGAACTTGGCGAGTGATGTTGAGTCCCGTGATCAGACCCTTCGCCGTGCCAAAGTAGGCTGGTGTGGCTTGTGGCCAGAGCTCCTGCTGGTCCCTGACTAAAGGAGGCATCACCTGACGTTCCTTAGATTTTGCTGGAACTCCTTTGAGCCAGGCTGGGTCAGAGGGCCAAAGTGAGAGGAGTTAACGAGTTCAGTACTCAGCAGAACTGGTCTGCCTGCTAGTGTTAGGTCCAGCCAGTCTTCTGTTGTCCCCAAATTCTCCTTACCCCAGTGACCTGAGAGATAGCAATGTTTTTCTCTCTCATTTTCCCCTGTTAAAATTTGACCAACATTAAGCCGGCTCTTCTGTAAAGAGGGTGACAAAGATCTCCTGGCAAACGTAGAGTAGCTTGTATAATTTACATAATAAAAATCTGCCATATAACATGAAGTAAAATTTGGAGGCAAAACATGAAGTAAAGTTGATTCTTTGGCAAATGATATTGGTCAAAAACTAGTGAGGAGTCCAGACTCTGCCTTATAAAAACAGTGATTTAAACTCCACCTAATACCCCTTCAGTCAGTAATTCTGTCCTGGCAGTTTTTCTTAATGGCCTCAGCTTGGGCATTGTTTATTCCCTGTTCAAAATATTGGTTGCAAAGCCTAAAGTATGTATTATTGTTTTATCGATAATGTGCTATGTTCTAGAATTACTCACCCAAAGATGATAAAAAGGAATTAGACTTATGGCTTAAGTGAAGATCAGAACCAAACTGAGGTAACAAAGAATAACAGCTCTGTATTTTCAGCGTTTCCAAAATGAAGTATCTGTCTATAACCCTATCTGGATAGGGACCTGCAGGTTCTGGGAAGAATATTAAGCTGAATTTGTTGCAGTCTTATTTCCCAAACCGCTTTAAAAACGCTTCCCCATATGTGCTGCCAAAGCTTTGCATTTAATGAATTGTCCAAATCTTTTTGCCATATATCCTGTGTAGCTGTTGTTGATGGAATACATGTTCCCGATATCTGAGGAGAACTGAGAGCAATGCCTACATTGCCAGCCAAAATTGCCTTATAAGATAATCCTCTTAGAATGTTCATTTTGATTTTTTAAAATACTGTTAAAATTTTGAAGAGTTATTTTAGACCAAATTGCCTTGTAATTTCCTAGGGACCATCTTATCTACTTGATACCTTGTCTTTATTATCGAGCACAAAGGATGTGCAAATTTTGCTTAATGAATACTCCAGTTCTTGCTTTATGATCCTTTGTACTCTTAATTGCCTTTACCTTATTTTATGAAGAGTTTAGCAGTAAAGAATAGCGGCTTAGAGCACAGGTTTTGGAGTCAAGCATATTATAATTCGTGTTCAAGTTCCGCCTCTGAATAGTTACATGAACAGGGCAAAGTACATAATATCCTTCAATCTCAGCTTCCCTGTCTATACAATGGGAAGTGACGTACTCTCTACCTCTTTTGGCTACCATTAAAAAAAACATAGTGAATATTAAGTTTTTAGTCTAGCGCTTGATGCCTGATACATCAACTATTATTTTTATGTTGTCTAATTAGTCAGTATTGGATCACCACTGCTGAAAAGGGTTACAGAAAAAAAAAAAAAAAAAAAAAACACCTCCAATTGAAAGCTCTAACAACCATGTGTGTAGCACCAACCAGAAGCACGTCTTTGCAACATGGGGAAGGTCACTGACATTGTTGATCGCTGCCAGATTTGCCTTGAACAGTCAATTTTCAAGTTCTTTCTAGCACCCTGAGTGTGCTACCTCTCTTCTTCCCTTTTAGGTGATCAGTATCTTTGTGTATTTTGTGCTCTTCCCATTTTGAAACTATAACAGATTCTCTACTTACAGAGACAACCATTAGCCACAGCAAATCATGGTTTTCTCCTCTGCCTAGTGTTCAGGTGTTACAAGTGAAAAAATCTTCCCATGGAAGAGATCTGATAGTGATTTTGACCCAATCTGTGGTGGCCCTGCCAGATCCTGGGCTACATGGCCCTCATTCTACCCTCAACCCTTCAGACTACCATTTTGTGATTGCTGGGGTTTTTTTTCATCTCAAATCCCTTTGATTTTCCTAAGCCATAAATATGCACTTCTCACATCCCTGAGATTACCCTCAGGATCCTTAAACTACAAACCCTACTCCTAAGTCTGGACTTTCCTCAATCATATCCTAGAAGTTGCTATTGTAAATAATAGTACCCCCCTCCAAAACTCAATTGTAAACATTTTGTTCCTTGACAACCATCTCCTATATTTCCTAGTTAAAAACAAATCCAACAGCACTTCAACTTCACCAGGATTTCCAATCCACTGATCTTAACGTTTCACTGTTGACCACCTCCATTACGTCCTCATTTTTACCCTTAACCCAATTTTATATTGTACTCTTTGCATATAACCTCAACAGTCTACTCTGTGGGTCCATCTGTCTGCTGGGAAAAACTCATTGAGGAATATGGTGGAAGAAAAACAGACAACCTTGTTTTGTGCCTCTTCTATACTTGTGACCACACACCTTAACCTAGACATCACAATAGCACTTTCCATCATAGGAACCAGCCTCCTACTGCCTTTCTGATGTCATCTCCCACTCCTCCCCTTCAACATCAATCACACGAAATTCTTAGCTGTTCTTTGAGCATAAGCATCATGTTCTTGTTTCTGGAATTTTACTGCTATTTCTTCCACTTGGAATGTTATTCTTAGTCATATGCCACCCCTCCCCCAATATATTTTATACCACTCTAAATACCAGAGAAGTCATCTTCAACCATTCTATCTCAAATAGTACTCTCAGCTACTTTATATTTCTTTGTCTTGGAATATTTTTTCTCAATAGCACCACCTAATTTTATATATTTGTTTATTTTTAAAGACTTGATACCTCTCTTCCCCACTGGGAAGTGGTCTATGAAAGTAGTGCTGTGTATTGTTCACTGCTGTCCTTTCAGTGTATGCTTGGCATATACTAGGCATTCAAAAAATATTTGACAAATACATGGATGAATACATGAAATTCCGGGGGCCATGGCTGATATGAACATGACATTCAGAGTTTCAAATTTTAATTTCTGGTGATACACATGTGATACCAACCTACAGAGATGACTGTTAAGAATGTAATTTGCTTGACTCATTTATGAAATGGGAAACTATCACCATTTGCTTGTATTTACTGCACAGATATGGAAGGATATATGAGAAAGTATTTGTGACAGATTGGGAAAGGTCGATCTTAAATTTTCAAATTCTTGTTTTCTAATATGATAAAATACAAATACATAAAATTTACCATCTTAACCATTTTCAAGTATACAATTCAGTGGCATTAAATACATAGTAATGTGCTACCATCACCACCATCCATCACCAGGACTCTTTTCATCTGGTAAAACTGCAACTCTATACCCATTAAACAATGACTCCCCATTCCCCTCTTCCTCTACCCCATGGGCACCACCATTCCACTTTCTGTCTCTGTGATTTTTGACAACTGTTAAGTACCCTGTATAAATGGAATCATACAGTATTTACCTTTTTGTGATGAGCTTATTTCACTTAGCACAATGTCTTCAAGATTCATCCATGTTGTGGCATGTGTCAGAATTTCCTTCCTTTTTAAGGCTGAATATTATTGTTTGTATATTCCACATTTGCTTATCCATTCATCCATTGATGGACATTTGCATCACTTCCTCATTTTAGCTCTTTTTGAATAATGCTGCTATGAAACCTAGAGATACAGATATCTCTTCAAGGTCCTGCTTTCAATTCTTTTGTGTACACGTCCAGAAGTGAAATTGATGGCTCATATAATAATTCTACATTTAATTCTTTTAGGAACTGCCATACTGTTTCCCACAGTGTCTGTACCATTTTATATTCCCACCAACAGTGCATGAGGTTTCCAATTTCTCCATGTTCTCACCAACACTTATTTTTTCTGTTTTCTTTCTTTTTTCTTTCTTTTTTTTTTTTTTTTTATAGCAGCCCTTCTGATGGGTGGTGGTGTTATGGTTTTGATTTGAATTTCCCTAATGATTAGTGATGTTAAGCAACTTTTCAATGTACTTATTGGCCATTTGTATATCTTTTTTGGAGAAATGTCTATGTAAATCCTTTGCCCATTTTTAATAAGGTTGTTTGTTTTATTGTTGTTGAATTTTGGGGTCATAGAGAACATATTCTAGATATTAATCCTTTATCAGATATTGGATTTGCAAATATTTTCTCCTATTCTGGGGGTTGCCTTTTTACTCTGTTGCTAGTGTCTTTTGATACACAAAATTTAAAAATTTTCATGAAGTCCAGTTTATATATTTTTTCTTTTGTTGCCTGTGCCCTTGGTGTCATATGCAAGAAATCATTTCCAAATCCAATGTCATAAAGATTTTGCATTAAGATTTAAGAGTTTTATATCTTTAGGTTTTACATTTAGGTCTTTTATCTGTTTTGAGTTAATTTTTGTATGTGGTGTTAAGTAAGGGATCAGTTTCATTTTTTTGCATGTGGATATCCAGTGTTCCCGGCAGCATTTGTTGAAAACACTGTCTTTTTACCATTGAATGGACTTGGCACCCTTGTTAAAAATTATTTAATCATAAATATGAAAGTTTATTTCTGGGCTGTCTGTTTTATTCCATTGGTCTATAGATCTGTCTTTATGCCAGTACCACACTGCTTTGATTGCTACAGCTTTATAGTAAGTTTTGAAATAAGGAAGTGTCAGTCCTCCAGTTTTGTTTTCCTTTTTCAAGGTTGTTTTAGCTATTCAGGGTCCCTTGAGATTCCATATGAATTGTAGAATGGGTTTTTCTATTTCTGCAAAAAAAACTGCACTGGGATTTTGGTAGGGATTGCATTGAATCTGTAGATCACTTTGAGTAGTATTGACATCTTAACAATTTTAAGTCTTCCAATCCATGAATATGGGATGTTTCCATTTATTTATATTTTCTTTATAATTCATTCAACAATGCTTTGTAGTTTTCATTGTACAGATATGTCACCTCCTTGGCTAAGTAAATTCCTAAGTATTTTATTCTTTTTGATGCTGTTGTAAATAGAGTTGATTTCTTAATTTCCTTTTTAGATTGTTCATTGATAGTGTATAGAAATGCAACTGATTTTTGTGTGTCAACTTTGGATCTGCTACTTTGCTGAATTCATTGATTGTTTCAACAATTTCTTTAAGGAATTTTCTATGTATAAGATCATACCACCTGCAGACAGAAATAATTTTACTTCTTCCTTTGCAATTTGGATGCATTTTATTTCTTATTCTTGTCTAATTATTCTGGCTAGAACTTCTAGTACTATGTTGAAAAGAAATGGCAAGAATGGGCATCCTCGCCTTGTTCCTAATCTTAGAAGAAAACCTTTCAGTCTTTCACCATTGAGTATGATATTTACTGTGGGTTTTTCATGTATGGCTTTTATTATGTTGAGATAATTTACCTCTATTCCTAGTTTGTTAGGTATTTTTATCATAAGGAATATTGAATTTTGCCAGATGTTTTTCTACATAGATTGAGATGATTTTGTGGCTTTTTTCTTTCATTCTGCAGTATCTATGTGGTGTATTACATTGACCTAATTTTGTATGTTGAACCATCCTTGCATTCTACATATGAATCTCACTTGATCATGATGACTAATCCTTTTAATATGCTGTTAAATTCAGTTTGCTAGTATTTTGTTGAGGATTTTTGCATCAATGTTTATTAGGGATATTAGTCTGTAGCCTTCTTTTCTTGTAGTGTCTTTGTCTGTCTTTGGTATCAGAGAAATCCTAGCTTCAAAGAATGAGTTAGGAAGTGTTCCCTCCTCTTCACTTTTTGGGAAAATTTGAGGATTGGTTCTTGTTTAGATGTTTGGTAGAATTCACCAGTGAAGCCATCAGGTCCAGGGTTTTTTGTTGTTTATGGCTTTTTTGTTGTTGTTGTTGGGAGGCTTCTATTACAGATTCAGTCTCCTTACTAGTTATAGATCTATTTAGATTTTCTATTTCTTTGTGATTTAGTCTTAGAAGGTTTTGTGTTTCTAGGAATTTGTCTATGTAATCTAATTGATCCAATTTATTGGTATACAATTTTTTATATCACTCTCATAATCCTTTTTATTTTCATAGAATTAATAATAATGTCCTCACTTTCATTTCTGATTTTAATATTTTGAATCTTCTCTTTTCTCTTAGTCCATCTAACTAAATTTTCTCAATTTTGTTGATCTTTTCAAAGAATCAAGTTTTAGTTTCATTTCTTTTTGCTATTGTTTTTCTATTCTTTGTTTCATTTATCTCTGCTCTAATCTTTATTTCCTTTCCCCTGCTAGTCTGGGGTTTAGTTTTTCTTCTTCTTCTAGTTCCTTAGGTTGTAAAGTTAGGTTTTTGATTCAAAATCTTTTTCGTTTTTCAACATAAGCATTTATAGTTATAAATTTCCCTTAGCATCACTTTGACTGCATTCCCTAAGGTTTGGTGTGTTGAGTTATTGTTTTCATTTAACTCTAAGTATTTTCTAATTTCCCTTATGGTTCCTTCTTTGATCTATTGATTGTTTTAAAGTGTGTTGTTTAATTTCTACAGTTTTATGAATTTTCCAGTTTTCCTTTTGTTAGTGACTACTAACTTCCTCCTCCATGGTCTGAGAAGATTCTTTGTATGATATCTACCTTTAGAATCTATTGAGACTTAATTTGTGGCCTAAATGGTTTATCCTGGAAAATATCCCATGTGCACTTGAGAAGAATGCATTTTCTGTTGTTGTTGTTGGATAAAGTGTTCTGTATGTTTCTGTTAGATCTATGTGGTTTATTGTGTTGTTCAAGTCCTCTTTTTCCTTACTTACCTTTTGTCTGGTTGTTCTATTGTTGAGAGTGGTGTACTGAAGTCTCCAACTCTTATTGTAGAACTGTCTATTTCTGCCTTCATTTATGTCAATTTTTTTTCTTACATTTTGGTGATCTGTTATAGTAGTGATAAATGTTTGCATATGATATATCTTCTTGCTGTATTGAAACTTTTAAAATATATAATGCCCTTCTTTGTCTCTTGTAAACTTTTTTGTTTCAAAGTTTATTTTGACTGGTATTAGTTTAACCAGCCCTACTCTCTTTTGGTTATTATTTGCATGCAATATCTTTTTCTATACATTCACTTTCAACCTATTTGTATCTTTGGAACTAAGATGAGTCTCTTGAAGAGGGTATATAGTTGAATCATGTTTGTTTGTTTTTTTCCCATTCTGCCAATCTCTGTGTTTTGATTAGACAGTTTAATCCATTTACATTTAAAGTAATAATTGATAAGGAGGGACTTACTTCTGTCATTTTGCTATTTACTTTTCATACATCTTGTAGTTTTTTGTTCCTCATTTCCTGCATTGCTATCTTCTTATATGTTTAGTTTATTTGATTTTATGTAGCAAAACATTCAAATTCCTTTCTCATTTCCTTTTGTGTATATTCTATAGCTCTTTTCTTTGTGGTTACTATGGGGACTACATTTAACATTCTAAAATTATAGCACTATAATTTGAATATATTTAAGCTTAACTTCGATAACATACAAAAACCCTGCTCCTTTACAGCTCCACCCCACCTCTTTTAGTTGTTGGTGTCACAAAATTACATCTTTACATATTGTGTGCCTCAAAAATCTTTTTATAACATAACTAACTTACATGCATAGAGAGTTATTCAGATTTATTTTATTCCCCCTTCTTGCACCTACCTGGATTTTTTTTTTTAATTAATTTATTTTATTTTTGGCTGTGTTGGGTCTTCGTTGCTGTGCACTGGCTTTCTCTAGTTGTGGTGAGTGGGGGCTACTCTTCATTGCAGTGCACGGGCGTCTCATTGTGGTGGCTTCTCTTGTTGTAGAGCACAGGCTCTAGGCACGCAGACTTCAGTAGTTGCAGCACACGGGCTCAGTAGTTATGGCTCATGGGCTCTAGAGTGCAGGCTCAGTAGTTGTGGTGCATGGGCTTAGTTGCTCTGTGGCATGTGGGATCTTCCCATACCAGGGCTCGAACCCGTGTCCCCTGCATTGTCAGGTGGATTCGTAACCACTGCGCCACCAGGGAAGCCACTGGATTTTTTAAATTACGTAATTTACATAATTTATATCATGATCAAAAGATATTCTGTGACTGCTTTTTCTACTTAATAATACATAAGGTAACTTTTGACATCAATTTATATGTATATGGTATATGTATATATACATATAAATTGTATATGTATATATGTATGTGTAGCTCCATATTATAGTATTTCATAGAATGGGTATATCAAAATTTATTTACCTAATTATTCTCTTACTGCCGATTTTTATTTTCTAGACACCTCTAGACAAAATTTTCATTTGAGACTCTTAAATTTCCTATTTGCATTTCTGCTCTTATTCTAAGACCAATCAGTATAGGAACAAAGAGACAGCAATGAAAAAGGATAGTCCCTAGCTTTTCCCCTGGCAGACCTGCCAACACATAGTTAACTGTGGCATGGTTAATTTTTTAGGGAACTTACATTCTCCTAAAGACCAAGACATATAAGCAAATAATTATACTAAGAAATGATAAGTACTGTGATGAAATTTTACTTAAAAGGCTTTTAGAGCCCAGTGGAAGAAGAGATTTTTTTTTTTTCTGCTTTGGTAGACTTGGGAAATTTTCAGACATGTGACATTTGGGTTTTACTTGATGGATAAATGGAGAAGAATGGGGTAAGTGGAAAGGGCATTGGAAAGTATGGTAGGATATGAGAAAAAGGGAACTATTTTTCTGATATTCACAATTTGAGTCCATATTTTAAGGAGTTATTAAGGCCATTCTGATAGACCATTGAAGGCAATTATATGAGAGGAAAAGAAAAGAGAGAGGTGAGTAGAGAGTAAAAGGGATTGTGCAGGGAAAGTTGGAGGTAGTAACCAGAGAGAAAGTAATCTGTGTGCTGGGAAGCACGTAACTGGGAACAGGGTCTTAAAGTCAGGGTCCTTGCCCAGGGGGTGAGGAGAGTGAGCCAAGATGGAGGACAGGAGCACCACAGGAAAGTTTAGGATCGAAGTGGTCCGCAGTCAACTCCTACCCTGTCTTCATGTGAGTGAGATCCTTCTGGATCAACAACCTCACCATTTTACCACTCCTATGTCTCCTTTTTCTTCTGGGAGTGGAGATCCACTGAGTACCTAAAGTCTTTACTCTGCCATTGTCCAATTCCCATAAGATCTTTTTTCCAGAGGGTGTTCCTCAGCACAGCCAGAAAGCTGAAGAGCCCTGGGAATCTACAGGGGAGACAGGAAGGAGGTCTATACCTGCATGAATTGACCATGTGGTGGGACAGGGGAGACACAAATAGCTCTGGTACAGGCATTGAACATCTCTTTTAATTTACATGCATTCTCATTACATCCTAACAACAAACTTGTGCATTGGAAATTAGTATTCTCATTTGTGAGGGTACTACAGTCTCAGTAAAATTAAACTCTTTGTCCAAAGTCAAGTTTTTTTCCTGAGTCTGTGTTTTGCCTTACTAAAAGATTTTACTCTTATAGAGGACACTATGTTTTTTATTCATGTGTGTGTCTGATTGTATCTAGTACAGATGCTTTTAAGTAGCAAGAAAATGTAATGTGTGGGTAAGATTATGGTATTAGAGGCAGTCAAATTTGAGTTCAAAGACAGATTCTGCTATATAGTGAGACCTGGGCAAATTGCTTTTCCTTTATGAGCCTAAATTTCCTCATCTCTCTGGAAAAAGATGTAAGAATAAATACATAGATGTAAGAAATAAATGAGATAATACATAAAAAGTAATTAGCCTAGTGTCTGCTACATGGTCAGTATATAATTATAATTGTTACTATAATTACTTGCTAAATATTTTTAAATGAAACTGTCACATACCCATCAAGAAAAATAATCCATTGTACAAGAGTTATTTTCAGTTTCATCAACACATCAGTATCTGACATACTGATAAAGGAAGTAGAGTTGTTTAGGCATGAAAAATGGCATTTGACCATCTGCAAGAAGGAACTCAATCTCTTTCTAGCTTCGTAAGTGAGTTCTGTTCTCAAACCATGAAGAGGTAACTGTTGTGGTTTATATCTTAGGCGACATCAAAAATGAATACAGGGTATTCAAGGGTCTTTCCAGCTGCTGGTGGCTGACTGGAGAGACAGAGGCCAGGAAATCTTTCATTTTGATGAATACAGAAAAAGACATTCTTTATATTGTACGTCCAAATCTTTTCATGAAATCACCTTTTGAAGATGTCGTAATCCTGACAAATGCTTTAATAATGCATAAAATATAGTAGTATGAAGAAAAATGACACAAAACAAAAAACGAAGTACCCCGATTTCCCCAAAGATCAGCCTTAAACAAATGTCTCTCACAGCACTTCCTTTTCTCACTCCCACCTTCCACTCCAGAGCAGCTAATATCTTTTTTTCTTTTACTCCTATGAGCACCCATAGGAGAAAGATAATCATGAAATAGTTCTCCCTGCAGATGGCTGAGTAGCAGAGAGTAATAGCAGCCCCATCAACATCTTATTTCTGTTTCCATCTAGAAGGGATTGTCTTAGCAACCACTCTATTAACAATGAAACAAAAGGACAACTGTAAAAAATTTAATACGTAGAGAAAAAAATAGTATCAGTCACTATCTCTTTCTTAAAGAGTACTCTCCATTGAAAAAGGGCTCTGCCTTCATGGATTTTTTAAGACTATTCTGTGAATACTTTAGTTTCCACTTCTTCCCAGCTAGTGGTATTTGTTAGTAATTACATTTCCAACTCCCTTTTTGCTAAACAGTGCAAAGAATACAAGTCATAGAGATAGCACTTTAATTGGAAAAAAACAAAAAGGCCTGAGACTTTTGTAGTAGCATGATTACTTCTGAGTTAGGGTGACCACCTCATACTGGTTTGCCCAGGACTTCCCAGATTTAGCACTCTAAATTCAATGCCCTAGAACCCTTTTATCCTCCAATGAACCAGGATGGTTGGTCACCCTAACTGAGATGGTTTCTACACCCATATAGAAATAGGCTATTCATGAAGATTTGAATAGCAACAATAACAACCACCACTTAAATCTGACTACTTACTAAAAGCCAACTATTTAAGTGCCTTATCTGAATATCTTCATAAGAACACTTTGAGGGAAGTAGTATTAATTTTACTTTCATTGTGCAGAAAAGGAACGTCACATTTAGACAGGTTAGATATTTTGCCCAAAATTACACAGGTGGTAATTGCTAAATGTAGAATGTGAACCTAGACAGACTGATTCTATTTATATAGCTACTATACCAAGCTACTTCTGTGTTACAATGTTCCTTCATATCTGTGATCACCATGAAGAGTTACTTTTAACCCTGCCTTTATGGTAAAAGCTGATTCATCCAGGGATGAGCACCTGAGCCAGAGGCCAGTAGTCTATAAGGAGGTTTGGTGTGGGAGTGTCTGCTAATGATTTCCTGTTTCCTTGCTTCCCTCTGTGTCCTTTGCATCCAAGGTAAACTGAGTATATCATTCTTCCTTGCACTATACAAGAGTGTATTTATAGGATCAGAATAGAGTCACCATGATTCACTCTAATAGTATCCGAGCCCCCATCCCTGCCTCCCTAGCAAGCCCAAATGAGCATTCCACACTAACTGTGGTTTTGGTTATTTAATTTGTGCTTAGTCCCACTGACCCACATAGTGCTCCAGCAGTATCCACATCATATGGTTCATTATGTAATTGAATTTAACATTCATAATATTTGGAGCCAGGAAAACAACATTCCGTGTGGTGAGCCAAATGAAGCTATTCTTCTAGTATGAAGTGGGGAAGTTGAAGAATCTGAAGACAAGACTTTTATATTTTGAGTAAGAGAGATTATTTGCTTCTTGGGGACATGGCCTTGGGCCAGGAATTATTGTTGTGACACATTTGAAAGGATAAAGACACTGGATGAAGAATTTAACAGTGTTCCCAATATGTCTCTGCATACCACTGTTCAGAGAGTGTGACGGGCTCTAAGAAAGAAAAAAAAATATAACCATGCTCCAGGGAAGTGCATTAGCCATGTACAATGTCACAAGGGCTGGCACTTCTAGTTCTGTGCTCTTTACACCAAGGCATGTTGGGACCATCTGAGAGAGACTCATTAGCGGTCACATCAGGGGAAATGATAGGGCGTATATTTAGTTTGAATTGTGGGTCTCTAAGGGAACTAAGCAAGTAGTTTACATAAATGCTAAATAATAAGACCTTTTCTGTAAATAGAACATCAGTGTAATGGTATTTAGTTTGTTCAAGCAGTCGTGCTAGGGACTATGTTAAATTATGTTAAAGTAAGATATGTTCCCTCCACTTTGCTAAAAGTCATAAATCTAAAGTAGGGGTCCCTGTAGTGGAGACAAATTAATATATTGCAGTAGAATTGGATACAATTGGGTTCTTTTGAGGAGCATGATGAACAAAATGTACAAAAGAAAAATATTTTGAATTCTCAAAAAGTGGATAGAACAATTTTTTAAGTTCTGAATCAAATTGACAATTACATTGCTACTGGGCAATAATCATGAAAGGAAAATCAGCATAGATGATAGTAAGTAAGGTGACTGAACATCATCTGCAACGTTACAGACGGAGTCATATGAGACACAGAGTGAACAGGCGCTTTTTATGAGTAGTAAATTGACTTTGGTGGACAGAGAAAAACATAAAATAAATCCTCTTGTTAAACTCCTTTAAACTAATAAACAGGATGTGTGGTGCATGGTACTGTGAAAGCAGGCAAGCGTCCAGGGAAAACAGAAGAGAGGAAATACTGCCCACGTGAAATGAAATACAAGGATCGGGCTTGTTGGAAGTAATGTGTTATTCCTGTTTGAGCCTAAAGCTATAATTGCCAATATTAGACATTTTCTATCATTATACCAGTGACATTTGAAGCAAGGTAAATGACATGTTTACAAAACTTGGACAGAATTGAAAACAAACCACAACTATACACATGAGAGATCATTTCTTAATATGGAAGAAACTTACGTGACAGTTCTGGATGCAAATAGATACAATAATATACCAGCCACAAAACATGTTACACTTTAATCACTTCTTATTTAAAAGCATGTTTATTAAGACAGTTTACTTTTTAAATGCATCCTCATTTCCACTGATTAAATGGGCACCTGGGAAAATCTCTAGTATAGTAAAAACAAACCACTTTTATCTAAATATTTAAATAATTGAGGAAAGATTATATACAAGTTAATATTTATTTTAAAATTAGTTACAGAATAGTTTCAACCTTCTATTTCATTTTGTGTGTTTAGACCAAAATTTAAATAAATCCTTTCAGCATTTTTGGTTTTCTAATTTAAGAAAAAACGCATACTTCATTTTAAACCCATAATATCTTCAGTTTTAAGAAGATAACTTGATGAGAAACCTTCTCAGGGGAGCTGCAGTTCTAGTTTGCAAAACATCACAATAAGCAACAAGAATACATGACAGTTTAGCCAACAGTTTTCTCCATTTGTTTGATTGTGGACTAACTTTTGGATCAGAAACCTCTTTACAGTAAAGCTACTTAGACTAGTTTAAGGGAATATACTTGGTGATATTTCTCTAGTTCAAACATATGCTGTTTTTAAAAAAAATCAGCATCTTCATTTTTAAGCATTGATTTTTTCCTCTCCATATTTCTGACCATGGTGGAAATATAATCAAGAGCATGGAGGGGAAGGAAAAAGGTCAGACCCACCAGAGCTCAGATTCCTGTTCCCCTAGTTATCAGCTAGGTATTTGTTAAGTTTCTTAACTCCAAGCCTTGTTTCTTTATATGTAAAATGGAGATGATGCTACTGAACTTTCACATTTGCAGCAGTGTGTTGTGTTAGTTGATAAACTGACCAGTGAAGGAGTGCTGTGAGATGTCTGGCAATCCTGACATCTAGTTATGATGAAGGACAACTGTGCATATCATTATCTGGGAGTGTTTATTACATCTCTGTGGACCTCTCCTACTTCAGTGTGAGCTTCTTCTTGGCTTATCTAGCTTTCCTACTATCATTCTGCTACCTTTGACTCTGTCCCTGGATGCAGGCAGTGGATGAGGCTACAGGAGACTTCAAGGAGCCAGATCCAGGTCTGCAGACCAGCCACGTTCCCGTTCTCAGTGTAGCCCTAAGCATCATCCCCATATATTCTACGATCAAAAGGAACATTGTCATTCCAGACTGGTACTCATACATAAAATATGTTTGAGCAGGTTCCTCAGGAAGGTGTCGTCAATACTTTTCAATCTGTGCCAAGAAGAACTACCAACACATTTATTTATTCATCAAAGAAATGTATATTGGGCTCTTATTTTATTCTTGCCATGCTAAGTGCTAGAGATTCAGAAAAGAAGAAAACAGATATGGCTATTACCTTCACAGAACTTATAGGTTAGTGGAGAAAAGAGAGGTTTAAAAAGCGAAGAACTGGGCTTCCCTGGTGGTGCAGTGGTTAAGAATCCACCTGCCAATGCAGGGGACACGGGTTTGAGCCCTGGTCCAGGAAGACCCCACATGCCGCAGAGTAACTAAGCCTATGTGCCACAACTACTGAGCCTGCGCTCTAGAGCCCGCGAGTCACAACTACTGAGCCCACATGCAACAACTACTGAAGCCCATGCTCCGTAACAAGAGAAGCCACCGCAATGAGAAGCCCACGCACCGCAACGAAGAGTAGCCCCCACTCACCGCGACTAGAGAAAGCCCGTGCGCAGCAACCAAGACCCAGTGCAGCCAAAAATAAATTAATTAAAAAAAAAAAGAAGCAAAGAACCATATAAGTATAGAGACAAAGAGATAAATGTTGATAGAAAGCTTGTTACTTTTTGGGAGATAAGTGGTCTTATTTAGGAAATTGTCTTGATGGCTGTCAAAGAGTGTCCATAGGATGTGGCTGAGATAAACTAGGTCGGCCAAAAGTTAGAAATAAATTGCTTAACGTATTAAAGTTGGGAAAGTTTTGAATTTTCTGAGGCAAATTGGAAAAGAGCTGTTCAGGGATCCAAGAGAGAAAAGGAGATGGAGCGAGAGAGACATCCAGCAAACAGCATGGTGAGATGCTGGGAAATACTCAGGAGGAAAATTAGCTAGTTAGAAATTCTAGAGCACACTATACAGTGGAATGGAAAAGGATCTTACTATTGAAACATGGAGTTCACTTTTCCAAGTCAGAGCCCAGTTATAGTAACAGTCTTTCAGACACCATTGCTTCATATCCAAGTATAATCAATTTTTGTTAAATATTTAAACTCCTTTTTTTCTGCCTTAATGTATATATCATTTGTCTCCCAAACTGGTAGTCAACTACTGTGCTAGACTTGGTTCAGCTGCATTTGAAAAGGCATGTCTCTCCAAGGAGATGCTCTCATGAACCTATCAATAACTTTCATTTGGAGTTGATTATACGGAGGATGGCACCTTCTATTTGAGTACTGAAACTTTGCTTGTGCTGGGCATCAGTGCCTTTCAGAACTATATGCCTCTCCGTGCTTTTAGTTAGATGATGCTTTTGTTTGCCACTCAGAAAGCCTGTCTTTCCCTACGTACCATCAAATGGTTGTCCCTCTCCAATGATCTTTTGATCTGTCTCACAATTCTTATTTAGAGTCTTGTTAATGAGGAAGTGAGATTCGTCTATCCTCAGGGTGGCATTTTCTATACACACATATATTTACTATGCATATATAGGAAAAGGACAATTAATATGAGACACTTCCAAATTTATGAACATTTGAAATCCTCCCCAGCTCCCTTTCTCCTTCCTGACCTGTTCTTACATGCATGATATTATGAAAAAAATTCAAAGAATTTAAATTTTAAAATTCTTAAAAATTTCACAAAATCTATAAAATCACATTATTCATTATGAAAGAAAGCATTATTAAGGTCCCCCAAGCCCCAGAAAGTCAATTTTGATCTTATATAGCTGATGTTTTACATTCAACCATCTCAAACATATGTGAGATTTGGAGATTATATCTAACAATTTTTACATAATGTTAAAAGTCAGGAACTAAATTCTATTTATAGATATTAAAGGAAAGGTGATCCCACAAGGCAAAATGATTTAGGGTCTCAAATGACTGTATAGTCAAAAATGTAATAAGTGCTATGCATGAATAACATGGGTTGTCTTGAAATCATGCAACAGAAGAGCATGATCTATAATGCAGTGTCAGGAAAAGTTTCTCTGAAGAAGTGAATTTTAAACAGGGACTTTAAAATTGACAGTAAGATTAAGAAGTAAACCAGGTGAGTGGAGTGGGAGTGGAGGTAGTGGGATGGGAGGAAATGTTTCAGTAAGGGGTAGGCTGGGAAAAAAGACTTGGAGGTTGAAAAGAGAACAGTCTATAACTGGGGAGAAGAAACAGGGCAATTTGGAGTCCAAGACTGGAGTAGTTGTGCAGGGGCTGGATTGCTGAGTCTGGAAGATTATGCTGAGGGATTTTGCCCTTAACCTAAAAGAAACAAGATGACATTGAAGAGTTTTAAACAAATGACTGATTTGAATGTATCGGAGAGAAGAAATAATTTCTGTAAGAAACATCATAGTGGTCAGCTGGAAGGCAGTTTCCATAGTTGAAGTCAGCGTTACTAGTGTCAAGGTGAAGGATTTGAGATACGGTAGAAGGTTTTAAGATATAATTTGAGGGGCTTCCCTGGTGGCACAGTGGTTAAGAATCCACCTGCCAGTGCAGGGGACACGGGTTCGAGCCCTGGTCCGGGAAGGTCCCACATGCTGCGGAGCAACTAAACCCATGCACCACAACTACTGAGCCTGCGCTCTAGAGCCCGCGAGCCACAACTACTGAGCCTGTGAGCCACAACTACTGAAGCCTGAGCACCTAGAGCCCGTGCTCTGCAACAAGAGAAGTCACCGCAGTGAGAAGCCTGCGCACTGCAACAAAGAGTAGCCCCCACTCGCCACAACCAGGGAAAGCCCACACACAGCAATGAAGACCCAACACAGCCAGAAATAAATAAATTAAATAAATAAATTTTTTTTAAAAAGATATAATTTGAAGGCAGAATCATCAGGTTTGGGTGACTGTGGAAAGTGAGAGGAAAGGAGTGTGAAGGACAACACTCAGATTTCTAGTATGAACAGTTAGATAAATCATCAAAAGTAAAAGAGAAAACTGAAATTTTAGATACATGAATATATTGTAAAGTTTTTTGTTGTCCCATGGTTTTGTGGACTAGGTTCTTAATCATCTATTTCACTTTACTTTAAATCTACAAAGTCTCACTGATTCAAATTACAATATCTTTACTGACCCCTGGTGTTAGTCAGATTGTTTGGTTGCAAATAACAGAAACCACTCAAACTAATTCAAGTCAGGGAGTAATCTGTAATACAGATTCACAGAGAAAAAAATAGATTTTTCAGTCGTGGTGGTCAGGCTTCGCAGAGCAAGGTAAGCCTACACATGCTCAGAGGAGGACTGGCATCCAAGAAACATTTTAACAAATGGAGGACCATTCAGAGACCTAGTGCTGCTTCTCCAATAAATAATTATAATAATGATTATTATTGTTTGCCTATTATTATTATTGCTATTATTATTTTGGGGCACTCTTGTAGTAGTTAACAAGAATCAGCTATTCTTTCCATTTCTACTTCTTCTGTATATCTTTTCTCTTCAGTTTCCTATACAGCTTTGGGTTCCAGACTCCCTGACTCTGAGCTCCCAATTGTAATTCCTGGGAGAGGTTCATTGTGGTAGCTGTTGAGTGAAGCTCTAAGGCTAGGCTACCTCACAAATTGCTTGTCCACCTGTAGATTGGTTTCCTCTCTGTCATAGACCAACCCTGGCCCAGCAATTCCTACCAGAGGGTCCACGTACATGGTCAGAACATTACCACTTTTGTATAAAGGGTTTTATAAAATACTTCCTTTGGCAGGAACTGGAGAGTTAACAGTTTCTCTCAAAAGAAATCTATGGACAAAGCAGGCACTGTGAGGATAAAACATTCTGTTCCAGCCTCTTTTAATTTTGTTCATTTTCTCTTAAATTTTATTTGTTTTGTGTTTTTTTTTTTCCTTCTGGGCAATGAAAAAGTAGACCCAGGCTGACTATGAAGAACCCCATCACTTCAAAACACCGGAATAGAATAGAATAGTTGATTTAAGATTAGGCTGAGATGGGAGTGGGAATGCAAACAAATGGTTCCAAGAGTCCCTCCAGGGTGGATGACACAGAAGCACCACTATGAGGAGTGTTCTAAGAGATCAGTTCTCACTGGGGACCCCTTTTGTACATACAGTCACCCTAATTTATCATCACATTTCAGGAAATTTAAAAAAAATGGACTAGCAGTTATTTCCTGCCTCTCTCTTTTGCTTTGAAAAGCATGAGGTGTCCTGGTGAGCTCAACATATTCCAGTGATGACGACAAAACTTCTAACAGCTAATAATTTCAGTAAAATGGCCTGTGTAAAGACTGCAGTTATTACAAATGGGTTAGAAGCACACATTTCAAAAATGTTTCTCTTGCTCTTTTCCCCCCTTTCTCTCTTCCTCTCTGTTTTCAAAGTCCACGTTTTTGGACATCCTGAGTTCTTTGCATGTAAATCTGCGTGGGTGGATGTGATGAGAAGCAGTTGAATAAACTTCCCTTAGAGCCACTAAAACCCTTGTAGAGGCTAACAGAGGCCAGGGGCTGAACAAATGGTCTGGAGTTAATGAGAGAATCCTGAGTGCTGATTTTAATTCACTGGGCTCCCCTTCCCCGCAATACAAAAGGAAATTTTTCCTTTAAAAAAATGGAGAGCCTGATTAAGGTTTATAGAGGAATTATGACCTTTTGCGTGTCATAATCTATGTGTGTAATCATTAAACTGTAGATTTACCCTTTTGCTTATTAAATAACATTGGAAGCATTTAAGACACTTTGGGGAACCTAAATCTATAATATTTAGAATCTCATCATTTAGCTCTATGGCTTTGTTTTTGAGTCAATACATTTATGTGTATGTTTGGGAATATATTTTATGTCCTAGGAAATGGTGTAGTCAGTTCCTGGTTTCCTAGTATAAATTCTCCAAACAAATAGATAGACATACAGAATGAGAAAGGAATGGATAGACAGGACTATAGATTCAGGCTATAAATGCAATGCAGCAGATTGGTTTTATCTCACAAACTGAAGGCTTGACAGAAATTAAGCCTGACTTGAAAGAATGCTAGAAGTTTGTAAAGAAACTATGGAGACTGAAAAAAAAAAAATTATTTTATGTATTTATTTTCATTATGAAAATTTGTCTCTGTAGTTCTTTGTGCATAGTAGACATTCAAAACGTGTCAGTTCTTTGCCTTTTGCTGCTTTCTCTCCAGTCTCTATATCTTACGCTGGGATGTGTTTTCCAAATATTTTTTTCATTGTTCTCCTAAAAATCATTTACAGCAGCTTAAGATATGCTAGTATCCATCCACTTAAATGGAATGAAGTTTATTATACACAATTCTTATATATACGTGATGGTTGTGTACTTATTACTCTTCTTACCCAGATATACTTGAGTATCTCTAAATGGAACGCTTAGACTTTAAGACTATGCTAAAAATACATACGGGGGAGGAGTCAAGATGGTGGTGTGAGAAGATGTGGAGTTAGCGTCTCCCCACAACTAGGGCGCCTGCCGGCCACTGGTGGGGGACTCTAACCTCCAAGGAGATGGGAGGAACCCCACAGTGAACCGGTAGAACCTAAGGGGACCGAGGGGGGAGGAGAAGTGGAGGCCAGGCAAGATCAGCGTCCCTGAGGCTGGGGAGATCAGGACAGGCAGGTGGGAGGGGCCATCCAGGAGGAGTGAGAGAGGAGAGGAGGGTGACTGCCCCACCCACTCAGGCCCAGGGAGCCTGCTGAGCTCCTAGGCTGATCCCCTGCCCTCCAAAGCCGCTTCCAGGTTGCATGGGTCCTTGGGGGCATAGGAAGGAGGTGGCGGGATCAGGAGAGGCAGGTGGGAGGGGCCCTGTGGAAGGAGTGGGAGAGGAGCAGAGGGTGATTGCCCCACCCACTCAGACACAGGGAGCCTGCTGAGCTCCCAGGCTGGTTCACTGTCCTCCAAGGCCCCCCCCTCCCCTCATTGGTCCTGGGGGCATAGGAGGGACACCGGGGAGATCAGGAGAGGCAGGCAGGAGGGGCCCTCTCAGACCCCAGACCAGAGGAGCAGGAGAGGAGAGGAGGGCGTTTGCTCCACCCACTCAAGCCCAGGAAGCCTGCTGGGCTCCCAGGTGAGGTCCCCTGCCCTCTGAGACCAGGGATGGGGGACAAGCCTGGGCCCCTTCTGTTCCTTGAGCCTAAGCCCCACCTCCCACAGCCCCCAGGGCCTTTTTCATCCCTGTGGGTCCTGGGCATTGGCCCCACCCATCACCCAAACCTCACCTTGCTTAGGCCCCGCTCTCCACAGCCAAGGCTTTTCCCCCCATCCTTTTTTTTTTTTTCCTTTTCCCTGATCCTCTTTTTTACTATTGTGATACTGACGTACCTTCCGGTTGTTGATTCATCTATATTTTTATTTTTACCTTCTTTCTAACATATCTGTTCTTTTCCTAGTCTAATTTTATTTTTTACTTTGTTATTGTTCTCTCTATTTTTTTTTTGCCACCCCACATGGCTTGTGGGATCTTGATTTGTGAGCACAGGGTCAGGCAGAAGCTTCTGTGGTGGGAGCTCTGAGTCTGAACCATGGGACTAACAGAGAGCCTCAGACCCCAGGGAATATTCATCGGAGTGAGGTCTCACAGAGTTCCTCATCTCAGCACCAAGACCCAGCTCTACCCAATAGCTAACAAACTCCAGTGTTAGAAGCCTTAGGCCAAACAACCAGTAAAACAAGAACACAATCCCACTCATAAAAAAAAAAAAAAAAGATATGGAAAAAAAATATGTCACACATGAAGGAGCAAGGTAATAACCTACAAGACAAAATAAATGAACAGGAAATAGGCAATCTACCTGAAAAAGAATTCAGAGTAATGATAATGAAGATGATCCAGAATCTCGGCAATAGAACGGAAGCACGGATTGAGAAAATACAAGAGATGTTTAACAAAGATCTAGAAGAACTAAAGAACAATCAAACAGAGATGACCAACACAATAACTGAAATGAAAAATACACGAGAAGGAATCAATAACAGAATAACTGAGGCAGAAGAACGAATAAGTGAGCTGGAAGACAAAATGGTGGAAATAACTGCAAAGGAGCAGAATAAAGAAAAAAGAATGAAAAGAATTGAAAACAATCTCAGAGACCTCTGGGACAACACTAAACACACCAACATTTGAATTATAGGAGTCCCAGAGAAAGAAAAGAAAAAGAAAGGGTCTGAGAAAATATTTGAAGAAATTATAGTGGAAAACTTCCCTAACATGGAAAAGGAAATAGTCACTCAGTCCAGGAAGCACAGAGAGTCCCATACAGGATAAACCCTAGGAAAAACACAACAAGACACATATTAATCAAACTAACAAAAATTAAATTCAAAGAGATTAATATTAAAAGCAGCAAGGGAAAAACAAAAAATAACATACAAAGGAATCCCCATAAGGTTATCAGCTGATTTTTCAGTGGAAACTCTGCAGGCCAGAAGGGAGAGGCAGGATATACTTAAAGTGATGAAAGAGAAAAACCTACAACCAAGATTACTCTACCCAGCAAGGATCTCATTCAGATTTGATGGAGAAGTCAAAAGCTTTTCAGACAAGCAAAAGCTAAGAGAATTCAGCACCACCAAACCAGCTTTACAACAAATGCTAAAGAAACTTCTCTAAGCGGGAAACACAAGAGAAGAAGAAGACCCACGAAAACAAACCCAAACAATTAAGAAAATGGTAATAGGAACATACATATCGATAATAACCTTGAATGTAAATGGATTAAGTGCCCCAACCAAAAGACACAGACTGGCTGAATGGATACAAAAACAAGACCCATATATATGCTGTCTACAAGACACCCACTTCAGACCTAGGGACACATACAGACTGAAAGTGAAGGGATGGAAAAAGATATTCCATGCAAATGGAAATCAAAAGAAAGCTGGAGTAGCAATAGTCATATCAGATAAAATAGACTTTAAAATAAAGAATGTTACAAGAGATAAGGAGGGACATTACATAATGATCAAAGGATCAGTCCAAGAAGACGATATAACAATTATAAATGTTTATGCACCCAACATAGGAACACCTTAATACATATGGCAAATGCTAACAATCATGAAAGGAGAAATTGACAGTAATACAATAATAGTAGGGGACTTTAACACCCCACTTACACCAATGGACAGATCATAAAAACAGAAAATAAATAAGGAAACACAAGCATTAAATGACACAATAGACCAGATAGATCTAATTGATATTTATAGAACACTCCACCCAAAAGTGGCAGAATACACTTTCTTCTCAAATGCACATGGGACATTCTCCAGGATAGATAGCATCTTGGATCACAAATCAAGCCTCGGTAAATTTAAGAAAATTGAAATCATATCAAGCATCTTTTCTGACCGCAATGCTATGACTTTGGAAATCAATTACAGGAAAAAAATTGTAAAAAACACAAATATATGGAGGCTAAACAGTGTGCTACTAAATAACTGAGAGATCACTGAAGAAATCAAAGAAGAAATTAAAAAATACATAGAAACAAATGACAACAAAAACACGATGACCCAAAACCTATGGGACACAGCAAAAGCAGTTCTAAGAGGGAAGTTTATAGCAAATCAATCTAACCTCAAGAAACAAGAAAAATCTCAAATAAACAATCTAACCCTACACTTAAAACAACTAGAGAAAGAAGAACAAAGAAAACCCAAAGTCAGAAGGAAAGAAATCATAAAGGTCAGAGCAGAAAAATGAAATAGAAACAAAGAAAACAATAGCAAAGATCAATAAAACCTAAAGCTGGTTCTTTGAGAAAATAAACAAAATTGATAAACCCTTAGCCAGACTCATCAAGAAAAAAAGGGAGAGGATGCAAATCAATAAAATTAGAAATGAAAAAGGAGAAATCACAACTGACACTGCAGAAATACAAAGGATTATAAGAGACTACTACAAACAACTATATGCCAATAAAATGGACAACCATGAAGAAATGGACAAATTCTTGGAAAGGTACGATTTTCCAAGACTGAACCCGGAAGAATTAGAAAATACAAACAGACCTATCACAAATAATGAAATTGAAACCGTAATTAAAAATCTTCCAACAAACAAAAGTCCAGGACCAGATGGCTTCACAGGTGAATTCTATCTAACATTTAGAGAATAGCTAACACCCAGCCTTCTCAAACTCTTCCAAAAAATTGCAGAGGGAGAAACCCTCCCAAATTCATTCTACGAAGCTACCATCACCCTGATACCAAAAGCAGAAAATGATATCACAAAAAAAGAAAATTATAGACCAATATCACTGATGAACATAGATGCAAAAATCCTGAACAAAATACTAGCAAACAGAATCCAATAGCACATTAAAAGGATCATACACCATGATCAAGTGGGATTTATCCCAGGGATGCAAGGATTCTTCAATATACACAAATCAATCAATGTGATATACCACATTAACAAATTAAGGACTAGAAACCATATGATCATCTAAATAGATGCAGAAAAAGCTTTTGACAAAATTCAACACCAATTTATGATAAACACTCTCTAGAAAATGGGCATTGAGGAAACCTACCTCAACATAATAAAGGCCATATATGACAAACCCACAGCAAGCATCATACTGAATGGTGAGAAACTGAAAGCATTTCCACTAGGATCAGGAACAAGACAAGGATATCTACTCTCACTACTCTTTTTCAACATAGTTTTGGAAGTCCTAGCCACAGCAATCAGAGAAGAAAAAGAAATAAAAGGAATACAAATTGGAGAAGAAGAAGTAAAACTATCACTATTTGCCGATGACATGATACTATACGTAGAAAATCCTAAAAACGCTACCAGAAAACTACTAGAACT
Organism: Balaenoptera physalus; assembly: GCF_965194825.1. Taxonomy (NCBI): domain Eukaryota; kingdom Metazoa; phylum Chordata; class Mammalia; order Artiodactyla; family Balaenopteridae; genus Balaenoptera; species Balaenoptera physalus. Next base: position 70,754,094 of record NC_138890.1, on the reverse strand, counting down.
AATCAATGAATTTGGTAAGGTTGCAGGATACAAAATTAATACACAGAAATCTCTGGCATTCCTATACACCAACAACGAAAATCAGAAAGAGAACTTAAGGAAACACTCCCATTTACCACTGCAACAAAAAGAATAATATACCTAGGAATAAGCCTGCCTAAGGAGGTGAAAGACTCGTACTCAGAAAACTATAAAACAGTGATGAAAGAAATCAAAGATGACATAAACAGATGGAGAAATATACCATGTTCTTGGATTGGAAGAATCAATATTGTGAAAATGACTGTACTACCCAAGCAATCTACAGATTCAATGCAATCCCTATCAAACTACCAATGGCATTCTTCACAGAATTAGAACAAAAAATCTTACAATTCATATGGAAACACAAAAGACCCCGAATAGCCAAAGCAATCTTGAGAAAGAAAAACGGAGTTGGAGGAATCAGGCTCCCCGACTTCAAATTATACCCCAAAGCTACAGCAATCAAGACAGTATGGTACTGGCACAAAAACAGAAATATAGATCAATGGTACAGGATAGAATTCCCAGAGATAAACCCATGCACACATGGGTACCTAATTTACGACAAAGGAGGCAAGAACATACAGTGGAGAAAAGACAGCCTCTTCAATAAGTGGTGCTGGGAAAACTGAACAGTTACAATAAGAGAATGAAATTAGAATACTCCCTAACACCACACACAAAAATAAACTCCAAATGGATTAAAGACTTAAATGTAAGACCAGACACTATAAAACTTTTTGAGGAAAACATAGGAAAAACACTCTTTGACATTAACCACAGCAAGATCTTTTTTGACCCACCTCCTAGAGTAACAGAAATAAAAACAAAAATAAACAAATGGGGCTTAATTAAACTTAAAAGCTTTTGTACAGCAAAGGAAACCATAAACAAGACAAAAAGACAACCCTCAGAATGGGAGAAAATATTTACAAATGAAACAACAGACAAAGGATTAATCTCCAAAATATACAAACAGCTCACAGAGCTCAATTTGAAAAAAATCAAACAATCCAGTTAAAAAATGGGCGGAAGACATTCAGATGGCCATGAGGCACATGAAAAGATGTTCAACATCATTAATTATTAGAGAAATGCAAATCAAAACTACAGTGAGAGGGCTTCCCTCGTGGCGCAGTGGTTGAGAGTCTGCCTGTCAGTGCAGGGGACACGGGTTCGAGCCCTGGTCTGGGAAGATCCCACATGCCGCGGAGCAACTAGGCCCGTGAGCCACAATTGCTGAGCCTGCGCGTCTGGAGCCTGTGCTCCGCAACAAGAGAGGCCGTGATAGTGAGAGGCCTGCGCACTGCGATGAAGAGTGGCCCCCACTTGCCGCAACTAGAGAAAGCCCTCACACAGAAACGAAGACCCAACACAGCCATAAATAAATAAAATAAAATAAAATAAAAATTGAAAAAAAAAAAAAAAACTACAGTGAGGTATCAATCACCTCACACTGGTCAGAATGGCCATTATCAAAAAAGCTAGAAACAATAAATGCTGGAAACGGTGTGGTAAAAAGGGAACCCTCCTACACTGTTGGTGCGAATGTAAATTGATACAACCACTATGGAAAACAGTATGAAGGTTCCTTAAAAAACTAAAAATAGAACTACCATATGACCCAGCAATCCCACTACTGGGCATAAATCCCTGAGAAAACCATAATTCAAAAAGAGACATGCACCACAATGATCATTGCAACACTATTTACAATAGCCAGGACATGGAACCAACCTAAATGTCCATTGAAAGATGAATGGATAAAGAAGATGTGGCACATATATACAATGGAATATTACTTAGCCATAAAAGGAAACGAAATTGAGTTATTTGTAGTGAGGTGGATGGACCTAGAGTTTGTCATACAGAGTGAAGTAAGTCAGAAAGAGAAAAACAAATACCGTATGCTAACACATATATGTGAAATTAAAAAACAAAAATGGTACTGATGAACTTAGTTTCAGGGCTGGAATAAAGAGGCAGACATAGAGAATGGACTTGATGACATGGGGAGGGAGGGTGAAGCTGGGGCGAAGTGAGAGTAGCATTGACATACATACACTACCAAATATAAAATAGTTGGCTGGTGGGAAGCAGCAGCATAGCACAGGGAGATCGGCCCAGTGCTTTGAGATGACCTAGAGCGGTGAGATAGGATGGGAGGGAGATGCAAGAGGGAGGGGATATGGGGATGTATGTATGCATATGGCTGATTCACTTTGTTGTGCAACAGAAACTAACATGGTATTAGGAAGCAATTATACTCCAATAAAGGTCTTTTAAAAAAAAAAAAAAAAAAAAAAAAATATATATATATATATATATATATATATATATATACATACGTACATAAAAACAGGAGAGTTTAAAACAGTGTGTGTGTATGTGTGTATGGGTGTGTGTTTGTCATAGCCGGACTGAAATTTTAAGGAAAGAGAGAGGAGTGTTTTACATTACAGCAATTTAAATAATTTCAAATGGAATGTTTGATATCCCTTTGTTCAGATTATCATTTTGCTGACTAGACACCAGGAAATTTCATCCAAATAAATTCCCATTTTATAAGCAAAAAAAAAAAAAAAAAAAATACAGATGACTAGTCTTATTTTATAGAATGAAGAAAGCGAGAATATGAGAAGACACATTTCTGAAATCAGAAAATAGAAGTGCAAAATATATTGGGTTTTGCTGGTGTATGAAATAGTTCATACAGTTATTTGTTTCTTTTTGAAATGCAAGAATTCTTAAAGGGAGCAGTGATGCGGCATCTGAGCTCAGCAGGGGTAACAGGGTTTAGCGGGAGGCAGTTTATATCAGGGCTACATTCCCTGGGAATCGGTGTTATTTTTCCGAGAGTGCTAAGTTTAGAGTTTCTCTTTTACCACTTATTATTTTGTGGGTTCTCACCTGAACATTATAATGTTCCTTTGATTAAAGAAAAATAGTACATGTTTGTGGAAAACTGAAAGTGAATTTCCTTCTTTCTGTAGAGAGAGCATAAAATTTGCTAAATTATATAAAAATTGTTCCTATGACTTTCATTTAACTTATTATACGTTAAATTTGAAAATATCATTTCTCAATATTTAAGTTGCCTTCAATATAAAAACGTACGGAGATTCTGATGGCTCAAATAGCATTCAGAACCTCAGCTGGAATGGCTTCATGGATGAAACATCTGCTTCAAATTGTGAAAGTATTTGATTTAGATTCTGATGTTATTAGAATTAGATTTCTGGTGTATTTTTTAAATTTCCATTACAGTTTAATTCTTGCTAATTTTAAGATGAAGATGTCTAAACAATCATATTTCAACTATAAAATTACGAAAATTAGTGAGCAAACACCTTATCATTTATGTGCAGGATGAGTCCCTCTTGATATGTCCCCTTGTAACTAAGTATTTATCTATAAAACATATAACATGCACAACTATATGGACATTGCCTCTTCATTTATTATTTAGGTTTTAAGGTCACTTAATGACATTCATTATGTAATATGGAATCATGAAGGATAAAATTAGCATCTCTACCACAATACCTTCCACCAGATTTTGTAGCCCTACCACATATGACCTTACTGAAGTAAATGGATAATATATAATTGAACCAAATGCTGTAATACCTAGGCTGAGCCAAAACAATACTTAGAAGATCACATTCAGGTGTAGATAAAAGGCTTGTCATGATTGGTTTTTATGAACAGCATGTCTTGTTTTGGCTTGTCCAGTATCCCTCCCCCTTATATCTAGTAAGAGCAACCCTTAATTCCATTTAGATGTGGTAGTACATGTTCCCTTCCCTAAAAATCTGCTCCTTATCCCAGTCTATATGCTAGTTGAGAACTCCTTAAAGACGGATTAATTATTACCAGCTAAGCAAGGGATGCCAGCCAGGAGGTGTTTGGGAGGAGAGCAGAGATTTAGTTTTCTCTCTTCTCCAGCCTCTCCCTACTGTATTTATCTCCTTCTCTAGTTCCTGAGTCCCTGCCTTTGTCACGCCAACTTTAACTTAGAACTAATAACTTAACTTTTGGACAAGCCTCTTTGGTTCTGCAAGAAAGAGACTATCTTTGTTCCAAACTGGCCTGTCTAAAATCAGAATAATAAGAGCATATAACATTGCCAAAATAGGCCTTTCTCTTGGCCAGTGTTAATCCTGGTTGACTGAGTCAGGTCAGCATGTACTCCATATATTCTTCTCACCCAAACAAAGGGACAGGCAGAGGACCGAGGCCGGACCACAAGATAATGTTCCATGTCCAAGGAGATTAATTTAAAGAGGACAATGTGACTCAAAGCAGACATTAAGAATTCTCCCAAAGATCTGTTACATGGATGCTGGAGACCAAAGAATGCCTATTTTTCTGTGGTACTGAAAGTTATGAGAATAATATAAGCAGGAGATGTATGTTGCCTTTATTTTATTTTATTTTATGATTATTCTGGCTGAGCAGGAAATTGAGATAGTTACATTGTGATTATGGAGAGCCTGGCATACCAAAGTAACCAGCTTCGTCTTAATTCTAGTGTTAATGGAGAACCACTTATGTCTTTAATTAGAGGAGAGATACATCCAGATTAGCATTTGATATACGTCACTTTATCCATTTAGTTGCAAAAATGTCTATATCAGCTAAGGGTGATTTTAATAATGCCACAGAATGTAAAGGTTAATAAACACAACTTATATCATAAGAGCAACTTATGACACAATTATAAGTTTTGAGATACATTTTGAACCAATAATATATACTTTTATACAAAAGTTTATTCCAGCTGTACTAACTACTGACAGTGTAATTGTGGTTATCTATCCTATATATCAAGTATTCTCAATGTTGGCACTATTAACATTTTTTAAGACAACTTTTTTAGAGTGTGGCCATCTTTTCAGTCCATGAAAAGCTCTCTTCTGTCAGAGGGAATAACCTGCAAACAGAATCTGGATTGAGACATTGTTTGGGCCACTGGATCTGCTGTGCTTAAAGTTAGTATACCGTTGAATTTTTAGTTCATTAGCAAAGGAAATTCCTATTTCTGTGAAAACATAGTTTGAAATGTCTGCCATTTGTAGCTGAAAAACTTCTGTTTACCACATGTAACAAAAATCACATTAAACCAAGTTTGCAGGTTCCTATTTGTATGTTGATTTTACTTACTGATTAAGCAGTGACTGGAAAGATTTATACATTCAGTTTAATGCTTTTAGCATTGGAGATACCTAAACTTAATTGACTCAACTGCTAGGCAAGTCAAGCTATTGTTTGGAGATCAAACCAAATAGAGTTTTTTAAAAAAATTGTCAGCTGTTTTTTATTATTGTGTCTGGGGTAGAGATGCTATTAATCTCTGTGGTTTACTACTTACAGAAAGATATTGTCCTTAAAATTGCAATCCCAAGATTCTTTGGGCAATAACACTGCAGGTAGTACGCAGAGCAGCATATATTGGTGTTCATTGGTAGACTGGCTAATGGGAAAGGCTTTTGAAAGTATAGACTTGAATAAGAAGAAAAAAGTAAGTAGATTATTTGAGGAGGTAGGTTTAATTGTTCTACTAAAGGACATCTACTATCTATATGGTGTTAACTTTCCCATTTTCTTCAGCTTTAATCTTTTTCCTTGAGCAGCTGTTAATAACCACTGCATACTTTTACAGGAAAAGTAACTTTGAAGGTTGGCTAACAAGGATTTCAGTTTTTGTTTTAAGTATAACTTTCCCAGGAAGGGAGAAGGCCAAAACATTCAAACCTAACTGAAAATAAACTGGTGTTTTTCTTCCCTCTAAGCATATTCGGAGCCCACTCCATTTCTAATGTACCATTGGGGCAGAATGCATAATGACTAATGGCCTGGCAGAGACCCAGGAGACATGTGAACAGTGTGCCTTGGCCACAGCCAGTTAGCCTGAAGCAGATGCCAAGGTTTATTGTCTTTGCAGTTTCCTGGCTTCCACCAGTAAGAGGAGTCACGGCTCTCACCAGACTTCTTAGCTAGACTATTCATGAATTGCATATTTATAGGCATTTCATAGCAAGAGGGCTTACTGTATGTTAAGTCCATGGCCAGAGAAGACTCACTCATAATGCACTTAGGAGAAAGTCACATTATTTTATGGTTATGTTATGCTGAGAAAGAGAGTCCATGTGTCCCTCTGTTTGTCATTATATTCTTACATATAAACAGGCACAGGAACGGGGAAAGGTATTTATAAACTTTGCTGTGTGTCCTGAAGTTACTGGCTTATAAATGAGAATGCTGGTTTAGCAGAGGCCTGGTGTCTGGAGAACGGTCTCAGCTTGGAGCCTGCCTTGATCAAGTCTCCTCTTTCAGCTTCTGAGATCACTTAACAAAGAAACATTCCTAGTACAGGTGGGAAAAATTCTTGTTCTGACCCATTTTTATTTTATTGTCTTCAGTCACCACTGTCATGGAGAGGACCCTTGTTGGCAAGCTCAGTTCCTGGGCTAGACATTGGAGACCAAAGATGAGGAGCAAATCCTCTGGGGTCAATTTGGAAGTTCTACCTACTCCTTCCTACTCTGGTCTTCCAGGATTCAAGCTTCCCCATTTTTATTAGCAGCACACCTAGGTTTAGGCTTCCCAAAATTGTCTAGGTGTAACAGAGTGGAGACTAAGACAGTTCATTCATATTCAGGGTTCACTTTTTAATGCATAGGATATCTGTAATAAGACTTAGAAGTCTAGTAGAGAGTCATTTAGAATTCTAGTATTCTTGTGATTTGTCCCCCATAACCATTTAGGAGTCATTGTTTCAGGTTTTGAAAGACTTATTTGTAAAATGCACTACTTTCACCTGAAATTGATCCAAATAGTTCATACTTTGTTATAGCATCAATAAAATCCAGCTGAAGATAATAGTAGGTAGAGAGAAGAAGCACTGCATATTCGTTTTCTGCCAATGGGAAATTTTACATCAATAATTGTCCCAAAGGCTCTAGAATCTCACCTTAAGCTCCTTAATCACCTCACACGAAAGCCTGGAAGATATGTCTTTATGATTCCCTTTGAATCAACCTCTAAAATGATGACATTACCAGAGCAGATCTAAAACCCAAATTCCATGCTTGATATCACAGAGACTAACTTCTCCAATGTTTCTGAATTGCTAAGGGGACTGCTTCATCTACTGTAGCAATAACGTATTCCTAGGCTTCTGTTTTTGCTAAACATGGAGTTGATAGAGGTCTGCTTTGTCTACATGTTGATATTCATCAGCAGTCTCCTCTTTTTATTTTGTGTGTGTTTACCAACTTAAAAAAAAAATTCTTTTTTTTTCCTGAGGATCCCTAAAGAATTTCCTGACCTTTAAACTACCGCAGAGATGAGAGGGTAAACCTAGAAATGCAGGCAGTTTGGGTGTATAGCCATAATAAGGTCCCCAAATGTAAACACAGGGTTCCACCTCCTCAGCTAAGGACAACAATTCCTAACCTGTCTGTCTATTCATTCCATGGAAACCACTAGGTTCTGCAAAGCTCATCACAGACTTGGTTTCATGACTAACATGAAAAGTAACAGGTATTTCTTTGATTCCCTGCATCACAGAGTTTTTCCAGGGTCATCTTCCCTTATCCTCAGAACTTGATAGTAGTCATAACCCCATTAGGTAGGGGTGAGCAATATAATATAACCCTAACATAAATAAGATATTTCTTCCAGTTGTAAAATGAGTAATTCATGGGGATGTAATGTACAGTATGTTGACTACAGTAAATAATACTGTATTGGATATTTGGAAGTTGCTAAAAGAGTAGATCTGAAAAGTCCTTATCATAAGAAAAAAATCTGTAACTAGCTATGGTAACGAATGTTGATTAGACTTATTGTGGTGATCATTTTGCAATATATACAAATATCAAGTCATTACGTTGTATACCTGAAACTAACATAATGTTATGTGTCAATTATACCTCAATGAAAAAAATAAAACATTTCTAACATGCAGCCCTTTAAAATATATACATTTTATATTAGAATAATACATAAACCTTATATTAGGAAACAAGAAATATAGTAAAAATGAATAAACTGTAAAGTTTAAAGAGCTGAAAAAAGAATTAAGATGCACAATGAAAACAAAGGGAATCAATTAATAAAATTAAAAGTAGAAATCAATCAAATAGACAATATAAAAAAATAGTGAAAAAAACCGACATGTTTTTTTTCTGTAAAGTTTAATGAAATAGACCTCTGGGAAAAATAAGAATGCCCACTATCAACATCACAATTTAATAAAGCACTGGAGGTCCTAAATGAGGCAATGACTCAAGAAAAATGCAAGTTACATGTCATTAAAGAGTGTGTGTATATCAGATATGTGCGTTTTAGATATATATGTATATATCTATGTCTATATCTTTCTCTGAATGAAAGAAAAGCAAAACTGCTGGTTATTTGAAAGTAAATAACTGAGAAACTACTAGAATTAATAAAGACAATTCAGAAGGGTGATTGAATAAAAGACCAACATATGAAAATCAGTAACATTTCTATGCATCAATGATAACCAATTAGAAAATTTTATACAAAAAATCCCATTCACAAAATCATAAATGCTTTAGACATAGATATAACAGGAACTCTATATAACTACATGAATAAAACTATAAACTGTTGCTAAAGGATCCCCCGCCCACCTGCCATAAATACTTAGACAAATAGAAGAGGCAAATCATGTTTATATGAGAAGACTCAAACCATGAAGATGCTAAGTTTTGAGAAAATAATAATCACATTCAATGTAACAATGAAAATCACAATATTTTTCATATACAGTGATAAGCTCATTCTGAAGATTATATAGAAAAAAGATGCATAAAATAACCAAGAAAATTCTGAAGATGAACAATTACTCCTGATATTAAATCATATTATAAATCTGTGCTTTATGTAGACTAGTATTAGGACAGGCAAGTACAGATGGAAAAATGGAAAACAGTGGACTCCAGAAAGAGATTCCTTTATATTAGATAATTCAATTTATGATAAAGAAGTCTTTTAAAATCAATAAGGAAAGAATAGACTTTATTTAATGTGCTGGGAAAATTGACTTTCCTTTGGAAAAAATTCCAATCCATAGTTTACAGCATACATAAAGGTAAACATGAAGAACTATGTGCAAACTATGACTAAACAAAACTATAGTGTTTTTATAGGAAAATCTTATAGATATTAGTCACAAAAGGAACCAAAAATATATGAATATCTTTTCAGCTTCACTGACAATCAAGGAAATGTTACCATAATAGAGATATATATTTTACTGCATGAGAATATTGTTGGTGAGATATTTTGAATCTTTCTTATAGTCTGTTGGTTGCCTTTTGGAAGTCAATTGATAGGTATTTCTCAAAATTAAAAGTGTACACATCCTTACATCCAACAATGGCAATTCTGGGGATGTAGGTTAAAGAAACAGTTACTCATTTGTGCAGAAGTGTGAGGTACTTTTAACGGTAAAAATAAGGAAACATTATATTGTCCAACATAAAAATGTAGTTAAGTAAATTATGGTAGCATCATACAGTGTAGTAGTATGCAGTTTAAAAAAGAGAGCTGTAGACCTATAGGCATTGACATGAAAATATCCCCAAACATAATGGAAAAGGAAGTTTCAGAATACTACATTTAGTGTAATGCTATATATGGAAATATAAAAGCCATTTGTTTACTTGAAAATATATGGGTAAATGCGTAGGAAGAGGACAAGATGGTGGAAGAATGCATGACAAATTGTTAATACTGTTACTTCTGGGGAAGAATATGGGATTGAAGCTGAGAAAACTGAGAATTTCATTTTTTTCTGAACACTTCTGTATTCTTTGAATCTTGTATAGCATTATTTAGGTGTTACTCATGTAATTTTTTAAAATGCTGCAAATAAATAGGAAAATCTAAAGAAAGGTAGATGAAGGCTCAGAGTATGAGAAAAATACTTAATCACAAGGAGAAAAAGATAAGCCTCATGGTTAGAAAATAAAAATCAAAGAGTGTGGAAAATTTGGTTTATTAGACAAGGATAAAAGTACCAGTTTGAAAGTCAGTGTGATTGGTGGGAGATGAGGGAAATAAGTTATAATCTGATGAAATGAACAGTGTGCTGGAAGGCTGGCTATAGAGGAATACTGTGCAGAAATAGCTGGAGGGGAAGGTGATTTAAAGGGAACCAGTTTAACGCATGCCATTGAGCATATATACTGAACATAACTTAAAATAGTTTCTAAAAAGTGAGGCAAGGTGACAATTGTGGGAGATGGAGAAATTTTTTAAAGAGGAAAAGTATTAAATTTTTATGAAGTCTAATTTAAAAAATTTTCTCCTTATGCGTTGTGCTTTTGGTGTCAAGGCTCAGAACTTTTGGCCTAGCCTTAGATCTTGAAGACTTTCTCTCTCTTTTTTTTCCCTAAGGGTTTTATAGTTTAGCATCTTACATTTAAGTCCAAGTCCAGACTGAGTTAATTTTTGTATAAGGTGTAAGATTTAGGTCAAGTTTCTTTCTTTTTTTCTTTCATTGATGCCCAGTTGCCTCAGAACTATTTGTTGAAAAGACCATATTTCTTCCATTGAGTTGTTTTTGCACCTTTGTCAAAAATCAGTTGGGCATGCTTGTGTGGATCTAGTTCCAGGCTTTCTATTTTGTTTCATTAATTTATATGTTTATCTCTCTGCCAACTCACAGTGTTGATACTACAGCTGTTTAATAAGTCTTGGAATCAAGGAGACTGATTTCTACCACTTAATTCTTCTTTAAAAATTGTTTTAGCTCTTCTCTGTCCCTTTGCCTTTTCGTATAAATTTTAAGATAATCTTACCTATTTCTACAAAAATCCTGCTTGAATTTTGATAGGAGTTACATTGAACCTGTCTATCAATTTGGGAAGAACTGGCTTCTTTATGTTCTGGTGGGACACAAGTCCCAGCTTCCTACTCAGCCTTCTCTGATATCACCCTGGCACCAGTGGAGAGGGAGAATGCGGCTGAGACACCTTGTTACAGCTTGGTGAGGGTGAGATTCTAAGCTCTCTGCTCAGCTTTGTGGGTGTGGGTAAGAGTGGAACCACAGTTTTCTTCTGTGGTGTTTGGCTGGCGTAGAGTAGTTATTATCAAAAGTCTTCTGTCTTGCTAAGCTACCTATTTCCTGGTACCTTGTCCAGAGAGAGAAAGCTTTTCCTGGGGATTTTTGATCTGTACTCATTGGTGTTTCCAGGTTGCCATATCCTTCAGCTCCCAGTCTGGGATATATGAGGCTCCTGTGTTGTTCTTCGGGGCCTGAGGTCCCTAGCTGGTCTGCCTTCCTATCTCCACCTTTCAGATTCTTCTCAGTATGTTTTATATATAATGTCCAGGATTTTTAGTTGTACTTGGTAGGAGGAATAGGGGAAAAAGTAGAGTTTTTTTCAAAAGAGGCTGGCTTCTATTAATGATATCCTCATAGAGTAAGGGCCGGCTATGACCTGGCACTTGGTAAACCTCTCCACAAGTTTCTTGCCACAATTACTCCATCCGTGTCTGACTTAAAACAACCTGCTAATTCCAAGCATCTTCTAGGAAGACACCATCCATCATACCAGACTCCTTGGTGGTTTTGTGCTTTGGCCAAATGCACTGAGAACAAATGTTTAGAGTTAGACCACCCAAGATATTTTCGCTTCTGTGGTTAACCATCTTTGAATTCAGGTTTCTTGGGGTGAAAAGGTTATTCACATTCTGAACACATTAATACTTCCAATTTTCTATGTTCTTACCACCACATAGATACTACAGACATTGGATTCTCATTATATGCACATGAGGAAATTTGGACTCCAACAGTAGCTTTTTAACTTTAAATTGATCAAAGTCACCTATTTTTATTATGGTTCTTATCATTTCTACTGAATTTTATTTATTGGGGAATAAATATAAAAATTTCCTGGGTACCTGATAGCCAGTCAGTTGGCTGCCATGCATATCAAAGTATAAGAAAGTAATGGGCCAGTACTTCGAATACAGCAAGGTGGAAATATTTTTCTCACTATAATTTACATTGAGTTAGAGAATCTTTATATAGCTCCATTCCTACTTGGTTCCAGATGGACTGTAGTTCTCTGTGAACCGGCACACAGGCATAGCCTAATTTATAGGCTGTTTGGGCTTGCATTGATAAAGAAAATGTTATCTTCCTTCTTAAGAAAATATAGGCTGCATAGCATGATGCAGTTGTTTATGGAGGCCGTAAACTTCATGTCAGTCCTTACCTTGCAGAATCTGCTTTTCTGTTTATGGAAACTGATGTTCTTCTATTAAAAATATCCTAAAGTAAACAGTAGCAATGGTATTGGAAATCAAAACATCATGATTATTCTAAAGCAAAGCAACAAATTCATCTTTTTGTAATTAAGTTAGGTTTAAGAAAAAAAAGGGAGAACACGATCTTGGTTTTGCCTTAACTGGGGTATTTTTGTTTTAATTCAGTTCATCTAAAAATGTGCACTTATTATTTTTATTAAGTAATAAATGATCATAATTTAAAGTCAGATCTTTTTATACAGCTTGTAGTGATAAAAGTACCTCAGGTCTCACTCCCAGAGGCTGCTACTTACAGCACTTACAATTTGGACTTTTAGAATTAATAGAATTCTGAAACTCTTCCCAAAATAATTAAACACTATAGATAATCAATAAGTTCTATTTCCCCCACTCAAATATCCCTTTTTGAGTATGGACCATTTTTTGTCCCAGGACATTCCTTCCAATCAATCACCCTGACATGCCTGTTCCTCATCTACATTCCTCATCCCCTGAATCCTGAATTCCTCTTTCTTGGTTTACAAACTTTATTTTGGTGGTCCACATGCTCCAGTAGCTTCCTGAGCAATAGTCGATAAGACGTACAGTTGTTGTTGTTTATATACTTTAGTCTCCTTGAGTAGAGAGTCTTATTTTAGGTAAGAAATTATTTTCACTCAGAATTTCAAAGGCATCCCTCTATTGTCAGCACCTAACATAGTGCCTGGTACAGAGTAGGTATTCAATAAATCATTGTTGAATGAATTATTTTCTAGCTTAACAGTATTGGTATTTTGAAAAGTCCAACACCATATGCCATTCTAATGATTACTCCTTCATATAATACCTTGCTTTTCTGTTTGGAAACTTTCAGGATCTTCCCTTTATCTCTAGAGATATTTTTACAGTGATGTGCACTGGTATAGATTTTTTAAAAACTTATTCTGCTATACATTCATAGAGCCTTTTTATATAGAGATCTATGGATTTGTTTTATTATGGAAAATTATTATATCATCTTTTTTTTTTTTTGGTCATTTCCCTTTCTCCATTCCTTTACTCTCTATTACTATAACTTTTAGTAGTCGAATATTGAATTTCTTGAATAGATTGCCAATTTTTTATTCTTTTTTGTCAAAATTTTTGTTATTTTAACTTTTAATTCTTTGTAGGCAATATCTTCCATTTTATCTTTCAATCCTCTGTTGTATTTTTAAAACACTTCTATCAGTTTTCAAACGACCAAGAACTCTTTCATTTTAGATGTCAACTAAGTGGTAGATCACATGAGTCTAAAGTTCTGGAGCAACATCTGGTCTGGGGATATACATTTGGGAGTTGTCCAAATAGATGGAGCTTAAAATCACGAGACTAGATGGGATCACCAAGGAAGGGAATGGAGACAGAGAAGAGAAATCCAAGTACTAAGGTGTTCCAACTTTCAGAGGTCATTTTGATGATGAAGAACCAAGATAGGGAACAGGCCAATGAGCAAAGGGGAAGGAACACACAAGTGTGTGATGTCCTGGAAATCAAGGGAGAAAGTGTTACATGGCCAAAGGGTATGACTATCTGTGACAAATGCCACTCATAAGCCAAATGAAATGAGAATTGAGAATTGACTACTGGATTTAGCAATGAAGAGGTCATTGAGTCATGGGTGTTCTCGAAAACATGCCATTTAAATACAGCAGGGAGGGCAAAAGCCTGAGTGCAGCAAGATCAGGAATGAATAGGAGGATGTATATTATAGCAGAGATTACAGTCAACTCCTTTTGCCATGTAGGAGAGTAGAAATGGATCTCTGGAGGGTGGAGGGTAAACTGGTGTTCACAGAGGTTTTTCTGGAAGAGTGGGGAAACTAATGGTTCCCGGAGAATGGCAGCTTTTCCATCAAAAGCTGTGGAAACTCAATGACTTTCAGGTATGAAGAGTTTTAAGAGATGAGATAGAGCATAATATTTAGGTGATATGAACTTTTCATCAAAAAATATAATATTTACCAAAATAATTGTACCTGTAGTCGTGATTTTGCTGAGTACTATCAAGCTAATACAAAATAGAGAGTGAATTTTGATATCTTTGCATGTGATGTGTTTTTCATTAAACTCAACTACTATTAATCAGTAGTTAATTATCCTAACTTTTCACTCAAGACATCTTTCACAAGTTTCTGCTACAAAATGCTTTCAGGTATTGAGTGGGCAATTTCTTATTTGATAAAGCCTTGCCTTGAGTATGCATTGAGTGCAGTTCCTATATGGGTGTGAGCCACCTCCTTTTTACTAAATAATACTCCTCAGACCACTATTCAACTCCTTCAGTCTTCAACCTTGACTTTGCAAGATCAGCAACAAAAGATGCTAGTTATCTCCTTAGGGATATGCATACCCAGGTTGTGATGATTTCTTTCTTTTTATTTTTGAGGAAAGCCCTTCACTGTGCTTTTTTTTTTTTTTTTTTTTTCTTTTGGCCACATGGCACGGCATGTGGGATCTTAGTTCCCCACCAGGGATTGAACCCGCGCTCCTGCATTGGAAGGCAGAGTCTTAACCACTGGACCACTGGGGAAGTCCCCCTGCACTGTGCTTTGTATACCATTTTATTTTAACTGGGAGAACCTGCTTGTTAAAAGAGCCAACTTTTCTTTTATGGAAAACTTTAAGGCTTAGAGTTAACATAGCAGAACCATTCTTTTTTAATTTAATTGTTTTTTAGTTTTTTTTTTTAATTGAGTGAAAGATTCTTTAAATTCTATAGTGCTTTACAACTTTCAAAAGTTTTACAAACATGATTTCATATAATCCTATAAGAACCCTTCTTCCCCCATATCCCTATATTGCCCCTCCCTCCTCCCTCTCCCCACTGGTAACCACTAGTATGTTCTCTGTATCTGTGAGTCTGCTTCTTTTTTGTTTTATTCACTAGTTTATTGTGTTCTTTAGAATCCACATATGAGTGATATTATATAGTATTTTTCTTTCTCTGTCTGACTTATTTCACTTAGCAGAATGCCTTCCACGTCCATCCATGTTGCTGCAAATCGCAAACTTTCATTCTTTTTTATGACTGAGTAGTATTCCATTCTATATATACACCACATCTTCTTTATTAATTCATCTGTTGTTGGACACTTAGGTTGCTTACATAACTTGGCAATTGTAAATAATGCCAGCAGGACCATTTTTAAACTGAGCCCTCCTTTCATAGCGAAGACCCCAGGAGAATGTGGTAACAGGTATGAAAGGAGTACAATATTGGGCAAGTTAATGAAAGTCTCTGAGCATCAGGTTCCCCTGATCCCAAGGCCTCCTGCCTTTTCTGTCTGTGTACTTTGTCTCAGTGAGCCCTTTGTTTTAGTATGTGGCAATCCTCAGAGTGTTCACAGGCTTGTATCTCTGCCAGTTTTCCTCTGAGATCCAACTCTCCCTAGCATACATTTAAAATACTTTAAAGTCTTCTCTTAACATGATCTGCAAAGCCTCACATGATTGGCCCCTGCATACTCTTTTAGCCCCATCCTGCACAAGATTTGGAAATTATATAGTGGTCCCATACTCTCCTCTGGAGAGCCTTCCTAGGTGCACTGGCTTGCTGTTTTTGGCTATTAGTTGCCAAAGTGGGGTTCTGGCACTCATTTTTATTTCAACTAGTAATTGAAAAGAAGCAACACCATATCAGCCTGCTTTCTAGTTGTAACAATGTTCCATGTGGTTGTCAAACACCACAAAAAAATAGTATTACTTCACACAGGTATTCTTTCCCACATGTAACAAACTTGTACTAAATCTTTGTCAGAAAGTATTTCAAATACCAGTTTGTGAAACATCAGTGGTTGTGTACAAATAATAGAACACCCTAACTGCCTGACAGATTCAATACTAGGGAGAACACTGAGAAAGGCTTTTCTTCCTGCCTTTCCTCTTCTCAGGGCATAAACTCTCAAGCCCATAAGACAATCACCTATTCTGGAGATCCTTTCATTCTAAATGGATTATTTTGTAGTCATTTCCTAGAGCTGTGGTAAGAAAAAGTACCATAAACAAGATGGCTTAAAGTAACAGAAATTTATTGTCTCACAGTTCTGAAGGCCAGAAGACTGAAATCAAGGTGTCACCAAGGCCATCCTCTCTCTGAAACCTGTAGGGGAGACTCTTCCCCTGCCTCTTTCTAATTCTGGTAGCTTGTCAGAAATCCAGGGCATCCCTTGGCTTGCAGCTGCAGCACTTCAGTCTCTGCCTCCATCATGACATGGAGATGGGCAGGATGGTAGAATTCTTTAGATATGGAATAAGCCAACCAGGATAGTAAATGGACTTAAAAGAAAACCAATGCAACCTTTTTCTTTCTGGTACTAAAAACAACTAAACTTCTTGGATAAGATGTAAAATAACTCTTAAAAGGATCAATGAGTTGACCAGAGAGTAAGGAATTATTAGTCTAAGGACTAGGAACTAAGTGGACCACTGCAGCTGGATATTACTCTGAGGATATTTAAATTAACTTACACTAGATTACCATGAACATTACTTTTTATGATCTCACATGGATGAAAAAAGAGACAAAGTCAAAGTTCCACCCATGTTGAAAATTCTGATAGCTTCACCCTCCCTGTACATCTGAGACCCCCAAATGGCAACACTCTCAATGTAAAAGTAAATTGGGGAAATTACATCCCCAATCATGGGCCTAAAAGGAAAGTGGACCCTTTCAAACATAGGAGCAGAATGGGAGGGCAGAGGAAACTGTTGAGAGTTAAAACCACAAACCAAGAGAATACTTAAATACACAACATGTGGGTGGTCAAAAATCTGAAACTGAGAATTTAATTTAGAGAGATCCCAAATTGTTGTTGTCCCACCTGGCAGAAGGAAATGCAAATCTCTTCAAGAACCCATTGTCTTGCCAGTCCCCAATGACTTTCCACAATAAACCCTAAGGCAATTAAGAAGTCCACAATCAAAAATAACTAAAAGCACCATGAGGAAGAACCAGCAGAAACAAACTCTCAAGAATTTTAAGGACAATGGAATATCAGACACAATTTACAAAATATGTTTAATCTCTTATAATAAATTAAAACCAAGTTTGAAAATGTGCATAGGGTATAAGGAACTACAGCAAATGACAAAGCACCTTTGAAAAATAACCAAAGAAAATATCTAGAAATAAAGGATATAATTGGAATAAAAATGTCAAAGGACATTTTTAACAGAAAATGCTCTGGGCTTTCCTGGTGGTGCAGTGGTTAAGAATCCGCCTGCCAGTGCAGGGTACACGGGTTCAAGCCCTGGTCTGCGAAAATCCCACAAGCGGCGGAGCAACTAAGCCCGTGCGCCACAACTACTGAGCCTGCGCTCTAGAGCCCGCGAGCCACAACTACTGAAGCTCGCGCGCCTAGAGCCTGTGCTCTGCAGCAAGAGAAGCCACCGCAGTGAGAAGCCTGCGCAACCGCAATGTAAAGTAGTCCCCCCAGCCCCCCTCCCTCCAAGGGGCGAAGAAACAAAGACCCAATGCAGCCAAAAATAAATACCAAATTTATAAAAGAAAATGCTCTGACAAAAGAAAGATTTAGTGAGTTGAAGATTAGAGCTGAAAAAAATTAGCCAGAATACAGCACAAAGAGGCAAAGAGATAAAATGTATGAAGGATAGGTTAAGAGGCATTGTGAGAACCCGTGAAAAGTCTAACATTTGTCAAATTGGAGTGTAAAAAGGAGAAGAGAGTGTAGAGTAGAGGCAATATTTGAAGACAAATGGCCAGGAATCTTCCAAAATTGATGAAGGAGGGATCTCAGCATCAGATTCAAGAATCTAAACAAACCCCAAGCAGATTAAATGAGAAGAAATCCACACTTTGACAAATTTTAGTGAAACCAAAGATCATGGATAACAAAGCATAGATCAGTTAAAAAGCGTGTAAGAAAAAACATGTAGTATATCTGAACATCTGCCAGCAATAACTGTTAAGGAGTGAACGAACCTGAACGAGAACCTCATAAAATACGAATCGCAAATGGCCAAAATAACACATGAAAAGATGCTTAGTCTCATGGGAAATACAAATTAAAATCAAATTAACATACCATTATATTTCCACCAGATTAGGGAAAAAAACTAAAACTCCGACAATACCAAGGAATATCAAGGATGTAGAAAAATGAGAACGCTCGTACATTGCTGGTGGGAGTGTAAATTGACATGATCAATTTGGAAATAGTTTGGCATTACCTGTGAATATGAAAATATGTATAATCTATAATCCAGCAATTCTACTAGTGGGCAAATACCCTAGAATTTTACCTAGTAAATACACATATGCACTATTTACGTGGACCAGGATTCTCATAGAAACATTCTGCTGTAATAATTAAGAATTGGAAAAAACCCAATATCCATCAACATTCAAAGCAATAGTGTGCAAGGGTTCCCTTTTCTCCACATCCTTGTCAGCATTTGTTTTCTGTCTTTTTGATGATAGCCTTCCTGACAGGTGTGAGGTGATATCTTATTGTGGTTTTGATTTCTATTTCCCTGATAATTATTGATACTGAGCACCTTTCCATGTACCTATGGGCCATCTGTATGTCTTTGGAAAAATACACATTCAGATTCTTTGCCCATTTTTTAATTGGGTTACAATAAAGCAGTTAACCTTTTCAGGTTACTGCTCTGCTTCAGATTTGGGAGACCTAAGGTCACCGCGAATTTTTCTTGCTCTGAGATGAGGGGCTGAAGAGTATCGTAATGTTCAAAGAATCAACCTGCATTCTTTAAGATGGGATGTTAGTTATAACTGTCATATTTTCACTTCTCAAATATGCTATGAGAATTATATTAAATTTTATCTGGGATCACCAAATGCAAACAACATAAATTTGTACCTAAGAGTATTTTGTAGCTATAGGAATGTTTTTCTCATTTATTATAGAGTTAAGTCCCAAATTCAAAGTCTTAGAACTCAGGAAATTCCTAATTAAATTTCTCATAGTAGTAATGTCCCTTGAATACTTTTGATCATTTTTTTGGAAATAAAGAAAAGAGCCTCAAGTTTCCTGGCCTTGAGGTAGATGCAAGCCCCCCAAAATACATTTTATTTTACCTTTTAAACTTTATTATTAGGTAAGGGCAGGAGGCCTCCTTTAGATCTTGCCACTATTCTGCTCAAAATTCTCCAATAACTTACTATCTCATTCAGAGTAAAATCCAAGCTCCTTGCAGGGCTTGGAAAGCCGGCCCTACTTGACCTCACTCCTGGTCACCTCACTGACATCCTGTCCCCCTCCCCTTTCCCCTCTTTCTTCACTCTATGTGTGTTCGTCTCTCAGGGCTCTTGCCTTTGCTTTCCCTTGGCTGGGAATACTTCTGCTCTACTGTACCATGTGGCTCCCTCCTGCCCCATTTTTTAGGTCTTTGTTCCTCTTTAGGGAAATCTTCTCTGACGATCCTACTATAAATCACAGTACTCCTCTCCTAACACACATTCCTTTTACCCATTCCATGCTTTATTTTTATGCATAGCATTTTGAACACGACACTTAAATATTTTACCTTTCAAGATAAGTAGGCAATTGTCTTCATTAAAATCTGAGCTTCATGAGAGTAGGTACTTTAGCTATTTTTTTTTCTCATGGCTATGACCCAGTACCCAGAACACTGCCCATAGTAGGTGATCAGTAACTTAATCATTGGGTAAATGAACGCCTAATGGTGTTGTCCCAGTCATCAAGACCCCTTGCTGAGTTTGTTCATCCAGTTGGAACTTCGGCTATTGGCTTATGTACTAATGCATCCATTGCTAAATTGTGGGGTCTTTGGCAGGGCCTCTGATTTCAAAGTCTGAGTAATCTGTGCCAGCCTTGTTCTGACACCAGACCTTTTGGTTCTGTCAACTTCGTTGATGCCTCCTTTTTCAACTACCCCTAACCTCTTCTAGAACTCAGGGGAACCTCCTTCCGAAATTACTCCTGGTTGTGAATGAGGAGCTTGAGACTAGCCTCTCAGGCTTTTTCTGTGCCTAAGCAGAAGCCAAAATGGCATTTGTGTTCTTCTCTGGCTGTCCCAGGATGGTGCAAGGCAATCATTGTAGCTGGTTCTTCGCAGAGTTCAAGTGGGAATATGGTTATATGCCACTCTGCTTCGTGATTCTTAAAACTATGAGGTTGGTTTCTGGCACCTCATTTCCTTCTTGATGCTCCCGTGTGTAACCTGTGTTCCTCATTATCATTCTTCAGATATTAACCAGTAAATGGACGATTCCTCCTGTTGTTTAGAAGGAAAAAAAGGAATTGTTGTTGTCGTTGTGTTTTATTTTAAAAGACTGGAAAAAGAATCTTCAGATATGATTGATTATATAAGCTTTTTAACAGGGCCCAGTATAAGAGGTCACATAATCAACCACTTCAGTACTGGTTGCTTCTTAATGTACTTTCTACTGTAGCATTTATGCTTGCAGAGCAGCCTCATAAAGGTAAGGCTTACAACCAAATAATTTGCTATGATAAACTTAATTTTCAACACTGGCCTACTACTGACCAATTTATTTATGAAGTGAGGGTTCAGAATTTAATTCAAATTATTGGCATTAAACTGCTCTTTTTTTTTTTTAACATCTTTATTGGAGTATAATTGCTTTACATTGTTGTGTTAGTTTCTGCTTTATAACAAAGTGAATAGCTATATGTATACATATATCCCCATATCCCCTCCCTCTTGTGTTTCCCTCCCACCCTCCCTATCCCACTCCTCTAGGTGGTCACAAAGCACCGAGCTGATCTCCCTGTGCTATGTGGCTGCTTCCCAATAGCTGTTTTACATTTGATAGTGTATATATGTCAATGCCACTCTCTCACTATGTCCCAGCTTACCCTTCCCCCTCCCCGGTCCTCAAGTCCATTCTCTACGTCTGCATCGTTATTCCTGTCCTGCCCCTAGGTTCTTCAGAACCATTTTTTTTTTTAGATTCCATATATGTTAGCATACGGTATTTGTTTTTTCTTTCTGACTTATTTCACTTTGTATGACAGACTCTAGGTCCATCTACCTCACTACAAATGACTCAATTTCCTTTCTTTTTATGGCTAAGTAATATTCCATTGTATATATGTGCCACATCTTCTTTATCCATTCATCTGTCGATGGACACTTAGGTTGCTTCCATGTCCTGGCTATTGTAAATAGTGCTGCAGTGAACATTGTGGTACATGACTCTTTTTGAATTATGGTTTTCTCAGGATATATGCCCAGTAGTGGGATTGCTGGGTCATAAGGTAGTTCTATTTTTAGTTTTTTAAGGAACCTCCATACTGTTCTCCATAGTGGCTGTATCAATTTACATTTCCACAAACAGTGCAAGAGGGTTCCATTTTCTCCACACCCTCTCCAGCATTTATTATTTGTAGATTTTTGATGATGGCCATTCTGACTGGTGTGAGGTGGTACTTCATTGTAGTTTTTTTTTTTTTTTTTTTTTTTTTTATTTTATTTTTTTTTATTTTTATTTATTTTTTTTTTAACATCTTTATTGAAGTATAATTGCCTTACAATGGTGTGTTAGCTTCTGCTTTATAACAAAGTCAATCAGTTATACATATACAATATGTTCCCATTTCTCTTCCCTCTTGCATCTCCCTCCCTCCCACCCTCCCCATCCCATCCCTCTAGATGGTCACAAAGCACCGAGCTGATCTCCCTGTGCTATGCGGCTGCTTCCCACTAGTTATCTATTTTACATTTGGTAGTGTATATATGTCCATGACACTCTCTTACCCTGTCACATCTCACCCCACCCCCTCCCCATATCCTCAAGTCCATTCTCTAGTAGGTCTGTGTCTTTATTCCCGTCTTGCCACTAGGTTCTTCATGGCCTTTTTTTTTTTTTTTTTTTTCCCCTTAGATTCCGTATATATGTGTTAGCATACTGTATTTGTTTTTCTCTTTCTGACTTACTTCACTCTGTATGACAGACTCTAACTCCATCCACCTCATTACAAATACCTCCATTTCATTTCTTTTTATGGCTGAGTAATATTCCATTGTATATATGTGCCACATCTTCTTTATCCATTCATCTGTCGATGGACATTTAGATTGCTTCCATGTCCTGGCTATTGTAAATAGAGCTGCAATGAACATTTTG
Organism: Balaenoptera physalus; assembly: GCF_965194825.1. Taxonomy (NCBI): domain Eukaryota; kingdom Metazoa; phylum Chordata; class Mammalia; order Artiodactyla; family Balaenopteridae; genus Balaenoptera; species Balaenoptera physalus. Next base: position 70,731,636 of record NC_138890.1, on the reverse strand, counting down.
GTACATGACTCTTTTTGACCTATGGTTTTCTCAGGGTATATGCCCAGTAGTGGGATTGCTGGGTCGTATGGTAGTTCTATTTGTAGTTTTTTAAGGAACCTCCATACTGTTCTCCATAGTGGCTGTATCAATTTACATTCCCACCAACAGTGCAAGAGTGTTCCCTTTCCTCCACACCCTCTCCAGCATTTATTGTTTCTAGATTTTTTGATGATGGCCATTCTGACCGGTGTGAGATGATATCTCATTGTAGTTTTGATTTGCATTTCTCTAATGATTAATGATGTTGAGCATTCTTTCATGTGTCTGTAGGCCATCTGTATATCTTCTTTGGAGAAATGTCTATTTAGGTCTTCGGCCCATTTTTGGATTGGGTTGTTCGTTTTTTTGTTATTGAGCTGCATGAGCTGCTTATAAATCTTGGAGATTAATCCTTTGTCAGTTGCTTCATTTGCAAATATTTTCTCCCATTCTGATGGTTGTCTTTTGGTCTTGTTTATGGTTTCCTTTGCTGTGCAAAAGCTTTTAAGTTTCATTAGGTCCCATTTGTTTATTTGTGTTCTTATTTCCATTTCTCTGGGAGCTGGGTCAAAAAGAATCTTGCTGTGATGTATGTCATAGAGTGTTCTGCCTATGTTTTCCTCTAAGAGTTTGATAGTGTCTGCCCTTACACTTAGGTCTTTAATCCATTTTGAGTTTATTTTTGTGCATGGTGTCAGGGAGTGTTCTATTTTCATACTTTTACATGTACCTGTCCAATTTTCCCAGCACCACTTATTGAAGAGGCTGTCTTTTCTCCACTGTATATGCTTGCCTCCTTTATCAAAAATAAGGTGCCCATATGTGTGTGGGTTTATCTCTGGGCTTTCTATCCTGTTCCATTGATCTATATTTCTGTTTTTGTGCCAGTACCAAACTGTCTTGATTACTGAAGCTTTGTAATATAGTCTGAAGTCAGGGAGCCTGATTCCCCCAGCTCCATTTTTCGTTCTCAAGATTGCTTTGGCTATTCGGGGTCTTTTGTGTTTCCATACAAATTGTGAAATTTTTTGTTCTAGTTCTGTGAAAAATGCCAGTGGTAGTTTGATAGGGATTGCATTGAATCTGTAGATTGCTTTGGGTAGTAGAGTCATTTTCACAATGTTGATTCTTCCAATCCAGGAACATGGTATATCTCTCCATCTATTTGTATCATCTTTAATTTCTTTCATCAGTGTCTTATAATTTTCTGCATACAGGTCTTTTGTCTCCTTAGGTAGGCTTATTCCTAGATATTTTATTCTTTTTGTTACAATGGTAAATGGGAGTGTTTTCTTAATTTCACTTTCAGATTTTTCGTCATTAGTGTATAGAAATGCAAGAGATTTCTGTGCATTAATTTTGTATCCTGCTACTTTACCAAATTCATTGATTAGCTCTAGGAGTTTTCTGGTAGCATCTTTAGGATTCTCTATGTATAGTATCATGTCATCTGCAAATAGTGACAGCTTTACTTCTTCTTTTCCGATTTGGATTCCTTTTATTTCTTTGTCTTCTCTGATTGCTGTGGCTAACACTTCCAAAACTATGTTGAATAATAGTGGTGAGAGTGGGCAACCTTGTCTTGTTCCTGATCTTAGTGGAAATGGTTTCAGTTTTTCACCATTGAGGACAATGTTGGCTGTGGGTTTGTCATATATGGCCTTTATTATGTTGAGGAAAGTTCCCTCTATGCCTACTTTCTGCAGGGCTTTTATCATAAATGGGTGTTGAATTTTGTCGAAAGCTTTCTCTGCATCTATTGAGATGATCATATGGTTTTTCTCCTTCAGTTTGTTAATATGATGTATCACATTGATTGATTTGCGTATATTGAAGAATCCTTGCATTCCTGGGATAAACCCCACTTGATCATGGTGTATGATCCTTTTAATGTGCTGTTGGATTCTGTTTGCTAGTATTTTGTTGAGGATTTTTGCATCTATGTTCATCAGTGATATTGGCCTGTAGTTTTCTTTCTTTGTGACATCTTTGTCTGGTTTTGGTATCAGGGTGATGGTGGCCTCGTAGAATGAGTTTGGGAGTGTTCCTCCCTCTGCAATATTTTGGAAGAGTTTGAGAAGGATAGGTGTTAGCTCTTCTCTAAATGTTTGATAGAATTCACCTGTGAAGCCATCTGGTCCTGGGCTTTTGTTTGTTGGAAGGTTTTTAATCACAGTTTCAATTTCAGTGCTTGTGATTGGTCTGTTCATATTTTCTATTTCTTCCTGGTTCAGTCTCGGCAGTTTGTGCCTTTCTAAGAATCTGTCCATTTCTTCCAGGTTGTCCATTTTATTGGCATAGAGTTGCTTGTAGTAATCTCTCATGATCTTTTGTATTTCTGCAGTGTCAGTGGTTACTTCTCCTTTTTCATTTCTAATTCTATTGATCTGAGTCTTCTCCTTTTTTCTCTTGATGAGTCTGGCTAATGGTTTATCAATTTTGTTTATCTTCTCAAAGAACCAGCTTTTAGTTTCATTGATTTTTGCTATTGTTTCCTTCATTTCTTTTTCATTTATTTCTGACCTGATCTTTATAATTTCTTTCCTTCTGCTGGCTTTGGGGTTTTTTTGTTCTTCTTTCTCTAATTGCTTTAGGTGCAAGGTTAGGTTGTTTATTCGAGATGTTTCCTGTTTCTTGAGGTAGGCTTGTATTGCTATAAACTTCCCTCTTAGCACTGCTTTTGCTGCGTCCCATAGGTTTTGGGTCGTCGTATCTCCATTGTCATTTGTTTCTAGGTATTTTTTGAATTCCCCTTTGATTTCTTCAGTGATCACTTCGTTATTAAGTAATGTATTGTGTAGCCTCCATGTGTTTGTATTTTTTACAGGTCTTTTCCTGTAATTGATATCTAGTCTCATAGCGTTGTGGTCGGAAAAGATACTTGATACGATTTCAATTTTCTTAAATTTACCAAGGCTTGATTTGTGACCCAAGATATGATCTATCCTGGAGAATGTTCCATGAGCACTTGAGAAAAATGTGTATTCTGTTGTTTTTGGATGGAATGTCCTATAAATATCAATTAAGTCTATCTTGTTTAATGTATCATTTAAAGCTTGTGTTTCCTTATTTATTTTCATTTTGGATGATCTGTCCATTGGTGAGAGTGGGGTGTTAAAGTCCCCTACTATGATTGTGTTGCTGTCGATTTCCCCTTTTATGGCTGTTAGTATTTGCCTTATGTATTGAGGTGCTCCTATGTTGGGTGCATAAATATTTACAATTGTTATACCTTCCTCTTGTATCGATCCCTTGATCATTATATAGTGTCCTTCTTTGTCTCTTGTAATAGTCTTTATTTTAAAGTCTATTTTGTCTGATATGAGAATTGCTACTCCAGCTTTCTTTTGATTTCCATTTGCATGGAATATCTTTTTCCATCCCCTCACTTTCAGTCTATATGTGTCTCTAGGTCTGAAGTGGGTCTCTTGTAGACAGCATATATATGGGTCTTGTTTTTGTATCCATTCAGCCAGCCTGTGTCTTTTGGTGGGAGCATTTAATCCATTTACATTCAAGGTAATTATCGATATGTATGTTCCTATTCCCATTTTCTTAAATGTTTTGGGTTTGTTATTGTAGGTGTTTTCCTTCTCTTGTGTTTCTTGCCTAGAGAAGTTCCTTTAGCATTTGTTGTAAAGCTGGTTTGGTGGTGCTGAACTCTCTCAGCTTTTGCTTGTCTGTAAAGGTTTTAATTTCTCCATCGAATCTGAATGAGATCCTTGCTGGGTAGTGTAATCTTGGTTGCAGGTTTTTCTCCTTCATCACTTTAAGTATATCCTGCCACTCCCTTCTGGCTTGCAGAGTTTCTGCTGAAAGATCAGATGTTAACCTTATGGGGATTCCCTTGTGTGTTATTTGTTTTTTTTCCCTTGCTGCCTTTAATATGTTTTCCTTATATTTAATTTTTGACAGTTTGATTAATATGTGTCTTGGTGTGTTTCTCCTTGGGTTTATCCTGTATGGGACTCTCTGTGCTTCCAGGACTTGATTAACTATTTCCTTTCCCATATTAGGGAAGTTTTCAACTATAATCTCTTCAAATATCTTCTCAGTCCCTTTCTTTTTCTCTTCTTCTTCTGGGACCCCTATAATTCGAATGTTGGCGCGTTTAATGTTGTCCCAGAGGTCTCTGAGACTGTCCTCAGTTCTTTTCATTCTTTTTTCTTTATCCTGCTCTGCAGTAGTTATTTCCACCATTTTATCTTCCAGGTCACTTATCCTTTCTTCTGCCTCAGTTATTCTGCTATTGATCCCATCTAGAGTATTTTTAATTTCATTTATTGTGGTTTTCATCATTGCTTGGTTCCTCTTTAGTTCTTCTACGTCCTTGTTAAATGTTTCTTGCATTTTGTCTATTCTATTTCCAAGATTTTGGATCATCCTTACTATCATTATTCTGAATTCTTTTTCAGGTAGACTACCTATTTCCTCTTCATTTGTTAAGTCTGGTATGTTCTGACCCTGCTCCTTCATCTGCTGTGTGTTTTTCTGTCGTCTCATTTTGCTTATCTTACTGTGTTTGGGGTCTTCTTTTCACAGGCTGCTGGTTCGTAGTTCCTGTTGTTTTTGGTATCTGTCCCCAGTGGCTAAGGTTGGTTCAGTGGGTTGTGTAGGCTTCCTGGTGGAGGGAACTAGTGCCTGAGCTCTGGTGGATGAGGTTGGCTCTTGTCTTTCTGGTGGGCACGTCCACGTCTGGTGGTGTATTTTGGGGTGTCTGTGGCCTTCTTATGATTTTAGGCAGCCTCTCTGCTAATGGATGGGGCTGTGTTCCTGTCTTGCTAGTTGTTTGGCATATGGTGTCCAGCACTGTAGCTTGTTGGTCGTTGAGTGAAGCTGGGTCTTGATGTTGAGATGGAGATCTCTGAGAGATTTTTGCCGTTTGGTATTACGTGAAGCTGGGAGGTCTCTTGTGGACCAGTGTCCTGAAGTTGGCTCTCCCACCTCAGAGGCACGGCCCTGATGCCTGGCTGGAGCACCAAGAGCCTTTCGTCCACACGGCTCAGAGTAAAAGGGAGAAAAAATAGAAAGAAAGAAAGAAAGAAAGAAAGAGGCTATAATATAGTGAAGTAAAATAAAGCTATTGTAAAGCAAAGCTATACAGACAAAATCGCACCCAGAAGCATATACATATACACTCACAAATAAAGGAAAAGGGGAAAAATTAATATATCCTGCTCCCAAAGTCCACCTCCTGAATTTGGGATGATTCGTTGTCTATTCAGGTATTCACCAGATGCAGGCACATCAAGTTGTTTGTGGAGTTTTAATCCGCTGCTTCTAAGGCTGCTGGGAGAGATTTCCCCTTATCTTCCCTGTTCGCACAGTTCCTGGGGTTCAGCTTTGGATTTGGACCCGCCTCTGCGTGTAGGTCGCCTGAGGGCGTCTATTCCCCGCACAGACAGGACGGGGTTAAAGGAGCAGCTGCTTCGGGGGCTCTGGCTCCCTCAGGCCGCGGGGAGGGAGGTGTACAGAGGAGGCGGGGTGAGCCTGCGGCGGCCGAGGCCGGCGTGACGTTGCACCAGCCTGAGGCGGGCAGTGCGTTCTCCCGGGGAACTTGTCCCCGGATCACGGGACCCTGGCAGTGGCGGGCTGCACAGGCTCCCGGGAGGGGCGATGTGGAGAGTGACTTGTGCTCACACACAGGCTTTTTGGAGGCGGCAGCAGCAGCCCCAGCGTCTCACACCCGTCTCTGGGGTCCGTGCTGATCGCCGCGGCTCACGCCTTTCTCTGGAGTTCGTTTAGGCGGCGCTCTGAATCCCCTCTCCTTGCGCGCCGCGAAACAAAGAGGCAAGAAAAAGTCTCTTGCCTCTTCGGCAGCTGCAGACTTTTTCCCGGTCTCCCTACCAGCCAGCTGTGGTGCGCTAACCCCTTCAGGCTGTGTTCACGCCGCCAGCCCCAGTCCTCTCCCTGCGATCCAACCGAAACCGAAACCCGAGCCTCAGCTCCCAGCCCTGCCCGCCGAGCAGACAAGCCTCTCGGGCTGGTGAGTGCTGCTCCGCGCCGAGCCTCTGTGCGGGAGTCTCTCCGTTTTTTTCCTCTGCGCCCCTGTTGCTGTGGGGTCTGCGGTGATCGCCGCGGCTCGCGCCCTTCTCTGGAGTTCGTTTAGGCGGCGCTCTGAATCCCCTCTCCTTGCGCGCCGCGAAACAAAGAGGCAAGAAAAAGTCCCTTGCCTCTTCGGCAGCTGCAGACTTTTTCCCGGTCTCCCTCCCAGCCAGCTGTTGTGCGCTAATCCCTTCAGGCTGTGTTCACGCTGCCAGCCTCAGTCCTCTCCCTGCGATCCGACCGAAGCCGAGCCTCAGCTCCCAGCCCCGCCCGCCCCGGCGGGGGAGCAGACAAGCCTCTCGGGCTGGAGAGTGCTGCTCGGCGCCGAGCCTCTGTGCGGGAATCTCTCCGTTTTTCCCTCTGCGCCCCTGTTGCTGTGGGATCCGCGTTGGTAGCTGCGGCTCGCGCCCGTCTCTGAAGTTCGTTTAGGCAGCGCTCTGAATCCCCTCTCCTCGCGCACCAGGAAACAAAGAGGGAAGAAAAAGTCTCTTGCCTCTTCGGCAGCTGCAGACTTTTTCCCGGACTCCCTCTTGGCTAGCTGTGGTGCACTAACGCCTTCAGGCTGTGTTCACGCCGCCAACCCCAGTCCTCTCCCTGCGATCCGACCTCAGAAGCCAGAGCCTCAGCTCCCAGCCCCGCCCGCCCCGGCGGGTGAGCAGACAAGCCTCTCGGGCTGGAGAGTGCTGCTCGGCGCCGAGCCTCCGTGCGGGAACCTCTCCGCTTTGCCCTCCGCACCCCTGTGGCTGCGCTCTCCTCCGTGGCTCCGAAGCTTCCCCCCTCTGCCACCCGCAGTCTCCGCCCGCGAAGGGGCTTCCTAGTGCGTGGAAATCTTTCCTCCTTCACGGCTCCCTCCCACTAGTGCAGGTGCCGTCCCTATTCTTTTGTCTCTGTTATTTCTTTTTTCTTTTGCCCTACCCAAGTACGGGGGGAGTTTCTTGCCTTTTTGGAGGTCGGACGTTTTCTGCCAGCGTTCAGTGGGTGTTCTGTAGGAGCAGTTCCACGTGTAGATGTATTTCTACTGTATCTGTGGGAAGGAAGGTGATCTCCGCGTCTTACTCTTCCGCCATCTTCCCGAGGACCCAGGTGAGCCCTTCATTGTAGTTTTGATTTGCATTTCTCTAATGATTAGTGACGTTGAACGTCCTTAACATGTGTTTGCTGGCAATCTGTATACCTTCCTTGGAGAAATGACTATTTAGGTCTTCTGTCCATTTTTGGATTGGGTTGTTTGTTCTTTTTGATACTGAGCTGCATGAGCTGCTTGTAAATTTTGGAGATTAATCCTTTGTCAGTTGCTTCCTTTGCAAATATTTTCTTCCATTCTGAGGGTTGTCTTTTCGCCTTCTTTATGGTTTCCTTTGCTGTGTAAAAACTTTTAAGTTTCATTAGGTCCCATTTGTTTATTTTTGTTTTTATTTCCATTTCTCTAGGAGGTGGGTCAAAAAGGATCTTGCTGTGATTGATATCATAGAGTGTACTGCCTAGGTTTTCCTCTAAGAGTCTTACAGTGTCTGGCCTTACATTTAGGTCTTTAATCTATTTTGAGTTTATTTTTGTGTATGGTGTTAGGGAGTATTCTAATTTCATTCTTTTACATGTAGCTGTCCAGTTTTCCCAGCACCACTTATTGAAGAGGTTGTCTTTTCTCCATTGTATATTCTTGCCTCCTTTATCAAAGATAAGGTGACCATATGTGCATGGGTTTATCTCTGGACTTTCTATCTTGTTCCATTGATCTATATTTCTGTTTTTGTGCCAGTACCATACTGTCTTGATTACTGTAGCTTTGTAGTATGGTCTGAAGTCAGGGAGCCTGATTCCTCCAGCTCCGTTTTTCTTTCTCAAGATTGCTTTGGCTATTCGGGGTCTTTTGTGTTTCCATACAAATTGTGCAATTTTTTATTCTAGTTCTGTGAAAAACGCCATTGGTAGTTTGATAGGGATTGCATTAAATCTGTAGATTGCTTTGGATAGTATAGTCATTTTCACAATATTGATTCTTCCAATCCAAGAATATGGTATACCTCTCCATCTGTTGGTATCATCTTTAATTTCTTTCATCAGTGTCTTATAGTTTTCTGAATACAAGTCTTTTGTCTCCCTAGGCAGGTTTATTCCTACGTATTTTATTCTTTTTGTTGCAATGGTAAATGGGAGTGTTTCCTTAATTTCTCTTTCAGATTTTTCATCATTAGTGTATAAGAATGCAAGAGATTTCTGTGCATTAATTTTGTATCTTGCAACCTTACCAAATTCATTGATTATCTCTAGTAGTTTTCTGGTGGCATCTTTAGGATTCTCTATGTATAGTATCATGTCATCTGCAAACAGTGACAGTTTTACTTCTTATTTTCCAATTTGGATTCCTTTTATTTCTTTTTCATCTCTGATTGCTGTAGCTAAAACTTCCAGAACTATGTTGAGTAATAGTGTTGAGAGTGTTTGTCATATATGGCCTTTATTATGTTGAGGCAGGTTCCCTCTATGCCTACTTTCTGGAGAGTTTTTATCATAAATCAGTGTTGAATTTTGTCAAAAGCTTTTTCTGCATCTATTGAGATCATCATATGGTTTTTATCCTTCAGTTTGTAAATATGGTGTATCACATTGATTGATTTGCATATATTGAAGAATCCTTGCATTCCTGGTATAAAACCCACTTGATCATGGTGTATGATCCTCTTAATGTGCTGTTGGATTCTGTTTGCTAGTATTTTGTTGAGGATTTTTGCATCTATGTTCATCAGTGATATTGGCCTGTACTTTTCTTTTTTTGTGACATCTTTGTCTGGTTTTGGTATCAGGGTGATGATGGCCTCATAGAATGAGTTTGGGAGTGTTCCTCCCTCTGCTATATTTTGGAAGAGTTTGAGAAGGATAGGTCTTAGCTCTTCTCTAAATGTTTGATAGAATTCACCTGTGAAGACATCTGGTCCTGAGTTTTTGTATGCTGGAAGATTTTTAATTACGGTTTCAATTTCATTATTTGTGATAGGTCTGTTTATATTTTCTATTTCTTCCTGGTTCAGTCTCGGAAGGTTGTGCTTTTCTAAGAATTTGTCCATTTCTTCCAGGTTGTCCATTTTATTGGCATATAGTTGCTTGTAGTAATCTCTCATGATCCTCTGTATTTCTGCAGTGTCAGTTGTTACTTTTCCTTTTTCATTTCTAGTTCTATTGATTTGAGTCTTCTCCCTTTTTTTCTTGATGAGTCTGGCCAGTGGTTTATCAATTTTGTTTATCTTCTCAAAGAATCAGCTTTTATTTTTATTGATCTTTTGCTGTTTTCTTCATTTCTTTTTCATTTGTTTCTGATCTGATCTTTATGATTTCTTTCCTTCTGCTAACTTTGGGGTTTTTTTTTTGTTGTTCTTCTTTCTCTAATTGCTTTAGGTGTAAGGTTAGGTTGTTTATTTGAGATTTTTCTTGTTTCTTGAGGTAGGATTGTATTGCTATAAACTTCCCTCTTAGAACTGCTTTTGCTGCGTCCCATAGGTTTTGGGCCATCATGTTTTCATTGTCATTTGTTTCTAGGTATTTTTTGATTTCTCTTTGATTTCTTCAGTGATCTCTTGGTTATTTAGTAGCATATTGTTTCACCTCCATGTGTTTGTATTTTTTTACAGTTTTTTTCTTCTGATTGATATCTAGTCTCATAGCATTGTGGTCACAGAAAATACTTGATACGATTTCAATTTTCTTAATTTACTAACACTTGATTGGGGACCCAAGACATGATCTATCCTGGAGAATGTTACATGAGCACTTGAGAAGAAAGTGTATTCTGTTGTTTTTGGATGGAATGTCCTATAAATATAAATTAAGTGCATCTTGTTTAATGTATCATTTAAAGCTTGTGTTTCCTTATTTATTTTCATTTTGGATGATCTGTCCATTGGTGAAAGTGGGGTGTTAAAGTCCCCTACTAGGATTGTGTTACTGTCGATTTCCCCTTTTATGGCTCTTAGCATTTGCCTTATGTATTGAGGTGCTCCTATGTTGGGTGCATAAATATTTACAATTGTCATATCTTCTTCTTGGATTGATCCCTTGATCATTATGTAGTGTCCTCCTTTGTCTCTTGTAATAGTCTTTATTTTAAGGTCTATTCTGTCTGAAATGAGAATTGCTACTCCAGCTTTCTTTTGATTTCCATTTGCCTGGAATATCTTTTTCCATCACTTCACTTTCAGTCTGTATGTGTCCCTAGGTCTGAAGTGGGTCTCTTGTACACAGCATATATAAGGGTCTTGTTTTTGCATCCATTCAGCCAGTCTATGTCTTTTGGTTAGAACATTTATCCATTTACATTTAAGTTAATTATCGATATGTATATTCCTAATACCATTTTCTTAATTGTTTTTGGTTTGTTTTTGTAGGTCTTTTCCCTCTCTTGTGTTTCCTGCCTAGAGAAGTTCCTTTAGCATTTGTTGTAAAGCTGCTTTGGTGGTGCTGAATTCTCTTAGCTTTTGCTTGTCTGTAAAGGTTTTAATTTCTCCATCAAATCTGAATGAGATTCTTGCTGGGTAGAGTAATCTTGTTTGTAGGTTTTTCCCTTTCATCACTTTAAATATGTCCTGCCACTCCCTTCTGTCTTGCAGAGTTTCTGCTGAAAGATCAGCTGTTAAACGTATGGGGATTCCTTTGTATGTTATTTGTTGTTTTTCCCTTGCTGCTTTTAATATTTTTTCTTTGTGTTTAATTTTTGTCAATTTGATCACTATGTGTCTTGGCATGTTTCTCCTTTGATTTATCCTGTGTGGGACTTTCTGTGCTTCCTGGACTTGACTGATTATTTCCTTTCCCATATTAGGGAAGTTTTCAATTATAATCTCTTCAAATATTTTCTCAGTCCCTTTCTTTTTCTCTTCTTCTTCTGGAACCCCTGTAATTCAAATGTTGCTGTGTTTAATGTTGTCCCAGAGGTCTCTGAGACTGTCCTCAATTCTTTTCATTCTTTTTTCTTTATTCTGCTCTGTGGTAGTTATTTCCACTATTTTATCTTCCAAGTCACTTATCTGTTGTTCTGTCTCAGTTATTGTGCTATTCATTCCTTGTAGAGAAGAGATTTTTTAATTTCATTTATTGTGTTGTTCATCATTGTTCGTTTGCTCTTTAGTTCTTCTAGGTCCTTGTTAAGTGTTTCTTGTATTTTCTCCATTCTATTTCCAAGATTTTGGATCATCTTTACTTTCATTACTCTGAATTCTTTTTCAGCTAGACTGCCTATTTCCTCTTCATTTGTTTGGTCTGGTGGGTTTTTACCTTCCTCCTTCATCTGCTGTGTATTTCTCTGCCTTATTTTACTTAACTTACTGTGTTTGGGGTCTCCTTTTCTCAGGCTGCAGCTTCATAGTTCCCATTATTTTTGGTGTCTGCTCCCAGTGGCTAAGGTTGGTTCAGTGGGGTTGTGTAGGCTTCCTGGTAGAGGGGACTGGTGCCTGTGTTCTGGTAGATGATGCTGGATCTTGTCTTTCTGGTGGACAGGACTGAATCCAGTGGTGTGTTTCGGGGTTTCTGTGAACTTATTATGATTTTAGGCAGCCTCTCTGCTAATGGGTGGGGTTGTGTTGCTGTCTTGCTAGTTGTTTGGCATGGTGTGTCCAGCACTAGAGCTTGCTGGTCATTGAGTGGAGCTGGGGCTTAATGTTGAGACGGAATTCTCTGGGAGAGCTCTTGCTGATTGATATTACTTGGGGCTGGGAGGTCTCTGGTGGTCCAGTGTCCTGAACTTGGTTCTCCCACCTCCGAGGCTCAGGCCTGACACCTGGCAGGAGCACCAAGACCCTTTTGGGAAGTCTGAGGTCTTCTGCCAGCATTCAGTAGGTGTTCTGTAGGAGTTGTTCCACATGTAGATGTATTTCTGATGTATTTGTGGGAAGGAAGGTGATCTCCACTTCTTACTCCTCCACCATCTTGAAGGTCCTCCCCTATACTGCTCTTTTTATATTAAGCATCTTACCTTTCAAGAATTGATTTGGTTATTTATTTTCCATTTTGTAACAAAATGCATAATTTTTTGGTATAATCTCCATATTGAACTGAGTTCAGTGCTTATTGCTAGACTGTTTATATCAAAATTTTCCCCATTTTTATCTTTTAATTTTATTTCTTTCATCCCCTAATATTGAGTTTTTTTTTTAAAGAATGCATATTTGGCCTATTTTCTGGGGTCTTACATATCTGAGAATGTCTTTATGCCACCTTCACAAAAGGAAGACCACTTGGTTGGGCATAAAATTGTCGAGTAGAAAATTGTTCCCTTCAAAACTATAGACGTTGCTGCCTCTAGAATGAAGGGATGATTTTTCCTTCCTCTTGATTGGTTACATTTTTTCCTCAGTTCTCATTTTAATCTTCTCTTCTTATTCTCATAATAGATATGATCTAGTCATATTCCCTCAAAAGTCAGAGTGTGTGGATTCTCTGTTGTCTTGAGAGATTGTTGAATCTCATCCTGGCTGTACAATTGAAAGGTGGTTTATAGTAGATATTTACATGGTACAATTCACCTCTGCAGAGATAGCATCTTCTCTCGTTCCCATATTCTGATATATGATACTGTGAACTCATGGAATATATGAAAACCTACCAGCAGACACTGCTGCCAAGGACCATGGTCTCTTCCCCAACCTGCAGTACCTCACACAACTCACAGGAGGTTGTGTGTCTCTGCCAGTTCCCTCCCCCACTACTCCATGAATAGGTCCTTGCCTCCCTTCCCCTGATTGATTTGTATATCTAATTGAACAGAGGGAGATGGTTAGTGGAGAATGGGAGAAGTAGAGAGTGAAAAGTGGAAGAGTCTGTCCAGACTTCAGTGTTCTGGTTTGCTCAGAAAACCTACCTTTCATCTTGGCATAGACCCTGGTTTTCTAAGTCTGGAAACATTTTGAGGGAGGGGGTTAACCTGAGGTTTTACACCTGTTCCTATTTTTTTTCAAGTATTTCTATTATAAGTAGCTTTGCCTGGGTGGGTAAACAAAAAAATGAAAATAACAGTACTTATTCACTTCTTTAGCCTTACAACTTTCATTTCTAAAATTTAAACAAGTTAGACTGGATTCTGACCAATGGTTATTGTCATTTACCTGCAGATTAATCTTAGGAAAACTTAGAAAACATAGCTAATTCCAGTGTAGATATCATGAAACAGCAAAGTGCTCATTTACTTTTAGCAAAAGAAGGAAACATTTTTCTATGGTATAATTTAAACTTTCAGTGGAACTTTAAAGTTAACCTCCTTATCCATGCAACTTGTTTTACAGTTGACACTTTTCAAGGTCCCATTCAGCTCCAAGGACTAGTGCCATTAGCCATATCTCTAGACCTTTGGAGCAATCAGTGGGATTGAATTTCAGTAATGCAGGGAAGACTTGTGCAGGCAAAAGACTGCTTGGGGATCTGGCCTTGCCATAGCAGCTTCAGGTGTTCAGGTCTGCTGAGAGGCAGATGGCTTCCTGATTGGTGATCATCCCATCTTGAGACAGGAAGAGTCAAGGGCAACAGAGCTCCAGTTAGAGAGTGCACACCCTGAACGGAAAGCTATGGCCCCCTTGTCCCCTAGGGCAAAGTGAATGCTTTCCACATTATATTTTACTGAATCACAGTTTTCTGAGAATGTCCTAACAATTTCAAAATGACATTTTTATGTGGCTTAATGTTCCTAATTTGCTACAACTTACATTACATCTCTACTTGCCTAAACCAAGGACCAGATGGAATACATTCTGGTCAGGCATCCAGACAGTTACTATTTAGGGGATAATGTAGCCTTTTTAAATTTTTCACAAGAGAGTAAGGGTCTGATTTTAGTACTCTCCATTCACAGGATGAATTTTATGCCAAGATAAATTTTAGCTCCCAGTATTACCTTTCAGTCGGAAACATTTTATCTTGGTTTTAGGGACCATTTGATTTTCTGATATTCTTTGGTAACAGTTTGCTAACATTTAAAATGAGATATAAATATTTGGCAAAGCATGTAAACATTTTCCTTTACCTACTTCAAAAAATATTGGATTTCTGTTTCAGCATAGAAATACAGTTAATGGAATTATGAGATGTAAGAATGATTGTATGTTGGGACTTAAAAGAAATGTATAATCAAGTACTTGAAAACATTTCTGTTTAGGCAATTTCAGTAACAAATACAATTTGAAATGGGTAACTTTTGGGAAAAAAATGAATTTCTGATAGACCAACTACTCTTTCAAAAGCCAAACTTGACATCCTATTTGTTGGACCAAACTAGCCTCTTTCCAGTCATCACCCTATTTGATTTCACAGACAAATTGACACTCCTATTTCTTCTGTCCTTTATAGTTTCTCCCTACTTTGTTCCTGCAATGCCATTCTTAGCTCTCCTTCTATCTCTGTGAATGTTACCACTCAACTTCTGGTATTAATTTCTTTCTGTGTTTTTACTCCATAATTATATTTTAGGTATGCCTCAAGATTCTGCCTTTTTTTTGGTTCTTCTGTCTCTTGTACTCATCAAAAACCTAAACCAAACCAAACCAAAACAAAACAAAAATCCTCATCATTTGTGTAGGTACAAACAGGTATTGTTTCAACAAAGATGCCCTAATTATTCTCTTCTGAATAGTAATTCTGAATTTGTGGCTAGCTGCTTACATTTTTGCCTTTACAACTCATACAACCATCACATGTAATAATTAATAATTAAATTCATTACTTTCCCCTTAAAACTGATATCCATCCTAATTTCCCTCTATTTGTATATGCAAGAGTAGTCTCCTTATCACTCAGGCTGAAAACCCAGGGCTTTCTTTAATTCTTCCTTACTACCAACATCTAACTTGCCACCATGTTCTGTTGAATCTGACGTTAAAGTGTCCTTGAAGAAGAGTTCACCAATTTATAATTTATAATCTCTACCATCAAGTATGCAAACTCTTTTCTGCAGCATTGTCAATACTGTGTACTAAAAATTGTTTTAGTCTTTAGAAGTAACATTACTAGCAACCTTACAGAAATAAAAAAAACTATAAACTGATGCTATGAACAGTCATATGCTTAAAAATGAGACAACTTAGATGAAATGGACAAATTCCCAGAAAGACACAAACTATCAAAACTGACTCAACAAGAAATAGAAAACTCAAATAGACCAATGATAAGTAAAGAAATTGAACTTTTAATTTTAAAACTTCTCAAAAGAAAATCTGAAACCCATATGAATTTGCTGGTAAATTTTATCAAACATTTGTAGAAGAACTAACAATTCTTTACAAATTATTCCTAAAATATAACAGTGGAGGGAAAACTTTTCAATTCTATCTATGAGATCAGTACTACCTGCATACCAAAACTAGAGAAAGACATCACAAGAAAAGAGAAAGGCAGTAGAGCAATACCTCTTACAATTTTAGATGCAAAAATCCTCAACAAAATAATAGCAAACCAAATCTGGCACCACTTAAAAAAAGGATTATATATTACAAACAAGTGTGATTTATCTCAGGAAATGCAAGGTTGATTTAACATCTGAAAATCAATTAATGTAATACACCATATCAATAAAATAAAAGACAAAGACCAGGATCATCTCAAAAGACACAGATAAAACATTTGACAAAATTCAACATCTTTCATGATAAAAACACTGCAAACTTGGAATAGAAGGGAAGTTCCTCAACCTGATAAAGGGCATCTATAAAAACCCAGTACTAATATCATACTTGGTGGTAAAAACTAAACGTTTTCCCCTTAAGATCAAGAACAAAACAAAAATGTCCACTCTTGCCCCTGGAGAGTCTAGTTCAGATCAGTAAGGCATGAAAAAGAAATAAAGATCTTCCAGATTAGAAAGGAAGAAGTAAAACTGTCTTTTTTTCAAGTTGCAGCAAATCCTAAGAAATCCAATAAAAAACCATGAGAACTAATAAATGAGTTCAAGAAGGAGGCAAGATTCAAGATCAATATACAAAAATCAGTTACATTTCTATATATACCAGAAATAAAAATATAAAAATGAAATTAAGGAAACAATTCCACTTACAATAGCATTAAAAAGAACGAAGTACTTAGAAATTTACTTAGCCAAAGAAGTGCATGATTTGTAAACTGAACACTATGAAACATTGCTGAAAGAAATTACAGAAATTAAATTAAAAAAACTAAATAATGGAAAGATGTCTAAAGTTAATTGATTAAAAAACAATAACGTTACATGGCAAGACCCTCCAAATTATCTAGAGATTTAACACAATTCCCCTCAAAATCCCAACTGAATTCTTTCTAGAAATTAACAAGCTCATCCTAAAATGAATATGGAAATAAAAGGGACCAAAAAAGCTAAAAGAATCCTGAAAAAGAACAAAGTTGGAGAACTAACACTTCCTGATTTCAAAACTTAACTAAACTATAGTAATAAACTAATGTGGTGCAGGGGCCACTTTTCATCGCGTTGCGCGGACCTCTCACTATCGCGGCCTCTCTTGTTGCGGAGCACAGGCTCCAGACGCTCAGGCTCAGTAGTTGTGGCTCACGGGCCCAGTTGCTCCGCAGCATGTGGGATCTTCCCAGACCAGGGCTCGAACCCGTGTCCCCTGCATTGGCAGGCAGATTCTCAACCACTGCATCACCAGGGAAGCCCCATATGCATTTTTTAAATGTTGAAATTACATGATATGTTTATATTAAGAGAAAGTTTATATCTTTACGGTACTGTATTTTCCTAGTTAAAATAGAATACAACTTTCCAATTCTCAAGTCTTTTAAAAATTATTTCTCAGTAAATTTTCTATTTCCTTAAATGTTCTATATGTATGTCTAGGTACTGTAGCTTTGTTGTTGGATCTTTTCTTCCATTTTATTTTCTATGAAGTAGAATTATGAAATTGACTTTTTTTCTAAGTTAAAAAACAGGAATTTTGGCAATTTCATATGGTTCAAACTAATAATTGGTTGTTTTTTTAATAAAGGAAAATACTTTTCACTTATTAATTTGTGATCATATAACTTAAATTCTTACTGTTTTAATATTTTTTCAGTTGATCATTTGAGGTTTTGGTCTAAAATCAGATCATCTTTCTTATTTTTATGCTGTACTATTCTTTCTTATTTTTGATGCTTTGTATCATTCCCTTGTTATTTGACTTGGTTAGTACTTCCAGAACATTTAAAATTTATGGCATCATTCATTCAATGATATCTGTTGAGCGCCTACCATGTTCTAGAGCCTGAGATTCATCACTAATCAAATCAGATAAAATTCCTTATGTGGAATGTAGAATGGAAATTCTAGCATTCTTCCATTTTTCTTGATTTTAATGTGAATGAGTCCAAAAATATTTAAAATACTATGCTGCTTTTTTTGAGTAGGGCATAAGTACATATTGTGTTAAGAACATTTTCATGTTTTCCTGTATTATCATGATCATTTCATATGAATGTATGGTTTTTGTCATCTACAGGAATGAACATATATTTTTTCCTATTTGACCTATTAATTTTGTGAATTTCATTAATAATGTTCAGTCATTTTATTCCTGAGATGAGCACCAATTAGGCAAAGTGAAAGATTCTTTAAATATTCTGGGAGGTTTTATTTACTAATACCCAGGATTTTTGTGTTGATATTGATAGGGAGGCTACTCTATAATGTTTTATAATCTGTGTGACTTACCAGCTTTCATTTTATTGGCTTCATAAGGAGGAAATTTGTCTCTCTATTCACTTTAAAAAAATAAATTGTTTAAATCGCATTAGAAATTGTTTGTTCCTTGAAACTAAAAATTATTTACCTTTGAAAATAGACTGATGTATACTTTCTTTTCTTGAGATTTTCCTTTAGTAATGCTTTTTATTTCCCATGTGATAATCCATAGGTTTCAATTTTCTGGATGAGTTCAGTTTAGGAAATGTATATTTTTTGAGAAAATCATTTTTGTTCAGGTCTTTGAGTTTATTAACATAAATGTGAGTGAAGTAGTTTGTATAATTGTTGTGTAGTCCCCATGTTTATAGTTATTTTTCTCAAGAACAGGTATGTTGTAAATGACTCAAGGATAAGCTCTTTTGCCTATGGCCAAATCTCCAGGCGGTGAGGGCAGGGAAAAGGGAGAAGAAAATGGGAGGGAACTGAAGAAGGGGCCATGTCCCATGTGGGGTGCTGGCTGGCGTGAAGACAAAAGAATAATAAAGGTTAACATTTACTGAACACTTACTGTGTTACAGGAGCTTCCCCAGTAAAGTTTTACAACAGACCCCAACCTCCCCCCGAGACTGGTATGGCTGTTCATTCATTTTCACAGATGAGGAAACTGGGACACTGAAATGTTCAGCAGTGTGCTCAAGGTTGTATGATCACTAAAAAGCTGAGCTGGGATTTGAAAGGAGGCAGCAGAGCCTACTTTTCTTAATCAGTGTGTGAGCTAAGGAAGGTGAAGGATTGCATGATGTGGAGTGAAGAATTTAGACAATTCAGTAGTAACTCGGAGGAATACTGGCTCTTAGAAATTTGCAGAAATCTTAAAAAATGAACTAAATACCAGAAGATAACGGGTTCAAGCTGAATTTATCTAGGTCTTCAGTGGCAAAATGATCCCTCTTGATATCAGGGTGAGAGACTGAATACGCAAGCAGATAATGGTCAGGACACGTATAAAAGTAAAACTTTGACCCACAACCTGCAGCAACCAGCTTAGGAAACCAATCTATAAGTCAGACTTGTAGGAAGTCAGACTGTTATCTCTAGTTACAGGTATGGGAAGCCAAGCAATAATCCCTGTAATGATCAACTCAAAATGTCCAGGACTTGATTAATAACTGACAGGTTCCCTAATTGTGTTCCCACTTCCAACTTAGGCTTAACCAGAGAAAGCCAAATATACACCCCTAAGCACTTACATAGGATGCCCGATTCTGGTTAGCCTGCCCACAGCCAACATGCCCACAGCCAACAGCCTCCAACCAGGTCACACTGAGCCTTTCCTTTTTTCCCACTCTGAAGCTTTCCCACTCCTCAGTCTGCCTTTGAGTCTCTACCAAATGCAGGTGGTGGTGGTTGACTCACCTGCTATACCAGGCTCTGAATAAGTATCCCTTGCTTGTTCTCATTTGGTTGGTCTTCATTTAGTTCCACAAGTGTTACTATTCTGTGTGTATGTGTCTGTGTTTTCCATTGCATTGCATTTCCATTGTAAGAGCTTGAAGACTAGGCTCTTGATTTATTCTTAGTTATATCTCCCTGAGCATAACCTGGTGTGTTTTACATTAGTAGGGAGCCAGAATATTTGCTGAATAGAATTTTTTATGAGAATTCAATTAGCTTATGTTTCCTTGTGCTATATAAAATGCTTCCCTCTGTAGTAGTTATTTAGAGTTTAATAAATTATGTTGAAAAGATATTGCCGCTGTTATGTAGTAGCTTAGATAATAATAATAATAACATATATTAATCTATTAATAATAACAGCACTAATCACATGCCAGGCATTATTTTAGTTGTTTCAAATATATTAACTCTCAACACAGCCCCAGAAGGCAGGCATTATGATGACTCCTGTTTTACACATGAGGGAACTAAGGGCAAAAAGCTTAATTAAGTTGCCGAAAGCCACAGAAACTAGAAAATAGTGGAGCCAACATCTAAACTCAAGGAATCTAATCCTAGAGCCTTAATTGCTAAACTATAATGTCTCTGAATTTTAAAGACAGATTTAATATTGTCCACTTCTGGGATCTAGGCATCAAGTTCTGGAGGCACAAAAGTGAATAAAATAGGGTCCCTGCTTTTGCGGAACATGGGCATTTAAAAAAATTGCATCTTTGGGAAGGGGAATGAGGGCACTGAGGGATCATAAAGGAGGGAACATAGGGTGGGTATTGGAAGATGGATTTTGTGGTGAGTAGTTTTTTCCCCAAAGACTCAGCACAAGTATGACTAGTGATGGGGTTTGTGGAGGGAGTGGAAAGCAGAAAAGTTCTTGCAGAAGGAGACAGAGGCTAAATCCTGGAGTTCTTTGTGGGCTATATGCAAGAGCTTGGATTTTATCCAAGTTTTATAAAAAGAAGACATCGGAGAATTTTAACTGTGGCGGGGGAGTGTGAGTTGACATTATCTGAATTAAATATGCATATATTCCCTTCCTTTTGGGCTCAGCCCTCTTTCCTTTACAGAACAAACAATAAAGAAGAGTTCTGAGAGGCCACAAGGGAAGGCCTGGGCTTGGAGACAGGTGGGGGTGGGAACCTAACATACACTTCATCTCACAGCACCCCCTACGGGAGATGGCACCAGATAAGAAGCCAAGCCAAAAGGTGAGGAAGGGGTGAAGTGGGAGAGAAACTCAGGTCCGCCTGACTTGCATGGCCGCACAGACAGTTGCTTCTGGCCCTCATTCTGATATTGAATGAATCACTTTAACTGCTTCCAGTTCCTGTTACCTTAAATGTAAAATAAGACAGTATTACCCCCTAAATCTTTAGGATTCTGTAATTCTAATCATAGAAACAATCCCAGTTTGGTGAAATGCTTAACCTTCTCCAATGCAGACAATATTAACAGTCTCCACGTATAGTGGGCTGAAGTCCTGTCATTCCTAAAAGTGACCCCAGGGAGTAGGTTATTGCTTTCCAAACACAATAAAGAGGCCATGAAGCAAAAGTGTTTGAAATTCTACCAGTATAAACAGAGTGCTTCTTCTCTATTAATGCATTAAAACAATTCTATAAAAAGTAGAGAATTCCTTGCAATCCCAAACCGCCAAAAATCTGCCCCTGAGTTCCAAGGAGTCTACATCTCTCAGGTCAGATTTTAGATTTTAAAGATGCTCTGAGTGAAGAGGAAAAAATTCTCTCTGCTTTGGCCTAGTCCCAAGAATGTCAACACTGGTGGCCTGTGAGCTTCTGCCTCTGCTGCAGTCATCTCTAAACAATGACCTCTTAGGCTGAACTGTCATTAGGTATGAAAGGTCTTAGTAGCAAAGAATGGTGCAGAGGACCTCTGAGTATGAGTTTCTGCATCACAAAAAGGCCAATATGTTGGGAGACATTACATGAAACACGTATTTCTAAATCTGCTCTTTAAAAAGTATATATTTCCCAGTATAAAGTTAACATATTATAAAATTAGTTATGTTTATTAAAGAAAATTTAGAAAATACAAAAAAGTAAGAGCTAAAATATTATTCCTGGTACCACACTAGTTCCATTATCATTGATATATTTTTCCCAATTTTTAGGGTAATGAATACATTTCTGATTGCCTTTTTACGTAGGTCCAACAATACGTTATAAACAATTTATATCCTGCTAAAACTTAATTTTAATTTAATAAACAATGAAATTCCTTATTAAAATTAATTGATTCTCCTGAAGAATAAATCCATGGAACTGTCCACAAGAAACATAGTGGAAACGTAAAATAACCAACGTTGTTCAGCATATTCTAAACAAAAATTACAAATTTTCCTAAAATAAAATATCACCAGATAAGTATTATGCTTCCATATGCCAAACAAATGTAGTTATTCAATTTTAATATAAAAATGCCAAATCACTGTAGTTATGGTAGTTAACAGAATAGAAAATGAAGTACAGGAAATGTTAAAAGTTTGATCAAAATTAGAATAGAATACGGATAGAAGTTTTTGCAAGGACGAAAGGCAAAAAAAGGTAAATACTTATCCATCGAGGAGATTGGGAGGTGCCTGTCTCTCTCCCTAAAATTCCTGACCGTGAGAAGAAAAAAAAAAGCTAATTAGGAGAGATATGTCTACATTAGGAAGATGAAATAAGACTAAGAAAGTGAATAAATTGTAAGAATGTATTATGTATTATAAATAATTTCTTTTCCAAAATGTAAAAAGCATTAAAGAATAAACACTGGATGTGGTCTATTTTTTCCAGTAAAATAGCAGGCCTTTCAAAAAAAAAATAGTTCAAGAGCAAAGCAATCCAGAAGAAAATAAATGTCCTGGAATATTAAGTGGATTCTTAGAACGTATTTTGGCCCAATTTAATGAGATGATTACATAGAATTTTAAAAGAAGAGTATTCAAAGAAAATGATAATTAATAGAAACATAATTATTCTGCCAATTGCTAAGCCAGATGCTCATTAACTGAATTATGGATATTTATGGGACATTTTATTTGGAGAGTAGATGTATAGTTGATGCAGATGAATTGTTGGTATAGTGGGGAAGAGTTTATGCTACTTCCTGGTTGCATAATCTTGGGTCAGTTACTTAATCTCTCTGTGCCTCATTTTCCCTGTCTGTAAAATGGGAGTAATAGTACCTACCTCATATGACTATCATGACAATGAAAGGAGATGAGGTATTTAAAGAACATGACACAGTGCTGGCACATAGACCCAGAAGGAGCCAGTCATTGTATAAGACGAAATAATTGTGAGAATCAGATTTAGAATTCATGTTTTCTTCTTTCCTGCTTGATGTTACTTAGGAAGTAATATGAGTATTTTTACCAGAGACCTTATCATAGACAAAGTCAGCAACCCCTCACTGATGCAGTTTGTGCAAGACAGAAGCAGAAAAAAAGAATACTAATCTTCACTTACTTCCCCCCTGAACTCCTATGCTTTTGAAAACAGAAGCGTGAGTCAGAAGTTAAACAGCAAAAAAAGAGGTAAGAATAATCTGGTAGGGGTAAAAAATCTACCCAGATGACATTTGAACTTGGTGTAATTATCATTTCTGTGCTAAGTTCCACTAATTTTAGTTATGAATATAATCTCATCGTAGGTTTAGTGGTGGTCAAACAAGAGCTGCCTAATCTCTAAAGCAGAAACTAAGTAAAAATGTAAAAGCGCAAATGTAATCATGTGGTCACCTGTTCATCCTTCACATGACTTGTTAATGGGTTTCTTAGAGTCTGGTGGAATAAAGTCAGCGTACTGGGTCTGATCCCGTGTGAGCCAGTTAACTGCTTTAAGACATGTTTACCTCAGTCAAACTTGGCCTGTCACCTTGCAAATGCATGATTTTGGAAGGAACAGTGGTTGAGTTAATGGGTAAGTGATAGTTAAGAGGGTAGGAGAAAGGATTCAGTCCTAGTGATGGTAGGTTACTTCAATAAAAGAAGACTGATGCATAAAAGATAGTATAAAGTGATATTTTCATGTAGAAGCACAAATGTTTTGTAAGGCATATTGTAAAGGTCAATAATAGAAAAAACTTAATCTCAGTTTGCTATATGACCATATTCACCAAAAAAAGTAAGTTAAATATTCTAATAATCTTCAAAACCCACTCTAACTTCCTCTTTGTTCCATTTGTTTTCATTAGCTTTACTTCTCCAGATAAGACCGCATATTGGGCCAGCTTCATATTTCTGTAATCTTCTTAGGAGACCAGACCCCCAGACTCCTGCTATGGCCTTCATTATTCATAAGATAAGATCAGATTATCTTCTCACCTTGAGGGAAGTGACAAAACTCTGGTGTAACTTAGACTATCTTCTAATCTTTCCATCTGCCTGGACTAAAGATTCCTATTAAGGCTTGATTTCTTTCATCTTTTATTAGGTCACAGTTTGATAAGTTGGTCTGTAATATCCTAGCACCTTAATTTCTCTTTGGTCTTTTATTAAACTGAATTCCCTACATTTTGGAGTTGGGAAGAAAAAGGACAATTCCTTACTCTTAAGGGCTGTAGGGTCTCTGAACTGTAATTCAATAGGATCTTCTATTCTAAAGGACAAAATAATACGTCCATGTCTGTTATGAATTGTGTGTAGAACATGCTCCTATCATCTTCCTTTGCTTGCTGAGTGCACACTGGAAAAAATGGCTGTGATGTGAGATTTATGAAGCCCCCATGTTCTTCCAGCCAATTTAAGTTTACTATCCAAGCCTCAGACCCTTCCTGACAGATATGATGGAACTGGTACTGGTAGTCACTCCCAGCCGAGTCTGTCTTTGATGTTTTATTAAGTGTATGATTTACTATTTCTTCCTTTGATTTACCAGTGGAAATAAGAAACAAGAACCTTAGGTTGGTAACAAAATCCAAATGGTCACTTTTAAGGAACTGCTTTAAATGTGTTAGTTTTCAGAATAGTGAGACCTACACTATTTTCCCATCAACACACATATGTTCAAATTTGAAGATGGTTCTGTGATCGAACTATATCATTTGAAGAAAATTTAAGCACTTCATGCTGGAAGGAAAAGCAGTTATCTTGTGTGTGTGTGTGTGTGTGTGTGTGTGTGTGTGTGCACATGCCCGCATGTAAATTAGCAAATCCTTTCCCCTGGTTAAAAAAAGTAACAATGATGTCATTTCATCTAGTTCCTTGCAACCTAGAAAAGCGTTAGAAGTTGATCAGTGTTGCAGGGTTTTCTTCCTTCCGCTAAGGTACTAATAATCCTCCTATGGTCCTAATAATCATCATTTCTGAACACTAGAAAATAAAATGCCAGATGTGTATCTCTACACGGTACTTCGAAGGATGCTACAGGGAATGCTGACATTTTGGATCTTGGGACGTTGTTATGCTTGAAGCTTAACTGGTGGAACATCAACATTCTTTGCCTTTTCTTTGCAAAATATTTGCTGTAAAGTGTAAATAAAGAAAGGGGAGTATTTTTGCACATTGCTATGCTAAAACATCTGGCATCTGAGGTTGTGTTTATACCCTTCTGCACTGCAGGCTCGTCCTTCAAAGCAATCTGGATTTTTCTTTCACCTCCTTGAACGTCCAAAAAGTAACTTTTATGTTTTTCTTAGGAAGACAATTTTGTCCAGGCATATGGAGCATCTTAAATACTGGGGCCAAAAAACAAGTCACTAAAGGAAAATCTCCAATTTATCTTTACAGCACACCTGTTTATATCCCAAGGGCTCAGTGTCACTCAGGGCTCTACCTCCACTCTCAAAATGTCAGATCCAAAACTAACATAGTGCTTTTTGGAACATAATTTCACTTGAAAATGTATTTCCACCTTGCCTTGTTCCAAACAATATGATTACAAAGAATCACTCAATATGATAAAGCAAATAAATAAGAACTGAGAGGAAATTGGGTAGAAAATATAATGGAAATTGGACATAAAATAAGGGTAGGAAAACAAGAAGTAAGCTTAATACACAAAATGCATGCTGTATACTCACTAGAGGTGAGCTACAAATTTGGCTCTAGTGAACAAGCAAAGAAGAGAAAGAGGATTAATCATATGAGTTTCAACGTGGAGAAAGAAAAACGAACCAGCTGCTCAGGAGAAATTCTCTCTCTTTCTGGTACAAAGCATTATGAGAATTTTTCCTCTGTGTCTTCATAAAAAGAACATGTTAATGGTGAAAACAGTATCTTTAGTATTATTCTTGTTATGATTATAGCAATGGCCTTCACAAGGCTGTTGAAATAATGTTCCTTAAAGTGGGTCCATGAAGTTCCTCCAAAGCAAAGTTCCGTAATAGGAATCCTAAGATGTCATCCGAGATCACAGATCACTGGTGGTTTCACAGAATCCAAGGTGACATTTTAGTTTACTGACTGCTTAGCCTTAAGAAAAACTCTTCATAAATATCCATTCATGCATTTGTTTAACAAAGAAATATTTGTGAAGCACTGGCTATGTGCCAACCATTGTTCCTGGTGTTGGGTATGTAGGAAAATAGACAAAGTCTCTGTTTTCATGGAACTTGAATCCTAGTGAGGATGGCAGAAACAGACAATTAAAAGGTTAAAAAAAAAAAAAGGGAAGTAATTTTAGAGAATGATAGTGATAGTGCTGAGACAAAAATTCAACTGGGTAATGATACAAGAAGGAACAACTTTTGATGAGTTGGTCAGGAGATGCCTCCCTCAGGCGGTGACAGTTGAGATGATTTATAAATGATGAGAAGAACCAGGCAAAAATCTGGAAAATCCCAGCAATCCCAGCAGAGTGAACAGTAATGCGAATTTCCAAGAGTGAACTTGAGCTCGATGTGTTGGAGAGGCTTGTGGGACTGGAATGTGCTGAACAAGGGGGATGGTAGAAGGAAGACCTTGAACCTGCGTGGCTCTATGGCTCCTCTGTGCAGATAAGAAAAAGGCTCAGCTACCCTAAAGCATTTGAATTCCATCTTTTGGTAATTGTCATAATGCCATATAATTATGATAATTGTTTGGTATTGTTGTAATATGTCAGAACAAGACCTTTGACTGACATATGTTGGAAAATTGTTGTAATAAATAAAGACATCTATGATGTCATGTGATTCCTGTTGATTGCTATTATAAAAATACTCCAATACAATTTGGGGAAAGATCACAGTCAGTAGAGAACCACAGCTAACATGGCAGTTGAGGTCAATCTATAGACCTTCATATTGTGGAATTAGACTCGCTGATTTCAGTGACACTGTGTTCTAACATGAATCTGCACAGATCCTGGGTGTCTGCCGGATGCAAGCCAGTCAGTGTCAGAGGTGGAGGAATTCTTTCAGGTGCTAAGGAGCCCCTTGAGGCACTGGATTAGAGAGAGATGGTTATTAAATCATCACTCAAGCTGCAAATCATCTCCACAAGTCTTTAAATGTGAGCAATGTACTCCCTCACCCTTGGTAAGATTGGAAAATTATAGTGAGGAATTGGAATATACCTCCTAACTAGAAAGATCATCTAAGGTTTTGAAAACCTCTAGTCTAGTTAAGCAATAGTTTGCTGAAATGCAGAAAATACAGAGCACAGTGATAAAAGGCTGGGAATTCCTTGAAAATATGGTTCTGGTCCTCCTTTCAAACTAAACTAAAGGGAAGAAGATATAAAACCAAAGAAATGGGTATATTGCATACTCAAGCTGAATAGCAGTTTGGAGTTCACAGCAAATTATAAGCAGTCTGTGAAAGTAGGAGTATATTTGCTATTTTTAAGAACATTTTCTACTTCTATTACCTATTAATTAACTTCCTATACAGTGTTTAGGTTAAGGAAATATAATTGTGTACAAATTTCTATTAAACAATGTGTTTGTTTTGTTTTCCAGATTTAAATACTAGCTTCCCTTCTGGAATCTTCTAGTATTAAACAGATTTCTTGTTTTAATGATAATTTATCGGTGGCCATAGACTGATGTCACAATGGTGTTAATTAAGAAAATGATAAAAAGCTGTTGTGGCAGCTGTTTCCAAGATGTCAAATCCTAGAGGATGATGTCACTTTCATTTAAAAGTACATTTATTTTTTTCCTAGTAAATTCTGCCATTTATAAACATCCTTTATAACAATTAATAGAATATTGAAGGAGGCTATCTTTAAACATTAGGATTCATTTAACAGCTCAAGAGTTGTGAATTAGAGATTGTTACAAACTGATAGCTGGGGCCTATTCGTGTTTTAAGCATTGGTGAATAGACACAGACCCATTCTTCCTATTCATCCTCTCCCTTCCCCTGTGCATATCATCAACTTGTGTGAAAGACTGATAGAACTGGGTGTAAGGAAATAAAATGTCAAGGCATTTTTTTTAAAACTTTAACAGTCAAATTATGTCATTAGTTGAGAAAAAGATTAGTTGCTCTACAAGCAAAAAGTAATAGAAGTCCATTCATATTAGTCATAAATTTCCACACAAAAATAATCACATCATCTATCTGGGCTTGAAGATTCACTTCTACCCCTCCAACAGCTAACTAAAAATTCCTCACTTTGCTGCTGTTAGGCACGGCATATTTCTAGAATGTGCAAACATTGATTCTCTGTCTATACTGCAGAGAGTTAAGCAGACACTTGGCAGCTGTTCAGTTCCCTGCACCAGTGGAGACAACCAGCTGTCCCGAATTACTTTATCAAGCTTCACAAACGAATACACACGTAACCTAATAGCTGTGTAGACTTCTCCAGACAGTGGAGCATTAGAATTAAGTAAAGCAGCATAATTTGCTACAAATTATGCTAAAGAGCATAATGACATTGTCCTTATTTTTTTGGAACAAAACCAAACAAGTTTTCAAGATCCATGGTATGCAGGGGCTTTGTTACCTCCAAAACAAAATTGGGGCATTTCTCTTGAAGAATGCATTAGAGATAAAAGGACCCCGTGGTAATAGCTAATATGTCAGTAGGCTCTTCCTCTGAGCCCGGCGTCATGCTGAGCTCCTTGTGTGCGTTATTTCATTCTTTCATCACAGAGTCCCTGTGGACTCTTTATTATCATTGCCATTTCACAGCACCAAGGTTTAAAAATGTGCAGTAACCTCTCCAAGTTTGGACAGCTAGTAGGTAAGTGAAGTAGTTGATTTCAAACCTTGCCATCTGCCTCCTTAATGTCTTTACTAGTAGTGTGGGCAGTTTAGCCCAGGATCATCCAGGAGGTACGGTTTGATGGGCTGAGAGATATAATATCACTGAATGCAAAATGAAGGCAATATCTATTTTCTGAAACTAACACAGCTAGTCTTGGTGATAAATATGTCAATCAAAGCCTGAATCCTGCTGATTATTTAGAAAAGAAAATCAAAACTGACTCTTCAAAAATATGGCTTTCTAACTTTTATCAATTGATTCACTTCCATTTCATGTCTACATAGTCTCTTTTTTGTCTCTGAAATCCTAAAATGCTATGGGATGAAAGGAACAGAAAATATTAATGTGGAATTTTATGTAGAATTTAGTAAAAAAAGAACTTTTAAGATGAAAAAAGTTAGTTCACATAGTAATGCATTTGCAATGACCCATGAAAATAACTGAAGATATATTTGATCATAAGGTCAAACAAACAACCTGATTGAAAGAATCCTCCTCATCCCTTCAACACTTTTGTTTTTCATATTAGAATCCAAATCTGGATATGGAGAGTATAAATGATTTAATAACACAACACTACCCCTCTGTGCCTCACTCCCTCTTCATGGTTGTATAGGAAGAACAGAATGTAGTGGCAGTAAACTCTGGTATAATTCTGGCACTTGACAACCTATGTACTCAAAGAGTACCTGTTGAGTGAACTAATGAAAGAATATCTAAAGTGAGTAAATGATCTCAGAGTCATTTTTAAAAGGTAATTAATTACATTTAAGGATGGAACATAATTATTTCTAAAGTTATGAGAGAAGGAATTTCATGGGTTATATTGTTGTTATTTATTGTACATAAATAACAGTGTTATTGATTGTCTATAAGTAACAGAAAGGCCATATGGTGAAAAAAATGAGTTTACAGTTAATTTGTTCATATCACCTGAAAGAACCTGACTAATTACTTCCATCCAGCCATCCCCCAGGCATTCAGTTCAGAGTCAGAACCTATACCTCCCATGGCCTGAAAAATACAAGTAAGGAAGATCCAGAGGATTTTTGTTTTAAATTCCACATGAATGATGACAGTATTGAAATTCAAAGTGCCTCTTCTCATATTAATGCATATATGTAGAATCTAGAAAAATGGTACAGATGAACCAGTTTGCAAGGCAGAAATAGAGACACAGATGTAGAGAACAAATGTATGGACGCCAAGAGGGGAAGGGGGTGGTGGGATGAATTGGGAGATTGGGATTGACATATATACACTAATGTGTATAAAATCGATAACGAATGAGAACCTGCTGTATAGCACAGGGAACTCCACTTCGTTGTACAGTAGAAACTAACACAACATTGTAAAACAACTATACCCCAATAAATAAATAAATAAAAAGTAAAAGAATTTATCCTAAAAACAAAACAAGAACAAAGTGCCTCTTCTAACCAGGGTGGTCTAAAGAACTATTCATTTTGCAGAGAAAGGGGGTCTGGCATTATTAGTTTTCTTTTCTTTTATTGGCCTTACTAGAGGAGCTTGAGGGAATCAATGTGGTGGCTGTTTGTTGGTTGTCTCTTCTCATCCTTTCTCCTTCCTTTCCTAATTTCACTCCTAATTTCCTAGCCATATGGTTTGCCAGGAATTTATCACACCCCAACTTCTATGGAGTCCTGACTTAGACCGATCTCCATAGTTCATATTCCCTACAATAATTGGTTCAGGAGTAGACATGTAATACAAGCCAGTCAAGTGAGGACTGGAGATGCAATTCCGGGATTTGAAACTGAGCTATCTGAGAAGTAGACATTCTCATTTTCCACTAGAAATGGACTCTGAAAGATAGCTGGTGCCACAACGAGACCCATCCTGAGAAGGTAGCCACCACCAGGAAATCAGAGCTGATAAATGGGGAGAGAGAAGCAAGGGTTTTAGTGATGCCATTGAGCCAACAGATCTAACCTGAAGCCTGTAAACTTTTCAGTCTGATAGTCCCCAAACTTCCCTTTATTTTAAAAGACAATTTGACTTGGCTTGAGTGTTATAGCCATATCTACTTTTTATTAGGCAGTGCCATACACACAGGTGGTTAAAGAGCAGAAAGTTCCTGAAATGTGTTCTCTCAAACTTTAATATTGACTTTTTTTCAAAATGACACTTTTCTTGTGTTTTATCACTGCTATTTCAGGCCTTCTGAACCATTATTTTACCTAAGGTAAACCAGAGAACTGCAAACCCCTAAAATTTTTTGTTCAACAGATTTACATCTAATTTGTGTTACTTATTTCCTTGGAAATTTGTAAAGTGGAAAGTACATTCCCTTCCTGAACATTTCATTTGTAATCTGTGAGGTTTCCTTTGTCAGCCTATCCTTTGTACTTGCTCAGTAAGTGTAAACAACTTGCTTTTAAAATATATCTTAAACTACTAACATTCATTCTGATGAAGAACTTCAACTGCCCTTTAAAATATTTTTAGAAACAAATATAATTCTTGTGTAGGCATATTAATACTTACTGTCCCCATACAATTTTAAAGTCCTGCTAGGAAGCCCTAGATGCCTTGCTGATGTTATGCTAGGCAGACATGAAACAGGGCTCCATGGTGTGCCACAAGGTAGTGAATTCACGAGTCACTCAGACCAAAGTATGTTCCCAGCTTCTCAGTGGTCTTTGAGTTGACTGCCTACTAGTGAATCAATTAATTCATGCTATTAATTATGACTCCAGAGATAAGTCACACCCCCATTAAAGCCAATATTTTTAACTTTAGTCCCCCCCCAAATAAAACTTTTATCTCTGGGTTAGATAGCTCTTTTTACTTTGAAATGGTAGAAGGACTAAAGGAATACTAATATTTATTAAATGATGCCTCAGTGTCAGATGCTGTAGTATATGTTACCTCATTTTAGTCTTATAGAAACCTTAGGAGTTATATATCATCTTCATTTTACAGGTGAACTTAAGTAATATGTCATTGCTAATATGAGAGAATTAATACTGGAATAAGAAGAAGATAGAAATTGGACTCCTTTGCCAGGGCCAGCCCAAGCTCATCTTTTAGCTTACCACCCTGCCTCTCTGGACAATGGTTGTTTCTTAGGATGTCATAAGGCTGACCCTAAGTGTTTTTTCAGGTATAACTTAGATTATTGGTCAAAGTGGAACCCAAAATGCATTATATATCTTAAAGCACATATGTGATAAAGCCAGTATTTCCTTAAACCACAAATAATTTGCCATGTAGCCAATGTTGTAAAAAAAAAAAAAAAAAAGAATCCATTAATATACAAATCTTTAAAACTGTGAGAGGCATTAGGGATTGTTTGATCCATCTTTTTTATTTTTCAGAGGAGACAGCTGAACATCCAGGCTCACAGTCGCTAAACTCTTCATACAGAACCACTCAAATTGGAACCAAATTGCCTCGGTTTGATATTTCATACTCTTTATCCAATTCCAAGAACAAAGTAGTAATATAGTGAATTAAGAGGATTTAGAGAAGGAGAAAAGGACTTATTAGGGGAGAGCCATAATAGCTAAATCCAAGTCAAAATTAAGTTACCCAAGTGACAATTTAATGTTTGTGGGTTAAGGAGAAACACAGTTTTTATTAATAAGGAGAAAAAAATAGATTCAACATAGTGAACGTTTGCTACTCTCATATTCGTTATTAAGAACTGCAATATGATACAGGTGCATTAACTTTTATTATTTTTTTGAGGACAAAAGTAAAACAAAGAATAACAAATAATAAAATAGTATAAAACTCTAGTAGCAAGTGGATATATGGTGATAGTAGAAAACAAAAGAGAGAAAATGGATTTTTTTAAATGATATATAAAAACATAATCAAAAAAAGGGGGCAAATTTTAATTGCTTCTATATATTATTACATTTTCTTAGACATTTTGATGGCACATATCAGTCAATACTTTCATCTTTCACCAGCTAACCAAGGGGGCATAGCTGGAAATAATTCTGCGCTTGGATGTAACCTTCAGTTTTGAAAACAAGACTATGGTGCGTGTTCACACATGTTATGCATTGTAAACTCCAGAGGGCACCGTTCATATAAACTATGATGGTACCCTGAGTTGGTCACTACATGACATACTCAATTGTACATTTGCATCCCTGTCTGATGGAAGCTATTTGCTAGTTGATTTTATCGCAAATGTTGTAACCCATAACAGTAAATAAATATTTTCATCTTATTTTTCAAGGCGTAATTTGGAGATATATTGTTGATTTCTTTAAAAAAATATAAAACAAGATGGCCATGGGAAAGGGATTTTCCTAAAGGACCAAGCAAGACACACATATGTCCCGAAGCTGGTTACCTGCTATGTTGACATACACAGACTTCCAGATTCAGACAAACGGAGAGAAAGATTTATTTTGAGAGTATCTGTGTTACTTTAAACAAAGGGCACAAAATGCTTTCGTAAAAGGTCATCTTTTAAATATCTTATTGTCACACTGTGAAACCCCACTCACAGGTGACCAGCATAGTTACTACACCTAAATAAATAGAGAGGAAGGGTAGCCCCATGAAACACTTAAAGAAAGAAATGGAGAAACTTGCAGTTTCTAACCTCAGCTCTGACCCTAACGTGGTGTGTGGTCCTGAGAAAGCCATTTAACCTCTTGGTGTCTCAGATTCCCTTTAGAGTCTCAAATTTCAGGGGGTGAAGTGAGGATAGAGTTTTGGAATTATCTCTCTGAAAAACCCAGGAATGCTACAAGAATAAATGAATATTTTCTAAATGCAGAATAAAATTAAGTTTTCATAGGAAAGTGTTTTGGCTAAGAACTCTGTGTGAGGTGGATAAAGGAGTTTAAGTGATTTTATATATTGATATCAAATTACTTCTATTTTTTCTTTCCCAGAGGAAAACTTAAAATCTTTGTGGTTTAAAGAAAAATACAATTTTTACTAATAAGAAAAAAACAGATTAATAGTTTTCAGCATATTAACATTTGTTAAGAACTGCAATACAATATAGGCACATATCTTCTGGGGTATATATAAATGTATCAATAAATGGGATATGTTTCTGTATGGTAACAAGTCAGTGTATATAGGACTAGTAAAGCACATTTCTAGCATCTAAGGAGTGCAAAATCATTTTCAGCAATTCCAGGCCCAATTGCTAAAAAAAATTTACGTCTCTAATGATTATATATAAAATATAAACATTTTAATGTATACAAATGCCCTGGAGACCTTAATCTTTGGAGTTCTGTGCTGTAGGTCTTTAGAATAGATTCAAAATATAGCTAACATTAAAAATAGCTACTACTAATTGAGCAGCTAGTATATATTTACTCATTTTATATTTAAATACTTAACAATTAAGTATTTAAGGGAGAGGGAGAGAATGATGCAGAAAATCTAGTTGAGAGACTATTTTAAAAGCCTAGACCAGAGACTGTGAGATAGGGACTGTTGGTATATCAGTTTTAGAAATGAGGGACTGAGGCCCAGATAGGTTAGGTCATTTGGCAAATGTAAATGGGGAGCAAAGACGAGCTCTAGGGTAGAATTATGGACCGTATAAGATGCGGTACATCATGGCTGTGCCATAAGAGCAAAGGCCGGTGTTCAATCTCCAGTGACAAATCAAAGTAGGAGAGTTAGGGCTTCAGGAAATGTGTTATCCAAACCTAACTTGGAACTTGTTCTTTAAGGTAATCACTAGGCAATCCAAGTTAGGGCACACCAATGACAATGGAGCATTTACTCCAACTCTGGTAGTGCTGGGAAGAAGAAGTAGAAATTACAGTCCCAGACACAGTGGCAAAAATCCATCTCTCATGGATATCTGCCTATCCTACTTCATGACATTTGTCTGACTGTAGGACTTCAAACTAAATATTTACCGAAGGCCTTCTATCTCCTAAGAACTGCACTAGGTGCCAGGGATACGAGTGTGACTGATAACACAGCTCAGGCTTTCGAGAAGTTTCAAACCCAGGAAGGTAGCCTGACAAATATACAAAGATCGATAATACCAGATGGAAAGTTCATATAGGCTGCAAGAACAAAATATGGGAGCCTAAGAGAGGGCTATTAATTGTGCAGGGGGTTGGAAAGACAGGTGAGTGTTGGTGAGTGTAGATGACTGCAAGGAGAAGGGAAGTACCCAGCATGAGTGTACACATGAATGAACTATATGTGGTTGATCCTGAATGTGGTGAGTGCTCAGGTATAACCATACATCTGGAAACAAAGGGAAGAATCACAAGATGAAATTAGGTGGGAGCTAGATTATGAATGCCATGCTAAGACATCCTAACTCTCTACTGGAGATAATGGAGAGTCATTAAAAGTTTCATTTTTATGGAAGGGTTAGGTAGCTAGATATGAATTTTAGAAAGATGAATTTTAGAACTGGACGGGAGAGAGTGAGAGCAGAAGACTCAGTTAGGATGTATTTGTGATATAGCAGACAAGAAAAATTAGAGAAAACAAGAGCAGAGGAGCTTATTGGAGATAGGACTTACAGGATTTTATGAACCATTATATGTGGGGCGAGGAGGACTGAGAACAAACGAAGTTGAAGTTGACTCCAAGGTTTCTTATTTGTGCAGGTAAGTTGGTGCTTATGACAAGTGAGAAAGAAAGCACAAATGGAGAAGTCCACTTGGAATGCAGGACACAATGTGTACTATACTTGATATACTGATTTGAGGAGCCTATAAAATATATGAACAAAGGTGAGATGTTTTGTTGGTAGTAGTCAACCTGGGTGAGCAGTTCAGGAGGGAGATTCACTGGGCCTTTGTATAGATCTAGGAGGGGTCATTCATATACAGATAACAGATGATGCGTGGGAATACGTGAATTCTCTTAATAAGAGAGTGTAAAATAGGGGGAAAAAGCAGGTAAGAGCATGGACTATGTCTATTTCAAGCAGTGTGGCCCTCCAACTAGCAGCATCGGAGTCAGCATGTGTTAGAAATGCAAATTCCAAGGCCCTATCACAAACTTCCTGAATCAGAAAGTTTTGAGTAGAATACACAAATCTGTGTTCAAGTGCCTCTGATGCACAGTAAGGTTTGAGAGCCACTGATTTACTATATTGGAAGAAAACGAGG
Organism: Balaenoptera physalus; assembly: GCF_965194825.1. Taxonomy (NCBI): domain Eukaryota; kingdom Metazoa; phylum Chordata; class Mammalia; order Artiodactyla; family Balaenopteridae; genus Balaenoptera; species Balaenoptera physalus. The sequence goes on along the minus strand of NC_138890.1, from coordinate 70,696,250 downwards.
AGCCACTGAGTGAACAGTCAGAGAAGGAGGAGGCAGTCCAGGAGACGTGATGTCACTGAAGTTCTCATGGAGAGAATTCCAGGCATGGGCAGTGTCAGATACTGCAGAAATTTCAAGAATGGAGGGGAGATTTCTGAATCTATGGGTTAGAAGCTTTGTGAGAGTAAGTAAAGCAAAAAATCAAAAGTAGATTGTAACTGGTGAAGGCGTCGATTCAAAGTCAAGATTACAGAATGGGAGTGTAAGCTACTCAGTAAGTTTGTAAAAGAAGTAAGATGTTGATGTGTTGGTGACGCTTTAGGGATGTAGGGCAACAAATAGAGCTTCTGGGGTTTCTTTTGAAGTGAAAAATTTGAGTCTGATTTTATGTTAAGGGGAAGTAAGATACTAGTTGATGGAGCAAGGTCCTGAAAGAACAACTGGGTGGAATGGGATGAGATGAAGATCACAGTCTGAAAGGCTAGAAAGGTGGTAGAGGCAGTCCTCCTCTTGAGAAAAGGGTTGAGGCTTAATCAACATAAGGCTAAGTTTGTACTGGGAAAGGAGAGAACCTAAGCGAGCTCATGCCAGCAAACCTCTGTTCCCAGGAAAGCAATAGGCAAGGCTATTTTCTTTGAGCTGGCAGGACTACAAGAACTTGAGAGTGGTCATGGTTTGAAAAAGATCTGTGGAAGTAGGAACATTGGAGGAAGCCCAATGACCTGTCAACCAGAAATGGCCTCAGTTTCCTCTTCTTCCTCAGTCCTTAGGTTTTTGTAGATTTCCCAAGTTGCACTGTGTCGACACATTCTTAATGCCCCACCTCGTGGCCTGGCAGAAGGAAAGATTTTCTTTTCCTTGAGAGACTCACCCTGCCCTGGCACCAGTTTGACATCAAACTCAGGTCAGCAAAATGGGTAACAGAGGTACTCTTTAGTTCAATGCACCCCAGACAATCCAGTTAAGAAGAGACTGAAGAGCATTGTTTATGGGCTTAAAAAGACCTAGCCAAAGACGTAAATTAATTAATTTTGAGGATCCAAATGGCCAGGAGTAATGATAATAGTGCTTGAGTGTTAGAATCTTGCATTTACCCTGCAGATCAGTCTTCCTGGTGTTTGCATGGGCCTAAAATGAATTAGGTAAATGCATTTTCCAGATCTTTCCATTATTCTAAAGCATATAATGGCATTTCAATTTATATAGTCTAGACTTGTTATCTCATACTGCTATTAAGCCATCAAACTCACAGAATTTCCCAGGCCACAAATGTCCTTTGAGGCCACTTTCACTCATCAGTTCTGTCCCACCAAAGTATACATTACTCATAGATTTGAGGCATAAGAGGAGAGTGAAGTTAATATTCCTGGATGACTATGCAAATATGAAAAAGAATCCTATTCTATTGATTCATTTCTAATAAGTAATCCAGGCTAACATTTGTAGATGCTCCAAATAGCTGAGGTCTTTGACCAGGGATAGTTTAAATTTTGGAAACTTGCTCTTTCAGCCCTTCCAGACATAGAACTCTGGAGGACGAAATAATTCAGTTAGAAAATACAACTGCCCAGAAGGGATAAACTACATAATACCCACTTTACTTCCAGTCATTAACAAATGTCCCCTAGCTTTAGAGTTCATGAATGGAATCTGGGAAGCAGAAAATATCAGATAGCTAGATATGCCTATCAGTTCACCTCTTAAAGTCTCATCAAAAACTTAAAAGGTCATGGGCATGAATTAAAAAGTGGAAAGTGCTTGGGAAGGGGCTAGAGGCATAACAATGAAGTAGACAGAATGTGTTTTGACTTCATATCTTGGAATTTAGGAGTTTGCCAGAATGAATCATTGTTCCTGGTGGCATTTCTTTTTCGAAGGCAAACTAGAACAGCTACTAAGTAACTATCTGCACATGAGCTTCTCCTGAGAGTGAAAAGAAGTCAAAATTTGTTCATTTAACTTAACCATCTTCATCTCTATCTAATGAACTTTTTTTCCATAATTCTAAATACCTTTAGTTATTAAATTTATTCTGGGTTAGAAAACATTTTTGTGTAGAACTAAGGGATAGTGAAATCTCTTCTCATTGGAGACTTAGTACACATCTTCAAATTGTAAAATTACCCAAACTATATAACTATACCAAAGTATAAAAATCCCCAAAGGCAATATTGACTTTATTCTGTGTATTCCACTCCTAAATCCAATATCTATGATTGTATACAGAATGTTTCTCTCTAAAATACCTTTATAACATTTTCTTTAGATAGCAAAAAGAGCTTTAAAGTTCAACTCAGGTAGTAACATTTTTTTAAACTGGAGGATGGCACCAAGTCTATCCTTTTATAAAAAATATACAATGCTTCTTATGTAATTCTTATAATATCATTCTTCTTATATCAAATTCTAACTATACAAAAATAGAAAGTTAATAGTGAAAGTTTCCTTCACCTTTCCTCACACACCTACTTCCTGTCCAGAGGTAATCAGTGCATCAGCCAATGTGTTTCTTTCTAGAGCTTTCTTTATGAATTAGTTTTCTTAGATTTGAGAGTCATAGGCTACTCTCTCTCTGCCCAGAATATACAGAAAGTATAAGGGGATGGACTATTTAGATAGGCCAATGAAAAAATTTGAAGACCCGATAGTTTCTAAAGCCAAATAAATAATCTTAAGCCTTATTATTTCATTACATAGTCTTATCAGTGTCAGTTTGATGCTGTAAGTAGTTTGTACATTTGTTATCACTTTTGTCCTGGTGCCATATAAATGAACAAACATGTCCAACCTGCCCTTGGAATTTACATTCTATATGAAGACTTCATGTATATTGTCGTCAAAATTCTGAGTTAAACAGTTATTGAAATAGTGAGAACTTTTTAAGGCTTTTTTTTTTTTTTTTTTTTTTTTTTACTATTTTGTCAGGGAATTGACCATTCACATTTCCAGGTGAGGACAAAATTAAAATTTGTGAAACACTGCCCTCTAATGGATACATAGGTATTTGATATATTACACACACACATAAAGGTGTGTTTCTCTGAAAGACGCAAAAATTAAATTGCTAGTATGTAACACAGTGTAATCTAAATTAGTACACACTTTTACAATAAGGCAGAGTGGGATTTTTTGGAGCCAATATTATAACCTAAATTTTTGATTCAAGATCCTACAGAGTCAGTTTTGTATACAGCAGAAACATCTCTTGAATATGAGTCTTGTATGTGACTTCATGGAAATCATATTGTAAAATACCAGACATCTTGTATAATTATAGGTCTACGCCAGCATAGACTATGTCATCTCAAACACTGCTGACTATTTCTCAGAAATAGTGTTGTTGAGTCCACCATACATAGCATCTCACAAACATACTACCAACAGAAGCAAGAAAATTATACACATACACACACACACACACATAAATATAAATAAGGGTGAAGAAGGGGAATGGCAGAGTGAGACAAATGTTTGGACTTCAACATTTCACACTCTATATAATACCCAACATCTCAAATGACCCCTAGTTAAAGAAGAGGCGTTCCACTCTCACCCTCCTTACCCCTATCTTACAAATGAAACCATTTGCTTCTGGGCAAATTAAGTGAGAAAAGTTCAGTTCACTCTTGTGATGTTCTTCTTAAGAAGTCACTTAATCTCTCCTCTTTGGTTCTTTGTCTTTACAACTGGGACAGTGATATTTGCCATCTTCTTCCTTCTCCATTAGGGTGGTTCAATAAATGTTCTGCTTGCTTTTGAACACTTAACTGTGATCGTGAGCTCCTTGAGGGCAGGGACTGAGCAATTCATCAATCTATCCCTATATTAGAGCAATGCTTAATATCTTACAGCTCTTTTAAATGTTAGTGAATAAACTAAAATCTGCCTTAGTTTCTGTATTGGTTTGCCAGGACTGCCATAACAAAGACAAAAAAAACTGGGTGACTTAAACAACAGAAATGTATTGTCTTGAAGTTCTGGAAGCTAAAAGTACAGAAGCAAGATGTGAGAGAAGAATCTATTCCAGGTCTATCACCTTGACCTTGTAGATAGCCATCTTTTCCCTGTATCTCTTCACATCATCTTCCCTCTGTATGTGCTTGTTTCTATGTCCAAATTTCCCCTTTTAATAAAGACATCAGTCATATCGAATCAGGGACACAACTCTCTACAGTAAATTTGAAGTCAGCTTAACTAATGACACCAGCAGTGACCCTATTTCCAAATAAGGTCACATTCTGAGGTACTGGGGATTAGGAATCAACATATGAATTTTTAGGGGATACAATTCAATCCATAACAGTATTCCTTTAAGGACAAACTAGTTATCAGCAAGAAACCTAGGCTGTGAACAGGATCTGATCTGAAATATAATGCTGTACATTTTTGGTAAGGTATAAATTCCTGAAGGAAAGAAACTTAGTCCTATAGAAATATATTCCTATTTGTTCTCCATCTCCACCTTGTTATCTCCCTTCTTATTCTCTCATTCTTGCCACTGTCCCTCTCTCTACCCTCAGCAAATACAAGGAATGCACACATGCAGGCTGGAACAAAACTCTGGCTTTACAAGCACTTTTTTTTTTTTGATCTGACTCAGTAACATTTTTTTTTCTGCTTTGCTGTTGACCACATAGAAAGGTCTTTTAATAATACCAAATAGTAGCTTGCTAGAGGCACATATACCCATTTTTTAAAACTATAACAAATTAATAAGAAGGATCACATGTAACTGCTCTCACTCTCCACAGCCACCTCCATTAAACCGGGAGTTGATAGTCTCTAGAAGCTGAAACAAAAGAAAAGACTGTGATGTTTCTTTTGCTTTGGATCACATCTACCTCTTTGTTCAGGGTGTAGACTTTGACCCTGAGCCATCTATTATGTGTTTTTGTTCCTGACCTTGGTTATATGTTTCAGATGTGAAATTGCTCACAGATGGCTCAGTGATGGTCTTTTGTTACCTACCTTGGAAAAAATTATTTTGTGTCTGTGCATGAAAGTCTAAAAAGAAAAACAATATCTGTGTACTAGGCAAGAGAGATGGAGTAGTGCCCTGTAAGTCTATTGAGGATATTCTGATAGTAAGCCTGATCCAAATATTTGATCAATGAGACCATAATATTTTGATTTTTTGCAGCCTGTCCCATGCACCATCCAAGTCAAGATTATGAACATTTTAAAACTCGTCATAAGATAGAATTGAGCAAATCGAAAATCAGCTTTGAAGTATGTTTCTCGATAGAGAGGTGCATGAGTTCCTATTGATCAGAAGGTCAACTTAACATATATAAATTGTTCAATCAAACACTCAAGGTAAAAATTAATAAGTGGTTTAAACCTTACTTTTGTATACGTGTATATTTCCAAGTTAGGAAATCTTTTCCCTTTCCCTCTAGGTGTTCAGCATTCTTCTATTCATTCTATGCAACAAATCTTACCCTTATAGAAAGAGTCGAAACTCATTTGTAAATATTTGAATGGGTGTGATAATAAAGTGTTACACCTTCCAAGAAGAATTGGAGTTAGTAATAATATTGTTGTGAGCTGTAGTAGGTACTGAACCTTTAACATAAGGTGGCTAAGAGATAACAGTCATATTTCAGGCATCTGTAATATATTTGAGGGAACAGTTTTAAAAAAGGACAGCAGAAATAATCCGTCTGCATCCCTGAAGTCCTCTTGTATAAGTGAAAACCATCTCTGTAACCTAACGTGGACTTTTCAACTGAAAGTTTGTGAACTAGATTTTCATGAAATTAATTTAGTGGGATGCAGCCAGAATTTTTTAGATAAAATAGAACAGAGTTGAAAGGAATAGAATAGAAAGTACCACTGTTGTGTACATTTGTACATATCATCAAAACAAGAGCTTCATTAAAATTACTCTTTTTTTGGTTTTTTTTTTGGCTGCGTTGGGTCTCCGTTGCTGTGCGTGGGTTTTCTCTAGTTGCGGCGAGCAGGGGCTACTCTTTGTTGCGGTGCGCAGGCTTCTCATTGCAGTGGCTTCTCTTTTTGCAGAGCATGGGTCTAGGCACGCGGGCTTCAGTAGTTGTGGCACACGGGCTTAGTTGCTCCGCGGCATGTGGGATCTTCCCAGACCAGGGCTCGAACCTGTGTCCCCTGCATTGGCAGGCAGATTCTTAACCACTGCACCACCAAGGAAGCCATAAAAATACTCTTTATTAAATACTAAGTCTCTATATTAAGTGCATATTTTACAGGGTGTCATGGTGGAAAACACTTAAAAGGTACTGACATAGGTGGAAGACACAGTTTAGAGAATACTGCAATGACCATTCATAAGAAAGACCTTAGGACTCCATCCAAGGACTAGCAAATTTGTATGTTTAGAAGGTCAGCTCTACTGTCAATCAGAAAAGAAAATCTTCCACACTTTTAATATCATCATTCAACAAATATTTACTCAGTGCTCACTGGGTCCAGTCAGTATTTAATATAAGAGAAACAAGTCAGATATGACAGGGTCTCGGCCCTTAAGGAATTCACATTCTTCTGGGAAGATAGACCAAAGAAACATCTACAATGCAGTGTGAAAGTGAGGGTGATGATGACAGAGGACCCTAGAAGGAGGATGAAGGGCTGCTAACCCAGACCGGAAAGGCTTCCTGAAGGTGGTGACCTCAGCCTTTAGTCTTTACGGACAGTAGAGCTCTACCAAGGTCTGGTCATAGAAATGGAACCCACCCCATGTAGTTCAAGAGGGAGAATTTAATAGAAGTAGCTGCAAAGGAACTGGTAGATTTGTTAGAGCAAATAGAAAAGGGAACGCACCTCAGAGATTAGCATCTGCAGGGAACTGACCACTCTGGTTCTTAGGGCTGGGAAAATAAAGAGAAATGGTTGTACTAACAGGAGCAGGACAGCTGGGGTTGCCAGGTGGGAATAGAGCCATGGAGGGGTCTGCTTACCAGGAGCTGGGACCATCAAGGATGTGCAGCACTGCCAGGGAAGCTGCCAGTAGCAGAGATGAGAGGGAAAATACCCTGATTTTTACCTTCCCCTAGCATGCAAGTTTCCCATCCCTGCCCCTACTGCCCAGGCAAGGAAGTCTAGGAATATGTTTGGCAGAGGTCAGCTCCCTATGATGCAGAACAGAGCATAGAAAAGACAGGAAATGGATGGGAGACCCAATAGGCAAATAACAAGCAGAAGAACATGTAAGAATGTTGAGGGGCAAGAGAAAAAGATAAGTCTGGAGGAAGCTATAAGTTGTTCAGTACAGCTGGATTGCAGGTAGACATTGGAAACTGGTGAAAGAGGATAAACAGGTAAGCATTTCTAGGTCAGTATGGCCCTGTGATCATCCTGATAAGTTTGCATTTTGTCATCAGGAAGATGGGAGCCATTGAAGATCCTGGTGTGATTGTGTGCCTATGTGTGTATACGTACAAGAGTTTTGGTTAAAATCAATGTAAAACAGGTACACAGTTAAGGAAAACAGTACAACAGTAAAGGGTTTTTGCTGAAAAGAAACTTTCTACCCACCATCCATTCTCTTCCCATCTTTACTTCATAAAGGAAAGGCTTTTAACCATTTCTGTTTTAGTTCTTCTGGTAGTTTCACTGACAAGTTTAAATGTGATGCTTTGTATTATGCTATTTCCTTGATTTTAAAACTATAGACAGTATGCTTTGACCACTCTTCCACTATGGAAGATAAGGACTTAGTTCAGTTAAGCTAAACCCCATTTCTCTCGTCTCCCAGTTTTTGATAAGTACATTTATTGTTTTCAGCTATCACATTTTTTGTTTGTTTGTTTTACATTTTAGAGCTTTAAATGATCATTCTTTTTGTTCCAGCAGCATTTGACAATATCTCTTGATACCCCTTCCCATCTTGTCTTGTGAAGTGAGAACCGGAATGTTCCTGTATTCCCTTTTGCTGCTCATTACCTGCTTATATCTCCCAACTTTGGTCAGGTTTATATGGTTTCACATATTAGTCTGGTAATTACATACTCATAAACTGACTTCTGGAAAATGGAGTCTACATGGACACTATAAAGTTGTGAAATCATTCATGTTTTTCTGATGCTACAATCTACTTTCTTTGCCCCTATTTTCCATTCCATGATGGAGTGTAAATTATTCCTAGATGCAATGTTATGCCAGAAACACAAGTGATGTGATTACAAACCATATTCTTATTAAACTAATGTCTCTATTATTATTTTCTAGAATTAGGTGGTCAAATAGACAAAATTATTTTAACTAGCATTAAAATAATAGAAATTGTTTTCCTAAAGAGTCAACTTAAGGGAAAAGTTAGCTTAAATCTAAATTCACATCTAAATGATAAAGTAACTTAAAACTGATCTGTTTTTGGAAAACATATACAGAATCTTCCACAAAAGAGAAAAGAGAACCGTCAGGGTGTTTATACCTTTCTGTGTGCAACTGATGAGGCCTTAAACACTTGCATGCTAATCACGTGCTTATAAACAGAACTGTATTTCAGGATCATTAGGAGACCCCATTATTCAAAATAATTCCATGATGAATCATTCATAAAGCATAGAATTCTTTTATGGTGCATATAATCATCTTCAGTTTATTTTTCAGTCAATCCAAATTTTCACATATTGAGTTTGCTTAACTCACGACACAGCTGTGTTTATGGAGAAAGCTGAACTCTTGTAGATGAGTAACATTATCATCATTCATTTTCTCCAGACTATGAAGGATAGGCACAGATGACAGCTACGATCCTGAAGGCTTGGCAAGAGCTTACCAGAGTGATCTTTTATAAACATGCTATGGATATTTTCCCTAGGACATGCACACTTTCAATTTCTTGAAAAAACCTTCAGTGAAGGCTCAGCCAGGAAGAGAAGATAGATAAGACTGTGCTGCCCACCTCTATCTGCCCCCTGTCCTCTTTGCTTCCTTCACACAGCCTCACTTATAGCTTAGAAAAGAGGCTCTTCATTATTTCTAAGAGTCACTCAAATTAGAAGTGGCCACTTTCCACAGCTACTTCACTGTTAGTCCCAGTATGGCTCTTAGTTGTATCAAGGGGTCATCTGTCTTAAAATGGTGTGACTCCTCATGGCACAGGTTAAAAATATTTCCTTTAATAAACACTGAAGATTTATCTGGCCTACTGAAGGTGGATCATAATGTTGGCATTTGATTTCTGATGATAGCATAGAGAAAACATTCCTGTAGGAAAAGAATTCTCAGTAATGCCTCACCAAAGTAAAACTGGCAAGCCAGCCAGCCAGCCATAGAGAGGGAAGCTGGCAAGGAAAGGAAAAGAAGGAAAAGAAGAGAGAGGAAAAGCTTTTTCTTGTTTCCTGAGATAAGCTTGTATCATGATAAACTTCTTTCTTAGACCTACTTTTGCTGTGTCCCATAGATATTGGATAGTTGTACTTTCATTTTCATCTGTCTCCAGGTAATTTTTAATGTCTTCTTTGATTTCTTCAGTGATCCATTGGTTGTTTAGTAGCATATTGTTTAACCTCCATGTGTTTGTGTTTTTGCAGTTTTTTTCTTGTAGTTGATTTCTAGCCTCATAGATTCCAACCTTGTGGTTGGAAAAGATGCTTGATACGATTTCAGTTTTCTTAAATTTACTGAGTCTTGTTTTGTGTCCTAGCATGTCATCTATCCTAGAGAATGTTCCCTGTGCACTTGCAAAGAATGTGTATTCTGCTCCTTTTGGATGGAAAGTTCTATATATAACTATTAAGTCTATCTAGTCTAATGGGTCATTTAAGGTCAGTGTTCCCTTATTGATTTTCTGTCTGGATGATCTGTCCATTGATGTAAGTGGGGTGTTAAAGGCCCCTACTATTATTTTGCTACTTTCAATTTCTCCCTTTATATCCATTAATAATCACTTTATGTGTTTAGATGTTCCTATGCTGGGTGCATATATATTTACAATTGTTATCTCTTCTTCTTGGATTGATCCCTTGATCATTATGTAATGTCCTCCTTTGTCTCTTGTAACAGTCTTTTGTTTTAAAGTCTATTTTGCCTGATAGAAGTATTGCTACCCTGGCTTTCTTTTGATTTCCATTGCATAGAATGCCTTTTTGATCCCCTCATTTTAAGTCTAGGTATGTCTTTAGATCTGAAGTGAGTCTCTTGTAAGCAGCATATATATGGGTCTTGTTTTTATATCCATTCAGCCACTCTATGTATTTTGATTGGAGCATTTAGTCCATTTACATTTAAAGTAATCATTAATATGTACATACTTGTTGCCATTTTGTTATTGTTTTGGGGTTGTTTTGTAGTTCTTTTTTATTCCTTTCTTCTTCTTTTGCTCTCTTCTCTTGTGATTTGATGACTATCTTTAGTGTTATGTTTGCATTCTTTTCTCTTTTGTCTGTGTGTATCTATTATAGATTTTTGGTTTGTTACCATGAGGTTTATATTTAGCAATTTATATATTTGTGTGATTGTTTTAAGTTGCTGGCTTCTTAATTTCAACTCCACATTTTTACTCACCTCCTGTCATGATTACTGTTTTTGACATCATATTTTATATCTAAATGTTTTGTGTACCCTTAACTACTTATTGTTGATATAGATGATTTTACTACCTTTGTCTTTTAACCTTCCTACTAGCCTTGTCTGTGGTTGATTTACTGCCTTTACTGTATATTTGCCTTTACCAATGAGCTTTATCCTTTCATAATTTTCATGTTTCTAATTGTGGCCTTTTCTTTTTTGCTAAGAGAAGTCACTTTAACACTTCTTATAGAGCTGGTTTGGTGGTGCTGAACTCTTTTAGCTTCTGATTGTCTATAAAACTTTTTATCTCCCCATCAAATCTGAATGAGAGCCTTGTGTGGTAGAGTATTCTTGGTTGTGGGTTTTTCCCTTTCATCACCTTAAATATATCATGCCCCTCCCTTCTGGCCTGCAGAGTTTCTGTTGAAAAGTCAGCTGATAGGGCTTCCCTGGTGGTGCAGTAGTTAAGAATCTGCCTGCCAATGCAGAGGACATGGGTTTGAGCCTTGGTCTGGGAAGATCCCACACACCACGGAGCAACTAAGCCCATGTGCCACAACTACTGAGCCTGCACTCTAGAGCCTGTGAGCCACAACTACTGAGCCCACACACCACAACTACTGAAGCCCGCATGCCTGGAGCCTGTGCTCCACAACAGGAGAAGCCACTGCAGTGAGAAGCCTGCACACTGCAACAAAGAGTAGCCCCCGCTCACTGAAACTAGAGAAAGGCCGCGCACAGCAACAAACACACAACACAACCAAAAATAAATAAATTTTAAAATTAATTAATTAATTAATTTTTTTAAAAAGTCAGCTGATAACCTTATGGGAGTACCCTTGTATGTAACTTGTTGCTTTCACTTGTTTTTAATACTCTCTTTCTATCTTTAATTTTTGCCATTTTAATTACATTGTATCTTGGTCTCTTTGGGTTGATCCTGTATGAGACTCTGTGCTTCCTGGACTTGGGTGTCTTTTTCCTTTCCAAAGTTAGGGAAGTTTTCATCTATTGTGTCTTTAAATATATTCTTAGCCCCTTTCTCTCTCTTCTCTTTCTGGGATCCCTATAGTGCGAGTGTTAGTGCACTTGATGTTGTCCCAGGGGTCTCTTAAACTGTCCTCATTTCTTTTTTCATTTTTTTTCTTTTTTCTTTTTTCTGTTTAGTGTCAGTGATTTCCACTACTCTGTCTTCCACCTCACTGTTTCCTTCCTCTGTATCATTTAGTCTACTGTTGATTCCTTCTAGCATATTTTTCATTTCAGTTGTTGTATTCTTCATCTCTGTTTGGTTGTTCTTTATATTTTCTAACTCTTTCTTTAGAACTTCTAACTTCTTGCTCTGTTCATCCATTCTTCCCCTTATTTCTTTGATCATCTTCATGATCGCTACCTTGAACTCTTTCTTGGGTACATTGCCTATCTCCACTTCACTTAGTTCTTCTTCTGGTGTTCTATCCTCTTCCTTCATTTGGAACATGTTCCTCTGTCATCTCATTTTGCCTAACTTGCTGTTTTTATTTCTATGTATCTGGTAGGTCAGTTACACTTTCCAACCTCAGAGAAATGGCCTTTTGTAGAAGATGTCCCAGCAGCACACTCCCTTCTGGTCACCAGAGCTATATGCTCTAGGGGTGCCCCCTGTGTGGGCTGTGTGGGTCCTTCTGTTGTGACAGGCTGACTACTGTGGGTGGTCTGGCAGATGTGGCTGGTCCTGGTCTTGTTGGTTACCAGGGTCTACCTTGAGCAGAGGCTGCTGGCTGCTGGTTGGCAGGGCTGGGTCATGATACGGCTGGATGTGAAACCCCAGGGGACCCTGGGCTACTGCTGGCTCACTGGTGGGTGGATTTGGGGTCCAGGAGATTCCAGAGCAGATGCCCACTGACCAGTGGGTGAAGCCAGGTTATGGGGCTAGTACCAGTCCACTGGCAGGCAGAGTCAGGTTCTGGACTCTGGCTGCAAAGCCCAGGGATCCCAGAGCTGTTGTCAGACCACTTGTGGGTGGGGCTGGTTCCTGACACAGCTTGATGTGGGGTCTGGGGTGTTCTGAGGCTTGTGTTGGCCTGTTGGTGGGCAAGGCCGAGGCCTAGCCAGTCTCAGGGCTGGTGCTTGCCTGTTGGTGGGTAGGCTGGGTCCTGCCATGGCAGGCTGCAGGGCTGCAGTTGTCCTGGGGCTGATGTCCATCTACTGGTGGTGAGGCTGTATCCTGGGGTTTCTGGCTGTAAGTCCCTGGGAGTCCTGGGTCTAGCACCTGCGCACTGGCATATGGGGCTGGGTCCTGGGCCTTCTGGTTGGCAGAGCCATTTCTGTGGCAGCCGTAGACTCAGGGGGTCTTGAAGCAGCCTGTCTGCTGGGGGTGGGGCTGGGTCCTGAGGCTAATAAGCTAGAGGGAGGATTTCAAAATGGCGCTTGCCAGCACCAGTGTCCATGCAGTAGAATGAGCTCACAAAAATGGTTGTCACCAGTGTCTATGACTCCAGGATGAAATCCAGTTGCCTCCTTTCTCTCTGGGAGACTCTCCAAGGTCAGCAGGTAGGTCTGATCCAGTCTTCTTTCAAATTACTGCTTCTGCTGTGGGTCTGGAGCATGTGAGATTTTGTGTGCACCTTTAAGAGTGGAGTCTCTATTTCCCACAGCCCTCTGGGTCTCCCAAAAGTAAATCCCACTGGCCTTCAAAGCCAAACATTCTGGGGACTCATCTTCCTGGTGCAGGACCCCCAGGCTGGGGAACCCAGTGTGGGACTCAGACCCCTCGCTCCTTGGGGAGAAACTCTGCAATTGTAATTATTCTCCTGTTTGTGGATCTCCCACTCAGGAAATGGTGTGACTATATTGCAAGTCTGTCCCCTCCTACCTGTCTTGTTGTGGTTCCTTCTTTATATCTTCAGTTGTAGAAGATCTCTTCTGATATGTTCTGGTCTTTTTCATTGCAATAGTATTTCATTTGCTATGTAAATGTAATTTTGGTGTGCTCATGAAAGGAGATGAGCTCAAAGTCTTTCTACTCTGCCATCTTGGGAACTCCTCTAGATAGAAATATCTTTTTTTTTTAAAGGAATTCCTTTATTTTTATTATCATTTTTTATTTATTTATTTTATTTTATTTTTGGCTGTGTTGGGTCTTCATTTCTGTGCCAGGCGTTTCTCTAGTTGCGGCAAGCGGGGGCCACTCTTCATCGCGGTGCATGGGCCTCTCACGATTGCAGCCTCTCTTGTTGCGGAGCACAGGCTCCAGACGGGCAGGCTCAGGAGTTGTGGCTCACGGGCCTAGTTGCTCCGCGGCATGTGGGATCTTCCCAGACCAGGGCTCGAACCCGTGTCCCCTGCATTGGCAGGCAGATTCTCAACCACTGTGCCACCAGGAAAGCCCAGATAGAAATATCTTAATGATAGAAACTATACTCCTTGAATACCATGCAGTATAAACAATCTGAAAAAGTTAGGCCATTATGAGACATTTGAGTTTCCTACTCAACTTTGTAGTAAATGATTTCATATACTTCATATATTATGTGCTTGCTTACAACTGCAGAAATCAAGCACTTCTCTTTAGAACAGCAGGATAATTATCTAACATTTTTCCCAGGCTTCAGCCAAAATTCCTAATCAGTAGGCAAAGCCTCACTCAATGTCTTGTGTTTTTTTCTTGTTCATATTCCTGGCTGTGCTGTGATCGTCATGAAAGCCAGGACCCAGTCAGTCTTATTACCTACTGCATACTGAGTGTTTATGAGATTACCTAGCACAGGGTAGGACTCAGTAAACATTTTTGAGTAAAGGTTACTGTTCTGTGGTGGTAGATGTCAACTTGGCTAGGCTATAGTGCCCAGATGTGTGGTTCAATTCCAGTCTAAATGTTGCTGTGAAGGTATTTTTTTGGATGTAATTAACATTTAAATTAGTAGGCTGAGTAAAGCAGATTAGGTAATCTTCATAAAGTTGGTGGGGCTTAATCGATCAGTTGAAGGTCATAGAGAAAAATTCGAAGTCCCCTGAGGAAGAAAGCATTCTACCTCCAGATTGTTTTCAGATTCAAGATTACAACAACAGTGCTTCCCTGCATATCTAGCCTGCTGGTCTGCTCTGCAAATTTTGGAATTGCCAGTCCCCACAATCACATGAGCCAATTCCTTAAAATGAATATTTCCCTCTCTCTCTCTCTCTCTCTCTCTCTCTCTCTCTCTCTCTCTCTCTCTCTCTCTCTCTCTCTCTCTCCCTCCCTCCCTCTCTCTCTCTTTCTCTCAGTTGTTTCTCTGAAGAACCCTGCCTAATGCATGTGTCTCTTATTCTTCTTCATTTCCAGGCCATGGCACAATATTTAAGGGTCTACATAATGTCATATAAAAGGATAGTTTCTGGCTTTTCAATAGATATGGCTGCAGCTTTTCCAGTTAAGCAGGGAATCATGCTGAACAGGGAACCATGTGATTCCATGTTCACATGGAATTAGAATCCATGGTCTCTGCTCACCATGTTGCTTGTTTTCCTACTCAAGACTCTGTAAGCAACTAGCTTCCTGGGCAGTGAAAGGAGGAGTTAAATGAACATTTTTACCTCTTGTGAGCTTCTTTTAGCAGCCAAACCACCAGCTTGGGGTTCCAGATTACAGATCCAATCTGTTCCATATGAGTGATACTTGGGCTTCATTGCAGTGTCTCAAGCCAATCTTTCAATCATATTATTCTGTAATCCAGTTTGTGTGGCCATACCTGGCTAATTCACCTTCTAATTTCCATATCAGCAGCCAATTATGTGGATTGCTCCACTACAGCCAAAAGATTTAAGTCAATTTATAGCATTAAAGGTAACTCAAGCCAAATCAAATCACAGTTGAGGCTTATTGGTTAAATTTCAACATTTGAGAAGTTGTTAAAAAAAAAAAAAGAACACAGAGTCCCTTTGACAGATGGAAACAAGGCAATGACTAAAAACAGAGTGGAAAGTGTGTTGATAATGTTTTTTATAAAAAGCCAAACTGTCTAAGAAACGTTTCTAAATTGAGGGTTTTAAATAAAAAACAATCCATCAACCTGATCGGAGGATTGCAAATGTTGCCAACTCCTTCTCATTTTCACCATCTGCAAAGCAGCAGATTAAATTAAGAAGACCATATGAATATTGTGGCTTTGTGCATATTAAAACTAGACCTGAGAGAAGTGACCATAAAATGTGATTTGAAGCCAGATTGGATGGGACACCAGGCAGATAATAGGCATGCTGTGTGTTGCCGAGTGTGCATTTGAATGTGGGTTTGTTGGAATGAGTGGTGGTGTCTGAACTCTAGGGACAATGAGATGATAGGGAGGACTTAGTGGGGCCTGAGAGTTTAGAGTATTATCAACAAGAGGCTGGCAAAGTCATTAAAGTGACCAAGACATGGTACCTCTCCATATATTGGGAATCTGATTGGCTGTACCATACATTTTAGCACAATTATTAGAACTTCGTATTCCTAATTTCTAACACAAATGTCTAATTACTCCATGTTACAACATATTACCCCAAACAGTTAATATGGAACTTCCTCTCCAGATTTACCTGCTATGGCCATACAAGCCAGCTATAAGAGTGCTGATACAAGTAACACACTTGTTACAGACGAGCCAATTATGATGGTCCTTTATTGGAAAATTAATGTGTCTATGTTCTGGTTACTATTTTATGTGACACCTCTTCCAGATTCTCTATTGTAGGCAGGATGCTCTTCTATCACGGATGAATCACTAGTAGGCCTTCTTCTTTCCAAACAGTTCATTGTATGCACAAAAATTGCTGTATTTTTTCCTTTGTTTTGGGAGTTTACCCTCTAGACTACCCCTAAATTAGTCAAGCTGTGATCCTCAAAGCCTAGGACCCCCTCAGAGGTGCCACCAGGGCTCCTGCAAAGAGGAAAGAGGGTGAGTGAGCTTGGATCTTGGGTCTGTTTCAACCAGAGAGCTCGGCTTTAAGATTATTACACCTTGGTGATCAATTTAAGAGTTTGTTTGAAAAAGGCTTCTACTGCTTTCAATAAAAAAGAAATTTGAAAACTGATGCCCGAGGTTATTTTCTTTCTCAGGTTCTGACCTACACCCTTGAAGTAAGCAACAATATAAAGTTCAGTGTACGAATTTAGGAACAATTTTGTTTTCAGGGATAAAACATAGCAAATCTATGGCAACATCTGTGCAATCAATACTTGTGCACTAACACTGTTGAATTTGGACATTTAACAAATAAGAGCATTCTCAGTTAAATTTGTGTCTTAGAGCTAGATGAACGTACAGTAATTTCTGCTTCATTATTCATCTGTCAGGTGTTCAGAAACTTGCAGATTTATTTAGAAGCTGGTTCACGGAGCGTCTGACTTGTGTTAGTTTGAAGATTCAGAATTCTTATACAAGTCCTTTTTCTACACACTCTCCAATGTCCGTATCACACAGCAAATGAGTGTCATGTGACAATGCAGTGTGTGACTGAAGGAAAGACGCTCACATGGCTTCTTTGGTGTGGAATATGACCTTTATTTTATTGCCACTGTCTTGAAGGTGATTAGAAAAACTTTACACTTGTAATAAGTAGAATACTGCCCTCTGCCCGCGCCCCCCCAAGAAAATATATGTCCACATTTTAATCCTTGGAACCTGTGAATATGTGTCTTACTTGGCAAAGAGACTCTGCGGATGTGATTAAGTTGAGAATTCTAAGACGGCGAGACTATTCTGAATTATTCAGGTCAGCAGACCCCAGCCTTTTTGGCACCAGGGACCGGTTTTGTGGAAGACAGTTTTTCCACGGCCCGGGGTGTGGGGTGATGTTTCAAGGGGTAACGCGAGCGATGGGGGGCGGCAGATGAAGCTTCGCTTGCTTGCCCACCGTTCACATCCTGCTGTGCGGCCCGGTTCCTAACAGACTGCGGACCAGTACCAGTCTGTGGCCCAGGGGTTGGGGACCCCTGATCTAGGTGGGCCAAATGTAATTACAAGGGTCTTTATAAAAGGAAAGCAGGAAGTTCAGAGTGACAGGAAGATTTGTAGAAAACACATTGCTGATTTTAAAAATGGAAGAAGGCACCATGATCCGAGAAACGTAGACAACCTCCAGAAACTGGAAAAGGCGAGGAAACAGCTTCCTCCCTGGAGCCACCAGAAAGGAATGAACCCCCGACATCTTCATTTTAGCCCAGCGATACTTTTTTTTGGATTTTTGATCTCCAGAATAAGATAATAAATTAGATTTGTTTTAAGCCATTACATTTCTACTAATTTGTTATAGCATTAATGGAGACTAATACAATGCCCCTCAGAATTGCAAAATTTGGACGGGTGAATAACATCAAGTATTGGAAAAATGTGAAAAGATGGGAAGGTTGTAGCTGCTTGTGAAAGTATAGCCTGGCTTATTCATTCTGGAAAGCAATTTGGAAGTGCTTCATAAAATTAAGTATGGGGACTTCCCTGGTGGCCCAGTGGTTAAGAATCCTCTTGCCAATTCAGGGGACACTGGTTCAAGCCCTGGTCCAGGAAGATGCCACATGCCACAGAGCAACTAAGCCCGTGCGCCACAACTACTGAAGCCCTTGCGCCTAGAGCCCGTGCTCTGCAACGAGAGAAGCCACCGCAATGAGAAGCCCGCGCACTGCAATGAAGACCCAACACAGCCAAAAATAAATAAATTAAATAAATAAATTTATTTTTAAAAATTAAATATGTATTTGTTCTATGACCCAGAGATCCTGCTGCTGGATATATATCCCAGAGAAATATTCTCATATAGTTCCATAAAGATAGTTGAGTTAAAGGCTGTTTGTACGGCATAGTTAGTGCTAGTGGGAATTTGAAGGAAGTCTGTATACTTCTAAGATAAGGGACATGTGAGCTGGTGAAAAGCTGTGCATCAGTTGAAAACAGGAAGCAAATGTATTTAACTATAAGGTTAAATCTTCCAAATAAGTTAAATGAAAAAAAACAAGAAACAGTAGATTTATTTCTCAGTACTATTTATGTAACACAAAATATTGATTTATGTTTTCAATTGTTGATTTATATTAGTATGCCCTCATGAATATTTATTTCACTCTGTGGGTTATAATCCAATGCTACCATCACTTATTTTGTTGCTCAAACTTTTCCATTTTTGGCCATTGAGAGCTCTTTCAAGTTGGCTCATGTCCCACATTTATTTTTAACTGAATTAAATTGCTTATATTTTACCATAATCTTTTCAGAATATTTACTTGAAATTTGGTCATATTACAAGAGAAAAGGGAAGAGGAAGTGGGGGAGAAGGAGGAGGAGGCAAACGAGCAAACAAAACATTTTGGCTTAGCATGTTTTTGGAGAAGTAACAATGTCATGGATTAATTATTAAATGACGTCAAGTGCTTAATTATAATATTACATCCTCCTCCTCTTTTATCAAGTTTGAGAATTCCTGACACATTAAAGGCTCATCTATAGGGAAGGCATAGGGAAGGCTGCAGTAACCGACATCTCCTTACAAGACAGAAGAGGGGTACCTTGCGGTATCTCTCAGAACTTGCTCAGAAGCACAAGTGAGCCAGCTCCTGGTGATTCCAGAAGTAACTCAGTGTGTGTGTGTGTGTGTGTGTGTGTGTGTGTGTGTGTGTGTGTGTTTTCCCCCCATGTGCTTGCTGCACATGAACGTGCAATCACATAAGTGTGGCTAAGGCAACAGTTAAAAGCAGAAGTTGTATAGTCAGGAAGAAAGCAACATTACACAAAAGAAAAATATTTTTATTTCCAAATATTAGCAGTATCCCAGCTACTGTATGTGGACTCCAAACACAAAGATAGGACTATACTAGAAGATACTTAACTTAGAGTCTGTAAACACTCTTTTCTCATCACTACCCACCTTGGTCTCCTCAGCTTCGTGATAACAGTTGACCACTCCCTCCCCAATGAGCACTCTTTTCCCTTGGTTTCCAGGACACCACATACTGCAGGTCCTGCTCCGGCCTCTCTGGCCATTCGTTCTCAGTTTCTTTCACTGGTTCCTTCCCGTCAACTCAACCTCCAAGTGCTGAAGTGTCCCAGGACTCAGCCCTGGCACATTGTTTCTTCTTTGTCTATACTCCTTCCCTGGAGATTTTGCATATCTTAGGGCTTGAGAGTCTACCTATCCACTGACATCCCCAAATTTATGTCTCCAGTTTGGACCATTTGCCTGAGCTCTACACTTGTACATCAGTTTGCCTACTCATAACCTTTTTTTGGCTCCCTAAAGAGGCATATGAAAATTAGCAAGTCCAAAACTAAACTCTGCCTTCCCCACCACACCGTTCCTCCCCCGCCAGGAAATACCAATGCTAGCTGCTCAAGTCAAAACCTTTTGCATTAATCACCTTCGATGCCTTTCTTTTCTCACACCCTGCAAACTATACACTGGCAAGTCCTTTTAAGTTACACATTCAAAATATACCCTGAATATTTTTACTTCTTAGCACCTGTCTCACCACCTCACCTGAATTATTGTAATAGCCTCCTAACTTGTCTCTCTGCTTCTGCCTTTGCGCCCTGACCTCCTCACGAGTCATCTTTTAAAGTCATGTCAGATTGTATCGCTCCTCTGCTCAAAATGCTCTGATGATTCCCAGAGTAAATGCCCATCTGTACAATGGCCTAAAGGCCCTTTACATCGTACACCCTTCCACTCCCCTTGACTCCTTTGATCTCATTTCCTACTACCCTCCAGCCTCACTGACCTTGCTTCTTTCTTGAACCCACCAGGTACCTTCATCTCTCAAGTCATTTGCATTTGCCAGTTCCTCTGCCTGGGTGCCATTTCCTGAGATGGCACTGCTCTCTCCCTCTCTCAGGAGTTTGTGCATATGCCACCTACTCAGGGATGTCTTCCACCATAATACATTTGCAATCACTTTCCGTACCAGGAACTCACTCTCTCCTTTCCCTTCTTTATTTTTGCCATAGTGTTTTTAAACATCTAGCTTCCAATAGATTTTACTTTTTTTTTGGTCTGTCTTCTCTAACTAGAAAGCAACATTCATGAAGTCAAGGATATTTATTATTTCTATTGAACTCAGAATAGTGGCTCGCACCTTGTGTTTAGTACATAGTTGATGATTGAATTAGTTGAGTGAAAGAAAAATTTCCTTTGCTATTTTACCAGTCACAAATGGGGCAGATAGTAGTGCCTCTCTGTTCAAAGCATGTTTGTCAAGGCCGAATTCATGTTAAAATGCCATTCTTTGAAAGAGATTTTCCTCTCCCTGTACTGGGACTAGCCTATGGTCAAGGAAGGAAGCTGGTTTAATGGCCATAGCAGCAACAGGATGGTATCCAGAAAAAGGGAAGAAAGTGGCAGGAAGAGCAAGTGGGCAGCTTCAAAGAAAACCCTTGCCTGCTCTTTCCACTCTCCCTGTAGACAGTGCACTGCAGAGGCTACTGTGACAGTCTCTAAGCTATTTCCTGTGGAGCTTTATTTCAGCTTAGTAGCCAAGGGTAATCTGAATAAAAGGAATAAGGTGGGTTATTCAGTTTCTAATTGCTATTTGCACAACTTTTTCCTAATTGCATTTTCCATAGGCCATTTGTGCCAAAATGAACATTCCGCTAATGATGCTGGCAAGACAGTTTGTCAAACACTGACACCTAGTGAACATTGCTATACAGACCTTGTTCTGGCCTCTGCTTCAGGTCCAGGAAATTCCACAGACCTTCAATTTAGGAGGCAGTCAAATCTCATTCACCTACTTTGAGTATTAGACTTGGCAGAGTTTGACTCCGAAGTGGCACTCCCGCTCCTGACCGGGCCCCCGCGCAGGAGTGAGTGTATGCCCTTGGAATGCTGGCGAAATTTGTAATCTAAGAAAAACAACCAGACAGAAGAACTCCTGCAAAATTACCTAGAGAGCTTCTCAAGTCAAAGATAAATATTTCATTTTCGTTACCTGCCCTGGTGTGTGATCAACACTGCGTGCTGATCCTTCACTGCCCGGTGAGAAGAGCTCAGTCTTCCGTTCACAGGGGTCCTTGGGCGAGGTGCTGGGCTCGCTCTGAGATAAGTGTCTTAAAATCAGAGAACTGGCACTTCAGAGGTAGTCGTTGCCAACTCGTGTGATATAATGGAGGGGTTTCAGACCCCTAGAGAGACAGGGACTTGTGTGGGCTGTGATGGAATCTGAATGGAACTGGGGCTCACACATAATAGGGAACAAATGAGAGCTCCACCAGAGAGTGACGCTACACTTATTTACTTAACTCTGCAATGTAGTTTACGACGCTGTTAAAAAGAGAGCTCGCCAAGGCCCACGGTTCTGAGAAGCAGCGAGTGAGACGTGCAGGGAAAGTGTCTCATCCGTTGCAGTGTCCTGCCCTTTCCTTTCTGCTCTTTTGGGATCACTCAGCAGGCGGCTGGGCCAACCTGAAAGCCAGGTCTCTCTTTGGGTTGAGTGTTTTATTTATCACCATGGCTCTGCCTTGGCTTCGAGTGTGCCCTGAGATGCAGAAAGCACGGGAACAGGTCCCCTTCCTCTTCTCACAGCTTGTGACTGGGATTCCTAACGTCCACACTGACGCTGCCTAGAGAGTGGAGAAGGATCTCGGGGGCCCAGCTTACAGCCCTGCTTGCTTGTGTGCAGCAAGCTCTCACACCTGCCTTTCTGAAGGCTAGGGGCCGTCACCCTTCAGATTAAGACAGAGGCTCTAAACCAGGTCACTTAGGTTCAGAACCCTGCTCTCCCTCTTATCAGCTGCATGGCCCCAGACAAGTTATTTATGCTCTCTCTGCTTTGTCGCCCCATCTGTAAAATGAGGATAAAACAAGTCTTACCCCATAGGGTTGCTGTGAGAATTCAATTAGTGTATGTATGTTTGTGTATATATATATAAATGATAGCTAATAATAATATTGCGATATTACTATAATGTAGAGAAGACATACATGATGGACTATCAGCGCTAGACTTGTTTGTTTATGTGGTTTTTGTTCTGGTTTGGCAGAGTTTAGATTATGTTATTGTCCAGTTCTTTGCAAAGTCTAGCTGCTTGAAGTCTCTTCTTACTCTTGGGCGTATTGCTGCGGACCCACGTGGACTTCTGAGAAACACTGACATTTGGCTCAGGCTCTGCCTGTCCCCTCCACCCTCCTCCTCTCCACTCCTCTTCCCTTCTCTCCTTCCTCTTCCTTTTTCTCCCTCATTCTCATCCTCACTCTCTCCCTCTCTTTCTCCCCACCTCCTCCTCCTTTACTTTCTGATGAAAAGCTGGATTTTTTCCTTGAATGGCACTCAGTTCATCTTCACCATCCCCCTGTGTCCTGGTTGTCCCTACTTTGCCCAGAAGTCTCTCAGCAGCTACAGGAAGTAGCGTGCACATGCATATACGTGTGTGTTCCGTCAATTCTTTGTTGACATCAAATTAGAAATGTTTGCCAAGACACTCTTCCTCACTCAAGATTTGTCTCAGGTGGCAGGAAAGTCCAGTGGCTACCTGGGCGCCTCACAGTTACCCTAACAGCTAACTGTAGATTGGAAATTTGATCTTGGTTCCAATAAGTCTGGAGTGACTAGAGAGACAAAAGCAAGCTCAGTGCTTTGGTCCTAAGGGACCAAAATAGCTCTTTGCCAAAATGACACTTGTGCTTCTTTTGTTACTGGCTCACAGGTCACAATGGACAGTTTTCTTAGCACGTTATATCATTATACAAAAACAGCAGTGACATTTTCAGTGCTAGAGGCCAAATCCTCATTGTATTAATTGGCTACTTGGGCTCTTCTAGATGGCTTTTGACTGTTTCCTAACTCTGAACCCTGGGCCATTTCCTTTATCATCTTTTGTTATCATTAGGAAGTATTTCTGCTGTAACAAAAAGTTAGAAAGGTAGTATCATGTACCTACTACCTGTCAAAAAATATGACAAATGCAACTTCCTCTTGCCTTAATATCTATTATAAAAGCTACATTGACTGCTGTTTACTTGTTATGTGTCTGTTTTTTAAAAAATATTTAACCTTAAGTGCTGTTATGTTTTAAGTCCAGTTCTTGAGTGGATGTGTATTGAATTTAGCTTAATTAAACTCATTGGGTTTTATTTCTATGATCATATTTTGTGTTTCCCATTGGTCCATACTTATTTTTCCTTTATAAATTTTGTTTGGATTGATCAAGATTATCTTCTTGTTTATTGGCTTAGAAGCAATATATTCTATTTCTCTTTTTTATGGTTATTCTTAAAATTCTACTCCTTGTAGGTAGATAATTAAGAAAGTCAGTCATTACTTTTGCTGTCTAAACAATAACTTAGAATATTTTAACTTTGAAGATTATCTCCATTAAATTAGTTCCTGAACAAATTATTCTATTATTTTCCTCAGAGTTTATACAATTATTGCTTATGTATATATTACCACAAATTTACCAGTTCTATTGCTCATCATTATTTTTTTGTCTCAGGTCTTCCTTCCTTTTTTGTCTCAGGTCTTCCTTCCTTTGAATATGTCATAATTTTATCCTTGTGCTTGAAAGATAATATTTTGGGGCTATAAAAATCTTAGTTGACATTTATTTTACCTCAGCACTTTGAAGCTTGAGGTTATTATTTTTCTTACTTCTGCTTTTAAGTTCTTGGGGTTTTTTTTCTCTTTCTAGTCAAGCTATCTTTTCTGTCTGGCTGCTATTAAGATCATTATAGATATAAAATACTCTGGTTTAATTATATTGTATTTAGGTGTGAATTTGGTCCTATCTTGCCTGTGACTTAGTGCATTTCGTGAATCTGAGGACCCATCTTCCATTGCACTGGAAAATTCTCAGCCATTATCTTTCAACATTGCCTTTGATTTGTTATCTCTGTTTCTTCTTAAAACTCTCATAAGAGGCATAATGACCTTTCTCATTCTTTCCTCCATGTCTTTTAATTTCTGTTTTTGTGTGTTTTCCACTTTCTATTTTATAAAAACTGTGTTAGAGACAATCACTTTAGAACTTTAATACAATCGCTTTAGAATTATAATGATAGTTGTATCTGATACTACATATTAACAATTCATTGATTATTTTTAATTTCAGTGATTTTATTTTTTCACTTAGTAGAATATTTTATTTAATTTTTGTTCAAATCAACCTAGTATATTTTGAAAGTATTATATCTTTTTATTTTATTTTTATTTCATTTATATTTCTCTAAACAGTATAATACTTTACTGTTATTATTTACTGATGCTTTCATAGTCTACTCTGGAGTGTAACTATACCGTTTGCTGTGTTTAAAGCCTTGATTTTGATAGCTTATATTCTCTCATGTCTTATAGTTTCAGACTACATGCTTACGTTGGAAAGGAGTGGTGGAACTTTATTTAAGGAAACTTTATGGGGATTGGATTGAGGATGTATCTCCAAAGTTATTTTACGTTTTCTTCTGCCATGAGCATTAGTAGATGGGATGACCTGACTACTTCTGTGCTCATATACTAGCTTCTGTATTCTTCGATCACAATGGAGTGGTACATTTTATTTAAAATATGCTTGAAGGTACACCTTTGGTTACAATTTCTCAGAGATCTTTTACCCAGATCCTTGTACTTTCTACCCCAGACTAAAATGAACAAGATTTCTCTGCTCATCTCCATAAACTGACAGATAACTTTTCCCCCCTACATCTTTTTTCCACCAAGGGTAGGGCTCTTAGATGGTCCTGGCTTTACACACACACTTTGTCAGTTCCTCACCTTGCACGGTCTCAACATTTGTCTCCTATGCCCTGCCAAAAACCTAAGCCTCTTCCATACTCTGCTACCTTGGCTTTCACCTTTTTTGTGTTGCTTCCTGAATGCTCAGATTTAAAAGTATGTTTGTTACAGTTTCCCATTAGGATGGGCACTACCAAAACACCAGAAAACAACAAGTGTGGGTAAGGATGGGAAGAAATTGGAGCCCCTGCCCATGGCTGATAGAAACATAAAATGGTGCAGCCACTATGGAAAACAGTACAGCAGTTCCTCAAAAAATTAAATATTGAATTCCCATATGATTCAGCAATTCCACTTCTGGGTATATACCCCAAATAATTGAAAGCAGGGACTTGAACAGATATTATTACACCAACGTTCATAGCAACATTATCCACAATAGCCAAAAAGTGGAGGCATTGTGTCCACTTGAAGGTTGAGTAGATAAACAAAAATGTACATACAATGTAATATTATTCAGCCTTAAAAAGGAAGGAAATTCTAATACATGCTACAACATGGATGAACATTAAAGATATTATGCTAAGTGAAATAAGCCATTAAAAAAAGAATAAATATTGAATAATTCCATTTGTATGAGCTATCTAGAGTAGTCAAATCCAGAGAGACAGAAAGAATAATCATTGCCAGAGAGGAGGGGGGCAGTTCAGGAAGAACAAGGAGTTGTTTAATGTGTATGGAGTCTCAGTTTTGGAAGATACAAAAGTTCTGGAGATGGATGGTGGTGACGGTTTCACAACAATGTGACTGTAATTAATGCCACTGAACTGTATACTCGAAAATGGTTAAAATAGTAAATTTTATGTTTTATATATATGTATACACACACACACACACACACACACACACACACACACACATATATGTTACCACAATAAAAAACAACTATATTTGTCACACATTTTATCCAGTATTTCTAGGTGTTTTATATCAAAAAATATTCCAGGCTATTTGAACTGTAATTTTCCCCAAACAGGCATTCCCTAATTATCTTACCCTTAGGACCTTTGGGCTTTTATTGTATGCCAATGTATTGCTGAGACAAATAAGCAAGAGAGCAGAGAAAATAAAACCTGAGGCTTCATTATTAGAGAATTCTTGTTTTCTTTAGTCTTATTTTATTGCTAAGGTAGTTGTATGAATATAATAGGATAACAGGGATCTCAAGGCTCCAAGATGATAAGTAGAGTAGTACCTGACCTCACAATAAATAGAATTGGTATCAATGAGGCTACATGGTCCCTCAGACACAGCTCCTCTTTTTCTCTCTGGTTTTTTTATTATCTCTAATAATTATCCCCTTATCTTCACTTTCTCATGGTATCCATTTACTACAGCTTTTTGTAACCCATTGGAATGGACCAAGTTCTCTTTACTTCATGAAAATTCTTGATGTAGTATTTTGACATCTACCCTTCCAAATAAGAGCTGCAGGTCCTTGGTGTCCCAAGTCCAATCATCTGGTTCAGATATGTTCATTCACTAATAATGAATGCATGACCTGGCAATGTGAGGAGCTCCATGGACCCACTCCCCAGCAAAACTGGTGAAAATTATTTTTAAAATCCCAAATTATTTGAAGTTTCTCGAAATAGTCCTAAAGGCATACAGCAAGTAAAGAAACACTCAAGAAAGCCTTCTAAAAACTTGGTGAAAAGAGCAAAAATGTGTGACATTTGAACCACAACCTGCTCCCCCCATCTCCCCTCTTCAGCTCTGCGTGATGGAAACTGCACTTCAGATGGGTGCAGCCAAGAACACAGGGTTTTCTCTTCCTGCAGCTCCCAGTCAGAGGCTATCGTATCTTCCCAGAAGGGCAGGATGTCACTATTTCTCATCCGGCTCCCAGCTACATGTTGTAAAGGCTAAGTTCTGGCTAAGTATTGCCAAGAGTTGGGGGCTCTCTTCTTCCATCTAGCCTCTTCTCATGGGACAGGAACTCCACCATGGATGTAGTGAATACTGGAGCCCTATCACACTTGGCCTGTTCATGAGACAGAGGTTCCATGTCACAAGTGGCAAACTGAGACTGGACCCTACTGTCTGCAATCTCTACCTCCCTGCTAAGTGCCCCAGATCCTGAAGCAAAGGTGTCACTGAGAGAAAAGTAGTGTGTTACTTTCTCCACTTTGAGATTCAG
This sequence comes from Balaenoptera physalus, assembly GCF_965194825.1. NCBI lineage: Eukaryota > Metazoa > Chordata > Mammalia > Artiodactyla > Balaenopteridae > Balaenoptera > Balaenoptera physalus. The sequence continues at coordinate 70,668,930 of NC_138890.1, read as the reverse complement.
AGGAGATCAGAGATTTTGCCCAAGGATAAAGGCAGGTCGAAAAGAGAGCAACTGAACAGAGTCTGGGGACGTTCAAGCTTAAGGGCACTCTCAAAAACAATGGAGGTTGTAGTGAAAAGCAGTTAAGTGTAGATTTATAGATTCCATTAGAGATGTAAGCTAAACCATAAGCCAGCTAGTTTACCAGAAAAGAGCAGTAAAAAGGAAAATTAAGAAGAGCCTTTCTGAGGGAGAGGAACCAAGATGGCGGAGTAGAAGGACATGCTCTCACTCCCTCTTGTGAGAACACCAGAATCACAACTAGCTGCTGGACAATCATCGACAGGAAGACACTGGAATTCACCAAAAAAGATACCCCACACCCAAAGGCAAAGGAGAAGCCACAATGAGACAGTAGGAGGGGTGCAATCACCAAAAAAGCAAATGCCATAACTGCTGGGTGGGTGACTCACAAACTGGAGAACACTTATACCACAGAAGTCCACCCACTGGAGTGAAGGTTCTGTGCCCCACGTCAGGCTTCCCAACCTGGGTGTCCGGCAACAGGAGGAGGAATTCCTAGAGAATCAGACTTTGAAGCCTAGTGGGATTTGATTGCAGGACTTCGACAGGATTGGGGGAAACAGAGACTCCACTCTTGGAGGGCACACACAAAGTGGTGTGCGCATCGGGACCCAGGGGAAGGAGCAGTGACACCAGGGGAGACTGAAACAGACCTACCTGCTAGTGTTGGAGGGTCTCCAGTAGAGGGAGGGGGGCTGGCTGTGGCTCACCGTGGGGACAAGGACACTGACAGCAGAAGTTCTGGGAAGTACTCTTTGACGTGAACCCTCCCAGAGTCTGTCATTACCCCCACCAAAGAGCCCAGATAGGCTCCAGTGTTGGGTTGCCTCAGGCCAAACAACCAACAGGGAAGGAACCCAGCCCCACCCATCAACAGTCAAGCAGATTAAAGTTTTACTGAGCTCTGCCCACCAGAGCAACAGTAAGCTCTACCCACCACCAGTCCCTCCCATCAGGAAACTTACACAAGCCTCTTAGATAGCCTCATCCACCAGAGGGCAGACAGCAGAAGCAAGAAGAACTACAATCCTGCAGCCTGTGGAACAAAAACCACATTCACAGAAGGATAGACAAGATGAAAAGGCAGAGGGCTATGTACCAGATGAAGGAACAAGATAAAACCCCAGAAAAACAACTAAATGAAGTGGAGATAGGCAACCTTCCATAAAAAGAATTCAGAATAATGATAATGATGATGATCCAGGACCTTGGAAAAAGAATGGAGGCAAAGATCGAGAAGATGCAAGAAATGATTAACAAAGACCTAGAAGAATTAAAGAACAAACAGAGATGAACAATACAATAACTGAAATGAAAACTACACTAGAAGGAATCAACAGCAGAATAACTGAGGCAGAAAAACAGATAAGTGACCTGGAAGACAGAATGGTGGAATTCACTGCTGCAGAACAGAATAAAGAAAAAAGAATGAAAAGAAATGAAGACAGCCTAAGAGACCTCGGGGACAACATTAAACGGAAAAATATTCCCATTATAGGGGTCCCAGAAGGAGAAGAGAGAGAGAAAGGACCCGAGAAAATATTTGAAGAGATTATAGTGAAAAACTTCCTTAACATGGGAAAGGAAATAGCCACCCAAGTCCAGGAAGTGCAGCGAGTCCCATACAGGATAAACCCAAGGAGAAACATGCTGAGACACATAGTAATCAAATTGGCAAAAATTAAAGACAAAGAAAAATTATTGAAAGCAGCAAGGGAAAAATGACAAATAACATACAAGGGAACTCCCATAAGGATAAGAGCTGATTTCTCAGCAGAAACTCTACAAGCCAGAAGGGAGTGGCATGATATACTTAAAGTGATGAAGGGGAAGAACCTACAACCAAGATTACTCTACCCAGCAAGGATCTCATTCAGATTCGATGGAGAAATCAAAAGCTTTACAGACAAGCAAAGGCTAAGAGAATTCAGCACCACCAAACCAGCTCTACAACAAATGCTAAAGGAACTTCTCTAAGTGGGAAACACAAGAGAAGAAAATGACCTACAAAAACAAACCCAAAACAATTAAGAAAATGGTCATAGGAACATACATATCGATAATTACCTTAAACGTGATTGGATTAAATGCTCCAACCAAAAGACACAGGCTCGCTGAATGGATACAAAAACAAAACCCATATATATGCTGTCTACAAGAGACCCACTTCAGACCTAGGGACACATACAGACTGAAAGCGAGGGGACAGAATAAGATATTCCATGCAAATGGAAATCAAAAGAAAGCTGGAGTAGCTATGCTTATTTCAGATAAAATAGACTTTAAAATAAAGAATGTTACAAGAGACAAGGAAGGACACTCCATAATGATCAAGGGATCAATCCAAGAAGAAGATATAACAATTATAAATATATATGCACCCAACATAGGAGCATGCCAATACATAAGGCAACTGCTAAGAGCTATAAAAGAGGAACTCTACAGTAACACTATAATAGTGGCAGAGTTTAACACCTCACTTACACCAATGAACACATCATCCAAAATGAAAATAAATAAGGAAACAGAAGCTTTAAATGACACAATAGACCAGATAGATTTAACTGATATTTATAGGACATTCCGTCCAAAAACAGCAGATTACACTTTCTTCTCAAGTGTGCATGGAATATTCTCCAGGATAGATCACATCTTGGGTCACAAATCAAGCCTCAGTAAATTTAAGAAAATTGAAATCATATCAATAATCTTTTCTGACCACAACGCTAAGAGATTAGAAATCAATTACAGGGGAAAAAACGAAAAAAAAAAAAAAAAAACACACATGGTGGCTAAACAATACGTTACTAAATAAGCAGGAGATCACTGAAGAAATCAAAGAGGAAATCAAAAAATACCTAGAGACAAATGACAATGAAAACACGACTATTCAAAACCTATGGGATGCAGCAAAAGCAGTTCTAAGAGGGAAGTTTATAGCTATACAAGCCTACCTCAAGAAACAAGGAAAATCTCAAATAAACAATCTAACCTTACACCTAAAGGAACTAGAGAAAGAAGAACAAACAAAACCCAAAGGTAGCAGAAGGAAAGAAATCATAAAGATCAGAGCAGAAACAAATGAAATAGAAACAAAGAAAACAATAGCAAAGATCAATAAAACTAAAAGCTGGTTCTCTGAGAAGATAAACAAAATTGATAAGCCATTAGCCAGACTCATCAAGAAAAAGAGGGAGGGCTTCCCTGGTGGCGCAGTGGTTGAGAGTCTGCCTGCCAGTGCAGGGGACACGGGTTCGAGCCCTGGTCTGGGAAGATCCCACATGCCGCAGAGCGGCTGGGCCCGTGAACCACAATTACTGAGCCTGCGAATCTGGAGCCTGTGCTCCGCAACAAGAGAGGCCACGATAGTGAGAGGCCCGCGCACCGTGATGAGGAGTGGCCCCCGCTTGCCACGACTGGGGAAGGCCATAGCACAGAAACGAAGACCCAACACAGCCAAAAATAAATAAATAAAAATAAAAATAAAAATAAAAAAAAAAAGAAAAAGCGGGAGAGGACTCAAATCAATAAAGTTAGAAATGAAAAAGGAGAAGTTACAACAGACACCGCCCAAATACAAAGCATCCTAAGAGACTACTACAAGCAACTCTATGCTAACAAAATGGACAACCTGGAAGAAATAGACAAATTCTTAGACAGGTATAACCTCCAAGACTGAACCAGGAAGAAATAAAAATTATGAACAGACCAATCACAAGTAATGAAATGGAAACTGTGATTAAAAATCTTCCAAAAAACAAAAGTCCAGGACCAGATGGCTTCACAGGTGAATTCTATCAAATATTTAGAGAGGAGCTAACACCCATCCTTCTCAAACTCTTCTAAAAAGTTGCAGAGGAAGGAATACTCCCAAACTCATTCTATGAGGCCACCATCACCCTGATACCAAAACCAGACAAAGACACTACAAAAAAAGAAAGTTACAGACCAATATCACTGATGAATATAGATGCAAAAATCCTCAACAAAATACTAGCAAACAGAATCCAACAACACATTAAAAGGATCATACACCATGATCAAGTGAGATTTATCCCAGGGATACAAGGATTCTTCAATATATGCAAATCAATCAATGTGATAAGCCATATTAACAAATTGAAGAATAAAAACCATATGATCATCTCAATAGATGCAGAAAAAGCTTTTGACAAAATTCAATACCCATTTATGATAAAAACTCCCCAGAAAGTGGGCATAGAGGGAACCTACCTCAACATAATAAAGGCCATATACAACAAACCCACAGCAAACATCATTCTCAATGGTGAAAAACTGAAAGCATTTCCTCTAAGATCAGGAACAAGATAAGGATGCCCACTCTCACCACTGTTATTCAACATAATTTTGGAAGTCCTAGCCACAGCAATCAGAGAAGAAAAAGAAATAAAAGGAATACAAATTGGACAAGAAGAAGTAAAACTGTCACTGTTTGCAGATGACATGATACTATACATAGAGAATCTTAAAGATGCCACCAGAAAACTACTAGAGCTAATCAATAAATTTGGTAAAGTTGCAGGTTACAAAATTAACGCACAGAAATCTCTTGCATTCCTATACACTAATGATGAAAAATCTGAAAGAGAAATTATGGAAACACTCCCATTTACCATTGCAACAAAAAGAATAAAATACCTAGGAATACACCTACCTAGGGAGACAAAAGACCTGTATGCAGTAAACTACAAGACACTGATGAAAGAAATTATAGATGATACCAACAGATGGAGAGATATACCATGTTCTTGGATTGGAAGAATCAATACTGTGAAAATGACTATACTACCCAAAGCAATCTACAGATTCAATGCAATCCCTATCAAACTACCAATGGCATTTTTCACAGAACTAGAACAAAAAATCTTAAAATTTGTATGGAGACACAAAAGACCCCGAATAGCCAAAGCAGTCTTGAGGGAAAAAAATGGAGCTGGAGGAATCAGGCTCCCTGACTTCAGACTATACTACAAAGCTACAGTAATCAAGACAATATGGTACTGGCACAAAAACAGAAACATAGATCAATGGAACAAGATAGAAAGCCCAGAGATAAACCCACACACCTATGGTCAACTAGTCTATGACAAAGGAGGCAAGGATATACAATGGAGAATAGACAGTCTCTTCAGTAAGTGGTGCTGGCAAAACTGGACAGCTACATGTAAAAGAATGAAATTAGAACACTCCCTAACACCATATACAAAAATAAACTGAAAATGGATTAGATACCTAAATGTAAGGCCAGTCACTATAAAACTCTTAGAGGAAAACATAGGAAGAACACTCTTTGACATAAATCACAGCAAGATCTTTTTTGATCCACCTCCTAGAGTAATGGAAATAAAAATAAACAAATGGGACTTAATGAAACTTCAAGGCTTTTGCACAACAAAGGAAACCATAAACAAGACGAAAAGACAACCCTCAGAATGGGAGAAAATATTTGCAAACGAATCAACGGACAAAGGATTAATCTCCAAAATATATAAACAGCTCATGCACCTCAATATTAAAGAAAGAAACAACCCAATCCAAAAATGGGCAGAAGACCTAAACAGACATTTCTCCAAAGAAGACACAGATGGCCAAGAAGCACATGAAAAGCTGCTCAACATCACTAATTATTAGAGAAATGCAAATCAAAACTACAGTGAGGTATCACCTCACACCAGTTAGAATGGGCATCATCAGAAAATCTACAAACAACAAATGCTGAAGAGGGTGTGGAGAAAAGGGAACCCTCTTGCACTGTTGGTGGGAATGTAAATTGATACAGCCACTATGGAGAACAGTATGGAGGTTCCTTAAAAAACGAAAAATAGAATTACCATATGATCCAGCAATCCCACTACTGGGCATATACCCAGAGAATACCATAATTGAAAAAGACACATGCACCCCAATGTTCATTGCAACACTATTTACAATAGCCAGGTCATGGAAGCAACCTAAATGCCCATCGACAGATGTATGGATAAAGAAGTTGTGGTATATATATACAATGGAACATTACTCAGCCATAAAAAGGAATGAAATCGAGCCATTTGTTGAGACGTGGATGGATCTAGAGACTGTCATACAGAGTGAAGTAAGTCAGAAAGAGAAAAACAAATATCGTATATTAACGCATGTATGTGGAACCTAGAAAAATGGTACAGATGAACCGGTTTGCAGGGCAGAAGTTGAGACACAGATGTAGAGAACAAACGTATGGACACCAAGGGGGGAAAGCCGTGGGGGGGTGGGGATAGTGGTGTGCTGAAGTGGGCGATTGGGATTGACATGTATACACTGATATGTATATAATTGATGACTAATAAGAACCTGCTGTATAAAAAAATAAATAAAATAAAATTCAAAAATGGAAAAAAAAAAAAAAAGAAGAGCGTTTCTGGGGTGGAACAACTCCGAAACACTGACCTCAAAAACTATCACTAACAACAGATCCTGAATTTAATTATATCAGTCTGTGGAGCAATTTATGCCCCCAGAGCATTGTTGAAAGCAATAGAGAAGTCAGCTGGCAATCAGTGGGGCTTAACAGCTGGTTGTGGCCAGGGAAAGAAACAAAGAGAGCCCTGCCAAAATCACTGCCATCCCAGAGTGACTGTGCATGCTCAAGGCTGCTCCATCTAAGAGCGACGTTAGATGTTTCACAATGTGGGGAGAAAACAGACTTCACTAAATTCATCAAGCCAATCACTAAACAAATAAGCAAAAAGCAATAGCAAACCATGGTGTGAAGGGCCAGAGAACCAATACCTAGCCTTGCTATATTACCTAAAATGTCTAGTTTCCAAAGGGAAAAAAAAGAATGCAAGACATACAAAGAAAGGAAATCCTACATGTTTGGGGAAATAGCAGGCAACAAAAACTGCCTGTGAGAACAATCACATATTAGATTTAATAAAGACTTTATAAAGTAGCCATTATAAATATGTTCAAAGAACCAAACAAAACCATGCTTAAAGAAACAAAGGAAGAAGTGTTGACAATGTCTCATGAAATGGAGACTATAAAGAGATTATTAAAATTAATGACTTTTTCAATAAATTTCAAATTTTTTCAATAAAGATATCATTAAAAAGGACCAAATGGAAATTCTGGTTTTTACTGTAAAGTAAAATAACTGAAATAAAAAATTCACTAGAGGGTTCAACAGTAGATTTTAACTGGCAGAATGAACTTGAATATAATCTTTAGACATTATGCAACCCAAGGAACAGGGAGAAAAAGAAATGAAGAGAAATGAACAGAACCTCAGAGAAATCTGGGACACCATTAAGTGCATCAATATTTGTAAAATGGGAGTACCACAAGGAGAGGACAGGGAGGAGCAGAAGAAATATTGATTGGAAACTCCTCAAATCGATGAAAAACATTCATCTACACATCCAAGATCAATGGACTCTACTCATCTGGTCTGAGAGTATGGGAACACGGATACAAAACAACACCATTGCTCTCCAGCAGCTGCTAGAAGGGAGTATAAAAGGCAAAAAAGAATCCATATCTATAGCAGAATTATTAAGTAATCGGCTCTTTTAATTTTTGAGTTAGATAATAAAAATATATTTAATTCACATCAACAAGAATTTTCCTTTAATGGGAATCTTGAGGTCCTGTAAAACACTAAACTACCTTCATAATCAAAGACATATTAAAAATAATCAGTGATGATTTAATGATTAAATACTATTGTAAGTATCAACTTTATTGACTTAAATATTTGACTAATATAGAATATTAACTCACATCATCTAATAGTGGACAGAATAGTTTCTAAACTAACTCTTCTACTCCTCTGGGATAGAGCATGCCTCATGCAGAGACAATTAAAGTTTGAGGGTCTCAAAGTCTCTCCTTCCCCATATTTGCTTCTCCTAAGACTTACTACTCCCAGTTAAGCCCCTCCTCCAGATGCAAATGGAAGAAGGACCCTATTTAAAGCTGGGTCCATCTTTTACGTGAATCTGAGTGAGCTAGTGTACTTTCCTAAGGTAAAGCAGAGAGATTGGAAGGACCCTTCAGAGTCACTAAGATTGGAAGACAACACAGCTTGGGCAGTGCCTGTGGGTATGAGACCTAACTTTGACTACTTTTAGACCTTATTTATACCCTTCTCATGTGGGGATTTTGAAAAGCAAATTACTTTTCCTTTTTGGTGAAAGAATTCAAATCTGTTAAACTCATTTGTCTCTGCTTTCATCCACAAAATTTTTAAATGACTACAATTTTAGGTAATGACAGAAAAACACATAAAGGAAAAAATGTTCTGTAGTGAGCCATATATATTGAAGCTACGTTATAATTATAGAACATAACTCAGTTCTGAGGCTTTTCGGTTGAGAGGAAAACAATAGTAGAGATAGGTGTTTGCAGAGAGAAGTAAATGCTTCAACTCTAATGAGTTTAATCATCACATTCTCTTGTGGATTATAAAAGTGAGAAGGAAAGGATGCCAAATTATAGAGACCTGTACTTTTTAGGAACAAGTCTGTATGTCAAGAAGCTTCAAGAATCTGGTGTGAGGCAGGCCATCAGAATCTGTCCACTGAATTACCCTAGTAAAGTGCTGTGGCATTAGCCGCTTCACTCCTTTGACCTAATCTCAGCATCCCTAGCTTCTGGGGTGCAAGAGTGTGGCCAAAAAGGAAATGCACATTATTTTTCAGTAATTCATGAAGTCTGATGGAAAATATATTTTTTATCATAATAAAACTATATTAGTTAAAACATCAGTTTAATTTTGTTTGTCGTAAATTTTCTTTTGGATGAAAGGACACAGAGGAAGGATACCCTTCAGACTTGTGGTGGTGGAAAAAGTCCGGAAGGCTAATTACTGAGCTCAGCCCTGAAGGAAAAATAGAAGACAAGAAATAGGGCAGGAGAAACGTCCAAACAAAAGAAGCAGAACGCACAACGTCCAGGGGGTAAAAGGGAGTGTGATATATACTGGGACCTGTCAATATATTAGCTTTGTTGAAGTATCGGGTGTGAGAGGGACAAGGTAGAAAAATCCAACTATTAAGAGATGTGGCTGAAGAAATCAGGCAGAGGTTCTCCCTTAATCTAGCAAGAGCTGGCTGTGGAGTCAAGTAGAGCCAGTGGGGCTGTTGATAAGTGGAGGAATTCTAGAGATACTAACATGAGGTAAAGACAACAGAACATGGTATCTTTTGTGAATGTTGAGAACTTTGGAGTCAAGCATTTATATCCTGGCATCTGATTTAAGCAACAGGGAGCTGATATCCCCATTTCCTGAGGCCACGCTGCAAATGGAGGACTATGTTTAGCAGGTGTGGTCAAGGGTGGGTGATGGGTGGAGACAGAGGTCAATGTAACTGACAGTTCTACAAACTTCTGTTTCATCTGTATAAGGCATAGATTTTGTGACTACTTTTTCTTTTTTTCTGGTCTCTTTTGTACAGAATGGAAACTTTATCTCTAAATTTTAATTGAAAACTTTGATGAGAACATCAGAAACACTCAGGTTTGCTGCTACAAAGGCACCCATCCCACTTGATTAAGGATGTCCACAGCTGAGGCATTGCCCAAGTAATTCAGGCCAAAATAAGGCTCTTTTCCTGAACTACACAGATCATCAAAGATAGAATAGGAGACTAATTCTTCTGTTATACAGGGGCCGGGGAAAATTTCTTCAGATCCTCTCTTTGTTTGATGCATGTAATCACAGTGAAGCTTAAATGATTTTATAGAGGAAAAATGGACGTTTACAAATCAGTCTTCTTTAATTTTAAATAAATATAATTTGTTTTTTGTAGTGATTATAGTTAGAACATGTTTTAGATCTTCAGTCACGTCCAGGAACATCTAAGAACACTGTCTAGGATCCAGAAAATTTTTTTTTACATGTCCTTGATGGTAAGTTAATTTGATCTTCATAAGAACTGCCTTGGCTGTTGTCAGAGTGTGAGTTTAAATGTCTGAAGTTTGAGAGGAAACAGATCATTTTGGGAAGTAACTTTGGATGACAAGGGAACTACAGCATTCAAACCACATCAATCAAGGGGGTGGAGGAGTACTACTAAGCACATATGAAAATAGTTGGGAAGTTTCCAAAGGCCTGGAGAAAAGCTATAGGAAGCACTATAATGTTTAGTTTTAAGGGTGTGGTTCTTTCTTTTAAAACATTCGAATAGCTCTAAATGGATACATTTCCTTATATATTGCACTGACTGTTTTTTTTTTTTTTTAATACTAGCTAAGAACAGCACCACTGGGAAAAGATCTGGGTTGTCTTTGGTTGCTAGAGGATACCTACATTCTTTGGATAAGAGACACGTATAATATTTCTTGCTGCCAAAATTATCATCTGCCAGTCTACTTTATGTAAATGAAAGGCTACCAGAAGAGGGTTTTTTTTCCCCTCAGGAGGGATAACAATTTGTGATATTTACAAATCACCTGATAATATCCTTCACATGAAACAGCAGGGGAAATAAGGTGAAGGAAGTGCAAGACGGGAGGTGGAAGAGGTGAAAATGGGTATCTAGAGAACCACAGGGTATCCTGATATGTGATGAGAAAAGAATGAGAGTAGGGGCAATGGTAGTTGAAAAGGAGAGTGAAAGAACTCATTAAAAAAAAAGTTGGCAGACTTCACAGTTCTCATGGAGCTGAGTCTGGAGTCAACAGGTAATTAAAGAAGAGGAGGGTTTGAGTAACGATTGCATATATGATCATGACTCCTTTTCCAATACATACATGCACTTCCAATACATATATACATTTCCATATATATATATGTAAATTATTTACAAAAATATGATAATCTATACACATGTGAGTGATAAAAGAGTGTATGGAGATCAGCAAGTACTGATGTAACCATCTTTTTTGTATGCGGTGGCCCATGTATTTGCCTGCTACAATTTTATTATTATTTTGGGTCCTTGATCACATGATTGAGCAGTGTTGTGTTCTTTATTTGTTCCAAGAGCTTGAGATAACCATGTGTGCTGTGTGGAGCTGTCACTGTGGGGACGGGGGTAGGGTGACATCAGTGAGGGTAATGCAAAAAGGAAGTCATAGGGGCACCATAACACCAAGTTATGATCTACTCGATACAAAGCCATATAATACATTCATTGAATAAATATTGATTGCTCTGGGCACTGTATTTGTGCAAAACATATGGAGCAAAAATAGGCATGGTCTCAATATTGCAGAGCTTAAAATATTAATAATAATTAAGTAACCTTTTAAGTAAGTGGCATTTAATTGCAAACCAAATAAGTGCTATGAGAAAAAGCAACATGATTTATAGGAGAATTATAACAGAGATACCTAACTTGGATATGTGGAGTTGTGGAGGGGGAAGATGGTAGGAAAAGCTTTCTTAATAAGAAAGGTTTGAGCTTAGATCTGCTGGATGTGTAATAATAATTCTCTGAGTGGGTAGACAAGAAGATATGTATATGGAGAAAGAATGAGAGAGGGAGAGAGTCAGGAAATAGAAACAAAACTGCAGGAGGAAACAAGATGCATTTCAAGAAATGAGAAATGGTCAGTGTAGCAGCTGTATAAGTAGGGAGAGGGAGAATGGTTCAAAATGAGGAGTAGACAGGGACCAAACCATTCAGAGCTTTGGGTCAAATTCAGAATTTTTTTCTTTCTCTTAGGAGAGATGATGATAAAATATTTTAAGCAGAAGTTTTAGTAAAAACAATGTTTGCTGAAGTGTGTAGAATGGATCGAAGAGGAATAAAAGTGGCAGAGGGGAGATCAGTTAAGGATCTACTGCAAGAAACAAAACAGAGATGATAGTAGCCTGGATTAGGACAGTAGTGATGGAGATGGAAAAATATGGATAATTTTGATAACTATTTAGACAGTAAATGAAACAGTATTTGATGATAGATTTTATATTAGGACTTATGGAAAGTGATGTGTCAATAATGGTTGTGTAATAGGATGATTGAAATGGCATTCTTGGGAAAAGGATCCCATGTAAAGAGAAATATATTTTGGTTTTAGATATGCTGAGTTTGAGGGCCCTTGAAATAGCAAAGACAGAATGTGAAGTGGCAGAGAGATATCTGGATTTGGAGGTAAATGATTATGTTTGGGATGGCTGCAGCTGCTTAACACTTCTTGCCCCATCTGTAAGAAGAAAGAGATATGCTGAAGTTAGGAGCCCCCCTAAGCCAGGTCAACTTCACCTTCTGATTATGCAGAGACTTCAATTAATGTATCTATTGAATTCTATTTTGCAAATCCCCCATGTTAGCATCTGCAAGCCTTGTGTAGCACATATAATAAGCTTCATAAATGACTTCTCTTTTAATTTTCTCTAAACATAGCATTTAAAATTCAGTTTCTGAAATTTTCATAGTGTTTTTGACTGAAAAGAAAATAACCAGCTTCCACTGACAGATTCATAGAAAAAGATGACCAGTTATTTTGACCATTCATTCAACAAAATATTTATTGGGCATCTACTATGGGCAAGCCTCATCTACTATGGGCAAGACTTTTCTAGGTGCTAGAGATACAGCAGTAAATAAAACAGGAAAAAAAACCCTACCCTCACAGAGCTTACGGTGTAATGCACTAAATTTGTTTCTATACAACATAATACATACATTAAGCAAAATGAATAAATTTAATATATAGTATTTTAGATAATGATAAGTACTGGAGAGAAAACATCAAACAGGAAATGAAGTTAGGAAATATATGTGTTAGAAATGCTCTAATTTTAAACAGGTCAGCCAGGAACAACGTAACTGAGAAGCTGAAATTTGAGAAAAGATCATAAAGACTTGAGGGAGCAAAATTTGTGGACACCTGAGGCAAAAGCATTCCAGATATATAGAAAATAAATATAATATCAAAATGGTAGACATAATGCCTACCTTATTAGTAAGTGCATTAAATGCAAGTGGACCAAATTCTTCAATTGAAGGGCAGATATTGGAAGAATTGATATAAAAACATAATCCAACTATATGCTATCTCCAAAAGACAGCATTATTCAAATGGCCAAAAAGTGGAAACAATCCAAATTTCCATCAACTGATGAATGGATAAACAAAATGTGGCATATCTATACAATGGATATGTTCAATGGATATTGTTCAGTCATAAAATATAAAGAAGTACTTATACATGCTATAACATGGATGAACATTAAAAACATTATATTAACTGAAAGAAACCATACATAAAAAATGCATATTGTATGATTGTGTTCTATAAAACATGTGGAATAAGCAAATCCATAAAAAGAGAATGTAATTTAGGGGTTAGCAGGAATTGAGTGGAAATGTAATGGGGGTACTGTTTATGATATGGGATTTCTTTTTGGGGTGATAAAAATGTTATGGAATTAGATAGTAGTGATGATTGCACAACCTTGTGAATATACTAAAAACACTGTATTGTATACTGTAAAATAGTGAATTTTGTGGTATGCAAATTGTGCATACCACAATTGTGGTATGCAAAATAAATAATTACCACTGTTGAAGAGGACAAATGACATAGTAGATTAGAAAGAACAAAATAGAAATTCTGAAAATAATAATAATTAAAATCAAAATTAATAGATGGTGGGAGGGGGAGAGCTCAAGATGGTGGAGTAGGAAGACCCTGAGCTCACCTCCCCCCATGATCACATCAAAACTACAACTACATATAGACAAACTCTCTCTGAGAGAGATCCAAAGGCTAGCAGAGCAGCTCTTCTACAAACAGGGCTGTAAAGAAAGAACCACATAGAGTCTGGTAGGAGGGGAGGAGAAGGTATCTGCACCCCTAGTGGTGACCCAGAAGAGGAGGGGGATGTCACAGGCTTGGGGATCCTCCCTGGAGAGGAAGGGGTTTGAACCACACATTAGGCACCCCAGTCCTGGGGTCTGGCACCAGGAAGACAAGTCCTCTTGTCTGATTTGAAAATCACTGGGGCTTACCAGAGGGCTGTAAGAGATGGACAACAGTTTTATGTCATTTGCTCTATTTACTTCTTAAATTTTGTTGTCAATATTTAAGCATACATAAAAGCTCCTGATAAACAAATTAAATCCAAGCAATTTTCCATTGTTTGTATTACCAGCAATTCGATCTTTTTTGACTAAACAAATTCTCATATCTTTCTTCAGTGAGTCATAATTAAAAGCATTTGACTAAAGATGGTTATATTTGTGTATTCTGAATACTGCTACCTCTCCAGCTTCCTTATATTAATAACATCCATGCCTTTATCATTCTTATCTATTTGCATCAACTATTGTATGTGTTTTTTCCCTTGCTAGTAATTATCTGAAGAAATAATGTGTTCTCCTTTATGAAGAGAAATACTGGGGGCTAAAAACCGAGAAAAAATGGTCACATATTTCTCAAAGTGGACTTGGAATTATAATATTGAAGACTAGACTTCGCAGCCAAATTAGGAGATGAATAAGACAAGAGGAAATTGTATCCATTTGTGAGAAAAAACATAGAAGGCCATCTTTGAATACTAGTAGTGAGGAACTTGGGTGAGAAAGCTTAATTAAGGTACATCATAAAAAGAGTATGAACATTTAATGAATTAAAACAGTAAAATTAAGATTATATTTGTAAAGAGAAATAGATAAATAAAAATATTTACATAAAAATAACAATTAGTTGAACTAACTTCATAGAGCACCACTCTGCTTAATCCACTCTAACCACAGTAGTTTGTTGATGAAGGGAAAAAGTAGAGATCAACAAGAAAATATGTTGCTTAAAGACATGATGATATAAAGGAAGAAAATTGGGCATGCAGTTAATTACAATGCAAAGCAAATCTGATGTGCTCTAGTAGATGTACAAGTAAAGCCGTTCGGGAAGAGAAAAGAGAATGAGATTAATTGTAGTTTAGAGAACCTGGGAGGAGATGATCTTTGAGCTAGATGTTAAAAAATGGAGGGCTTCCCTGGTGGCGCAATGGTTGAGAGTCTGCCTGCCAATGCAGGGGACACGGGTTCGAGCCCTGGTCTGGGAGGATCCCACATGCCGCGGTGCAACTGGGCCCGTGAGCCACAATTACTGAGCCTGCGCATCTGGAGCCTGTGCTCCGCCACGGGAGAGGCCGCGATAGTGAGAGGCCAGCACACCACAATGAAGAGTGGCCCCCACTTGCCACAACTAGAGGAAGCCCTTGCACAGAAACGAAGACCCAACACAGCCATAAATAAAAAAATTTTAAAAAAAATTTTTAAAAAACTCCTTAACTGTCTCTTTAAAAAAAAAAAAAATGGGGAAGATAGCCACAGCTTGCTTTGGAAAGGAAGAGTTCAAGATGTCAGAAAATGGCATCAGCAATGTCTAAGACATTGGAGAGGGTGAAAAACATATTCAGGGAATAGAAAGTAGTAGAAACAGAAAATAAAGAAGAATGTCAGATTGGAAAAGAGTATAAGGAACTGACTTTTTCTGCATTGTAAAAGAGAAAAACAATCTGATGATGATGGCATGAGGCTGTAATGTGAGCAAAGTAAAGAAGGGACTAGAAGTAATAATTCAGCATTCCTAAATACTAGAGAAATGCAAATCAAAACTACAATGAGGTACTACCTCACTCTGGTCAGAATGGCCATCATCAAAGAGTCTACAAATAATAAATGCTGGAGAGGGTGTGGAGAAAAAGGAACCCTCCTGCACTGTTGGTAGGAATGTAAATTTGTACAGCCACTATGGAGAACAGTATGGAGGTTCCTTAAAAAACTAAAAATTGGGCTAGCACATGATCCTGGAATCCCGCTCCTGGGCATATATCTGGAGATAACCATAATGCAAAAAGATACATGTACCCCATGTTCACTTCAGCACTATTTACAATAGCCAAGACATGGAAGCAACCTAAATGTTCATTGACAGAGTAATGGATAAAGAAGATGTGGTACATATATACAGTGGAATATTACTCATCCATTAAAAAGAATAAAGTAACGCCATTTGCAGCAACATGGATGGACCTAGAAATTATTATACTAAGTGAAGTAAGCCAGACAGAGAAAGACAAATATCATATTGCTTATATGTGGAACCTAAAAAAGAAAAATATTACAAGTGAACTCATATACAAAACAGAAGTAGACCCACAGACATAGAAAACAAACTTATGGGTACTAAAGGGGAAAGGAGGGGGAGGGATAAATTAGGAGTTTAGGATTAACATATACACACTACTATATATAAAATAGATAACCAACAAGGACCTACTGTATAGCACAGGGAACTATACTCAATATTTTGTAATAACCTATAAGGGAAAAGAATCTGAAAAGAAAAAATATGTATGTATGTATAACTGAATCACTTTGTTGTACACCTGAAACTAACACAACATTGTAAATCAACTATTCTTCAATTTAAAAAATGAAAAAAAATTAAAGAAAAATAATTCAGATTGGAAATAAGCAAAGTGACCACATAATTTATACTTCAAACTGGGATACTTCTGAGAGCAAACATGGGCACTAAAATCATTAAAATATTATAACTTTTAGAAATATTTATGGGCCAGCAAATTAGTTTTATCTTTTTTATGGACCTATGAAATTGTTCTATTTAATATCCAAAAAAAATATTTTTCAAAAATAGACTATGCCCGTATACATTAAAGTAAAAATATTGATTAGCTGAAAATTAAAAATAATAGAAGCAAAATAATTGTTTTTGTTATATATATTCACATACTTTAATCAGTTTTATAGCTATTTCTTCTTTTAATACATTGTCATTAATATTTTCTAGAGAATATATGTTCAATATAAATTATTATTTTTAATTTTTCATAAAATTATCTGCAATCTTCTTGAAAATTGTCTGTTATGGTACTGAATTTGAAGTGAGCTTGGCTGTAGACTATGATAATTTTACTTGATAAAGTGCTCTCACTACACATGCTGACATGCTTACTAAATTCAAAACAAGTTCTGCTAAACAGAAGACTTTCTCAATTGTAAACTTTGTATTAAACTGTTAACTCTAACTCTAACCTTAACCCTAATTTTAGCTTAATATTTTGGGTATTTTTTGCCTCCATTCAAGAAACCATCTCTGAGAAATATTACTCTAAGATAACATTTATCAAAAAATCCTCTCTATGTATGATTCTTTTCAATGTTTTACAAGTTTAAATTTAGAAAACTGTAGGCCTTCTCAATTTTATTCCACTCCAGTACAAAATTTAAATTTATTAAGAAACGAGCTCCCTTAAAGATTCTCCACACAAATAGAGACATTTAAAATTTCAATTATAGAACATCTATCTTAAATCATGTACATCCTTTGAGTTCATGTTATCTAATTTGTTCAGTTTCTCTTTAGCTTTGTAAGGAGGATTTTTCATTGTCTTCCATTTTGTAAGCAATGCTTTCAGTTGGTGCAATATGCAAGTGTTTCAAAGATTTTTAATGCTCAACTCGTGCAACATTTTGATTAAAAGTTTCCAACTAATTTTAAAGGAAATTATTCTAAACTCTAAAGGACTAATTTACTGAAATGTTCAATGCCATTGTAGAACACTTAGGTTGATTTACAAGGCAGGCTCAAATACATCTAATTTTCAGTTAATATTCAAGTAGTGAAGTGCCTGCAGCTATGCTGAAGAGATTTTTTAAATATTAAATATCAGTTTCATCACCAAAAAATTTTAGACCCATTACTCAAACTATATATATGTAATAATATTTATAAATTTCAAATTTGGACAATTAACACATTCCATTTTTAATTGGTAGAATCTTGAAGCTGGCTTGAGCTCAGTTATGAACTATGTGTGTACCACCACCAATTCCAAGTGAATGATTCTCTCAATTTCTTTTTAAGTCTATTGTTTTTATCATAAACTTTGTTCTGAATTTGTCATCATATTTTTACTACAAATTATTCTATCTTCAGTGTTGAACTTTTAAACACATTTTACAATATAATCCACTCTGTTAGCTGTTTTATTGTGCAAAATGAACTAAAAACACTTCTCTTTGATTCCAATAATTGAATGAAAGATATTTGAATGATTACTGGTATGAATGAATTGATTTTCTATTTGAAGTACCCAATGACATTGATGAACAAACAGCATTAATTATTTACCAAGTTTTTCTTTTGCCAATAGTGGATGCATTAACAGATATTGCTTCACTTTTACATATGGACAAGAAATCTTGGAATTGAAAATGAACACATTTAACTTAGAAAAAAATAAAAGTGATACCTCACAGGTTGATATGCAAACACATTTTCTGCAAGTGCACGTACTAAATTGTTTTCTCCAGGCACAATCTTCTTAAAACAAATAATATTTGAAGTAGATACTAATGCTTCTTTAGGAGATTTATGTCTTCTGGTTTTCATGTGTTAGTGATACAGTACTATAGGTATCATGGTGGATGGGAAATGATGAACATTTTGTGCAAGTTACTTTTTATCACCTACTTTCTTAAGAAATGAAAATTCAATACTTAATTTTCCTTAAATAGGCACTTTTATTTTAGCTCATTGCTTCTATTGCAAAATTTTAAAATTTGATAGACAATAAATATTATACATTTGTATGACACAATAATGACAACACCACTACATCAAGAATTTAGACTACTCCCTATTCACTCCATAAAAGGACAGCTTCAGATCTATTTCCTACACAGTAATCGCCTACAGGCAACCTATAATTTCTCATGTTTCCCCCGACCTCACTCCCATCTATCATGAACAGAGTCTTCATGCAGGACCGGTGGCCTGGTAGATTTATCTATCTCATAGACTAAGGCAGGACGAAAGCACCACTGGCTGGTTTGCCCAGTGGCTGGCTAGAGCAGAGTGTACAGCGTTCCTCCACCCCTATCCAAGACCAGGAGATGGCTGTCTCTTGCCTTTTATGTCCCAGGAACATCACTTTGTCCGCAAGCATCCTGCATACTGACCTTGAAAGGAAAATGTTAGTTTTCTTCAATCTGAAGGTTTCTGGAAAAGAGAAGGAGTTATGTTTGTTGTCTTTCAGTTTAAATTAGGTATCAAGTTGAAACTATTCATTCCACATAATTCTCACACTCTTCTACATGAGACCATGAAAGAAACTACCACACCTATCTTGGCATATTTTAATACAATTATTAATAATACTTTGTGAAAAATGAAGAACCTTGAACGAATGTAGATCATGACAGAATGCCTGGACAACTGGCAGAAATTGAGACTGTCCTGGGCAAACCACAACGTGGAATGTTCTGGTTATTGATTGCAGTGTATCGAACTACCCCAAAAAGCAATGGCCTAAAACCACCCTTTCCTTACACCTCATGATTTTGTGAGTCAGGAATTCAGGCAGAATTAAACTGAATGATTTTCCTGTTTCATGTGTCATCAACTGAGGTCACTGGATGGTATTCAGCTGGTAGCTGGTCTGGTTTGGAGGCTCCAAGATGGATTCATTCACATGCGTGACACTTTGGCAAGAACAGCTGTCACTCCTTCTTCTTCTCCATTGTAATCTCAGGGCTTCTCCATTTGTTCTGTCCCTCACGGTAGCCAGACTTCTTACATGGTGGCCTGGGCCTCCTAGAAACCAAGGTGAAAGTTGTCAATCATTTTTAGTCTAGACTTGGAACTAGTATATTGTCATTTCTGCAATACTCCATTGGCCACAGAGGTCAAAGTTTAACTTGGATTCAAAGGGAAGGGACATTGTACCCAGTTCAAATGGAAGAAGTGTCAAAGAGCTTGTGGCCATCTTTAATAAGCCACATACAGTCACAATGGGCTCAGGATAACATTGGAATATCTGTGCACACCCATTCACTTGCTGTTAAACCAAATAGTATCAACTGTTGTCTTTACTCAAAGCTAGTGACACAAATTTCTATAGTCAGTCTCATGATAATATTAACCTCTTGCCTATCAGTTAGACAAATAACTATTAGCACCATCTGTACACAAGACCAGGGTACTTGTGCTAACTGCTATGGAGTAAAAACATGAACCCCAAATTCCAACCTTTAAAGAGCCAAGAATCTATTAAGAACGTAACCATTCTCAAACAAGCATCAAAAAGAAAGGGGTGTGATTTCATAGGGAAGTTGATTCCCGGTGCCCATTCAAGAGTCCATGCAGGCTTACTTATGATTGCAGAAAAACTGTTTATTAAAATTATATAATATTAATGCATAAGTATCAAGCCCATTTAACATTTTATAGTCTCTATTCTTAATATTCCAAGGCATCTAGCTGTGGTAATATACTTTAATAATTGACCACACAATGTTAGGACTAGGTAATAGTTTTATTTAAAATCATTTTAGCTACACTTAAAATTAAAGCCTTTAGAAGAAAAAAGATGTAATTTGTAAAATGTGGCATTAATATAGGTGGGCTTACAAATCTGGACGTGTAAATATGTTATCTTAAGAGATAGAGACACTTGTGTGTCAGACCCATGAAGTCCTAGAGAGGTCTCACAGGAGTCAAACACACACACAGAGCAAATTGTGGGCATTTCAACTGTTACTTTGACTTATGATTATCACTATATGAAAAAAGATAATAGACGTCAAAAGTAAGTGGTGTAAAAAGCCAATGTTATCTATACTGAGAAACAATTGATCTAACTCTGTAGCTAATAGCTCCAGAGAAAGAAATGCACCCTCTCCAAATAAACATTAGGTCTAACTCTGTAAAGGATCATGAGTTTTCCCCCACAAGAAATGCAACAAAAATTGGAAAACTGCATAGGATGGGACTAGAAGGAAAAAGAAAGGAAAGCCAGCCACATACTTCAGGAGAGTTAAGGTTGTAAGCCAGGATCTCAAAAGTCAGCAAAAAGTAACTATCCATTCTGAAATTTCTAACAATTTCTAATACCACCAGAAATCCCTCCTCTCCGATAAATCCTCAAACATCATCCATGTTGATTAACCTGGACAAATCTAAGCAAATGTCTTATAATGTTGGTCTCACTGCACACATTTATAATGCTTATCCTCTACTTGACTCAAAGCAGATTACAGCAGAAACATCACTTGACAGAGACTGCAGAAATAGCTCCTTGTTTTTTATTCTTTTCGAGTGTTGAAATATTACTATTCAGACCTACAAAGTTTATCTCTACTCAACTTGAAATGCAGAAAAAGGGATAAACTTGGGATAATTTATGTGCCTGTCAGTCACTACAAGCAGGGTCTGTATGACGAATTCCATCTGATTTATTTGGTATATTTGGTATTCCTGTTTGGTTGTTATTGTTATCATTATTATTAGATGGGACGGTTTTTTACTTTATCTTAAAAAATTTTGTTATAAAAATAGTAAGTTTTCTTTTTAGGAAAAATTCAGTAAAAAAAGAATAATAAAAGTTATCTGCAATCTAGAGATAATTCTATATACATTTTGTGACCTTTGTTGAGTATTTTAAAAATCTGCACATGTATGTATAGGATCACGTTGTATATTGTGTATAACTGTATGTACTACGCCTAAATGGATAAGAGGGGCTTCAAGTTTGGTGTTAAATACACTTAACATCAAACCCTGTGTGGTTCAGAAGAATGTGTAAATCAGATAGGTCTGAGCGGAGATAGTGTGGACACTAGAAGGTGTCTTAGGTTGGGTTTCCTGGAAAAGCACTAAGAAAAAAGACTATGTGTGCAGGAGTTTAACTAGGGGGAGGTGGGGTGATACTCCTCTCTTGTCACGTATAAGGAAGTGGGAAAATCAGGATTGGGTAGACAGGGAAATTGCAACAGAGGTCTCAGTCAATCCAACGGGGAGTTTAGAGCTTGGATGGTTCTTCACCAAGGGGGCCAGGCATTGAGAAGTGATCATTTGTCTTTTATTTTGGAGGGGATTTCTTGGCACACCCCATACTATTGGGCTCATAAAATCTTAACTGTTGTGCTGCATCCCTGAAATTCTGTACGATTTATTTTCCATCTTATAGAATGTGTCTAAAGTCCCCCAACATACATACTTCTTGAAATTGATTTTTTTTAAAAATTAATGTATAGAGCACTATATCTGTCTTTTAGAAAAGATTCCTGGAGTCACTCAACACTTATGCTTCCTTCTCATGGGCTAGAACTTAGTCCAATAGCCCTGTCTAGGTTGGAAATGGAGGTTTTCATTCTGGGCAACCAAGTGTGCAGGTAAAAATTGAGGTTTCTGTTATAGACAGTGGACACGGAGGAGGGCCACTGACCATCTCTGCCATAAACGTCAAATGCTTTTAAACATGGAACCAAGGTTAAACAACCATAGGAGTTACTGCTATAGAACCAAATGTAAATGCCACACCTTTTGACAATATAAAAACACCGAGTGAAATAAGTGAATAACAAGTGAAATAAGTCACACAGAGAAAAACAAATACCATATGATATCACTTATATGTGGAATCTGAAAAAATAAAACAGACCTCATAGATACAGAGAGAACAGGCAGGAGGGTGGTGGGGGGCAATGGGTGAAAGGGGAAACAAGGTACAAACTTTCAGTTGTAAAATAAATAAGTCCTGGGGAGGTAATGTACAGCATGGTGACTATAGTTAATAATATGTTATTGCATATTTGAAAGTTGCTAAGAGAGTAGATCTTAAAATTCTCACCACGAGGAAAAGTTTCTGTAACTATCTATGGTGATGGATGTTTACTAGACTTATTGTGGTGATCATTTCACAATACATACAAATATCGAGTAGTTATATTGTATACCTGAAACCAATATAATGTTTTGTGTCAATTATACCTCAATGAAAAATATAGTAGGGGAGGTGAAATAGGTCTGTGGGACCCACCAAGCAGGAATCCATTTTAAGGTAAAAGTGATGGATCTGGGATCAGGTGTGAGCAGGGCCACAGCACACTGTATGAACAAGCAGTGTTTGGAGACGACAGTCAAACCTGTGACTCAGTGTTACGGTAAGGTGATCTCTCACACATGTTTGCTCTCAAGGCAAATGAGGTTAGAATAACATTGGTGATGTCCCATGTTCTTGTAAGTCTCCACGAGACAGGGAGTTACTCTCCATGACAGGTTAATTCACTTCCTCAGGCAGCTCCCCGGCAGGAATTCTATTCCTTCCCACACAGTGCTCATAAATACTCAGGCAACTGATTCGTTCAGGTTACTTACAGCTAAAAAGTATGAAAGTCATGGACATGGGGGAAGAATGAAACTTACCCCATATGTGTTATCTAGCATATTTAGAAAACAATTCATCAAAGATTGAATGACAAGATCTGCTTACGTTTAGAAAACGGTTGACTTGGGGATTACAGAATAGTGAAATTAATCTTAAATGTATGTATTGTGTATCGAGAAGAAACTTTGTGTGGTGAAGTAATTTAACAAAGCAATTAATTATTTTTTAAGGGAAATTGATAGTCTCAGTTTTTATAAGTTTTACTCTTTCAGTTGTTTTATTCAATGTTAATTTAACTCAAAGGTATTTAGTTTCAAAGATCAGTTATAAAGCATACTTTTCTCTCTTGGGACATGTATTTGGCCAACTAAGTGATCCAGTAGTAGCATAAATGTAGTCATTAATGTAGTCATTTAGGAACACTTTTCTATTGTGCCACAAGATGGCAGCACATGCAAGGGTGCCTATTTACAGTAACATTTGTATTAGTGTACAGTTAATGTATCTTTTGCTTTGGGGACATGTAAAGAATGATTCAAAGGCAAACTTCTACCTTCTATAATGTAACCAGTTTACATTATTGCTTATTTTATTGTTGTTCATATTCTTAAGTTCTAGAGCAATGTGTATTTTTCACCCCATGATGCAGAATCTAAATTTGTTCTTTTATAAATTAAACTACCTGGTGAAAAATCTATTTACTTTTAGGCCAGTGGGAGAAGATGATATCCTTAATCACAAATCCTTTTTGACCTCTCTTCTGACTTACTGACTTAGAGGGGGAAACATCTCAAACCGCTATTCCCTCTGAAAAGTTGTTCCGCCAGTTTCCACACGGCTCTCTAATTTCCGTTGGCCTCTGCTCAGTTTGAGGTTTTCCATGACTCTCCTGTAAAAAGTAATGACACAATAAAGCCCCTTCCTCCCGTAGTACTCCTTTCCCCCCATCCTGATTTATTGTTAAAATCTACATTTATCATCACCCAATCTATAATACATTTACTTGAGTATTTGCTTATTTGTGTCCCCCCCTAATAAGATGTAAGCTCCACACAGACAGATTTTGTTGCTTTGTTCATTGTTGTATCTGCAGTCCCAAGAACAGTTCCTGCACGTGGTGAGTGTTCATGAAATAGGCACTGAAGGGGTTTCCATGGAGGCTGGAACAAATAAGTATAGCAAGATGGTAGGTGTGTTTAAACAGGACAAGTGTTGTAAATGGAAGAGTCCTAATCTAAGACTACAGAGGTAGAAGTTTCATTTCTGTCCTGCCCCGCTGACAAGGCACCTTGTGCTGTTTTTCAAACTTTGTGGGTTTCTATTTAGTCAATACAGATGATAAAACCATTTTTACTCACGTTTCAACATAGGTTTGGATCTTCAAACATGTGATGACTTCCAAATTTGTATCTCCAGCCAGGCCTTCTTCTCTCCACTCCAGACCTCAAGTGCCCACTCCATGTCTCTATTTGAAGGTCTCATGGACTCCTCACATCTAAAAACTAAACTCTTGGCAATTCTGTCTTTCTGGTGATCCAGGTCATAACACTTGGGTGTGTTCTTGCCTCCTTCTTTCTCCCACATCCTACCTTCTGATTTATCTGTATATACTTTTAGCTTCATTGTTTTAAGAGATCCAAACTCTGACCACTTTTCTCCATCTTCACAACTGTCAGCCATGTCCAAGATACTCTCATTCCTGGAGTAGATGAGTGCAATAGCTTCCTAACTGGTCTCCTGGTTCTGCTCTGTCCCATCAGTTTATTTTTAACCCAGCATCCACGGTGACTTTGTTAAAATGTGTGATCATATTACTCTTCTTCTCCCAAACACCAAAAGCTTCCCATCTCACTCAAGAATGGTTAAATCAGTGACACCGAGCATCGATGCCCTCTGACATGTGCACCTCGTCCTTACTTCTCAGATCTCACCTCGTATCAGTTCTCCCGCCCCGCCCCCCACCCCGCCACTGCCCCCTCTCCTTGTTTACACACTGGCTCCTCTTCTCTCACACAGCAGGCTCTTTGCCCTTCCTTAAACGCTCCAACCAGACTTCTCCAGCAGGCTCTTTGCACCTGCCTGGAACATTCTTTCTCTAGATACCTGCTGTGACTATTCTCTTACCTCCTTCAAGCTGATGCTCAACTTTTACATTTTCACAAAGGGCCTCTCTGGTCACCCTATTACATTTTAATCTCCCCGAATACCACTATCCCCATTTCCTGCTTCATTTTTCTATAATTCACGCTACTATTATCTAACATGGTGTATTTGCTTGTTAGTTTTGCTCATTGTCTTCCTTTCTCTACTAGAACGTAAGCTCCATAAAGGGAAATTGTCACTTGTGTTTTAACAGAGCCCTTGTGATAACGGAAAAGGCTTAAGTTCCTCTACTTCCCTCATCTGCCAAGAGTAACCACAAAATGAACATTTGAGATGCCCAGGTACAGTTACATATGATACTTTGTTATAATTAATCATTTATGTATATGTCTTCCTCATTAGATATGAGCCACTTGAGGTATTTTATTTCATTTCTATTTCTATCCCCAGCAAGGTAGCCTGGATGATGAAAGATATTCAGTAAATGTATTAACTGAAAGGAACCATATCAAAACACATACACATTCATAGCATATGGCTAGAATGTAACAGTATATTAACAAACACACCAGAACTTATACATATAATAGAATGTTTCTTTTTTTATTTATCTTTAAGGAAGAACTATCTTGCCTGAGTTAGAATTCAGGCTTCTTTTATACTGAAAGGGGAGGGAGTAAAGTCAAACATTTTTTGATTCTGGTCAACCTCTGGAGGGGGTGTGTTAATTTCTTCCTCCCTGCAGTCATTCACAGGTGGGCCTGGTCAGGATGTTCCCGGTGACCTAAACAAAAGGTATTTTTAGCTTACTGTTCATTACCTGGAAGGAAGGGTTCCCAGAGATGGGCCATTATGTGAAAATTAAGCTTATAAGCAACATTCCTTTAGTGATTAACTTGTAATAGAATACAAAGGTTCTTCCCTATTCCAACTTGGGAGTTAAAAAGATACTCAAAATTTGCCTTTTTGCGGGGAACACTTCCTTTGTAATTGCCTTCAATGTATGAACCAGTTTTTTAAAAGTATTATCAATAATGTCAAATCATCATTTGAAGGTAGATTTATTTTAGGGGCAACTCAATTTGGAGCTAAATTTAGTGAATACAGTGCGTATTGTCTGGGGTCCAAAACAAGTTGTGATGATAATGTAAGATTTATCTTGTCTCATGTAACTTGTAAACATGGCTATGATTATAAATTTTAAAAATATATTTCAATGATGATGACTAGATAATCCTAGTCTTTCAAAGAAGCCATGTGACAAACCAACCAACTAAACTTACTTGGAAGTATAATATCTATTTTTGCTTTTTTGAAAAGTTGGGAACAGAATTTCAGGCACGTCTTGAAACAACCTTATTTTTTCTGAGAAGTGAAATATTTCCTGCCATATCAGTAAACAAAGGATTTCACAGTCATCAGCGCTAGCAGCCTTCCAAAGTGAGCTGGTGAGCCCTGAGGGAACTCAGGAAGGAAAGAACACCCGCCATCCAGCAGCCATCAGACTGCAGCTGCTCCCTACGGTGAGCCCTGAGGGAACTCAGGATGTGAAAATACAGGATACTGGCCCCAGATAGCTGAGGTGCATATCAAAGGAATGATTTCAGTGAGCCCAGACTCCTGCATCTTCCCATACATAGAAAACCACTAAATTCCTTAACTTGGGATGTCTGGTTTTCTTTAATTTACAATAATCTTTTGATGTTCCCGACTACCTGCCCTTTGTTGCAAAACTTCTATATAACCTGGCTCCCCGCCTTGCCTCCTCGGAGCAGTTTTCTCAGGGTTACTTGAGATGCTGCCTCCCGGGCTTGAAGTCCTAAAAATTCCTTCCAAATAAAACATAACTCTCAACTTTTAGGTTGTGAATAATTTTTTAAGTCCACATTTCCAAAGCGTCAAAGTGAGATGGTAGCAGGCACTATTAGATATTCTGCAATATCAGGGGAAGACATACTGAAAATAATACAGACTAGAAAAAAATAGTCTTGTCAAAATCTTTAATGAGGTCTAGAAGATGTGTCTTGACCACATATCCAAGTCATTTCCTGCTCGTAGACCTTTCCTGATGTGGTCACAGATGAGAAATTAGTTGCTATTATATATTGCATATTTTTTGGACATATGTAACCAGGAGACCTCACATTACTTTTGGTTTTGCTAGATCACTATACTTGAACTTCCTCTCTCGACACTCATTCATTCAACAGATAAAAAGGGTCTGATAGGAGCAAAACATTTTGTTTAGCTGGAAAACAGTAAGGTCTCATATACAACAGTGATTTTTATTTAAATACCTAATCATAGAAACCTGATTGAAGTTTAAAATAATAATTAACGAGATGCAGAAGTATATAATTAGATGCTAAAATAAGCAGATGAGAAAATAAGTGCTACAGGAATTCAGATACATAAGTGTTAAAGATACTGAGATATTTTGAAAAGAAATTGGGCTCGAACTACATAGCTGACCATTTGAGAAGGGGTAGGTGGCATGAAAAGCACAAGGTAAGACTTAAAGTTGGAATTGGACAGTTTGGGGCAAAGAGCAGTATTAGGTATTCATGGAAGATATAGGTGAATAGTTGAGGAGAAAGGTGTAGTTAGAAAGCATGTTATAAGCAGGATGGGAGATTTGAGTGCTGTCTTACAAGATAGCTGAGAGTTTTTGAGAAAGAGAATGACCTAGAATTGGTGTTTTAAAGATACTAATATGGTTGTTGAATGAGAAATAGATTGGAGCAGAGAGAAATTATTTTTAAAAAATAAAAATAATTCCAAATAAGAGACTGTTGCTGAAATCATCAAATGCCCTTGTCTGACTCAACCAACCAAACCTCTATAGCTCTGACTATGCATGTTTAGGCTTTGTGTCATCATTAGTCAAAGCATATACATATGTCTCCTGGATCTATATGCAATGTTTCTAGCACAGTTTTTTTTAAATGTGAATTCTGACCATCCTCTGAATCTCGAGTCTACACCATAACTAATTCTGTCTACTACTTGACTATTAAAAATGTAAATTTTAAAAAGACTCATCTCTATTCATGAACATAATTTATTAAAAAGAGCCCATAGTAATACATATCCAATGAAATTAATGTACTTATTTTTAATAAGAATATTTTCTAAAATTCTTAAACTTACCATTACCTTCTTGGTACAAAATGTATTCATTAAACCTGATCATTATTTTTATGATTTGAGATTCATGATTCAGTTAAAAATGATACTTTTTGGTAAGAAATGAAAAAAAGAAAAAGATGTGAGGTACAGCAGTGCTCATGAAAAACTGTCAGACAATCACTGAATTTGTTACCAAGTCCCAGCTTGCTCTGTGCACCCACAACAGGCCAATAAATCGGAGACGAGGTGTTGAGGCAAGGAATACGACTGTATTCGGAAAGCAGGCAGACCAAGAAGATGGCAGACTAATGTCTCAACATCTTATCAGGGTTTGGATGCCAGTTTCTTTTATAGCACGGGGTGGGGGGTGGGGGAGGAGATGAGGAAGTAAAGTTAAAAGACCATAAGTTTTGCAAATATCCCCTGGAATGACTAGCCTCTGGGAGGGGATGTGTTATTTTCTTTTCCTGCAGCATTCCACAGGTGGACAGGGTCTGGATGTTTCCCTGAACAAAGGCACTTCGGTGTAACATTCAGGCAGAGGGGCAGGGTTCCCCGAGGCAGGCCATTATGTAGAGAGAGTATCGTTTTAGTGAACAAGAGCAATGGGAAGCAAAGGTTAAAGTAAAAGAAACAGATCCAACATTTGGATTTGGCTCTTCCCTGTTACAACATCAGGGATTTTTCAGATTCTCAGAATTATTCCCATGTTCTTTGAAAAATATCATGGTAACAATTATAATTGAACACATTTAGAATTGATTTTCTTGTAGGTTTCCTTTTGTTGAGGAAAGGTTGGATTTCCAAGTACTAGAGTGGTCCAGAGACATCTGGGTTAAATCCTTTTGTTGTTAGAGCTCCCTTCATACACTTGAAATTTGGTGTTGTCTTCACATGTTCCTAAAAATTCCAGTTAATAAAATTTTAAAATTATGCAGTATCTCCTTCAATACTGCTTTTCTAACCTAGTGAATATTTTTTTAGCCTCCTTTTATAGTCTTTACCAAACAAAATGCTGGAGAAATGTGTTATCTCCAGTCATCTAACATGGGCTAGAGAGGTCTGGAGCCTGCCTGCCAACATGAGGTGCAAAGTAATGGAGAATCTCCATCCGGAGACGGTGGGACTGAATTATTAGACATTCTTTAGAAAACAGGAGACTGATTATGTTGTTAAAGCATCCAGGGTTCCATGTCTGCCTTTTAAAACCCTGGACTTACCCAGTTCAGTTGGGAGATCAAGCACACCTTAGGGCAACCATATTGGGTTGCATGGCAAGTAAGATAACTTTATAAGCACATTATTTTACATGAAGAAAGGCTGACAGTCATAGGCCATGCTTGCAAGGGGTGGATTGTTGGAAATGAGAATATGGGGAACAGGAGAAGTTTGAAATTACTGTTATTAATAATTGATAATAACATAATATATAATTTTCTGAAGGAGCATAACATCATTTTTTCTCTAAGTTATTTCTCATCATTTCTTTAGTGTCTGAGCCTCATCTCTGTACTTTTGCAGAAAATGCATTAACTGAGTTTATCCCCACTGGATTCCTGAGTATAGAAACCTTCTTCGGCCATCAAGAGTGGGGCCCCAAATTACCACACTGATCTACTTTCATGAATACGTTGTGTAGGAGTTTGCTTTTAGTAGCCTTTTCACTTCTATCACAGCTTAGGAAGGGGTTGTTTGAAATCACTTGGGATATAAAAAAGCCACTTTTTCTAAAAGATAAGAGAAAGGAAAGATTACATTTGCCCTCATTCATCGGTGACATGCGCATCCATATATGGACAGTTTGAAAATGCATTTCTCACACTTTTCTTAAAGGATTCATTGTAAGTATTTATTGGTAGTAAATATCCCTTGTTTAAATTGCACAAAAATGTAGGATTATAAGTAATCTAAGGTTAATTAAGGAGATTGTCATAGATGGAAGACCAGATATTTCACACACAGCTTCAGTGCAACTTCACATGATCCATCCGGGATAGGATCATCACAGTGGAAGCATCTCCTTTAGAAAATGGGTCATGTCTAAGCACTGTAACTTGAATAGGGCATCTGACATGGAGGTGGAAAGCATTCTGAAAGCAAAAGACAGGATAATAAAATTCTCAAGGTCTTCTTACCGTATGATTTTTTTTTTTTTTTTTTTTTTTTTTTTTTTTTTTTTTTTTTACCGTATGATTTTTAACTCATGATAATATCCTCCAGGAAAAATTGATGAACCTGGGGCAGTGTCTCAGTTTGGGCTGCTATAACAAAAATACCATAGACTAGGTTGCTTAAACAACAAACATTTATTTCTTACAGTTCTGGAGGCCGGAAATCTGAGACCAGAGTGCCAGTCTGGTTGGGTTCTTCCTGAAGGCACTTTTCCTGGTTTACATTATGGCCATCATCTGATGGCAGGGAGAGAGAGAGAGGAAGCAAGCTCTCTCATGTCTTTTTTTATAAGGGCACTAATCCCATTCATGAGGGCTCTACCCTCATGACCTATACACCTCCTAAAAGCCCCACCTACTAATACCATCACACTGGAGGTTAGGATTTCAACATACAAGTTTAGGGGGGATACAAACATTCAGTCCTTAACTGACACCGGGGGATATTTGCCAAACGTTGCAGAACATT
This sequence comes from Balaenoptera physalus, assembly GCF_965194825.1. NCBI lineage: Eukaryota > Metazoa > Chordata > Mammalia > Artiodactyla > Balaenopteridae > Balaenoptera > Balaenoptera physalus. The sequence goes on along the minus strand of NC_138890.1, from coordinate 70,637,840 downwards.
TCAAGTTTTTAAGGGTTGTTTAATGGAAGTTATGTAATAAATATATTGATTATGAATATATACATGTGAGCACACATATGTTTAATACATCCATATACACATAGTATGTGTGTACACGTGCATACATATAACATGCCTGTACATGTGTGTATGCATAATCATATGTGTATGCGTGTATGTATATACATATGTGTGTGTCTCTCTCTCTCTCTATATATATATATATCTGTCTCCAGAATCCAAAATTAAGGTGTTGGCAGAACCTTACTCCCTACAGAGTCTCCCGTAGAGACTCTGGCTAATCGTTTCCAGCTTCTGGCTAATTGTTACCTCACTTCAATCTCTGCCAGTGTCTTCACATTGCCTTCTCTCCTGTATGTCTGTCTTCTGTGTGTTTTTTATAAAGACACTTGTCATTGGATTTAGGGCCCATCCAGATAATCTAGGATGATCTCCTCACCTCAAGTTCCTTAATTTAATTACATTGTAAAGACCATTTTTCCAAATAAGGTAACATTCACAGGTTCCAAGGACTGGGGCATAGACATTTCTTTGGGGGGACACTGTTCAGCTCACTTCAGAAAGGAAGATGTTGCACTTTTTTTGGCTTTTTTTTGTTTGTCTGGTATTAATCTTTTTACTGTATATTTTGGCTTTGTGTTTATGTCATCATTATCATCACAATGCTGTAGTATTATTTTTTTCATCTCAGGCTATCAACAATGGGGTACTGGAAACAAAGCCATCTTATAGCCAATTTGGCCTTGATATACCATCTGTGATTTTCTCCAAATTGTTCCTTCTTCTTTATATCCATATCGAGAGAGTGAAAGGACTGTCAAACCAAATGAAAAGCACCATTTGGCAAACTTATGGTTATTTTGGCAAACACTAAAGGAAGTCTGAATCAAGCTTGTAGTTCTCCAGAGGTAGGACTTGGCAACCTGTCTACACAAAAGCAGGTAACAGTTACCTCAGAGAAGACACTGCGATTCCCACAGCCCCAGGGCCATTGGTGTAGGTGAAGACAAATATATTTCCCCCTGTGGATCTATGAACCTCAAACATTTAAATTAGACTAAACCATTCAGGAAATTCCTTTCAAGTCTCAGGCCTTATTCCATTTCCCAGTGCCAGGCTGGCTTGGTGATCTCTCTTTTTTTTTTTCCCTAAAAATGTTACATATAACATTTTTACATTGGATATAATCAAACAATGTTAAAAAAGAAAAAAAAGAATAGAAGGAACACAAGTAAGGCCAAAATACCAGAAGTACAGTCTGTGTTGAGGACCTTATAAAAACTCTAAATTATTTCAATTATTAGGTTATAAATGAGACACAGACTTGTGCTGACTTCTTCTACTGTCTTCCAGGGTCTTAAAATTACATATTTAATGATTCTATTGCAGAAAATGTGAGTCTTTCTTGGGGTGAAGTTTTACTTTAGCCTGTGTGTGGCTGTGGTAAACAGAATACTTTGTTTCATATTTGTTACTTTCCTGTGGAGAACTCTGTCCCTTGGTGATAGTGGAGGACAATTCGAGGACTGTCTCAGAACATCGTGACTTTGTATGTCTTATAGTTACTCTCGGACTTTGAAAAGAGGATCTTAGAGATGTGGTCAGATAGCCTCAAGACAGGATGTGCCATTCTTCAATACTCTTTGGTCCCTGGTGGCTCAGTGACCAAACTTACTCTTTCCCACTTAGCAAGGAGGCATGTATGAAGCCGTGTGGGTGATAATCATGATATTCAATTCATTTCGTAAAAACTTTTATTTAGAACAATTGTACAAACATCTAATTGATTGGTAAAAATGGGAATATAGCATGATTCTCATTTTATGGCCCACCTTTTTAACAAAATGCAAGTCGTAAAGCAATATAACTGCAGTGTTTCTTAGCTTCAGATGTGTGTGGCTTGAGCTAGAAGGAGCCCTTCATTCTCAGCACCTCAGAAAATTTCCATCCATAGTTCATTCTCTAGGTTGGTTTTCTAACTTGAGCTTTCCTTTTAACAAACCACTAAAAATGTTCTCATATTTTGCTTGTCCTTCTCCTACTTTTACCTTTTCCCCTGCTTGTGATGGTTATTTGTTTCCCCAGAATTACTTAGATTTTGATTCATGGTATAAATACAAATATTTATGGGCTCTTTAAACAAAAATGTCAATTTGAAACTTTTCACAGACGAAAAATAATTGTGGGAAATGGCACAGAATGGATGACACAAAACCAATTATTTTTGTATATTTGCTATTGTGTATAATTAGAAATTGTTTGGGGTATGTAGAAATAGGCACTAGTCAGAAAGAAGGGCAATTAGGCAACCAGAAGAAATATCCATGTCCAACCTAAATAAAAAGCATTAAATATCACTTATTAGATGAATTTGAAATATCTTTGCTCACAGGAAAAGATTCATATTTTTTATTTGAAAATTATAAATGCCTAGCCAATAATTAAATATAAATAGAAGACTTATCCTAAATGTTGGACTAAATTTCTATTTGCCTTACAGCAAAACCAAGGCTATTTGATGGAGTAAATTGAAGATGGTCTTGACATAGTGAGAGGTAGGAGGGCTTGAGGATAAAATTAATAATGAAGATTTCTAATTATTTTCATGGTTATTATTTTATTCCATATTAGTCAATTCCCTATTCTCTTCTTGATATTACTTTTGTGTGTTGTTCATATTAGTTTTGCATATTAATGCATAAGAAGATAATCACAAGAAAGATGTCTTCTGAAACAGACCAACTGAGAGTCCTCGATGACAGTCTTCCCGCAAATGAATGTTGATGGGTTGAAGAGGAGGAATCACATGAAATTCAGGTTAGTTGAAAATGTTCAAGTGGAGATTAAAAAGAGTGGTATATTTTCTTCTTATCCTTACATCTTAAGATAATAATTTACCATTAATATGTAGGTGATGTTTCATTAAAACATGGACCAAGACTGCTTGATTTTATTTGAGCAATGTTTCAAACATCGTGCATATTTGGATTCTTAATGAATTTGAATCACTTGTTAATGGTATATTCTGGCCGTTATCCAATATTCTTCCTTCCTAACACCCTATTTTTATACCAAACTAATGAAAAAATTAACCAAAAATTAACTTGCCTATGATGTGTCTCAGCTCCATGTCTCCTCCATTATGAGCTTGCTCATTTCAAGAGGTAGAATTCTAGAACCTTATTCCCCATCTATACCAACTTCTAAGAAAAGTGAAAGAAAACCAGTTCTGGGATAATCTAGGTCATGCTTAAAAGCAAATGGATATGTCCCTTTCATTCGCCACATCACCAAAGCAGTCACTAGCAATTTTTACTGTGTGGTCCACAGAGCAGGTGTATTTTCATTTTTATGGACATCTAAAATATGGTTAAGCCATATACAACTACTGGGACTCATGAGGGGAAATTTTGTAAGACCCATGCTGTGTAGAGCATTATCACATCTGAATCTATAAACTTGGTAGGTAGCGTGAAATGGAACTCTGTGTTAGATGATTAATCATACTATAAATAATTTCTTTAAATGTGTGAAAATTCTAAAAGCATATGTCAAATTGAACACCATTTTATGACTCTAACAGTAGAGAAATTCATGAATCATTCAAGTCCATTTAGCAGAGAAAATTGGAGAGAAGTATTAGTCTTTCACATCTTAGTATGTTCTCTTAAATTTCTAACTTAAAATGACAAACTTACAATGGCAATGGTTTGGCGAGTAAGGGCTGTTTTCCACATCCAATTAGATTACAGTTGAATTCCTGTTTCTTTCCAATTTTCTAAGTTGTGCTATCTAGAAAAATGTGACTTAATTAGTCGAGCATTGTGGCCATAGGCCAGCAGAGAAGCCGTAGAATGTAATAAAGCTAGCGGAAACTTTGGGAGTCAGTCTGGATTTGGGTCCATATCCAGGTTTGGTCTCTTTCTAGTTCTATAAACTTAGGAAAATTATTTAATTACCCTGAAAAACATCTACGTTGCATAAATAATGAAAGGGTGAGTCTAGGTGATAGATCCAGGGTTAAAAGAGAAAATGATTCAATGTCAAAGACCTAGCATGCTTCCTGGAATTCAAGAGAAAATGACCTTTACTAGTTAGAAGCAGAAGAAGCAGAATATTTGGATAGAGCAGTTTCTTTTCTGTCTGCGTCAAAGTTCCTCAGCTCAGGCACTGTTGACATTTTGGGCCGGATAATTGTTTGTTGTGGAGGATTGTTCTGTGCATTGTAGTGTGTTTAGTAACATGCCTGACAGCTAGGGGCTAGCAGTGCATCTCACTGTCAATTCTCCCCACCCGTCTCTGCCACCTGGAGCCACCTGGAGCCTTAGTTGTGACAATCAAAAATGTTGAGAAGACATTGCCAAATATGCCTCAGGGCAAAATTCCCCTGGTTAGAACCACAGGGCTGCATGAAGAGCAGGGTCCATTGCCCCATCACCTGGGCCCAGCCCTGGGACCCTGTCCTTCAACTTCACTCTTGGCTGGTTATACAATTCATGTAAGAACTCAATCAACATATAGGAACATGGTCACTATATTTTTGGTAATCATCCCAGAACTTACTGGAGGAAAATTCCTTAATTACACAAGTTGTTCCTAAATTAGAATAAAATATCAGAAATAGAAATGAAACAAGATATAGTTTTTAATTACTTAGTTAGTGCTAAGTAAATTCCACGTGAATTTGAAAAGAAAGGACCACTTCAGGCAAATAATTCATACTTAACAATTACCCTTGTTTAATACAGAATGTCTTAAGACAGTTGTTTGATATCTAAGATTCAAGAATAATCAAAATGAAGTGAAGTACATACTTGAGGTAGCAAAATATTCTGCTTTGTCTATTAATAACTCTATTTTCTTAAGTGATCTTTAACAGACACTGTGTAGAAGGATTTAAAAAAAACTGTCATTTTATAAAACACTTGTTTTCACAGACAAATAATTATTTTATTATATTATTTTTGTTTGTGGGGAAATAAAACTTTAAAAAATTAGTATAAACAAAAAGCTTACAGTTTTAAGCAATAAAAGCTATTCTGCCTGTTTTAGGGGACTGTAAAATGAAAACAAGTTTTCAAAATGTGCCGTTTAGTGGTTTAGTACATGTCAGATGCATACATTGGAGCAGATTACATTTGCAGTTACTTTGTCTTCATGAAAATGTAAGTGATATAAAAATTGGGGGTGGGGGAAGGAAAATTTGTGATGTGATCATGAGGAAGGTCAAAATATTCTCTATTCTATACAAGCAACTTGTAAACTAGGTCAATACCGTTCTTGGCTTAATTATTTCTTTATTTATACTCAACTTTGACTCCAAATAAATTGAGTTAGCTAATATAAAATACAGAAAGATTACTCAAATGCTTTAAGTAGAAGCAGAAAGAAAAAACATGATCCTAGGAACATAAAGTTAAGTCAGTAAAAGCCTTTTTTAAAAAATAGAGCTATGAAATTAACTTGATCATGGTAATCATTTCACAGTGTATACATTTATCAAATCACCACATTTTACACTTTAAACATATGCAATTTCATTTGTTAATTATATCCCAAGAAGACTGGAAAAATAAATAATTAAAGCTGCAATACTTTATTGTATATACAAAAAATAAACAGGTAAAAGATCTAAATAGATATTTCTTCAAAGAAGATATACAAATACCAGTAGCACATGTTCAACATAATTACTCATCATGGGAAGGTAAATCAAAACCACAAGGAGATACCATTTCACACCTGTTAGGATGGCTATAATCAAAGACAATAATATTAACAACCTTTAATGAGGATGTGGAGAAACTGGAACCCTCAGACACTGAGGGTGAGAATATGAAATTTGGAAGATATTTTGGAGAACAATCTGGCATTTCTCAAAATGTTAAACATAGAGTTACCAAATGATCCAGGAATTCCAAGAAGACATTTGGAGAGTGAGGTGAAAATTATCATTAGTTTGTTCTTTTTTACAGAAATGACTGGTTCAGGCTTTCATAGAGTATTTGCTTCTCTCCCCATACTCTAAACAACAACACCTCACTCTTGTTAGCATGGATATTATCAGAAAGGTGAGAAATAACAAGTATTGGTAAGGATGTGGAGAAGGGAACACTTGTTCACTGTTGATGGGAATGTAAATTGGTACAGCCAATGGGAAACAGAATGGTGGTCCCTCAAAAAATTAAAAATACAACTACCATATGACCCAGCAATTCTACTTCTTGGTTTTTATCTGAAAGAAACAAAAACAAGAACTCAGAAAGATATCTGCAGCCCCATGTTAATTGCAGCATTATTTACAATAACCAAGGCATGGAAACATCCTAAGCACCCCCTGATGGATGAATGGATAAAGAAAATATGGTATATAATACACAGTGGAATATTATTCAGCCATAAAAGAATGAAATCTTGCCATTTGTGACAATACAAATGAACCTCGAGGACATTATGCTAAGTAAAATAAGTCAGAGAAAGAGAAATATTGCATAATCTCACTTATATGTGAATCCAAAAAAAAAAAAAAAAAAGACCACAGACTCAGAGATACAAAGAACAGTTTGTTGATTGCCAGAGGTGAGGAGTGGCAGTGGGGTGAAATGGGCAAAGGTGGTCAAAAAGTACAAACTTAGAGTTATAAAATAAATAAGTACTGGGATGTAATGTACAGCATGGTGACTATAGGTAATAATATTGTATTGTATATGTGAAAGTTGCTAAGAGAGTAGATCTTAAAAGTTCTCATTACAAGAAAAATTATTGTTCCCACATGTGGGAATGGACTTATTGTGGTGATCATTTTGCTATATATACATATATCAAATCATTATGTATTATATCTAAAACTAACACAGTGTTGTACATCAATTACATCTCAATTTAAAAGAAAGAAAAAATCCACTATCTTTAGCTCTTAAATTTCTTAACTCTCTAGCAGTTCACAGTCTAGTGCTCTGTGAGAGAAAATGTGTTTGCTTCCTTGGAAATGAATCTCTTTGTAGTTCCTTGTCCTGTGGACCACACCACACCAAGAAAGGAGAGTTACAGAACAATGTTTAATCAGCAGATAGATTATGCAATTCAGTGCATCCTCCATTGTCAGGAATAGATGCCCTGGCGTCGTACACAGGGAGATCAACATGATAGTATCATGAGATTTCCCGTCCCGCCCCCAGAAAAAAAAAAGTCTGGCTCTCAATATGTTCAAGTTAATAACTCAGTTTTAGGGAGACCAGAAAATGAGTAATGACAGTATATGACATTTAAAATGTCTAGTATTACTGTAATTTGCGCAAATGCCAAATTATAAGCTTGTACCTTCTAAGCTTTCTGAAAAGATTTTTTGCACTATGAAAAAAATAGCAAAGCAATTTCTACATGGCTTCTACCGCCTGTTCATGTGTTTACACCGAGAGACACATCCTCCACTATCCAAATGATTTTTCACCAGCCCCCATTTCTATTTAAAGCTATTAGAGGAAGTTACCAAATCATTAGAAAGTTGAGTCAGTTCTTTAGAAACTGAACTTATTTCCTACAAAAACAATATTATACTTGTAGCCTACCTAACTCATCCCCAAATATAGCAGTAAAAACACTGTAGACTCCAGCATCGTACTCCGAGCCCTCTCAGGGGACATTCAAAATGGATTCTAACTTGGGATGACAGGAACCATGTCCTACTGCTGTAACCCTTTCAGTACTGTCTCCTCAACAGAATGATTATTAGGACCTGGATAAAGAGTTGCAGCCATCTGAGGCTTGGGTGAAGGACAATAGAGAGAGAGCACAGAGTCCTCTGAGGTCCTTTCTGCTACATCAGCTTCTAATTACATTTCTCATACGGCCCTGGGAGTTGCCCACATGTTCCCAGTTCTCCTACCTTGACCTGTCCGTTCTGCCCACAGTTTGTCTCCTCTCCCAGGCCACGAACATGAAAAACTAGAGTTACTCTCTAGTCTCCAAGTCTGTGGAAAGTACAGTCCTTTGCAGCTGCGGTTTTCAATTTTTTTTTTTTTTGACTAAGACTCATCGTAATAGAAGTATTTTACATCATAATTAAATAAATATATACCTACATATATACATAACTGAAACAAAAGTTTTATGGAACAAAACTCAACATACTATGTGATATGCTCAACGATAATTTCTGTTCCATTCTAGTGTATTAAAAGATGTTAGTCACAGCTCACTAAATTGATTTCATGACTGATTTACAGGCTACATCCCATTGTTTGAAGAACTCAGTTTAAGGTTTTTAAAAAAGATTTCAATAATAAAATTTTAAAAAATTTTAAACTAACGAATAAGGGAAAATTCACGAAATTTCTAAAAATGTCACTCTACTGGACATTTAGTTTGTTTTGGCTCTTTAGGTGTTGAAACCTAAACATATGGAAAATTCTCCACCTTATGATACCTGAGGAGGCAGGGCCCTTCTCCTACTGCAAAACACTCCCATTCCACTATCCAAACCCCCTCTTTCTCTGTCCCCTGGAAGTGAGGGTTTAGTACAACCTTACAGGCCCTTGATCTGGAGCAAGAATTCATCTGGCAGCATAACTTACTCTTGACCGCAGACACCATGGTACAACAGTGTACACTGTCTAGTGCCAGAGGCTGCATCCAGTGTCATCTGCAAGGACAGCAGTGTCTGCACCCACATGGTGTTTGGTGGTGGGATTTTAGCCACGGTCATTGTGCCCAGGTTCCTTCGATTCTTGCCTTGCCTGTGTCTTATTTTCCAGCTGTTTTAGCAATTCTCCTCCTGTTTAAATCTGCATAGTGTTAGTTGATTTCTCTTGTTTGCAATCAGTTGCAATCCATTTCCCTAAGGTTTAATTAAACATTAGGGATTTTAGCTCTGCTTTATGCAAAAAAAAAAATTTATCTTGGCAATTCTCTGAAAAATCTGCATTAGAAGTCCAGGGAAGAGAAGGTTGGGGAACTCGGAGAAGTGAAAGTTTAATTGGGAGATTGAGAATGTAGCTTGCTGGTGAGACATTAAGTTGAGGAAGAACCCATCTTGGAATTTTCCACTTTTCTTTTCCAACTAGCTTCCTCATTATTTCCCTTCTTATTGTCAAAAACTCTGGGGGTACTTAAATACCAAGATTCAGAGTGGAGGAAAGGAAAGGCAGTCATAGGCAAAGAAAGGAAAGGGAACCCTAGTTGCCCATTAGGGAATAAAAGCAAGCTGTTATGGTCACTCCTGGAGATAGACTTTCACGTGCAAGAGGGCAGTCCTGGGTATGTATGAGTAGAGAACTATACAGGAAGCTAAAATACATTATTACCCATGTGCATTTATCTGAGTATAATTAATAATAATAATTATTATTAAATAACATAAATAATTAAAATTATTATTACAGTATTTTGTCGCCACACTGTGATATCCAGTTTAATGCTTCCCAATCAAGAGCTAGATTAACAGTATAAATTCTCCTGGTTGATTCATCCAGATGGTACTCAATTTCTGTACAGTTTCTAGTCAATAGGACTGGAACAAGGAGTACCCAAGTACCAAGATGCAGGTTTGTTAGGGCAAACACTCATTAATTTCCACTGTTGCTTTCTTCTTTGAAACATTATGTTTTGACACTTCAACTGTCCTCATTTCACAAGAGATTTCAGACTAAATGTTTTGTGTATAAATCTAGTGCAATATGTTGAAAACTTTAATTCACACCCCAAATATCACCGGGCTACCAAATCTGCACTGGATTAACGCACATGTGTAAATGTGATGACTCCTTATGCTTGCTTCTAAGCTAAATGACCACAAATATGTTCTTGTAGCAAATAAGTGCTTGTGAAATATCTAATGAAATAAACATGAAAACTAATAAATTCACAAAAAAGCAAAAAGAAAAAAAGATGCTGTAACAAATAATTTCATTTCAACTTTGACTAATTTATCTCAGGCACAACTTTGACTAATTTATCTCAGGCAGTGGACATATAGGTACAATTAATATAAATATTGTTTTAATACCTAAATATCAATTTTAATATTTAAAAAATTTGGAAAGGTAATATTTACTGGCATTCATCTCATGAGTTTCTATTTAAGAAAAATACAGTCTTAGAAATACTTATTTTCTTAGAAATTTTTCTTTTCCTAGGACTTTTCTTCACCTGCATTGTTATAATGAGATATAGATGTAAGGCACAGATTTTGTTCATGTGGATTTTCATGCAGTAGAGATTTTGAACAGTATGAATAAATTATCAAAAAGTATCACCTGTCGTTTCGGACTTGAGTATAATTAAGGCTGTTTTGCCTATATTTGCTGCCGTTCTGAGATGTGAAGAGACAGAATCCTTGGGGGCATCATCTAGTTTATTCAGTAAAGTATTAAAGTTTGTAAAGAATAATTCTTGCTCATGAACCAAATGCTAAAGGTAGCTCCCAGAAACTGACAGATAAACTTATCTTCACAAATAGTCACATAATCAAAAATGAGAAGGAAAATACTTAAAATTTTTAAAGTAAGAACAAATAGTTTTAATCTTTGATCCAACTGATAAAAAATAATTAAGCATTTATCACATTTAAAAATCTTCATAGGTTTTTGAGTGCTACCTGTTTTAGGAATGGTAAGCTCAGAATCTAAGCCTGTTTAGGGTCAAGAAAAATGAAAATGAAGTAAATTCTAGAAGAGTCATAAATTAACTTTGGAAGTTATTTCAGGAGATTAATTACCTGTGTGGCTATGGCCGACCAGCTTCTCTGGGTCTGCTTTTCCTTATTTGTGAGTCCTGAGCCAGTTGGTGTTACCCTAATACCTGATAAGACTAAACATCTAGTAATGCAAAGAAAGAAAGAATGGATCATATTTACTAGAAACTTAGGATGTGCTGCACAGTGTTGTTCTTTATGTTGTCTCATTTAAGGTCCATAGTAGTCTTGGTGGTAGGTGTCTAATGTAAAACACAATGAAGCCAAGTAACTTTGCCATGTGACGCGAAGCCTAGGTGAAACCCAGGTTGTATCCCCTACTCTTTGGTATGAGAAAGTTCAGAAAAGCTCACTTCAAATATTACTTCCTTTAAAAAGATTTCTCTGACTCTCCCAAGCTGCTCAAGAACCCTTTCCTTTTGCCCCTCAATGCACTTTATTAATTCATCCATTATATAAACCATCATACTAGTTGTTTCCTGTCCACCTCTCTTTCCTGAGAGAGGGGACTGTGATATTTCATGTTGCATCCCCAGAATCTATCAATATATGCTACACAGTAGGTACTAAATGTATATCCATTAAATAAATGAATGGCATATTTGACATGTTTCTATGGAAATAAAAGGTAGTAGGCTGACCATCAATTTAAATAAAATAAGACAGTCATCCAATACCAATAACTTGGCTCTGCTTTGATGAGCAGAGCAGACAGGAGTTCGATTGAGCACTGGCATGAGGAGTGCTGCTACGTAGTCCAACTTGGCCAGTCCAAACCATACACGAGTGAAATCAACAGCAGAGCAATGTGTTTCTCTCCTTAAGAGCTGCCTAGTAGAGTAAGACAGAGCTAACCTGAGTGCTCCTGTGTCTGCATCCTGACAGGTGTGGACTTCTTTCTCATGATAAAAGATTTGCTTGGAAATGTCTTCACTTGCTGAGCAAAATGGTCCAGCAATGTCAAGTGTCCCATATTAATTCTCTTAGAATTTATGCTTTCTTGTAAATGCATCTTCTTCAAGAAGAGCCAATCCTCCCTCGGTAGATGAAATGCATTTGAGTGAAGCATGCAATGTTGCTGCTCCAGCTAAAGTTGCTTGTACTCACAGAATTACCATTAAGGTGGATAAAATAATAACGTTTAATTAAATTACTTTATAATGATAATATATTTATAATTATACATATTAAGAATAATCATATTTAGGTGAGAAGTTAAACAATACATAAGAAACAAATTGCTTAATAGTTTGGTAATTTATCTTACTTATTAATGTATTTGGAATATACAGGAAAGAAAAAAAGATAATATAATAGCAAACCTACAGCTTTCATTGACTCAAGGCTTTCATTGTTTCATATTGTCATATTTCAACAATATGAAGAAGCTAATGGACTTTAGTTTCATTAATAACATTTCTGATCCTTCACTGAATAGTTTACATTTTACAAAATAGGTTCTGATACATTAACTCCTTAAAACTTTACAACTGCCTCCTATGGAAGTTTTATTCTTAGTTACAGGAAAAAAAAAAAAAGAAAGAAATCCATTGAATAATGGAGTCAGCATATATGATGCAGCATTATGTTAATATTCTTAAAAGCTTTAAAAAAGTAAAGAGCAGGATTTTCATAAAATAGTATTTCAAAGAAAGTGAAAAGAAAAATAAATTTTACCATAGATGCTAAATAATTATATAGCAAAAAGGAGCAGGACTAAGTGTAGGTAGTTATGAAAGTAATTTTGTTATATAACACTCAATAATAACATTTTCATTGGAATAGTTTTTAAATAGATTTCCTATTCATTCAAAGCTAATTCCTTGATATAATATTCTCTTTATTCTGGAAGAAAGGAATACTGACAATCTTTTGGAATTACAATATAATATAAGTATTAATCTCTCTGTACATCAAAACTTTAACAGCTAGTACACAGAGTCGTGGGTACTTCTTGAAAGCAATAAAAATGGTTTTGAGATGGAAAAGTAAGAGTATATATAATTTTTAGTGATAAGGAAATCCTGTGAAGAAGACTTCTGCTTCTGGTTAAGATACACTAATATGATTGGATTAAATCTCACATCTGAAACAACTTAAAAACTGGACAAAGTATATTAAAAAATGGTTTTCAAGACATTGGACATCCAGCAATGAAGAACAGTAATCCTTGAGTTAAAAGGAGTAAATGAGATGAGCCCAATAGTTGTGCCAGCTTATTGACTGGAAAGAGTTCCAGGGCACAGAACGAGAAGAGAGAGCAAGGTGGAATCTGGCAGTCCCTCTGAGTTGAAGAGATGGAGCTCAGAATCCTGGGAGACCAACATGGTTAGAGGTTGCAAGACATAGTATCAGGGAGGAGAGAGATGCCCAGAGTAACTCTGAATCTGTAGAGGGTAGTACTTAAAATTTCAGCTGAGTTCAGATCAGTGAATGCATGTGAATAAAGTATCGAGGTTGGGGAATGAGCCAATCAAAAGGATATGAGGGAGCAATATGCAAAGCTTACTCAGGGCCAGGAATACTTCCTATTTCGACCATCCAGAGTGGAAAATCTCATTATTCACAGGGCATTGGGTAGAGAAAGTGTTTTATCTCAGTAGTGGAGCAAACTTAGCACTACAATAATCTTTGCTCTAGTTCTGCCTAACAAAGCTTAAAAACAGGTTTCCAAAGAATCAAACTTTGTGTTTCCTAACTGCATCCCAGAAAATAGGTCAATACTTAAAGAAATACAAAAATATTCAGCACTAAATAAGTTAAACTCACAATGTCTAGCATCCAATCAAAAATTACCAGGTATGCAAAGAAAAAGGAAAATATGACTGATTTTGAAGAGATAGATCAATCCATTGAAATTGATATAGAAATTACATAAGCAATGGAATTAATAAGGATGAGTTAAACAGTAAGTATAATTGCATTCCATATATTCAAGAAACTAAAAGACAGGCTGAGTATGTTAAGTAAAAACATAGAATATATAAACATTATTAATGTTTATATTAATATCAAAGTAGATTTAAGAGGAAAGAATATTATCAAAGTCATTTAATATGATAAAAGTATCAATGCATCGAGAGGACATAACAATGCTCAATGTTTATTCATCTACTAGCAGAGTTTTAAAACACATGAAGTGAAAATTGATAGAATCACAAGGAGATATAGATAAATGCACAAATATAAAGATTTCAACACCCCTCTTCAATAAATTGTGGGACAATTAGTCAGAAGATCCGTTATGCTGTAGAAGATGTGAGCAACACTGTCAATCAACTTGACCTAATTGACATTTACAGAACTCTCCATCTACCAATAGCAGAGGATACATTATTTTCAAGTGTCCTTGGAACATTCATAGATCATATTCTGGGTCATAAATCAAGTCTTAGTAAATTTAAAATCATACTAAGTATGTTCTCTGACCGCAATGGAATTAAATTTGAAATCAGTAAGAGAAAGGTATCTGGAAAATCTGCAAATATTTAGAAACTAAACAACAACTTTATAAAGTACCCATGAGTCAAAGAATAAAAAGGGATCAGAAAGTGTTTTAAATAGAAGGAAACTAAAAACACAACATTTCAAAGTTTGTGAGATGCACTAAAGCAGTACTTAGTAGAAAATCAAGGTCCTGAGTTCTACCTTAAGAAACTAATAAAGAAGACCAAATCAAACTTCAAAGAAACAGAATAAAGAAAATAATAAACATCAGATAGGAATTCATATATAGGCTCATCTGGATAATCCAGGATAACCTCCCCCATATCAAGATCCTTAACTTAATGACATCTGCAAAATCCCTTTACCATGTAAGGTAGCATAGTCACAGGTCCTGGGTATTGGGACTTGGACATCTTTGGTGGGCCATAATTGTGCCTACCACAGTAGGTAATACTATGAACAACTTTATACCAACAAATTAGGCAATTTAGATGAAATGGACACATTCATTTAAAGAACAATCTACTAAGGCATAATGAATAAAAATAGATAATCTAAGTAAACCTATATCTACTAAAGACTTTGAGTAGTTGTAGTTATGAAATTTCTCATAAAGAAACTTCCAGGGCAATGTCACTTTACTGAAGAATTCTATCAAACATGTAAGAACAATAACCAGTAAATTGAAAAAAAAAATACTTCCTAACACATCCCACGAGGAAGGTATTACCCTGATACCAAAACCAATAAAGGAACTATAAGGAAAGAAAGAAAGGTAGAGACCACTATTGCTCATGGACAAAGGTGAAGAAATTCCTTACAAAACATTAGAAAATCAAATTCAGCAATACATAAAAAGGAAAATATATCATGACTAAGTGAAGCTTATCCTAGGAATACAGTGTTGGTTTTTATATAAGAAAATCAATGAAAGTAGATTTAAAAACAAATGCCATAAGATCATCCCAATACATGCAAAAAAGCACTTGACATAATCTTTTTTTTTTTTAGTGAATTACCATTTTATACCAGTCATATTGGCAAAACATTTTTTTTTTTATAAAGCAGGTTCTTATTAGTCATCAATTTTATACACATCAGTGTATACATGTCAATCCCAATCGCCCAATTCATCACACCACCACCCCCAGCCTCCCACCGCTTTGCCCCCTTGGTGTCCATACGTTTGTTCTCTACACCTGTGTCTCAATTTCTGCCCTGCAAACTGGTTCATCTGTACCATTATTCTAGGTTCCACATATATGCATTAATATATGATATTTGTTTTTCTCTTTCTGACTTACTTCACTCTGTATGACAGTCTCTAGATCCATCCACATCTCAACAAATGACCCAATTTCGTTCCTTTTTATAGCTGAGTAATATTCCATTGTATATATGTACCACATCTTCTTTATCCATTCGTCTGTCGATGGGCATTTAGGTTGCTTCCATGACCTGACTGCTGTAAATAATGCTGCAATGAACATTGGGGTGCATGTGTCTTTTTGAATTATGGTGTTCTCTGGGTATATGCCCAGTAGTGGGATTGCTGGATCATATGGTAATTCTATTTTTCGTTTTTTAAGGAACCTCCATACTGTTCTCTGTAGTGGCTGCATCAATTTACATTCCCACCAACAGTGCAAGAAGGTTCCCTTTTCTCCACACCCTCTTCAGCATTTGTTGTTTGTAGATTTTCTGATGATGCCCATTCTAACTGGTGTGAGGTGATACCTCATTGTAGTTTTGATTTGCATTTCTCTAATAATTTGGGATGTTGAGCAGCTTTTCACGTGCTTCTTGGCCATCTGTATGTCTTCTTTGGAGAAATGTCTATTTACATCTTCTGCCCATTTTTGGATTGGGTTGTTTGTTTTTTTTCATACTGAGCTGCATGAGCTGTTTATATATTTTGGGGATTAATCCTTGTCCATTGATTCATTTGCAAATATTTTCTCCCATTCTGAGGGTTGTCTTTTGGTCTTGTTTATGGTTTCCTTTGCTGTGCAAAAGCCTTGAAGTTTCATTAGGTCCCATTTGTTTATTTTTGTTTTTATTTCCATTATTCTAGGAGGTGGATCAAAAAAGATCTTGCTGTGAGTTATGTCAAAGAGTGTTCTTCCTATGTTTTCCACTAAGAGTTTTATAGTGTCCGGTCTTACATTTAGGTCTCTAATCCATTTTGAGTTTATTTTTGTGTATGGTGTTAGGGAGTGTTCTAATTTCATTCTTTTACATGTAGCTGTCCAGTTTTGCCAGCACCACTTACTGAAGAGACTGTCTTTTCTCCATTGTATATCCTTGCCTCCTTTGTCATAGATTAGTTGACCATAGGTGCATGGGTTTATCTCTGGGCTTTCTATCTTGTTCCATTGATCTATGTTTCTGTTTTTGTGCCAGTACCATATTGTCTTGATTACTGTAGCTTTGTAGTATAGTCTGAACTCAGGGATTCCTCCAGCTCCGTTTTTCCCCTCAAGACTGCTTTGGCTATTTGGGGTCCTTTGTGTCTCCATACAAATTTTAAGATTTTTTGTTCTAGTTCCGTAAAAAATGCCATTAGTAGTTTCATAGGGATTGCATTGACTCTGTAGATTGCTTTGGGTAATATAGTCATTTTCACAATATTGATTCTTCCAATCCAAGAACATGGTATATCTCTCCTTCTGTTGGTATCATCATTAATTTCTTTCATTAGTGTCATAGTTTTCTGCATACAGGTCTTTTGTCTCCCTAGGTAGGTGTATTCCTAGGTATTTTATTCTTTTTGTTGCAATGGTAAATGGGAGTGTTTCCTTAATTTCTGTTTCAGATTTTTCATCATTAGTGTATAGGAATGCGAGAGATTTCTGTGCATTAATTTTGTACCTGCAACTTTACCAAATTCATTGATTATCTCTAGTAGTTTTCTGGTGGCATCTTTAGGATTCTCTATGTATACTATCATGTCATCTGCAAACAGTGACAGTTTTACTTCTTCTTGTCCAATTTGTATTCCTTTTATCTCTTTTTCTTCTTTGACTGCCGTGGCTAGGACTTCCAAAGCTATGTTGAATAATAGTGGTGAGAGTGGACATCCTTGTCTTGTCCCTGACCTTAGAGGAAATGCTTTCAGTTTTTCACCATTGAGAATGATGTTTGCTGGGGGTTTGTCGTATATAGCCTTTATTATGTTAAGGTAGGTTCCCTCTATGCCCACTTTCTGGAGAGTTTTTATCATAAATGGGTGTTGAATTTTGTCAAAAGCTTTTTCTGCATCTATTGAGATGATCATATGGTTTTTATTCTTCAATTTGTTAATATGGTGTATCACATTGATTGATTTGTGTATATTGAAGAATCCTTGCATCCCTGGGATAAATCTCACTTGATCATGGTGTATGATCCTTTTAATGTGTTGTTGGATTCTGTTTGCTAGCATTTTGTTGAGGAGTTTTGCATCTATATTCATCAGTGATATTGGTCTGTAATTTTCTTTTTTTGTAGTATTTTTGTCTGGTTTTGGTGTCAGGGTGATGATGGCCTCATAGAATGAGTTTGGGAGTGTTCCTTCCTCTGCAATTTTTTGGAAGAGTTTGAGAAGGATGGGTGTTAGCTCTTCTCTAAATGTTTGGTAGAATTCACCTGTGAAGCCATCTGGTCCTGGACTTTTGTTTGTTGGAAGATTTTTAATCACAGTTTCAATTTCATTACTTGTGATTGGTCTGTTCATATTTTCTGTTTCTTCCTGGTTCAGTCTTGGAAGGTTATACCTGTGTAAGAATTTGTCCATTTCTTCCAGGTTGTCCATTTTGTTGGCATAGAGTTGCTTGTAGTAGTCTCTTAGGATGCTTTGTATTTGTGCGGTGTCTGTTGTAACTTCTTTTTCATTTCTAATTTTATTGATTTGAGTCCTCTCTCTCTTTTTCTTGATGAGTCTGTCTAATGGTTTATCAATTTTGTTTATCTTATCAGAGAACCAGCTTTTAGTTTTATTGATCTTTGCTATTGTTTTCTTTGTTTCTGTTTCATTTATTTCTGCTCTGATCTTTATGATTTCTTTCCTTCTACTAACTTTGGGTTTTGTTTGTTTTTCTTTCTCTAGTTCCTTTAGGTGTAAGGTTAGATTGTTTATTTGAGATTTTCCTTGTTTCTTGAGGTAGGCTTGTATAGCTATAAACTTCCCTCTTAGAACTGCTTTTGCTGCACCTATAGGTTTTGGATCGTCATGTTTTCATTGTCATTTGTCTCTAGGTGTTTTTTGATTTCCTCTTTGATTTCTTCAGTGATCTCTTGGTTATTTAGTAACTTATTGTTTAGCCTCCATGTGTTTGTGTTTTTTACGTTTTTTTCCGTGTAATTCATTTCTAATCTCATAGCGTTGTGGTCAGAAAAGATACTTGGTATGATTTCAGTTTTCTTAAATTTACTGAGGCTTGATTTGTGACCCAAGATGTGATCTATCCTGGAGAATGTTCCGTGTGCACTTGAGAAGAAATTATAATCTGCTGTTTTCGGATGGAATGTCCTATAAATATCAGTTAAATCTATCTGGTCTATTGTGTCATTTAAAGCTTGTGTTTCCTTATTAATTTTCTGTTTGGATGATCTGTCCATTGGTGTAAGTGAGGTGTTAAAGTCCCCCACTATTATTGTGTTACTGTCAATTTCCTCTTTTAGAGCTGTTAGCAGTTGCCTTATGTATTGAGGTGCTCCTATGTTGGGTGCATATATATTTATAATTGTTATATCTTCTTGTTGGATTGATCCCTTGATCATTATGTAGAGTCCTTCCTTGTCTCTTATAACATTTTTATTTTAAAGTCTATTTTATCTGATATGAGTATTTCTACTCCAGCTTTCTTTTGATTTCCACTTGCATGGAATATCTTTTTCCATCCCCTCACTTTCAGTCTGTATGTGTCCCTAGGTCTGAAGTGGGTCTCTTTTAGACAGCATATATATGGGTCTTGTTTTTGTATCCATTCAGCAAGCCTGTGTCTTTTGGTTGGAGCACTTAATTCATTCACGTTTAAGGTAATTATTGATATGTATGTTCCTATGACCATTCCTTAATTGTTTTGGATTTGTTTTAGCAGGTCCTTTTCTTCTCTTGTGTTTCCCACTTAGAGAAGTTCCTTTAGCATTTGTTGTACAGCTGGCTTGGTGGTGCTGAATTCTCTTAGCTTTTGCTTGTCTGTAAAGCTTTTGATTTCTCCATCAAATCTGAATGAGATCCTTGCCAGGTAGAGTAATCTTGGTTGTAGGTTCTTCCCTTTCATCACTGTAAGTATATCATGCCACTCCCTTCTGGCTTGTAAAGTTTCTGCTGAGAAATCAGCGCTTATCCTTATGGGAGTTCCCTTGTATATTATTTGTCATTTTTCCCTTGCTTCTTTGCCATTTAATTACTATGTGTCTCAGCCTGTTTCTCCTTGAGTTTATCCTGTATGGGACTCTCTGCACTTTCTGGACTTGGGTGGCTATTTCCTTTCCCATGTTAGGGAAGTTTTCAACTATAATCTCTTCATATATTTTCTCTGGTCCTTACTCTCTCTCTTCTCCTTCTGAGACCCCTAAAATGCCAATGTTGTTGTGTTTAATGTTGTCCCAGAGGTCTCTTAGGCTGTCTTCATTTCTTTTCATTCTTTTTTCTTTATTCTATTCCACAGCAGTGAATTCCACCATTCTGTCTTCCAGGTCACTTATCCGTTCTTCTGCCTCAGTTATTCGGCTATTGATTCCTTCTAGTGTAGTTTTCATTTCAATTATTGTATTATTCATCTCTGTTTGTTTGTTCTTTAATTCTTTAGGTCTTTGTTAAACATTTCTTGCATCTTCTCGATCTTTGCCTCCATTCTTTTTCTGAGGTCCTGAATCATCTTCACTATCATTATTCGGAATTCTTTTTCTGGAAGGTTGCGTATCTTCACTTCATTCAGTTGTTTTCCTGGGGGTTTGTCTTGTTCCTTCATCTGGTACATAGCCCTCTGCCTTTTCATCTTGTCTATCTTTCTGTGAATGTGGTTTTTGTTCCACAGGCTGCAGGATTGTAGTTCTTCTTGCTTCTGCTGTCTCCCCTCTGGTGTATGAGGCTATCTAAGAGGCTTGAGCAAGTTTCCAGATAGGAGGGACTGGTGGTGGGTAGAGCTGACTGTTGCTCTGGTGGGCAGAGCTCAGTGAAACTTTAATCTGCTTGTCTGCGGATGGGTGGGGCTGGGTTCCCTCCCTGTTAGTTGTTTTGCCTGAGGCAACCCAACACTGGAGCCTGCCCGGGCTGTTTGGTGGGGCTAATGGCGGAGTCTGGGAGGGCTCATGCCAAGGAGTACTTCCCAGAACTCCTGCTGCCAGTGTCTTTGTCCTCAGGGTGAGCCACAGCCATCCCCACCTCTGCAGGAGACCCTCCAACACTAGCAGGTAGGTCTGTTTCAGTTTCCCCTCGGGTCACGCTGCTTCCCCTGGGTCCTGATGTGCACACTACTTTGTGTGTGCCCTCCAAGAGTGGAGTCTTTGTTTCCCCCAGTCCTGTCAGAGTCCTGCAATCAAATCCCACTATCCTTCAAAGTCTGATTCTCTAGGAATTTCTCCTCCCATTGCCGGACCCCCAGGTTGGGAAGCCTGACGTGGGGCTCAGAACCTTCACTCCAGTGGGTGGACTTCTGTGGTATAAGTGTTCTCCAGTCTGTGAGTCACCTACCCAGCAGTTATGGGATTTGATTTTACTGTGATTGCGCCCTTCCTACCATCTCATTGTGGCTTCTCCTTTGTCTTTGGATGTTGGGTGTATTTTTTGGTGAGTTCCAGTGTCTTCCTGTCTATGATTGTTCAGCAGTTAGTTGTGATTCTGGTGTTCTCACAAGAGGGAGTGAGAGCATGTCCTTCTACTCCGCCATCTTGGTTCTCCTCGCACTTGACAAAATTTAACATCCCTCTGGGTAAAAGCTTGTGCTGAACTAGATATAGATGAGAATTTCCTCAACTTGATGAGGAATAGCAATAAAAAATCTACGGTTAACATCACACTTAATGGTGAAAGACTGAATGTTATCTTCCTGATATCAGGACTAAGACAGAGATGTCCTCTCACCACTTCTATTGAATATTGTACTGCAAATTCTTGGTAGCACAGCAAAGTAAAACAAAAGAAATAATAAAGGCTTCCAAACTGGAAAGGAAGAAGTAAATCTATGTTTATTCATTGATGACATGATTATTTATATGGAAAACCCAGTGGAATGTGCAAAAAAGTTATTGTAACTAATAAATGAGTTTAGCAAGAGTTCCAAGGTATTAGATTAACATACAGAAATTGATGGTATTTCTTTATACCAGCAAAGAAAAGTCAGATATTGAAAAATTTTATAAATACTGTATATAGTAATATCAAGATTATCAAATACTTATATAAATCTGACAAAAGCTGGGATGTAACTGTGCAACAAAAACTACCAGCATAATATTGACAGATGTTAAAGAAGACTGAATAAATGGAGAGATATATTGTGTTACTGGACACAAAGATCAGTATTGTTAAGGTGGCTGTTCTCCCCAAATTATTCTATAGATCCAGTGCATATGAATAAAAATCTCACAGACTTTTTTTGTAGAAACTGACAGACTGATTCTAAACTTCAAATGGAAATGCAAACGATATAGAAAAGCCAAAGCAACTTTGAAAAAGAAAATTAATGTTTGAGGATTAATGATGTATTTTAAGATTATAGGTAGAATAATGAAGATACTGAAAAAATTCTGTACAGGTACACAAATAGATCAATGGAACATAATAGAGATTACAAAAATAGAACCATTCATATATAGACAACTGATTTTCAACAGAGTTGCAAAAGAAATTCAGTGTAGAAAGAAGTCTTTTTAACAAATGGTGCTGGAATAGATATCAGTATACCCAAAAAATGAAGTTAAATCCATACCCTAAACTGTATAAATTATTAACTCAAATGGATCATAAATATAAATATAAAACCTAAAACTCGTATTTGTCAAGTAGAAAGTATAGGAGGAGACTTTTTGTGTGAAACCTCAGGCAAAAGACTTTTAAACGGGGTGTAAAGGCATGAACCATAAAAGAAAAAAATGATAAATAAGACTTAAACAGAATAAAGAACTTCTGTTCTTTGAAAGACATTCTTAAGAAATCTGAGGGGGAAAAGCAGACAAACTGAAGCTCAGGAGAAAATATTTGCAAAGCACATATTGATAAGGAACTTTTATCCAGAAAATATATAAAAAGAACTCTCAAAACTCTATAAGAAAACAAAAAACTCCATGCAAAATAGGCAGATGATTTGGATAGACACTTAAGCTGTATGAAGGCAAATTAGCACTTGAAAAGTAGCTCATTATTACTCATTAGGGATATAAAGTCAAAACCACAGTGAGATATTTCTACACAGATATTAGAATGTCTAAAATGAAAATGTTTTAGCTTATTGTTGATCAGGCTGTAGAGCAACTGAAACTCTCATTCACTGTTAATGAGAATAAAAAGTTGTCCTAGCACTTTGGAAAACATTTTGGGAGTTTCTTTGAAAGTTAGATAGATCCTTACCCTATGACTCAGCTATTCTACCCCCAGCTATTTATTCAAGAAAATTGAAAGAATATGTCCAGGCAAATATTTGTACAATAATGTTCATAGCAGCTTTATTTATAATGACCAAACACTGGGAAAACACTAAAATTTCATTAAAAGGTGGATGAATAAACAAGTTG
Source organism: Balaenoptera physalus (assembly GCF_965194825.1). NCBI lineage: Eukaryota > Metazoa > Chordata > Mammalia > Artiodactyla > Balaenopteridae > Balaenoptera > Balaenoptera physalus. The sequence continues at coordinate 70,614,964 of NC_138890.1, read as the reverse complement.
TAGTATATCCATTCAATGTAATACTACTTATCAATATAAAGAAATAAGCCATTTCTTTTTGTTTTTAATTGGGGTATAGTTCTTTTACAATGTTGTGTTAGTTTCTACTGTACAGCGAAGTGGAGTTCCCTGTGCTAAACAGCAGGTTCTCATTAGTTATCTATTTTATACATATTAGTGTATATATGTCAATCCCAAGCCATTTCTACTTGCAGCAAAATAAGTTAATCTAAAAATAATTATGCTGAGTGAAAGAAAACAGACCAAACCAAAACAAAAGTGCACATTATATGATTCATTTACATGGAATTCTAGAAAATGCAAATTAATATATAATGATAGAACTGTCAGGATTTGATTGGGGACAGGGGTGGAGCAGGTGTGGTGGGGAGTGGCAGGAAGGAGGGATTCAAAGGAGGACACTTTGAGGGTTGATGGATGTGTTCATTATCTTGACTGTGGTGATGATTTCTTAGGCATATACATCTGTCAAGACTTATTAAATTGTACACTTTGAGTTTGTACTGTTTCTTATTATTATATATTATACTTCAATAAAGTTATTTAATAAATAAGATATTCTCAAGAAACTCTCTGAGTCACCTAAAGAACATTTAAATTTGACTAATAATATTTCTTATTATTGATATTAGACAGTGAAAGAATATACATACATGCATACATATATATGTGTGTGTATATATATATGTGTGTGTATATATATATGTGTGTGTATATATATATATATATATATATATATATATATACACATAAGCTAATTCTGAATTATTTACCTTGTCATGAAGTTAAAAGAAACAAAAAGAACCCATATATTACTGTGAATGCCTCAGTTGTAGATACTTCTGTATATGCATGTGGATGAATCTCTCTTTTTAGTCTAGTGAATAAGCATGCTTTTCCTTTTTTTTTCCAAAATCTTCTGCAACTAAGTCTGAGTAGGTGTCAAACAGTTCATGAAAGCACATCAGAAAACAATCTACTGGCTTTGCTTAAAGCAGAAGAGGAGCTGCTGAAGCAAGTAGGGTAGTAAATGGGTGGGTTAGCCTTCGACCAGTGGTTTAAATAAACCCTAGCAAGAAAATAAAGTAATTTGTATTTTCTAGTCCTTTTATTCTGTCTTCTAAAATCTGTTGAACCAATCTTTTAACCCTCAAATGCATTTTTAAATAATTAAGATGCTTTAAGAAAAAAATCCTCATTCATATTTACTAATCCCTTCCTCATTCTGGCTCCATAACGAAGCTCCAATAATCCCTATATTTACTCCACCCTTCTCCTAATCTAGTGTGAGGAAATATACCAAGCATTGAGCCTGGGAAGAAAAGTGTTGGACTATTGGAAAAGTTTCCATTTTGCTAAATGAGGTCCCTGCCTCCTCCTACACCTTTTCCAGCTCCACTTGACCCTGTGCTAATGCTCCTGTTTTATATTAAAAGGATAGATTGACCTTTAAATTCTGTCTGCAGCTTAATGTCGCCCTGCTCCCGCAATTGGGTCTGCCCCTTCCCTGCCTCTGGCAGCAATACTGCTGGATTAATTGTCTTACACACATTCTAGTATTTGTCTGACAGCCTCTGGAAGGTACAAGGGCAAGCTTGAGGCATTGGTAGCAATACAGGGAGATGCAAAAGACAAAACAAAACAAAAACAAAAACCTGAAACATTAAAGAACTTCTCAATAGCTCAGCAAATCATCTTTTAGTAAATTAAATATTGGTGAATGTGTCACTCATCAAATTGACCTTTAGCACATTGGTAGTTTAAGGATCCATCAAATGTAAGAGTCAGTGAGGGATGGCCAGTTGCAGGAGTTGAAAGACCCACCTACCAACCTGCTGATGTTAGAGCCTGAGGACTTCGAGGGGAGAGGCCCAAGAGTGGGTCCCAGCAGTGATATTTCTTTCACATGTGGGCTGAGGGTCGCTCAGATATCAGGCAGAATCACTCATCTTCCAGTAGGTGCTCTCTGCTAAAGGAGGGCAGGCTGGGCCCCTTGGTGTTCTGCTGATTAAACGAAGCCAAAGGAACTACTCAAGTTTCTTATATGCTTGAGGTGGGCCTACATCCCTCCCATTCCACCTGATACTACAACTGGCCATTGTGGTTATATGAATACAGGATTATCAAATCATATATCCTAATCCTTTAGTCTTAGTATTAAGGCTGGTGAAGGAGAGGTGCAACCAGTTAGGACTCTGTGGGGTAGTGATGGGAGGGAATGGTGTAGGCCAGGGTTCAAGTCTTGGGAGAAAGGAAAAGAAGGCAGAAGTTTTCCTGGGGTATTAGCTTGGTCTCTAAGCATCACCCAAGGAAACTCTTCTTTATTTAGTGGAAGGTCCAGGTAGGGTGGTTATGGAGATGTGAGAGCTATTGCTTATGCCTACCGAGACTCCCTGATGTGTATGGACCTGGAGAATGTAGGCCTTATTGGCTATGGTTATCTATTTCTGATTTACCTACTTTGAGCCCTTTTATTTGCCATGCAGCTTCTCTAAATCTTGGCCTGCTATTAGAATAGCCTCAATGACAGTGAAAAGGATAAAAAAATGTTACAATGAAGAATATGTACTTAGTAAATGCCTGGAGAGAATTAGAATATGCTAACTTTGTCCCAATGAAGTAAATAATACACTAGGTGATACAGCACTAAGGTACCCCTCAGTTTACAATTTTCTCTGCATTTGTTATTGGCATAGGAGGGGGTACTAAATAGAACTGTATAAGTACATGGAATTTTTGAAAAGGGCCCACCAAGAGAAGAATATGAATTAGAATTCTTTAGTCTTATCATGTGATCTTGGAAGCCAGAGGACATAAAGACCTGAGTGTGATAATCTGAGGATTATTCATATCAGGGGGTTGAATTGGGCAACCTTTGCTAATATGAGTGTAAAGACTTATATGTAAGACTGCTGAGACCAGATTCCAGTGTACTTGGGGTTGAAGAGCAGGTAAGAAAACTATTTAGTTCATCTGGTCTAGGTGACAAGGTCAGGTGGGTATCACCAGCTGACCCTGAAGCCCAGATTGTACGCTTAATTTCACTGGTGATCTACCAGTATTATGCCAGGGCGCAAGGAGAGCGCCATTCATAAGCTTCCCTGGTGAGAAATGACTTAATTAACATTCCCTCTAGAGCCTTGTCAAAGATGGTCCTGAGTTGCATGAGGCACTCCTGTGCCTAAGCTTTGACAAATTATGTGGTCAGATGGCAGCAGCGAGAGCTAACCGTGCTTCTGCCCTCCCCTGGGTAAATCCTCTAGCCAGAGGTTCTGTCAGCGTGTCATTGCTAGAAGTCTTGTCTCTTGTATTCTGATCTTTAAACAAGGGTGTCAGTCACTGTGTTTATTCTGGTTCTCATTTTGTTGAAACAGAGACACAGAAACTGACATTGACTGTTGGAAACTCACAGCTGTGACAGAGTAGCAGGCTTTCTACATCTGTTACTGGGTGTCTTTCATTAACAGTAAAATACATCATCAAATCTGTATTCTAGTCATGAAATTTCCACATTGAGAAAGGTCCATATTAGGCCTTTTGTAATCTTTCTAAGGGTTCAAAAGCTGATTTTAAAAAGTCGACAGGTTTTTCCTGTTGGCATGCATCAGAAATTCCTTGTCTGTAATCTTTAGGTTTTCATTTGATATTATATTATGCAGTTCATGGATATCAACTATTAAACGAGGCAAAATTTGTATGTACCTCCTGTAGCAAATCAGAACACACATTCTTGTAATAATTTGGGGAACAGTATCTCTTTGAAGTGCGTGGCCTGCATGTAGAGGCCACGTTGCTGCCATATTTCTCAACTCTGCAAAGGTCTGTTAATTTAATTTAGCTTTTGTTTTAAATATGTTTTTCTAATTTACTATATGATATAGGCTGGAAATTCAGTATCATCAAAATCATAAAACAGATATGAATTTTGAATTAAATAGTTTCATGTAAAGTAAAAGAAAAATTTACATTTGATAGGCATGAAACACTTCAATAATAGCGTTAGAAAACAGAACAAAAACCTTTACAATATATAACATGAACTAACTTGTACATATTTGTGTAAATATTATACGTCGTCCCTGATATTTCCAATTTAATGAAAGTCGTTAGTAACTGCTTTTGCACTTCCCAGATAATTTCATACACTGATGGTGAACATGCCAATGATACAGCTGATATGGAGGGTAAATTGGCAATATCTGGAAAAATCACAGATATGTTTACTCTTTCACTCAGCAATCTCATTTCTAGGAAGCTATCCCAAAGTTACACTGGCAAAAGTATATACTATGTGCACATGCTCATTAACTGTAACAATATTTGTAATGGCAAAAGATTGAAAACAAGCCCATCAGCAGAGAGTGAGTTGAGTAGGTTGTGATAATAGCACACAATGGAGTATATGCAACCACACACACAAAAAATGAGGATTTCTGCATGATGACAGATTGTAATCACAGGGACACATTAGGTGAAGGAAGCAAGGTGCAGATCAGTGTATACAGTAAGCTACATTTCATCATCAATAGTGATGTGATATTTCAGGGCAACTAGATATTATGTTTATCTTGATGTACTACAACCTAAAGTACATAGAATCACCTATAGTTGCCCCCAAAATGTTTAACCTGAGTCTCATCAAGTCCTTAAGTCTAATTCCCAGTTTATTTGGAATACAGGGGACAAAGGAACATGTTAAAGGAGACATGGGGAAGCATCAGACCAGTGCAGAAGCTGGGACACTCTGCAAGACCACTGGCCTGTTGTCTTTAACTAGGAAATGTCTTGGGAAAAGATACAGAGTTGTGATAAGGTCTATTCAGATTAAAAGAGAAAGAGCTTGAGTTGATTCTGGTTTATACCAACCAACTCTAAAAGACGTTTTGGAAGGAATTAAATATGGACTAAGTATTAGATAGTACTAAAGAATTATTATTAATTTTATCTGATGTAATTACTGTATGGTGAGTAGGTAGGGAAACATCCTTTTTGCAGAGGCACCCAGAGGTATTTAGGGTAGAAATACTCTATGTTGTCTGTAATTTAAATACTTCAGGAAAAAAATAGTTGAAAAAATTGGGCAGAATGTTAACAATCATGAAACCTAGATGATGAGTATATTGGGGAGGACATTGTGAAACCAAGTTCCCTTGCCAAGTTTGTGATGAACCTCTCAATCAAAAACTTAATTTTCTTTCTTGCCCTGCCCTTGTTCCTCTCAGGATTGAGGAGTAGCAGGATTGAGGATTGAAACCAAGTAGAACCCTGCAGGGCCTTCCTGGGTAAAAAAGCCCCTCCATGTCCCCTCCATATTTGTAGAAAAAAGGTTTTGGTCTCCTAGGCCTTCCCCAAGTTCCAAAGAGCAGACTCAAGCAGTTACTAATTAGAGAAGTGGGGGAATGCAGAAACAAAGGAAAAGCAGTTAAGCAAGAAAAGTATGATAGCTTAAAAAATAGTTCAGCAATGAAAGAGTCCTAGGTCCTCCTGAAGGGATATGTATAATAAACTGATACATATCTTTGAGTTGTTCTGTAGAACCTAAGACCCTCACCCAGGTAGAGGATGGGGACTACACGCTCACCACGGGCAGCAGACGCCAGACTGATCGGAATCAGAAGACTGATAATTAAGATTTGCAAAACATCACCCTGTTACCTCACCACCAGCCCATCAAAAGAAAGTCCATGAGCTGATCAGGTACCCTACAACCCTCACCCCTAAGGTCGACATTAAAAACCCTTCCCTGAAAGTCATCAGGGAGTTTGGGTCTTTTGAGCATGTTCTCCTTGCTTGGCGTCCTGCAATAAATACTGAAATTTCTTTCACCTCAACCAGGTGTCAGTAGATTGGCTTTGCTGCATTTGGGCAAGTGGACCCGAGTTTGGTTTGGAAGCAGTATGTGTATTATTTCTATCTTTATGTATGTTTGAAACTTTTCACTTAAAAGCTAAAAAATGAAACCTAAACAAGGAAACACCAACTGAGGTGCCCCCTGGTCCCCTCCTCTCTCGGTCGATGACTGGGAGCAGGCAAGAGCTGTAGCAGCTGCTTTGCTTTTCTAAGTGGAAGGCACAGGTTGAAGTCTGCAGAGTCATGCCAGCTCTGGACCACCTACCTGCCCAGAGAGAAATGATTATTATAATTAAGCCATTGGCGGAAATTTTTAATTTTAAGTGTTAGGAATTTGCAGGATGTGTCAAGAAATAAGATATACGCTCTGAATCTCAGAAGTCCCACTCTCCCTGCCCATACCTTCTAGACTAAATCTTAGACCTTATCAGATATGCAAAAATAGGGGCCCATGGAACAACTCACTGCAATATTCAGAACATTGTTAATTCCTAATAAAAGCTGCCAAAGAGTTTCTTTGGTTTATCTCACTAATGATCAAATGACCTGCCTCCACATAGGTGGCTTATAAAATAGAAATGAGGCTTACGTTGAGGACTCAGTCAGTGATAAAACTTTATATAAACATCTTTTCCAAATAGTACATTTCACCAGCACTGAGGAAGGGGAAGTTATCATAAACAGAAGTATCCAGATGTATGCAAACTGTTTTAAAAAACCATGAATAAAATATGAGTGTAAAATGTCTTGGCAGAATTCTGACTGGCATGACTTTCTAGGCATAGTTTGTATTCTGTGGCAAAAATGATAATTAAGTATTTAATTTGTTTGGGAATTGTTCCCCAGACCATCATTACTGAATCACTTATTTGGTGCTATAAAAATTTTACATTTCAGGAAGTGTTTGGTGTATCTAAGACATGTGGTAATTTTAATACCACCCAACCCTCTAACAGGAAGCCTCATCTTTAATGTTGAGTTCGCTTCATGAGTCCTTGTGAGGAATAATATCGTGGGCAATAATTGTTCATTAAAACAAACAATCAGATTGTAGGATGAGTAAACTTCCCATTAAAAACCAAACTCTGATCAGAGAGTAAAACAGTAATTAAAACCTGAACAAAACCCTGTTCTTGGACAGAATTTTAAAGTGGATGAGTCTTACTTACACTCAGCATTTCTCACCCTCATTTCACCATCTCTCTTCCTCATATATTCCACTCCACCTCAACCCCTTCCCCAAGTGCCAGCTGCAGTGTAGGAACTCAGTGCTTCTTGGCCCAGTGCAAACACCTGTTATGGTATTTTGGTGCCAATGTAGCATCATCTGGGGCCTTTCTAAACCTCTACCTTCTTCCCCAAACCTCCCATAATCCAAAATGTGACTCCTGTAGGATTTCATCAGAAAACATACGGACACAAGTAACTGATCTTCACGAAGTCAAAATTCTCAACTTACAGTGCTAAAGTCCTATGGGCATAAGTCATGGCTCATCATATGGTGCTTTGTTCAGTTTTACTTTGATCTGCTCACTAAACAATTCATCCTCAACGTAACTGAGGGTAAAGAGGTGGGTGGGAGTGGGTTAGAGAGGAAAGTCAAATCGGAAATGGGAAAGGGGTAGAGTAGAGCATATTTGGACTGAAAATAAAGCCAGATTTTTCTTTTACATGGGGCTAATGTAGGAATACACACAATACTTCTAGCTGTCCCAAGATGATCATTGATTCCTTCTTTGTGGTGAGATTTCAGGCATGGAATTGGCCTTAGCCAATATAAATTTTGGCAACATATGTTTTTAGTTCTAATAAATCAAACTGTCTCACATTTATGGTGCCAAATATTTTCTCAGCTCACTTATATCAATAGTTGCTAAAAATTTTGTTCCATGACCTGGGATGATGTTAGGAGGTCCATGATATGAAAAATCAGTGTAACACATGAGTTTTTCATGAAGTTAATTTTATTTATTCTCAAAGACTGTCTTCTATTATAATGGTATTCCCTTCCTTCTTTAATGCTGAAATAAATTCTTCCCTTTATGAAACAGTGGTGACAGTAGATGGTAATTGTTTTAATGTGTGCTTACTGTTTTTAATTTTACACATTAAAAAGATGGCAAACCTATGTTTCTTTACTTGTTTCCCAGTAGAGGTGGACAGATTTTACTTGTATTGGAATTCAAAAGTCTGAGACCAACTGCTCCATATTCTATTCTCTGCTTCAAATATAGTTTTCTTGGAGGTGACTGATTCAGACTAGATCTAGGAGATAAAAGCGTAGAATGTCAAAGATGCTTTTCAAGTTGTAAACTAGCTTCTCAGTGGTAAACTACTGGGTACTAATACTTTTCTTTAAATGGAAAGGTGTTTCTGAATTGAAAAAACCAGAGTTTCCGAATAAATTTAGAAAGCATTTTCTTGATCTACACAAAAGGGTTTTAAGGGCTTGTCTTTCTTTTGGGCTCTTCACTGTGACTTCAAAGTAATCATTTTCAGATTATTAAACCAGTCTGCCTTGGAGTTATCAGTTTTTTCTTTATGAGGAAATCTGAGGTTAGCTAGAACCCAGTTGCAGAACATAAGACTGAAGGAGGAAAAGCTGACAAAGTGAGGCAATGCTTAATCATTTCAATATGTGCAATTAACCATTAATACACTCTTCTTAAAAGCAGAGAGCTGGGATGGTGGTATGTGAAAGAAAAAAATGTGTAATTAAGCACCCCTCAGTTTATCTTCAGTAAAATTTCACCATTGTATAAAATTTATTGTTATTTGCAATTACCTGTTTTGGCTCCTCTTTGCCCTCTCCCCCTCTTGGAATCCTTAGTTTTGAAGTTCTGTTCATTCTTTAAATTATCTCAATGGAAAACAATTATTTTATGCTTTTTAAAAAAATATGGATGTGGGTATGGACTTAAGCTCCCACATCAATCAGTACTGGAAAATTTTATAAAAAGCACTATCAAGGCACTCTAAGGATAGAATTCTAGTATAAATGTCAACACCAACCTACTAATATGTTTTCACAAATACTTTTTGTAGAACGGCAAACCAACTTTGTGATGTTTCATGAACAAAGAGTTCAAATATTCCTTGATCTGTCCAATTCATAAATATCTTTTTTGTTGTTGCCTGTCTCCCTGTTCCCTGCCTCCCCCCTGCCCCCTACGGCAGTTTTGGGGTTTTTTCTTTAATTCTTCCCCTCGCCTCTCTAGCCTCTAGTTTAGTTTCCTGTATTGACTATTTATTGAATGAATGAACTCCCCGACCCGGTTCCCGCAGCCTGGTCCCCCTCGACCCCACGCCATGCGGCTTTCCCTCCTGGGACTCCGGCCGCAGCACACTCGCCGGGAGGCTGAACGTGACGTGCGCCGAGGGAGGAGCCGGCGTGGGGGCCAGAGCCGCTCCAGCGGCCGCGGTCTGAGCAGGGGTTGGCTGGGAGCCTGGAGGCGGGCGGGAGGCGGGCAACAGCTCCGCCGTGGCTCGGAGGAGAGCTGCACCAGCTCAAGAACCCTCGGAGGGGAGCCGCGGCCGGCGTAGAAGGCAACTCTTCCAGCGGGCGCGGCGGTCACCTGGGAGCCCCGCGGGGACCCGACGTGCCCGAGGGGAGCTCCCGGACGCTGGGCTGCGGCTGCGGCGCGGGGCGGCGCTGCGGGGCCCGGATCCCACAAGACCTGGGACACCCGGGACGGAGGCGTGGCCGCGTCACCCTGCGCGGTTTCTGGTGGACCAAGGCGGGAAGCCGGTGCGTTTCTAAGCAGTCGCCACCCCAGCTTCTCTCAGCTCGAATTCAGCCTCCAAGTTGCAGGCACCGGAAAGACTACCTCGACGAGGAGGGCATCTGCTCCTGACTGTGGTGGGGTTTGCTCAGGGGCTTAGAAGGCACCGGGGACTGACCCAACCAGCCCGGGGAGGACTTGCAGGCGCCTGAGAAAGCCGCAGGGCGCGGGCCGCCGTCGGGGTTCGGAGGCGAGGGGGCTGTGCTCGATTCGTAGATCCCGAGGCCCTGAGCTTATCTCATGGGCTGTCTGCTCATCCACCAGGTGTCCCACGCCTGATCCCCGGCACTCCTTGGGGCGACTTCTGTGCAAACTTCTGATTCTGTTTCGCAAGATTCCCTTCTTCTTCCCGGAAAGGTTGGGACGAGCTGCAGGTGCTAGCCTTGCACATCGCGGACCAGTTGTCTCCGAGGAGAGGTGCACCTAGAAGAGGACAATGGCAGGGCCGGGATCAGAGCTGCCTTCTGGCCCTGTGGCCCCCATGCTCCTGTCATGGCTAACAGGACTAGGGGCTGGAATGGTCTTCCTGAGCTTCATGCAGAAACTCCTGTACCCTTACTTCTGGGACGACTTCTGGTACCTGCTGAAGGTGGTACGCTGTGGATTTCGGATGGAGATGTACAGACTGAAAGGGGAGCTGGTCACTGTCCTGGATAAATTCCTGATGCATGCCAAGAAGCAGCCTCAGAAACCTTTCATCATCTATGAGGGAGACATCTACACCTATCAGGATGTGGACAAGAGGAGTAGTAGAGTGGCCCATGTCTTCCTGAACCATTCCACGCTGAAAAGGGGCGATACCGTGGCTCTGCTGATGAGCAATGAGCCCGATTTCATTCACGTGTGGTTCGGCCTGGCCAAGCTGGGCTGCGTGGTGGCCTTCCTCAACTCCAACATTCGCTCCGTCTCCCTCCTGCATTGCATCCGCAGCTGTGAGCCCAGGGCCCTCGTGGTGGGTGCAGGTAGAGTATGGGGTGTGGTCCGCTTGTGCAGAATGGCAACCCTGCCTCCTACCCCTGTCCCCTCATTTTTTTGTTAGAACCAATTCACAACTAATATTCTGGGTGTGTGATGAAGTGTGCATGTTGAGGGTACAAAATAGTTTTATAATTCTATGGCTAGTGGTTTAATTCCCCCTCTCCCACTTCAATAACGTACTCTGTTGTAAATTACTAATTATTAGGACAGCTTTTGAAGACTTCTGAAATCTCTGCTTCTTATTATTTTAGCGAAGGGGGGCGGGGGGAGGGAGAGGGAGGAGGGCCGCGCATTTTACCTTTCTTGATACCTTCAGTGAGTGCAAGAACGCAGAGATATAGAGCTTGGTAAGTTCTAAATTTTGTCAGATCTGACAAGATTATTTGACGAGGAGGAAAGGGATCCTGATTTCATTGTGGAATACCTACTGCCTCGAATAGTAACATTATCAGGGTTGACTGCCTTTGCAGAAGAAACATGTTTAATCGCCAAGTGCATGAATGCCAGTCTTCATGTCTGCTCTTATGCTGCACTGCCTGCAAGCTAGGATTTACCTGGCAAGGTTGGGCTCCCACCTCCCAGCCAGTGGCGGGCTCTTGCTAGACTCTCAGCCTCTTTCTCTCCCTTCTCCCATCCAAACCTGTGCATCATTTTCTTTATTTCAGTAAGTGCTAACCTTCTTCCCCCTCCATTAGTTAGTGCCTAACTAATGAAGAACCTAGTAAGATGGGTTGCATAACACAGTGGAAGTGCAGTATGAAATCTAATGCTTTGGTATAATCTAAGTGGTTTATGCTTATGCTTCTTGCATGGCGGTAGGAAGGTGGAGGACGAGGAGGATGGTGGCAAGGACCTTAGTGAAAATATTTAAGTATTTTAGGTTAATAGATATATACTGACACCTCATATAGAATTTTTAGATTTACAGAGAAGTATGGGGGAAAAAAATCTACATTTATACACCAGTGATGTCTAAAGTACAGTACTTCCCATGTAACCTTGATTATATAATAATTGCACATCACACAAAAATGAATTAGGCAGTATATAGTAGAAAGGTTTGTTATTCAAGGCTTTCGCTTTTGCTTGTTAACAGCTGTCCTTCCAGCTCAGTTTGTGACCTGATAAAATAGCAAAAATGTTTACTCTTTTTATTTTATGATATTTTTTTCACAGAAAGGCATTTTATTTTAAATATAGCAGTGCGTACATATCAATCCCAAACTCCCAATCTATCCCTTACTACTCTTAAGCACTGATTTTATCTTACGTTATAGGAGTGGAGAAGCCAGAAGGCCTCTATTGTGTATTTTGGTTCATTTTTTTTTTTTTCCATTCAACAGTAATATCCTCCAAGATTGAAATTCAGCTCCTCTTCACCTTGGAAAGAAGTTAACTAGTATGATAAAATTTCTCTGAACTGTAGCAATATGTAGGATAAAGGAGTCACACAGAATTTTGATAACATGGTGAAACAATATTTACCTCTAGTGCAGGGGCAGTGATAATATGAATGCAGCAGGGAAAACTATCACAGTTCATCTCTGGATATATTCTGACACTTTAGTTGCTCATTCTAATTTAGATTGCAGTTTCTGGAGCAAATCTAAACCTTAAATTGTGCAAAAAATTAGTAAAGCCATGTGGTCCCTTTAGAAGAGCAAACTAGAAGGGCCACGATATCTCTGAAAAGATTTCTGTGGCCGTGATGTTGAGGCCAACCTGAGAAACATCCCATATCCTGTCTCCTGAGGGACTCCTCTTGAAGTGCATAGGGCTGGTTACCTCTCAAAACAGAGTTTTCAAACTTTGCTCTTGACCAAGTTCTTGCCTAATTAGGACCAATTAATTTTGCAGTTTTACTTGTGCCAGTTTTTGCTTTGCTTCCCAATAACTAATTGCATAGTTTACTTGTTTTTGTTTTTACCACTACCAGTCAGGTTTTGTTGGAATTTTAAGCCAAAAACATTTAATTGCTTTGCTCAGTAAGTAGGTACCTGGAGAAATCAACCTTAAATCCTAGTAACAGTTCTTTTTAGCATACCTCCAAAATACATAAATTGCTTATGTTTTTCAAAGATAGGACAGTTCTATTTTTATTAATTACTAGTTTTGTTTTGTAAGACAGCATGGCTTAGATCACGGTCACTTTTTTGTATTTGAAGCTCTTACCCTGAAAACTGTATTCTTGGCATCTTGAGTCTAATCCATGAACAACTTATACATATAGCTTTTAGAATTTTCCATTCCAGAGGTCTTAAATTCTCATTGGATGTTTCTAATGGAGATGTACTATGAAATCATTATATCCCCGGGGAGAGTGTATGGAGATGGAAAGACCAGTCAAGTGGTTTAGATCAAGATAAGCCAGACAGTCCCAGGTTTCACTTATGATCTGCCACTTCTTAGCTGTGTGATTGAAGATAAGATTATCAGCTGCTCTGAGTCTCACTTTACTCAGCTGTAAAATGGTGATAATACCATCTCCTTCACAGTGTAATTCTGAGGATTAAATGACAGCTTTTGTAAAGTGACTAACTGAGTGCCTAGTATGTACAAAGTAAATCCTTGGTGAATTAACATAATTGCTGTTATCATTATAGAGTCATGGGAGGCTTTTACTAAGGGATCTCATTTGGATTTTGCTGCTACATTCTAATTTGGTGTTAGCTGTAAGAAAGACTAGTAAGTCGGACTATCTGTTTGGGATAGGACCTTTAACGTTTCACTTTGCTATGTTTTAGCAAAATGTTATTTTTCATAAATTATATAAAAACAGTGTCAAACAGGTTTTATAGGCAGACCAGATATTGTCCATGGTGGTCCATGGTGATAGGTGACGTTTTAATCATGTCAGGTGTCTGATAGTTCTGTCTGTATCAACTAAGCCACCAGGGAAATAAATGTTATTCTTGCTCTAATTGTCATTAACAGAAATATGAATGTTGCCATTTACTCAAGGCTGACTGTGTAAAAGGTACTCCCAGTGATTCTGAGAGGCAGGTACAGAGCTATATTTTGGAAACTGAAAGGGAAAGAAATTCATCTAGGGTGTCTAGGATGACACAGCTTGGTAGGTACGGAGCGGACTCAAAACCCGGTATCTGATGTAAGACTCTGCTGTATTATACACTATAGCCCAATGGTTTCTGGGACTGTTAATCCCCTTTTGATATAACCATGAAAAAAAATGCATTCCAGTCATATAAAAATAGTAAAATTAAAGTTGCCAATATTAAGGCATCAGGTTTTTCATGCACAGATAACTAGAAAAAATTTAAATGTTTATAAAACTATTATTCCTAGTTCTCATTCTGAAGATTCAAAAATAGTCGCAAAAAAGCTTATATCTGTATAGTTTCGTTTAGAAGATGTGTCAGGTGGCATCCCAACTTTCCTTGGAAAATTTCAGCACTTACTGAAAATTATTAAATAGTCTTGTATTAAACCTACTTCTTTCCCCCCAATATTTCAACTGTGATATTGCAAATAGTGCCTGATGCCAAGATAATCATCCACCTAGATATCCTCTTCTCTTTACTTGGAACAAACAGAAAAATGTTGAGATGTTTGTATGTAGCTTTTAAAAGTTTTTGTAATTATATCCTTTGACATATTTAGCAATAATAAGAATAATGATAATAATAAATCATAATCTCTTCCATTTTTAAAGTACTGTGTAAATAACAAGCTGTTTTTAGACACATTATCTTATGTCATGCTCACCACAGCCATAGCCTGGTTTTAAAGATGAGGGAAGCATGGTTGGGAGCGGGCAAGTAATCTTGTCAAGCTCCTACTTCTAGGAGAGGCAGTGTGGGAACTGGAGCCTGGATTTTCTGATGCTAAATCACAAAACCTGTTGGGTACACAGGTTTTGGGTCTTTGTCCTCATTTCTGCTCCTGCTCCTTCCCTCATCTCCATCTTTTCCTTTCCTCTTCCCTTCACTTTCCACCCCTCCCTCTGCCCTGCTCCTTTTCCTTCTCTCTCTGTCATCTCTTCCATCCATTCGTCTACTTTGTTTCATCACTTTTCCCACCAATCCTCTTGCCTCAGTCACTGTATGCTGGCTATCCCAGTGACTCAGTGGAATGGTAAAGATCTGTTCGCCAATTCACGTATAGATATTTGTGTAGCTCTGAGGAATGGCCAAGAACTCAGATGTAAGCTCTTAGAGAAGGAAGTTTGTTTTGTTTGCTGCTAAATTCTCAGAACTTAGTGTAAAGGAGATGCTCAATAAATATTTATTGCCTGGATGAATGAATAGGTGATTGAATGACCTAATGAAAAACTGTAAGGTACATATGGGCATTCACTAACTGTTTACTTGCTTGCCTATTTTTGCCCATGAATTGTCCCTCTGCTGTTCTTTTGGTAGCTGATTTTGGCAGTAGATATATCAATCGAATTTCTGGTTGTGTTATTTTATATCAGTGTTGCTAAATGTTAGAGTCATGACTCCCCAAAACTCAAAGCATTTTAGACTTTGTAGTCTTTAGTGTTTAGACTAAACATCCACAGAATTTCAGATTTACTTGCATGTGTGTATTTTGCACTCTCTCCTTTCTCAATATATCACATATTAAATCATTATAATTATAAGCGGATAACTAAAAAATATATATTGATATTATCCAGAACGTTTTTACTTTATGTTCAGTAGTATTTTGTGTCTCCGCATTCTTGGGTTTTGTGTTTCTATTCACAAGAAGTACAATCCTATGTCAGCTCTCTAGACTTACAGTAATGCATGCAGCATTACCCTGTTCGTTTTTATGATCTGTTGCATTCAGACTGTGCAGGGCAAATATTCCAGTTAACAATCAAGCCATTGTAATTCTCCAAACGACTTTCAACCATAAAGGCATCTTCTTTTCGAAGACCAAAAGGGAGAGGTAGAGGAAAAATAAGACCCTTTAAATTCTGTAGAAAGTTCTATAGAAAGTAATACATATTCAGATAGATAAGACATGGCTCATGTGAACCTGTAGTATTTTATCCACGTACTATGATAGCCTCACATATCTATTTTAATTTTTATGTGTAGTAGAATGAATGGCTGTTTTGCATTTTTTTTTCCCGTTTTAGACTCAGCTCTGTCAAGGATTACCTCCATTCCAAAAGAAAATAACTGCTGTTGATTGGAAGTTTAAGTGGCTTCCTGGTTTACTAGTTGGAAAAGGTAGTGTTCTAAGCATGTGTTATTTTCTTTACTGATTATGAGGATACCAACCCTGGGATTCTTATGTACAGTATATGTTGAACATGTGTTTACTGTAAGGGAATGGTGCTTGAATACTGACAGAAGCAAAAACAATTTAAGGAAGGATTGTGCCTCCTCAGAGAAGTGGCAAGGCTGAATGGGAGAAACACACATCTGAGTAATAATTATTTACTGGCAATAGGAGATGTGTTGGAAATAATGTCAAGTGAAGTATTCTACTTTTTATTTTCTTGCACAATTTTGCCAATAATAAATACACTGTCTACTCCCCAAAAGATGTGGGGACAGCTGAAAGTGAAAACCCATAAACCCATTTACAAACTTGTGTGCTCGTATTCAGGGCAGTTAATAAAGGTGCTTCAGGGAAGCATATGTTGATGAAAGGCTTATGCTCCTGTGTACTTCCTAGGGTTATGATTATCAATAAAATAATATTTGTAAAAATAGCTGGCACATTATTGATGATGAAATTAGTTTCTGGCCTGATAAGAAGTTTTGTTATCTACATCCTGATATACGTGGCTTTAGGACATTGCTTACTTAAGCATCAGTTTTCTTAGACACCATAGCCTACCCATGTGTTCTTTGAGAAACCTGTTGAGCTGCTGTTAAGCAGTAGGATGGTAGTTATGAGCATGTGATGAGACCTACAACTTCACTTTGGTTTCTGTGTGAATATGGCTTTGCATTATGGAAAGCTCAAGTTAACCCTGTGCAGCTGAATTTCATATTAGTTGTATTAACACATAAAAGTTTAAAGTTAAATGTTTGCCAGTGTTTTAAGAGCTACAAGCAATACCTTTGAAATACCTATTAGTTTGTTTTATGTAGAATAAGATAATTTAAAAATAATTTTTGTAAGTCAGAGAAACACAAACATCATATGATATTACTTATATGTGGAATCTAAAAAAATGATACAAATGGACTTATTTACAAAACAGAAACAGACTCACAGACATAGAAAACAAACTTATGGTTACCAAAGGGGAAAGGGGGGCGGGATATATTAGGCGTTTCGGATTAGCAGATACACACTACTATATATAAAATAGCTAAACAACAAGGTCCTACTGTATAGCACAGGAAACTACATTCAGTGTCTTATAATAACCTATAATGAAAAAGAATATATAGGTATGTATAACTGAATCGCTTCTCTGTACACCAGAAACTAACACAACATTGTAAATCAACTATACCTCAATTTAAAAAAAAAAGTTTTTTAATGCAGAATGAATAACATAATTCACACTAATGGCATATTAGAGGAATATATTACATTTTTACTCATTGATTTCATAGTCTTAGAAATGTGAATAAGAGGCATAATAGTGATGTAGAAACAAGAAATTAATTTGTACAAACAGTACTAAAGGATTGTAAGCAGAGATCATAATTTACCTCTTTTTACGCTTGCAACCCCTCCTAACACAGTGCCTTGTATATGCGAGGAACAGTGTGTATTTCCTGGAAGAATCTATTGCTTTGAAAAGAGAGATTCAGTCTTCTCCTGTAGTGCAGACTTTGTTAAATCTCGTAGAATTGTCGTCTGTCTCATTTTCTTATGGTAATTTACTGGTAAGACCTGCACCTCCAGTGGACAGAGCTCCATTCCATATCCAGCACCTACGGTGTGTGTGCCAGGCACAGTCAGTGACAGAATGAAGTAGGACAGGCATCATTTTGAGGTGCTTACAGTTCTATGGGTTTCAATGGTAGGACACTTCCCTAAAGAGTAAATCTTCATGAAACACAAACAAGTTACCGTGAAGTATTTAAACACATGCTATTTTTTGGTGGGACTTAATATTTAAAATTTACTTGTAAAATGACACTAAAACTTTCCATTTGATTAAGAAAGATTGACAGTGCTAAGTAAATAATGATTCTTTATCCCCTACAAGACTTCTCAAATTTTTATTTCAATTTTCGCTATCCTCATCCACACTTCCTACCACTATTGAAGAAATCATATGGTTAGATAAAATTCTCTTTGATAATTCTAAATGTCTCAGCTAAGTCAATTTCATTTTAATATATGAAGGAGATTAAATTGTATCTCCTCTGATTCCTAGGAAATCCACTCACTTCCTTTTTCTTGTAAAAGTCATTGCTCTTTGTAAGTACTCTGATTTTTTTAGACTCTACAATTCTAACAAAGATTTGGGGGCCACAGTTAATCATATTGTAACTTTCTTTGTAGTTATTTTGCCAATTTAGACACACATATTATTAAGAACACATAAAGTTTGTGCTGTGAATTTACAATTCCAGGTGAGAAATTTGAAATTAAGGTAATGAAATGGGTCAAGTCAGAGACTTATCCTTATATGTTCAGAATGCCCGGGAGAATCATTTAAACAAAATCTAGTGCTAAAAATTAAAAGAAGATACCAAGTGCAGATCATTTGCTTGTCCTGGTTTTTCATTTATTTATGACTCGTCCTTCCCCTGGCATTCCTTGTGATTTTTCACTTCTTCTTCTCACCAGAGCAATCTGTATACAGCAGCATGCTGTGTATGCTCAGTACAAATAGATTTTTCTCTGGGATCTTACAGGTCATTTTATTTGGATTTGTTAAAGAAATAAAAATTAACTCAAAAAATTTCAAGCCCCAGTTTGCCTCCCCAACCCTGATATTTCAACTCTTTGTCATTTTTCTGTGTTTTTGCAGTTTTCTTGCGGGTTTTATTGTGAATTTCCTAGTCCTATTTGATGTATTTCTCTTGCTGCTTCTTTGTGAACAATTTGGGTTATGGATTTTGAGGCGGTAAATCATGAGTTTTTTTCAAATGTTTTGTATTATAGTAGAACTAAGTCAGGGCTGACAGATGGCTTTTTGAAATAACGAGACAGTGATTTACATTTCCGGGAAGATGTTTAATGCAGCACCCTGAATTCAGCTTCAAAATAGAATATATCTGGTGATTATTTTTTATTTTTTGTTTAAAAATTATTTAAAAATGTAATTATTTAGATGGACAGGTTTATATTTACATGGACCTTATCATTCTGACCAGGGTATATTTTACATTTAGTAACATTTTTTATCATTGATTTCTTTAATGAGGTAATATATAGGTTTTAGAGTTAGGTTAGACTGACAGTTCTGTCTGCCAACTTGTGACCTTGGTTGAATTAGTTTCCTAGGGCTGGTGTAATAAAATAACACAAACTGGGTAGCTTAAAATGACAGAAATTCATCCCCTCACAGATTTGGGGGCTAAAAGTACAAAATCAAAGTGTCTGCAGGGCCATGCTCCCACTGAAGGATCTAAGAAAGAATCTTTCCTTGCCTCTTCCTAGCTTCTGGTGGTTGCTGGTAATCTTTGGCGTTCCTTACATTAACTCTAAAAGGCCACTGCTTAATATCCCCGTGGATGTTAGTGTAGATTTTAAGATAAATAATATAGCACTCAGAAATCGCTTTTATCTTAGAAAAGTATGATGTATTATAATACGAAAATAAAACTGGAGCACCATGTAGAACATGAAAGTGGATCTTCACTGTTAAAGATCCATGTTAAAGGAAAGGAGTGTTACATTTTAAAGGAATTTAAAGAATATAAATAACTGTTTGTCTCTCTACTCTGGAAAAAAATGAGGCCTCGCTCGCTTCCACCTCATCCAAGGAATGCCGATGCTCTGCTTCTTTTGTGCCCCATAGAGTGCTAGATACCTTCACGCTGAATATTTCCTTCTCCAGGACCTGCACCCACCTTCCATCTCCCTCCTTCTCTACCACTACCCTCCTCCTGGACAGACGACAGTTTCTCCTACATTAAAGATCAAATTAAGAAGGTCTGATTCAATCTCCCAGAGTGACTCAACAGTCTCCCTTCCACAGTTGCTCGTTTGTTAACGTGTACGGTAGATGCTTCCTGAGAGAAGTATCCCTTTTCCTTTCTCCAGTCTGAATTTCAACCCAGACCCTTGATCTTGTGAGGACCCCTAAGCTCTTCAGGCCTGAAGACACCCGTGTTTTTGGCTTTTCTACTCCTCTGCCTTCTCTTTTGCTTGACGTTGGTTCTAGCCAGGCCTTGGATCCCACTGCTGCTGACACAGGCTCTGCTTTCACCAGCCGGCTCTCACCTGCCATGGTCATAGCCTGCTGTGCACCGTGGATCCTACTGCCTTTTCTGGAAGGCGTTCTTTTTCTCCTTTTGCTTTCAAAGACCTTTTACGTTTAATTATTCTAATCCAGAGAAAAGAGCATCTCTGAATCTCCTCATTTAACTTTTCACTCTGAAATGGTTTCTAAGCCATAATCTTGTGAATCTTGTGAATCCGGTCAGGTGTTTCTCCTGGATCATTACATTATAGTAGAACTAAACAGTGACAGACAGATGGCTTTTTGGAATAATGAGCTACTGAGTCGTATTTCAAGGAGAATGTGTTTAGTGCAGTGTCCTGAATTTAGATTTAAAGCAAAGTACGAAAATAGAGTTTTATTTAAAAATTGGGGGAAAAAACACAGTCTGGATAATGGAATCTCCAAAGTTCAATTTGAATTGGGCTATTTGCATTGATTACATCAGGTAATAACTAGATTTTCCTTTCCTTTGGTCATGTTGAAACATACTCATAAAATGGCTGGGATGTTACTTATCCAACGTGAAAAGGAAGTAAGCGTTGTATTTACGTATCATCCCTGTTCCAACATGCAAAAGAACACACAAGGTGAGTGCTTTGAGATTTATGTCTTATTTACTTATGCCTAATCCTTTGGCTTTCAGATTTGCTTGGAACTATAGAGGAGATCCTTCCGAGCCTCCCAGGAGATATCAGTGTTTGGGCAATGAAAGAGTCTGTTCCGGAAGGCATAATTTCACTCAAAGAAAAACTGAGCACAGCATCTGACAGCCAGGTGCCACACAGCCACCATGTTGCCTCAAACCTCAAGGCTCCTTATCTTTATATTTTCACTTCTGGAACAACAGGTAAGAACCATTTGTTCTTGAAACTTAAGAAGAATGCAGCATATTTGCAAAGCAGCAGTTTCAGGCAAATCTCTGCCACGTGTAGTTGTAACTGAGCAAAGAACTCATGTGCCCTTGACACAGAAAGCCACACTCTGACAGTGGGAGTCTGCAGCCCAGTAAGGATTTGTTGCAGGGCGCCCAGCCTCAGATCCACTCCAACTTGATCTTTGAGTTAGGAGTTTCTTAAAGCGGAAGAACAAAGAAGCTAGGGTTAATCATCAGCTTGTGACATTTCTGTGACAGTTTCGGGGAGTCAGGCTGTCTCTGGTTTACAACTCTCTGACCAGGTGGTCCATGGCTTGAGGGTCTGTGAGCTCATCTCGCCCTGGAGAAACAACCTGAGTTTACACGTTAATGATATCTATAATAGCTACTTGAGTACATTAACTGTGTTATCCGCAAGAGCAATTTTAGTCATCTGACTCTGGTTGATTATTGTTCAGTTAGCCCAGAATTGAGGTCAGAGGGGACAAGAAAGGGAACAAAGCTTTGGATATAGAGAGATTAATCATAAAGTTGGTAAGAGAACTTGGTTTTAGGGGGGCTCGGTTTCATAGTCACCGTACATCTCAGAAAGCATGCATCCAAGAAGGCCTGGGGTTCTTAGATCTTTGAACTCCCAAACTTGGATGAAAAAGGTAATTGCTTTAACTTTAACTTGACAAGTCACCATGTTCACTTGGCCATTGTCTCGTGTGGAAAGATTTTCTTCAAGTTTGGTAGTACAAATGGCACAGGAATGTGTGAAGACTTGAGCCAACCCAGTTGCTCAGAGTGTGGAATTTGGCCGGCTTCTTCGGCAGGATCTTTGCTAGCTTCCCTTAGATGCCTAATGTATAAAATGAAAAGATTAGTTTAAATAGTTTGTAATTATCCTGCTGGATTAAAAAATCCATTAGTCTACTTTAAAACAATTTTCTATATTCTTGTATAAAATGTTAAATCCTAAGCACAATCCAAGTATGGCTGCAATTGAAGCACCTGTAGCTGGCTCTCCTCGTTTTCCATAAGTTGATTGGAACATGTGAGAAGCAGGAAATCTTGAAGGCATTGCAGATTTGAGGAAGGATACAAAATAGAATCAAGTAACTAAACTTTCCTTTTTTTAGGTAAACAACAACACACACACACAAAGAATATGAAACTACTTGAGAATTCAAAAGAAATGTTAAACTTAATTGAGTCTTAAGAAAAATTTAATGATATTTTTGGTAGTCTAAGTAAGCTTTTGTAATTAGTTTGAAGATGACTGGGAGTTTGAATTAGAGGCATATTAAAAATATTGGGGGCTTCCCTGGTGGCGCAGCGGTTGAGAATCTGCCTGCCAATGCAGGGGACACGGGTTCGAGCCCTGGTCTGGGAAGATCCCACATGCCACGGAGCAACTGGGCCCGTGAGGCACAATGACTGAGCCTGCGCGTCTGGAGCCTGTGCTCCGCAACAAGAGAGGCCGCGATAGTGAGAGGCCCGCGCACCGCGATGAGGAGTGGCCCCCGCTCACCATAACTGGAGAGGGCCCTCGCACAGAAATGAAGACCCAGCACGGCCAAAAATAAATAAAGAGATAATTTAAAAAAAAAAAAAATATATTGGTACTAATTTCTCTTGCACAGGTAGTATTGTAGGCAAAACTACTATTGCATTGGTAAAGTTTTCTTACTTTTTTCTTTTTCTTTTTCCTATTTGGAGGCTAACAATGATCTCCTCTATACTGGAGAGTAGACTGTGGTTTTCTTTTTAACTTTGTTTGCAACAGCTTTGATAAGTGAACTAGGAAATGCTAATATGTATCAAGTCACCAGCATAAATTCAGACTGACTTTGGACTTTGAAAGAGACAATAAAATTCTGGAAATTATATGCTTTGAAAACTTCCAAGGGAAGGTACTTGACCAATTTGTCTTTATGGTGTTTTCTTGTAAAAATAGAAAGTGACTCTGGTCTTCAAAACAATCTTTACCACTCCCCCCTTCCCTCCAACCCCCCTCCTCACCCCAAAAGAGAATAGTGTGGAGCAGACTATTAACATCTTTTTTTCTTGAAGATCTCTTAAAACCAGAGTGTTTGGTACATTTGCACAACAGGCTGAAAGCAAAAGTGCTATTAATTTTTTCTGTTTGATATTTATTTGTATTAAAGTTATACAGCACAGAGATGAAAAATGCTAATAGTTTTAAAAATTTTAGAGAAAAATACCCTGCTTACCCCTCTATTTCTCCATCCCGAAACCAATTACATTCAGTATTTTTAGATCTTTCTTTCTGTAATCACCTCCATTTATCTAAATAGATTTATTAATAGTATTTTACTGGATACTTAATAGGTACCTACTAAAAAGTATGTACTGCTTTTCCACAATGGAAATGAGGATTTTATCTTCTTTCTTTACCACTCTCTCCCTCCACTCATTTCTTTCTCTCTGGTGCAGATACTTTCTCTCCCCAACATCACCCTAATATTGTTTCATCATAAATTTTTATTTGATTGGTATCAGTATCAATTAACTTAGTAAATACTATTTCTTGCTGAGCTCTATAGTATAACAAAATTATATTTATTTCCTTTCATGTAAAACTCTCCCCAACCTTGAATTAATCATTTGTTTTTGTTTGTTTGCTTGCTTAGTTTTCTATATACCTATAAATGGTTCGTACCCATCCCTTTATCAAAAAGTAACTCACCTTTAGATATTGAAAAGCTAGTCTGTATTTTGTCAAGCCCATGTTCTTGGCTGCATCTCTCCCAGAGTTTTCCTCCCTACGATTCCAGTCTTGACATGTTGCTCTCTTACTGTCCAGGGTTCATTCCTCACCATCGCCCTGAGAATTCCCTTCAACTCTTTTCTTTTTTTCTGATCCCTTGATTCTTAGATTCTAAATTCATTTCCTTAGTTTGCTTTTCATTTTATCACTGCACTGCTTTCATTAGCTTCTTGATAAAGAGTATTTAGCAGGTACGTTTTAAGTCCTTATATGCCTGAAAGTGTTTTTTTCTACCCTTACACTTGTTTGTATAGAATTCTAGATTAGAAATGATATTGATGCAGGGGTTTGAAGGCATTGCTTTTTTATCTTCTGTCTTCCAGTACACATACTGAGAAGTCTTTTTCTTTCTGATTTCTAATCCTTTACTTGCAACCTGGTATTGTTTTTCTTTCTTTCTTTTTTGGGATTTTTAGAATCTTTTATTAGCCTTCAGTAGTCTATGATATCATGATTATTTGTACTGGAATCAGTCTTATCCATTTTGCTGGTAAATTTGTAAGCCTTTTAAATCTAGAAACTCATGTCTTGCAAGTCTAGGTACTTGAAAATTTTTTTTAAAGGTGTCTACATATTCTTCTTTTTCCTTCTTTATTTCTATTCTTTCTGCCCATTCCCTCCTTCTATTATATTTGTTTGCTTGTTTGTTCTTTTATCTTTGGAACTCTAACTTTTTAAAGATTGGCCTCCTTGCACTGAGTTATTAATTTTCTAATCTTTTATATCCTATTTTCCTTCTCTTACCTTTTGATTTACTTTTTTTAAGTGTAAAACAATAAATTTTTATTTGTTCACAGTTAAACACAAGCAACTGCCTTGACATTTTAGAGCATTCTAGGAATGCTCTAAAAAGCAAAAGCAAACCCTTTTGAATCCAATTCCCATTCACTGAGATTATACCATTTCCTCTTGCAGTTCACGTTTATGGCATCTGATGTGGATTGTTTGACATGCTTTTAAAATCAAGATGGGAAGGTGTAAACCTTTTGACAATAGATTACTTTCTAAAATTTAGCTTTTAGCAGTCAGCCAAAAACAAAATCTGTTTTTCACTGATGGGACCCCTTGATTTACTTTTTGAGGGATTTATCTTTTAGCCCTTGTGTTCTCTTAATATTTCTCATTTTGTAGCATGTTATTTTTGTATTATTGATACTTCATTGTCTCATACCTCTCAGAATATTAATATTTTTTGAAAATTTCTCCTCTCTACCTTGTCTCTATTTTCTCTGACATCCTTTTATCTTTTGTTTGATGTTGGTCTCTGTTCTTTTACCCTAGAGGATTTCCTCAAGTATCTGGTGACCTTTGGCTGTGCATATTTAAAATGCAGCCACCAAAACACACACACACAAAAACAAACCAAATCCTAACTAGAAGCTCTGTGTGATTGAGTGGGATTGTGGGCTGGTTAGTTTCATTGTTCACGACATTTTGTTGGGAGATTCGTGACTGTCAGTTTTTACTTCTGGGCGCTTTAGATTCCTCAGATAAGAATCTTGAAGGGAAAACTAGTCAAGTGTAAAAAGGGAGCTGGAGAAGGATGCAGACTTCTCTTATTCTCCCTACTTGTTCAACCTGTCTTCTTCCTGGTGTTTCCAGAGGCTTATCTTTTCCCAGAGAATACATATCAGATCTTACACCAGTGTGGAGGAAGCAATCTGGGGCTGTAATTTTATTTTATTTTATGTTTTGCATTTTAAAATTTCAAAAGCCTTTACTGACATTCTTCCAAATTTGGATTGTGAATGATCTTATACAGGGAAAGTTATACAAAAATCATCTCTTGTTAGCTTAAAGTTCTGAGCAACATGGGGTCTTGTAGAGATCAGAGCAGAGCAACATACAGAATTAGGCATATAGTAGATGTCATGCTTTATAAATACAAAGCTATCAAAGAATGTAACAAAATCACATTTTTTACTGACTAGGGCCCTTGGACTCTTTAATCAATAAAAATTGATTAAGTTCTACTCAATAGAAATTGATTAAGTTCTACTCAATAGAAATTGATAAGAGGTCAGATGAGGAATTCATGCTAGGCTTTATTGGGACTCATGCTGCAGCATGAGGAAGTGAAAACAAGTAACAGGTGCCCTTACTCACTCCCTGAGGGAGGGACTGGTTCCTTAAATAGGGTGAGGGTAGGGGTGGATTGGTGGGTTGGGCTGGAGGGTGGCTAGGTGGTCTGCCCACCCCCTTGGTGGTACTGTGTGCAGGGATCATGTGCAGGACCCTGCTTTTGCTCCGGGCACCTCAGAAATGGCAGTTGATTTGTGGCCTTTTTGTATTTTATTGTTCATAATTGCCTCAACTGTGCATGCATGCAGTTATTTTTAGTCCCTTATAGTTTCTTTGTATTCTGTTGCTCAAGGTGAAGCAACTCCAATAAAGGATCCCAGGCGCCAGCTCCCAGCCTGTCTCACGTTGAGCCTTGTTAGAGACTTAATTGACATTTTTTATTAAAAGCATCTCTCTTGTTCTCTCTCTCTAATATAAGCTGATGTTTTGCAACTCAAAACCCAGAGCTGAATTAAGTGATGATAATTGTAATGAACATGAAACTTTATATTAGTATGTCACCTATTATCATAAAAATCACTGATTCTCACATAAAAATCTTATAATGTTGATAACGATGAAGGTGTTGGTGCAAGTTACGAAGTGATGTAAAGAAATGAGACTTGGAAAAGTTAAATGATGGCATTAGAGTTTGCTCATAGACCCTTTCAGGCAGGTTATAAGGGAGCATTTTGGATTATGTTGAATCTTTCCTAATCATTTTACTACTATGAAATCCTGTTTGCCCAAGCTCACCAAAATATTATATCCATGGACCCAGGAACAGACCTAGAATGTCTCTGAGTAAGGAAAGGATTGAGGTCAGTTTTTATACCATTCACGTGTCTTTGACCTGGGAGATTCTGTGAGATCTTGATGAACAAGGGGTGATTCCCTTATCTATGACTCTGATGGAATTGCTTCTTAAACAGAACTCCCATTTAGCTCCCTCTTTATAGTTCCATATTGATATTCCACTCTGGGGGGTACCTGGTCATCAAGTTTCTGAGCCTCACTGGGGTTCTGTGGGAGCAAACCAACTTTCTTCAAGGCTTCAGCTTAGGTTTCATCTTCTTGGGTCTGCTGTGCCAGTCACCAGTTGTCCATCTGCCTTTCTTTTTTTTTTCTTCCTTCCTTCCTTCCCTCCCTCCCTCCATGCACCGGGTCTTAGTTGTGGCATGTGAATTCTTAGTTGCGGTACGCATATGGGATCTAGCTCCCCGACGAACCTGGGCCCTCTGCGTTGGGAGTGCAGAGTCTTACCCACTGGACCACCAGGGAAGTCCCCATCTGCCTTTCTAAAATTGTGTTGCTGTCACCTCCAGTTCCATTCTTTTGGCCTATGTATGTGTTCAGTCTGCCAACTTCTAGTTCTGTTGTTGCTCACTGAAATTGGTTAGGTGCCTGAAGATCTCTAGGAAAGGCTATTTAAGCCTGGACAGAGCCCCCTTGCCTTCAGGCACTCCGGTAAGTAGAGGGAGGAGGAAGAAGACAGAACTGCCTTCCGCGCTGCGCCTGGGGCCAGTTGCTATCACCATCTAAGTCTCTATTTACTTTTGTCTCTCCTTCTCCTTAATCTTATGGATTCTTTCCTTTTTCCAAAATTATCCCTGAATTCCCCAGATTTTTTCATGCCTGCCCCTGAATTGGTTTTCTCTTGATATCATCTGTTCCTCCTTCTTCCTGCTAATCCCCAATTCACTGGACACAGCCTCACTCCCACCTTTATGCCTGGATCTTATCCCAGTGGCCTCCTCACATCTGCGGACATGTGGAGAGTTTCAATGCTAGGGATTCATAGAAAGTTAGAAGAACAAAGGACTCCAGAGACCATCTAAGGTAGCATTTCTCCAAGCATGTGGCACAGCATGTCCCTTCATGCCTACAAAGAAGGGAAATAGAAGTTGAAAAGGGGCTTTATGACCACATGAGCTTGAGAAACATCATTGAAAAAATAGTAACATTTCTGTACTGTTGGGCTTGTCGAAAGCTTTAATATGTTAATGTGCTTTCTAACTCTTCCAAGAAGGGACTCTAAATTGCAGTTTTAACAAGCTTCATTTATTCTGTTGGTTCTTCTTTCCTTCTTTAAAACTCCATGAGCCTTTGATCACTTTCATTTGTTGGATAAGCCCCTATCTGTTGTCTCCTTTATCAAAAAGTCTGAGTACCTTGAATGGTTTAATAATAAATTAATGAGATCATTATTCACTTAAAGCTAACCAAATTAGGAATGAAAACATGACTAATTCGCTCACTAAAGTGCTTTACAGGAGTGACATAAGCACACAGGTGGAAAATAACTAGATAAAGCATCCTTCTTTTTTCGACATACCTCCAACTGAAAAGTTTTTTTTAAGGCTGGGTTGCCATGAGATCAGGAACAATATGGAAAGTAGGGAATATGGTGACTGAAGAACAGTAGGTGGGAACTTCTCGGAAGCAGAAAATGCATAAATATTTGATTCTCTCAATGAAGAAAAGAAAGGCATTGCATTATCAAGAATCAAGGATGCTAGTCTCACTCAAAATCTTTATACATGGCTTTGACAAGAAATTTTGGAGGGGTTCCCTGTGCATGTGGATGACAATAAACTCTTTTAGGGTGTGAGATGCCAACCTATCAGGAAAAGCCACAGAAACTTCTTTTGAAAAAATGAATTATTTTGAATAATAAATGAATTTTGGTTAGGATGGTAAGCAAGATCATGCCAATTTTGTGTATGAGATCTTCCAGTTAATGGAAATGGAGCACAAAGCCTGTCAGAAAATGTCAAAGCAGGTGCAGCAGCAAGGCGGACTTGAGGTTAACCCTGGTGAGTGTCTGGAAGTCACTGTAAACTGGAGTTCATAGCTACATGTGCTGCTGTCACCAAAAACCCATGACAACTTGGGCTTTATTTGGTAAATATGTTGAACCAGAGAAAGAATGATATATTTTTGGCATCTTTATAGCAGATAGGGCTCTTTGAACCTTACAAGATCTCTAACTCTATGTAGATCTAAGATTCTAGAGATTAATTACAGTTGTAGCTGACATTTGCATGGCCCCTTTTACCAAGGATATAGACTATTTTGATGTATTTTTGTCTCAACTGCCGTTGTAGTTGATACCAGCATAGTATCTATTCTATTATTTATTTATTTTTTTCTTTTCTTCTAGGTCTCCCAAAAGCAGCTGTGATTTGTCAGCTGCAGGCTATGAAGGGTTCTGCTGGATTATGGGCTTTTGGTTGTACTTCCGATGACATCATTTATATAACCCTTCCTCTGTATCATAGTTCAGGATCTCTCCTGGGAATTGGTGGATGTATTGAGTTAGGTAAGCTTTTATTTCCTGTTTCATAAGTTCTCAAAATGCCTAATAATTGGAACTTGCCTTCATTAAAGTTCAAAACTCTATCAGTAGAATTCAGAGTGATCGTGTGCATGTTATACAATTATAAAAAAATATTTATTAAAAGGACACAATTTCATCACATACTTCAGTGTATGCCTGAAGTGGAAAGAGCAGTAATTTGGCCTTGTGGTTGGATCTGGCTGTTGACAGGGCTTCCCTCTCCATGTGGTCGCTCACCCTTGAGTGGTTGCCGCCCCTGTCCTTAAATGGTGGGAGGAGCCTTCCCAGAGCGTGAACTCAGAAGCTGTGTAGCTCTTAAGTCTTAGCCTCGTCGGAAGTAACGTGGATCATTTCGCCTGCATTTTGTTGATCAAAGCAAGTCACAAGCCAGTTTAAATTCAAGATTTGAGGAGTGGGGAAGGAGACCCCACTTCTTGAAGGGAAGGGTGGCAAATTCACATTGCAAAGGTAAGGGCGTAGGAGAAATTGTTGAGGCTATCTTTGCAAACAGTGTATCCCAGATACCCAAGAAGTCAGTTGGTAGAGCTGGTGACTCTGTAGATTCCATTCATAACCGTGCTGAGATTATGTGTCTGTTACTAGTTAGCCCAGAAATAATATACAGAGATAATTCACCATTATTTATATATGTCTAAAATACTATAAAGTAATCTTATAGAATAGTATATTTAAAATATGATCAATGCCCACAATAAATAAAGATGAGGGTCAAGACATTAGCATTTTCCTTGGAACATATTCATATGACTTACATTGTTATTAAAATTAGGTTGTTAAAATTAGCAGTCATTAATGAACCTTTTTGTTGGTGCTTTCATGCTAACTCTACCTTACTAACTCTCAATCTCAAACTATATTGAAACTGCTTAAAAGTTTTTAAAAATGAATACTATGTATATATTCAATGGCGAAAGTAAGTGAATATTCTTGGTTTCTGTGAAGAAGGATTACCTTATCTATATTCATGCTCTAATACTTGTAATTCTCCTACTTATTTTGGCTGCTTCTTTCATCCCATGTATTGCAAAAAGTATATCTACAGTCAAAATATAGAATTACAACATGAATATTTTTAAAAGACTTATTGGACTGTAAGATTAATGTTTTCAAATGAGCTTGATATAAATGGCCACTGATGGATTATAAAAGCCTTGAAAGTGAGCAAAAGTGTTCTAGACAGAGCAACATCATTTGTGTTTTATGTTAATTCTGCCCTTGAATTTTTTTTCCCTTTTGCCTTTTTATACCTTTTCTTGTAGGTGCTACTTGTGTATTAAAGAAGAAATTTTCAGCAAGCCAATTTTGGAACGACTGCAGAAAGTATAATGTGACTGTGTTTCAGTACATTGGAGAACTTTGTCGCTACCTTTGCAAACAACCTAAGGTAAGAGTAATTGTCAGAGAGAAAAAGTAATTTCAGAAAGAAAAAGAAAATAATTGAGAGAAAATAATTTTTGTTTGCTTATACTCCATTTTCTTCCAGAGCATAGTTTAACTGACTTACAAAGATGTATGCAAAACCCCAAGATAAAATGAGTATAAAACAAGTCAGAGAAAATAAAAGGAGGATATCAGGAATGTACTAATGTGTTTTATATTGAGGCAGGAGAAGACAGACTCGTAATCCAGTCCCCTTCATGTTTAGACGGATTAAAATTTCTGTAAACATAGCATGCATCTGATTATGAAATTATTTTCTGTCTACAGAAAGCAGTTATTCCAAGGGTTGAATTAGATCATCTTTTAAAATGCTGGTCTTTAAATAACACACAAAAACTAATAACAATGATTATACTTGTTTTTCTATTTGTTTTCTTTTGAATAAGCGATTACATTAGAATATCTTTTTGCTTGGTTTTGCTGTAAACTTAAAAAGAAACTTTGCTTTGATTTGCACTTGTCTCCCCACCACCTCAAGCAATCATTTCCATGAAATTATGATAAATTGCCCCCTTCTGAAAATAGACCGGCAGAGACAGTTACATTAGCCTAAAGCTTGTCTTTATTAGTTCGTTTGCTTTTTTGCCCTCAGAAGTTGTTGTCCTTTTCCTGGTCTCATTTGTATTTTGAGATGCTTATTTTTTCACTGTCTGATTGTCTAAGCATTCTTGAGGCTACAAGGAAGGGACTTTGCCTGTAATCAAATCAAAACCAGCCCCCTTGAAGGATGGTGACAGAGGTTGCCTTCCTTTACCCACAGCACAACTGAGATGAGGCTGGAGGCATTTAAATAAGACTTTATTAAAGATATGGAATTACACAGGAGAGATAACACAGAGAAGAATCTGAAGCTGAATAATCTTATTTACAAAATGCCTGTAAATTTAAGCTTGGAGTTTGCCATGGAGAGACCTTCCATCTAACTCCTGACCTGCCTCCTTGTGGGAGAAGCCATCCTTCCTCTTTTTTTGGTCAGGAGTACTTCAAATAGCTACAGATTCCCCACATCCATAGCTAAGACAAGGAGTCCCAGAAAAGTGTTTTAGCTTTTTCACCTTTTATTTTCCTCCAGGAGATTTTGCCAATATCAGACCTGAGGATTCCCAGTAGAGTAATTATAATGCCACAAGCTACAAATTTTCTGTTATAGTTTTCATTGTATTCTTTGATGATATGATATCTGGACTATGTAATTTAAGGAATTAATGCCCTCCAGTAAAATGAAAGCCTCCTTCAGTATAGGACATAGTAAGCACTACCTAATGAACTTCTTCATGGCTTTTCTAGACCGTGCCCCCAGCCATTCTTATTTCCTCTCATCTTTTATTAGCAACATTAACTTTTGCAAGATCATTTGCTCTGTAAGTATTTATTGAATAGTTGGATTCATGCATTAATTTTTTTCTAAAGTTTTACCACCTTAAACGATGCTGTACTTCGTATCTTCATGGAATGTAGTCAGTGTAGGGCCTCAGAAGTGAAGGTAGTCAAAGGGCATGGGTATTTTGGTGATTTTTTTATGGCATATTTCCAGACTGCTGTTCAGAGTGGTGGATGTGATTTAGAATCTCATCGATAATGTGGGAGTATGCCCACTGCACAGTCTCTTATCAATACTGAGTGGTATTAAAAATAGTGGTCTTCCAGTGTCCTTCATGGAAAACTAGACACTAGTTGTTTTTGTTGTTGTTGTTGTCAGTCAATAACACTTACATTTTACTTACGTGGGTAACACCTAAAACACGTTATGCTTTTTAAGCTTCCTCAGAAGTCCCTGTAGGATGGAGAACAGAGAGAATAGGCCAGTTTCCATGGCCCACCCTGTCAAATATGGTAGATGAAACCCAACTTGCTTGGGTTTCATAGTGATATTCTGTTTGAACAAAGAACGTCCTGTTTTTTTAAAAAATGAGGAAAAGATTTCTAATTTTATTTATAATTTTATAGACCAGAAACAAACATATTTTTAATTTCTTTGTTAAGATTACTGGCAAGGTGGGATACTTTTCTAGCTGTATTTCCCTTTTAAAATACCTCTTCTGAGTCTTTTACTCATTTATCTCTTTGGCACATAATGTTTTATCTTATTCATTTGAGCTCTTGTTTCATATAATGAAGGAATTAACAGTTTGTCATATTTGCTACAAGTCTTTTTTCAAGGTGTTTTCCTTTGACTTTTTTAAATGAAATGAAATAGTCTTTTCACCTCTCTGAATTTGTAATGCAGTGATTTGGGGAAAATACTGTAGCTGCAGAGAATTTGAGAGAACTGAGAACTGAAAGCAGAACTCCTGGTTGCTTTTAGTTATTAAGTATTGTAATTCTTAATTAAAGTTCTTTGAGGAAAGACTAGTGTTTGTGTAATAATCTCTAACCACTTACCTGAAGACAAGTTGAGGAGGAGAGAGGGAAATAAATATAGATTTGCCAAAGGAAAACTGAATGATTTTTTTGAGCAGAGATGCGTTGTATTACCTAATCCTCTTTGTTGATTTCTCACAGAAAGAGTACAAACAGTTCTTGGCATTAAAGATTGGGAAAAGGAGAAAGTCATTTTGTTATGACATCTTATCCCTTCAAGGAGATCTTGCTTTCTTGCTGTGCAGTGTTCATTCCTTTCAGTGAACTTCCCCTGAAAGGAAGTGGCAGTGTCTGCTATGCAGCCAACATAGCAGTGGGTTCAAGTAGGGCCACAGAGTGAACAAGTGACATGGTCAACACCCTCAAAGAAATTAAATTGCATGTCTCATGAGTCGTGGTTTGAAGCCCCATAGATATTTAATATAAATCTTTAAAAGAAAGCAAAACCACATATTCCCTAAGTATATCCAGAGTTGTTGTCAATCTCAGGTAAGTAATATATTCCAAAGGACATTTACCTGCAGGCAGAAGCCACAGTCTGAGTTGAGTGTTTGTATATAGTTGTATAAAAACATCCTAGGGTTGGTTTTCCCTGGCTGGAAGCACTTACCACCCCCCACCCAACCCCATCTTTTTTCTCTTTTTAAAAACTCTGGTTACAAAATTTCCTTCCGCATAAACACTGGATGTGCCTCAAACTGCTGGCAGCGGCACTGTCCTTAAAAAAAAAAGCTGAGGTACTTGGCTCCTCTTAGTCATGGAGTGTTGGGGTAATTATCCTCTTCCCCTGAGACTAGGAAGGCAGCTCTTTCCCCACTTTCCAATCTTCCATATTTTCTACATTACTGAAGACCATCAACATTTTATGATTGGGTATAGCTTTATATTTTCTTAATATTAATGCTGCATTTAATATTGAGAGGTGAGAAATGCGGTGGAACTCTAGACATCAGTGATCCTCTGGGGGACTCTTGCTGCACTGTTTATCTTATTTAAATAACTCTGCCATACCTAGGGATTTACCTAGGAATAGGATCATGTCACTCACTCATTCATGCAAGTAATGTTGTAGGTTTGAGTCGACAGGGGCACAGAAGACAAACAAGACCCCTTTTCTCACGTAACTTACAGTCTGGTTTGAGGAGATAGAAAATAAGCCAGCAAACACATGAAGAAAAGTGATTACAGATAATGATAAATATTATGAAGAAACAAAACCGGTTGAGGTGATGGAGACCAATGAGTGGTGAGAGTGGGGCATTGCTAATTATAATAGATTGAATGGTCAGGGAGGACTTCATTGACATGGTGACCTGTGAGCTGAGGAATTGTTACGGCAGGTGGGATCCAGCCATGGAAAAGCTGGGGGACTGCAGTCTGGATGGAATAAACTGAAAACGAAGCAGCCCACAGAGGACATAGCCTGAGTGTTTAAAGTGAAGGAGCTGGGTCACCCATAGACCAGATCTTCTGGGGCTCAGTAGACCCTGGAGGAGACATTTGATTTTGTTCCCATCAGAGTACTTGGAAAAAGATGAAGGCAAACTGGAAAATACTATACCAATTTGGGAATCTGTGTTGAAGGAAAGATAACAAGACTTGTTAGTTCAAGAATAGGGATTGAAGAGTGAAGAAATGGATAGACTCAAGGATGAGTCCCAGGTTTCTGGTTCAAATGTCTAGGCAAATTGCAAACCATTTGCTGAGATAAGGAAAACTGAGATTTGGGGAATGAAAATTAAATTTCTTTTGGACCTGTTAAGTTTGGTGTGTTAATTAGACATCCAGGGTAAGAAGTAAAATAGATAGTTGGATGCAAGAATCTGGAGCCCAAAGAGTGCAAGGGATGGGACCTAGTTAGCAAAGACCTATGTTATAATGCATAAGTATGATGCCTATTTTTCAAGTTAACATTAGTTTATCGCTTACACTATATAGTTTGTCTATAGCTCTCAATGTGGAACACCCACGTTTTGACATTCTCAAGGCATAGCTTATATTCTTTAGTATATATTTGTATATATGTTTTCTATTAATTATATCCTGTTTCTTTATTCTATTTTCTTAAAATCTAAGATATTTATTGGGAGCCAGAAAGTGTACTTACGATTCTGGGTACTGTAGTGAAAGTATATTAAAACTTCGACAAAACGGATTATGCTCTACTCCCATCATGAAAAGAGAGACATTTTTAAACACCTGAATATTTGATAAATATTTATTAAATATTTTTCATTAAATATTAAATATTGTTCATTAAATTCCATATGGATTGTTCTAAATTTGTCACTAGTAATGTTCGGACAGTCCTGCAGTGAACCCCTAAGTGTTTTTTGAGGGTAAAAAAATGAAAATGTTGAAATTGATGACGTGAGATTTTTTAAGACTTCAACATGAAAGGACACCGACTTTATCTTCTCCAAAGAAAGTCTATCATTTCTTTCAAGCTTTAAGAGGTTTCCTTGTTATATTTAGATAAGATGTAAGGATAAAGACAATGCAACAGTACCAGAGAATAAAATTCCAATAGGGGAGACTAAATGATGCTGACTTAACCTAAATCTCTTGAACTTGTTTGTTTATTTGTTTTACCAGTTATGTTTTGAATGGGTCTGAAGACGGTTACAGGCTAAGTGCATTGGCATTACCTTGTCCCTGATTCAGGGCATTACCATTTATTCTTTTCTTTTCTAATTGAAAATGGATATTTTTAAAGCATTTGTTCTTTTTATCGTGTTTTCATTTTCTTAGTTTCTATATAACTTCAAGTGTTTTACCATTATGTTTTCCTCATTTCACATGTTGTGAAAGATGTAGTTTCTCAAAGCATTAAGCTTTGGAAACTTTTTCATCACACATAGTAACCTCTAAGGAATGCCGTTTTAAAATTAACGTGAATTTTAGCTGTTATTAAGATGTTCTGATTTAGTTTCATTACCATTGTCTTCTCGACAACACTCACAACAACTGATTTTACCTCCAAGACCTAGTAGTTTAAAGATATTTTTACTTTTTAAATTTTTTCTTTTCCCCAAATATTTGAAGCATATTATTACATGGTTGAGAAAATCAGCTCTCTTTTAAAACCCAGTTTTTCTGAAATAAATCAAAGATGTGTTTACTATTCTCATACTAAATATGAAAGCATTTAGAAAAGTCGGCAAGGAACCAGAGCTTTCTTTTCTGCTTAGAAACTACAAATATAGAAATATGAGGGATGACAGAGGAGAAGGCCATGTGAAGACAGAGGCAGAGGTTGGAGTGATGCAGCCACAAGCCAAGGTTACCTGGAGCTACCAGAAGCTGGAAGAGGCAAGCAAGGATTCTCCACTAGGACCTTCAGAGGGAAGATGGCCCTGCCAACAACCTTGATTTAAGACTTCTGGCCTTCAGGACTTTGCTGATCATCTGAGCTGTGATCCTCAAACACAGTTCTCTGTCCCTCCTAACATCAAACAGTGGATTGCCTTGCTGCAGAGGGGAAATTGCACCTTTAAAGAGAAAATATCACAGGCTGCTTACCACAATGCAGTTGCTGCGGTCATCTACAATAATAAATCCAAAGAGGAGCCAGTCACCATGACTCATCCAGGCACTTGACATTTTATTGCTGTCATGATTACAGAATTGAGAGGTAAGGATATTTTGAGTTACCTGGAGAAAAACATCTCTGTACAAATGACAATAGCGGTTGGAACTCGAATGCTGCCAAAGAACTTCAGCCGTGGCTCTCTAGTCTTCATGTCAATATCCTTTATTATTTTGATGATTATTTCTTCAGCATGGCTTATATTCTACTTCATTCAGAAGATCAGGTACACAAATGCCCGGGACAGGAACCAGAAGAATTCCAACTAATAAATGAAGACGGGGACTTCCCTGGTGGTGCAGTGGTTAAGAATCCGCCTGCCAATGCAGGGGGCACAGGTTCGTTCCCTGGTCCAGTAAGATCCCACATGCCATGGAACAGCTAAGCCTGTGCGCCACAACTAGTGAGCCTGTGCTCTAGAGCCCGCGAGCCACAACTACTGAGCCTGCGCACCACAACTCCTGAAGCCTGTGCACTCTAGGGCCCGCGTACTGCAACTACTGAGCCTGCGTGCTGCAACTACTGAAGCCTGTGTGCCTAGAGCCCGTGTTCCGCCACAAGATAATCCACTGCAATGAGAAGCCAGTGCACCGCAACAAAGAGTAGCCGCCCCTTGCTGCAGCTAGAGAAAGCCTGCGTGCAGCAGCAAAGACCCAACACAGCCAAATAAATAAATAAATAAATAAATAAATAAATAAAGACAGAAGGCAAAAAACAAAAAGAAATATGAGGGAGTAAGATAAAAAAAAATAGCTATTAGCAACCTAAATGTTAGTAGAATTAGGAGGGAATTAATATTTTGGAAAGTTTTAGAACTGCGTATATATTAAAGACTATAAGTGCTAATTTTAATACTTAGTGATTCGTAGTTCATGGGTAGTGGTACATATAAAGTATACATATCTTTTTCTGTCTATCTGCTTATACCTTTCCTGCTGTCATTTCCATTAAGAATACATATATCCTTTATTTATTAAATTTCCCTACAAATTTAGCTTTATGTGGAAAGCCATCAGATAGTATGTTGGCTGTGGAATCAAAAGACAGGCTCAGTTTCAAGCCCTTGTTGTATGACTCTCTGCTGGTCTCTTCTCTTTGAGCCATAGTTCCTGTCTTCATATAAAATACCTACCTCTCCTAATTTGGCCTTTGATTCTCACCATCTGGTTATGAGATATATGTGAAAAAATGTAAACTGGGAAGCCAATACAAATGGAAGGATTTTATTTTTATGCAGAACATGGTAATGTTTTCCATGAATGTCATTATAAAATTAGAGTAAGTTTTGTGGTGTTAAAAAATAATTGGCCTTTGACTAACAAAAATCATACAACACTGATTGCAAAAGTCAATTTAGATCATGATTATTTTAAAATAAAACTTTTTAATAATGTTAAAATATTAACAATTTTATATTACACTTGTCACACAAAAACATTAGAAATAAAAATAAAATAATAAACCCTGAAAACATACCTGTTTCCTCTTGGGGTATATCCTGCTGTTACTGTAAATGTGGTATGTTAGTAAGGTTTTCCTACATTCCAGACTGACTTAACATTTTAAAATTTACCTTCAAGATTATTTATTTTACTATTTATTTGCTGTTTTTCATATTGCCTATTCCTTTAATTGTCTGTTCCTGATACTCATGCTACGGACATAGGAAGTCAAGGTCAGAAATGGTCGATCTTTGCCCTTCCAGTAAGGCTTACCAGCAAATACAAGAATCTTTAGCAAATTATTACCAACTAAAATTTTCCAGTAGATGATTTTATTCCCAATGGAAAAAAGTAACAATGAATTTAAAGATGAGGGTTTTAATTCCATCTTTTCCATTAATTCATCATGTGACATCAGGCAAAGCATTTAATTTCTTTGCCCCCTGGAGTTGGGGAGCTTGAAGTTCAAGCCTATCTTCCCTGTCTTACAAGCTCTGTGATCTTGGACAAATTTTTGCTTTTCTGAGCAGTCTCCACCCCAGTTTTCTCATCTATAAAATGAGTGTAATAACAATTACATCCAGAGCTGAAATAAGGATTAATGAGTTAAGTACTGAAATACAAATGAAAACAGATTGACCGTAATGCTGGGGGCTCTCTGGAAGAGGAGACAGGCTTCTCCCAAGAGGCCTCGCAAGACATTTTTGTTGTCATAGCAGATGTGCCAAAATTGTTCTAGCCTCCAGCCTGACAGGTTCAGAACCGCATTTATCAGTACCTGTTTTTAGATTAGACTCATATAAACCAGGTTCGGAAATGCCAGTTTATAGCTTTAAATTGTCTCCATTGCTGGATCTTCCTCAGTCTTCCTGACTTCTAATTGTTAGTGTGTCCAGGACTCTCAGTCAAGCTTTTCCCTTTTCTCTCTGGACATGTTCCCAGCTGCAAATACCATCTACAACTTAACTCTCAAATTTATATCTGTAGCCCTGTCTTCTCCCTTGATGTCAACTTTTATGTGTCTAGATTCCTACTTGTCATCTCCACTTAGAAATCTGATTGACATCTCGTCTCAAAAGTGACTAACTTTGCCAGCACCTCCCGCATCCGCATGTACCCCTTGCTTCCATCTTGACTGTCTCAGTTAATGACAACTCCATTCTTCCAGGTACTCAGTCACAAACACTCTAGAATGTCCCTTGCAGCTTCTCTTTTTCTCACACCTCCTGTCCAGTCCATGAGCACATCCTGCAGTTTCAACCTTTAAATATATCCAGACTCAAACCTCCTCTTACCACCCGACCTGCCGCTGTCATCTCCATCAGCACTACTTCTGCCCTGAAATTCCAGCAATGGCCTCTTCTTAGCTCCATTTTGCCCCCCTAACTTCAATTCTTACGTAGCAATTGGAATGATTCTGTTAAAATGTAAGTCAGATTATGTTACTTCACTACTCAAATCCTTCTGATAGTTTACTTGGAGGAAAATCCAGGTTCCCTTGGCATGGGCCTCATAGCCCTATGTGATCTGCTTCCCCTGCTGGGACCTCCTCCCCTATGTGCTCCCTCACCCCACCCGACTACTTGTTTACTCCACCCCAGCCTCACTGGCCTCCTCGCTTTTTCTTCAATGCACCAGGACTCTCAGTTTCCTCCCACTGAGTGTTCCCCCATAAGTTTGCATGCCTCACTCCCTGAGCCATTGAAATCCCCTCCTCCTCCTCCTGGCGACAACCCCTACAAACATCTGGTATGGTCACCTTCCCAGCTCCAGTGGACCCCGTACCCAAAATCTGGTTCAAATGTTGAGACTGACAATGCCACATGTGCAGTAAGAGAATATGAACAGGTTTATCACTCGTATAATGGGGCTTTCTGGGGAGAGTAGGGCAGGGGCCCAAGCAGGTCAAAAACTGGCTTGAGAAAGCAGGGGAAAGAGACAGGTTCAGCATTTATTGTGATAAGAGGCTAGCACTAAGGTGAGGGGCCTTGTGCATGCAGGATCGCTCATGCGCTTTGAATTTCCTGTTGCTGCCAAAGGAAGGAACCCTGGGCTTTCTCAAGAGCTTGCTCAGATATAGGGCAGAAGAGGAAAGGGGATTGGGGGTGGTTTGAAAGCTCTCAGCAGTCAAACATCAAGAATGGAGTCAGCTCTTTATTACAGTGTTTGTCTCTGAGTCCTCTTTCCCTGCTCTATTTTCCTCATAGAACTTATTTCCCCATTACATATTTTATAGATAATTTTTATTTGTTGTCACTTCATCTCCCCACCCTATTATATAAGTTCCAGGACAGCAGGGAGTTTATCATTTTTATCTCTAGTTACATCCTCAGTACTCAGAATGGTGCCTGCCATAGTAGTGCTCAGTAAAAATTTGTTGAATTATTTAAAAAAATAAAGTAACAAATGTAATGAGACCAGTTGCTGGGACACCTGTGTGTTCACGATCGGCACAATCTTTGCCTAGTCCAGACCTGAAAGGAAAGCTCAATTGTCATGAGAAAGTCAGAGTTCCTGGCGAGGACAGAGTCCAGTGAGAGACTTTGGAAAAATCAAAGTCAGCATCATTGCGTGAAGGGTGTCAGGCCATTGCTGCGTCCAGCTCACAGCAGAAATTATCCTGCACTTTTAATGGGCCCCTGAACCTCTCAGAACATTCATTAGTGACTTGTGGTAGTTGTGGCTCAGGTGACCTCTTTCTGGGTCTCCAGGGAAGATCATCCTCCCATTACATCTGCACAGCCTTTTTCTAGGTGAGTGAAAACAGTCATTTGGGTCAGAGGTGAGTCCTGCAGACTCCTGGAGCTGGTCTTTCTCTACAAGGCAACTGTGCAATGCCTCTGGTCTGAAGCATTGCTTTCCTCCCATTTTCAGTTCTCACCAGTGCTGCCAGGATAGAAAGCACCTGTGCAGAGTGAGTGGTCTGCAAATGGTAATCTCAATTACTTATTATTTCTAGAAAATGAATTGGAAATAAGCCCACTATGTGTTACATCTTTCTGCTGTAACATTTGCAATCACAGAGGTCTTTTCTAGCTGTTATTTATGACTCCAAATGGTTTGTTGAACTGATGACTGTCATCTCTGAAACCGTGGCCTGCCCGTAACCAGACTGGAAAGGCAGCTACACCAAGACTCGGGCAGCTGAGCCCACGCTATCTTAGCCTTGAGGGCCTCTCCTTTTAAATCCTCTTATGTCCTTTCTCAGAAGAGTCCCCTGCCCTCTCCCCTCCACCATGCCTTTCCTGCTTCAGTGTAAGAAACCGCTGTTTTGTGCCCATTTTCTTGTTAACAGGATTCTCTCATATCCTGTTTGCATTTAAGGTTTCTTTGTCCCTGTTCTGTGATACCCACTGGGCTTGCTGCCTATATTTTTCCAGTGTGTAGTAGAAGAGTGTCCGTGAAAGAAGCAAACTGTTGGAATGTATAGTTATTCTTATTACAGGGATGTGTGGGTGTGATACATGTGCGTATGTGATTATCAGTGGGTTTTAGGGAAAAGAGGTCTTCTGTTACATAGAATCATGATGGAAGAATCATAATCCCTAACACATGTTGTTAATATGTTTTCGATGATCCTTTAGGAATTAGACCATACTTTTGTTTTGTGCATTAAGCCGCTAGTTATCCAGGGCTGAAGGCAGAAATGATTTGTCCCTTTGTTTCCACTTTGAGTTTATGTTTCTCTTCTGTCTCTCCATCTATCAACCGTCTTTGTTTCCTGAGAAATCAGGGTTGATACACAAAATTACCTGTATTGAAACAGAGACTCCAGAGTTTCACTTTTCACAGGCATACAAAGAGGCTCTTCAGCCCGGGTGTGTTGTAGATTCACTGAGTAGGATTAAGCCCATGGTCTGGAAGAAAGAGGTTTTGTTTCTAAGAGGTGTTGTTAGAGACCTGCGTATTTTGGCAAGTGAATAAATCTGTGACTGGGTAGGAGGTAACTGTAGTTCAGCCACTGCCTCAAATATAGCAGCTCAACAGACACTCCTGGAAAACAGCTCTCAAAGGATGTTTTGAAGAAACAAGAGCCTTGGTACAAATTAACGTGACTCCTTCGCTGCTATCCGCACATCATTGTGATGTGTGGTACTGAAAGCCAGAGGGACTGTCTACTGAAATCCATAACCCTGGGGTCTCTACATTAAAAGCTCTGACCCATTCAGCAAATTCTTAAATTTCAAATGGGATTTTAAAGGGCTGACAATAAAATGAGTCCTTTCTGTGTACTGTAAAATGGCTTACTCTGTGTGTGTGCCAGTGTATAAACATTTAAGCACTTACTGCTGAATTAGAAACCCAGGTTTCAATTCCTTCCTATTACTGAAATCATGGGGGAAGGCTTGGAAAAATAGAGCAGGGGCTGTTAAGGGTTTTTGAGCTGGTTTTCTCCCTCCGCCCCTTCTTTCCTTCT
Organism: Balaenoptera physalus; assembly: GCF_965194825.1. Classification (NCBI taxonomy): domain Eukaryota; kingdom Metazoa; phylum Chordata; class Mammalia; order Artiodactyla; family Balaenopteridae; genus Balaenoptera; species Balaenoptera physalus. The sequence goes on along the minus strand of NC_138890.1, from coordinate 70,572,690 downwards.
TTCCTCTCATCCCTCGTTCCTTCCCTCCCTCTCTGCCCACAGAACACTTACACTTTGATGAGTTCAAATTCTATCTCTGTTTATTTGGTGTGTGACTTTGGACCTGAACTTCATTATCCCCATGTGCAAAATGGGGATAATGCTTCTTATTTCATGGGGTTGTCATGGTGATTAAAATGAGATAATATAATAACCTGGTCATGGAGGCACAGACATATTTCACTCCCTTGCTTCTTCTGATACAGCTGCAGACGTGTCTTTTGTTCCCGTCCCACTCTCTCTGGATTTCTGCTTTTCCCCCTTTCTTGGACTCTCTTTGCCTTGATTTCTGTTTGTGAGTCTTTTTATTTGCATGTATTTCTTTCTGTGTGTCTCAATACTGATGTCTCTGTGAGCAGCTATGTGTCTCTATGTGTGTGCCTCTCTGTCTTCCGATATATGTGTCTAGTTTATATCATTTTTTTTTGGCTGTGTGTGTGTGTGTGTATGTGTGTGTTTGTGTGTGTGTGAGAGAGTGACAGAATATCCCTCTGTGTGCATGCTTCTTTGTCACTGTCTTTCACTCTGTGTGTGTTGTGGATCTCTGTGCTGTGTGAATGTGTCTCACTTTGCATCTGTGTGTGTGTGTGTGTGTCCAGCTCTCTGAGTGTCTCTGTGTTTCTCTCACATGTGGTGGGTCTCTCTCTGCCTCTGCATATGTCACTCTGTTTCTATGTTTCTCTATTTCACTCTGTCCCTTTCTCTGTTTTGATCATATTCTCTCCCTCTCTCACTCTCTCTGTCTTTCACTTTCACTCTCTGCCTTTCCTGCTTTCTATCTGTCTTTTTGTCTCTCATGCACTCTCTCAGACTCTGTCCATCTTTGTCTCTCTCTTAGTCTCTGCCACTCTGTGTCTTTCTCTTGTGTATGTACATATGAAGGTGCTATGTGTTCATTAGTTCATTTAATTGTACTTGTATTTATGCATGCTCTTCTCATTCTGTCCCCAACACAGCTTAGATATCCAGTGACAGTTAGGTAGTAACTTCATAACTCAGGAAGAAGTGAAAGGAATAGGACTTTGTTCTAAAGAAGCCTTCAGGAACTTCCCTGGTGGCGCAGTGGTTAAGAATCCACCTGCCAATGCAGGGGACATGGGTTCGAGCCCTGGTCCGGGAAGATCCCACATGCCGCGGAGTAACTAAGCCCATGCGCCACAGCTACTGAGCCCACGCACCACAACTACTGAAGCCTATATGCCTAGAGCCCGTGCTCCGCAATATGAGGAGACACCGCAGTGAGAAACCCACACACTGCAACAAAGGATAGCCCCCGGTTGCCACAACTAGAGAAAGCCCGCATGCAGTAACGAAGACCCAACACAGCCAAAAATAAATAAATAAATAAATTTATAAAAAAATAAAAAATAAAATTAAAGAAGCCTTCAGGAGACTTATGGACAGAGAGGAGATTCTTTAAATTATAGATGGGCATTAGGAAGATTTGGTTGTATTTTAGATGATTTACCACTAATTTCACAAATCACCTTCAAAATGGACGCATATAAGACCAAATATAATTAGCAACCTCAGACCCTCCTCTCAATTTCCATATACTCCAGGGCGACGTTTGAAGGCTCCCTTTGCCAATCTTGATGATTTTTTCTTCCACACGTTTGTCTTTCTGCTGACCCTCCTTTTCCATTTCCCTGACCATAATCTGGGTTCCTCCTCTACTCATCTTTTATCTGGACCACTTAAGCTGCTATCTCTGACTCCTGCCAACCTCCTAGTGCATCGTGCCAGTTGATGCTGGGTTAATGTTGCTATTACTTCAGGCTTTGCTTGATCCCTTCCCTTGGCTTCCAGTCATCTTCCAGGGTTACCAAGAGAGCTTCACAACATCACTACCTGGGTAGGATTTTTTTAAAGGCTCATCTGAACAATGTTTTGCCCACCTACCAATATGCTCAATGTGTATAAGAAACTCTACACCTGCTTTACAAATAAAACCAACTCCCAGTTATTTCCAATGAGATAAAGCGTTTCTTAAGAAGAAGACATAGAATGAACTTAAATGGGAATCTGGATGAGGAAGCTTCACCAATTTGTAGCACCAGTGTGTTGTCCAGTTTACCTGGTGATGCTTAACGTGTGTAAATATTAAGTTGATTTTGTTTTACTTTTCTTTTTATAATTTAGGGCAGAGGTCAGCAAGCTTTTTCTGTAAAGCACCAGATTAGTAAATATTTTAAGTTTTGTGGATCATCCTGTCTCTGTCACAACTACTTAACTCTACCTCTGTATTGCAAAAGCAGGGTAGACAATCCATATAAATGCGTGTGACTGTGTCCTAATAAAACTTTATTTACAAAAACAGGAAGTAGGCTGGATTTAGCCTCTGCTAAACCCTTGATAACATCTTGATAACATTTATGATAACACCTTATTGTGTATTATATATCTTTTAGGTAAAGTTTCCATTCCTGGGCAAACTAGTTTTTTTAGAACTTCTGTTTATCTCTCTCTCTCTCCATTATGTATATACATGTGATTGTCTGTGTGCCAAAAATAACTATATATCTATATATTTTGATCTTGCTACAGAGCTTCATGTAATTTTTATATCATTATTATAGATAAAGGAATCATATTATTTTCATATATATATGTATATATATATTTCCATGTTCATGATTTTAATCAGGTAAACAAAAATCTGAATAATGTCACTGAAACTAGATTGTATCTCAATAAACAGAAAATAGCTAATTTATATCCCTTACATCAATTGTCATTTGTATTTTACTGTTTTAGGAGTGCATGCATATCAACAACAGAAGAAATATGCATTCTCTTTTTTCTCACAACACTAAATAATGAATCTGTTGATCTTTCTTCATACTCCTCAAAGCATGATCTTCTGGGCTTTCTTTTAAATGAAAGGAAAATAGAATAAATATTTAAATACTTTAAATAAATACATATCTTGAGAGTTAAATACATGACTTTGATATTTCTAGACAAAAGCCTTATTCTAGTTTTGATGATTTTATTTTCTATATCAGTTGAATGACTTTGGATGAATATTATTATTTAGTAAGCTTGAATAGCTATATAGCCGACACAGGTTAAAGTCTATGGAATTTGGTTTGTAAACCACCTTCTTATTGGTTTTCAAGAGTGTGCCAATTCATTTTATAAATAATACTTGCTAAAACTCATCTCTAACCTGAAAAGCATCCAAGAATCATGCCATTTAAAAGATTGTTCTCTGGACTTCCCTGGTGGTGCAGTGGTTAAGAATCTGCCTGACAATGCAGGGGACACAGGTTTGATCCCTGGTCCGGGAAGATCCCACATGCTGCGGAGCAACTAAGCCCATGCGCCACAACTACTGAGCCTGTGCTCTAGAGCCCGCGAGCCACAACTACTGAGCCCATGTGCCGCAACTACTGAAGCCCACGCGCCTAGAGCCCGTGCTCAGCAACAAGAGAAGCCACTGCAATGAGAAATGAGAAGCTGCAACAAAGAGTAGCCCCCACTTGCCACAACTAGAGAAAGCCTGTGCGCAGCACTGAAAACCCAATGCAGCCAAAAAAAATTAATTAATAATTTAAAAAATAATAAATAAATAAAAATAAAAGATTGTTCTCTGTTAAAGCAGAATAAATCCTAAGATTTGCAACACTACTGTTTTATATATGAAAATGGTAGTGAAAAATCCAAGAGCTAGTTCCGTGCCAGGTGGGCAATAGTGGACATGCCCGTGGGAGGTGGAACCAGGACAGAATTGCTCCTGGTAGTATTTAGTGGTAGAAAAGAATCCTGTGTCTTGGAAGTAGCTACTTTGATTGAGTGAGGTTTTTTGCTTGTTTGTTTTGTCTGTTTGTTTTTTTGTTTTTTTCTATCAGTGGAATATTTACCTTAAACCCTTAAGGGCTTAAGGGCCTAAGGAAATCAGCAAGTCAGATTCTGATGTATCCACAACCTCGGCTCGTATTTTATTTTTTTAATTTAATTTTTATTTTATTAAATTAGTACTTTTACAATTCTGAAAAATCAAATAGTACTCTCAAGAAAACAATACCCCCTCCTATCAATACTTGACCTCTAGAGGTAAACATATTTAATTATTTTAAGATATTTTGGTTTTTATTTACTTCCATATTTCTTAATAAAACATGTATGTTACTATTTCTTGATTTTTCAGTCTTAACTATCATCTACCTGGCTTCCTACTCACATATTCACACACATATATTTCTTCTCCCTCTATGGCACCGGTCTAATTATGATCATTTTAAAATACTTTGATAATAAGTTTTTTCATTATAAAAATTATATATATTTTATTCATAGCTGACACACAGTGTATTTAAAATATAATAACAATTTTAAACTTTTGATTACTGAAAATAATTGACCTTTTAAATTTTGCTTTCTAAATGCCTGTTACTAATTCATCTCTCCATCATAGCCCAAACTTCTGAATATGATTTGACAACACTTCAAGTATTTTTTTATTTATTTATTTATTTTATTTTTTATTAATTAATTAATTTATTTATGGCTGTGTTGGGTCTTCGTTTCTGTGCGAGGGCTTTCTCTAGTTGCGGCAAGTGGGGGCCACTCTTCATCGCGGTGCGCGGGCCTCTCACTATCGCGGCCTCTCTTGTTGTGGAGCACAGGCTCCAGACGCGCAGGCTCAGCAATTGTGGCCCACGGGCCCAGCCGCTCCACGGCATGTGGGATCTTCCCAGACCAGGGCTCGAACCCGTGTCCCCCGCATTGGCAGGCAGATTCTCAACCACAGCGCCACCAGGGAAGCCCCACTTCAAGTATTTTTAATCAATTTTATTTATTTTCTTCTTGAAGATATTCCCCCTGATTGTCATCAAAAAATCAGTCATTGTCCTACCAAATGTTGTTTGAATATTCTGATTTCTACCTCTGTAGATTCGTTTGGCTCTGAGATCTCACCATTTAGTATTCAGGCTTGCATTGAACTTACTGTTTTCAGATTCCTGCACCTGAAATGGTATCTGGTTGGGCTTCTCCAGAGTGTCTCCAGTGTTTGACCAGTGTGCAGAGGTCAGACTCCCAGATGTATTATCTGAATCAGGGTGTCTAGGGGTGCAGATGCTTCTTAAACAAATTTCCAACCAAGTCTTCTGACTTCCTCATTTTTTTGTTGTTTCCTTGACACTCTTAGGAGCATGTGTTGCCCTCCCAACTGTGGGCTTAGATTTCAGAATTAACTACTCTGCTTAGTCACATGCCTTTTATCTATTCACCTTTCAGTTTGTGAAATTACCTTTCTTTCACATTCTCTTTGTTCTTGAGAGTTAATAGATTAAAATCTCCTTAAAGACAGAGAAGGAACTAAGGTAAAGAATGTGTTCATTGGATCATTTTTTAATTGTGTCAGGGACATTGATTTCTCTATTATTGTTGTCTATTTATTGTTATTTCTTGTTATTTTGTATTACTTTTGTAAGGTTGGAGGTACTTCAGAAGGAATCATGGACATACCATGAGTAAGCTGATATTATATTCTTACTCTAATTTTTTAATTGAGGTATAACTGACATAAAACATATAGTTTCAGGTATACAATGTAATGATTCAATATATTGTATATATTGCAAATTGATCACCAATATAAGTCTAATTAACATTCAACACCATACATAGTTGCAAATTTTCTTTTTCTTGTGTTGAGAACTTCAAGATTTACAGTTGACCCTTGAATAGCATGGGTTTGAGCTGTGCATGTCCACTTATATGCAGATTTTTTTCAGTAGTAAATATCACAGTACTAAATGATCTGCAGTTGGTTGAATCTGTGGATGTGGAACCGGTGATACTGAGAACCGACTAGAAATTACATTTGGACTTTCTACTGCATGGAGGGTCCTTGTCCCTAATTCCTGGTTGTTCAAGGGTCAACTCTACTCTCTTAGCAACTTTCAGATATGCAATTCAGTATTGTTAATTATAGTCACCATGCTGTACAGTACATCCCCAAGACTTATTTATTTAATAACTGGAAATTTGTAGCTTTTGACCCCCTTCACCCATTTTTGCCCGCTCCTCACCCTGCCCCTGGCAACCACCAATCTGTTCTCTGCTCAGGGTTTTGGGTTTTTGTTTTTGCTGTTGTTTGTATTTTTTTAGATGACATATATATGTGAGATCATACAGAATTTGTCTTTATTTGTCTGACTTATTTCACTTAGCATAATGCCCTCAAGGTCCATCCATGTTGTCACAAATGGTAAGATTTCATTCTTCTTTATGACTGAATAATATTCTGTTGTGTATATATACCACATTTTCTTCATTCATCTATTGATGGGCATTTAGGTTGCTTCCATGTCTTGGCTATTGTAAATAATGCTGCAATGAACATGGGGTGCAGTATCTTTTTGAATTAGAGTTTTTGTTTTCTTCAGATAAATACCAGGAGTGGAATTGTTGGATTGTATGGTAGTTCTACTTTTAATTTTTTGAGGAACCTCCATTCTGGTAAGGAAGAAAGCATATTTCAGGAAAAATAAGACTTCAGCATCTCAAATTTAGGAAGCGATTTTGCCAGATATAGGGAAATAAAGCTGTATTACTCTGGGCCAGTGTTAGTTTCATTAGCTATTGGACTTAGTTCTGCCATGGACTTACATGATATTTTTTTTACTCCTTTGCATCATTGCACACATGCAACTTACTTCTGGATGGTTGCTATTTAAGTAATAGCAACGAAAGAAAAAATTGGGAACTGGAAATAGTAAATTACTAGTAAAATCTTTTCTTCTAACAGAGAGAAGGAGAAATGGATCATCGGGTACGTTTGGCAGTTGGAAATGGCATACGGAGTGACGTATGGAGAGAATTTTTAGACAGATTTGGAAATATTAAGATGTGTGAGCTTTATGGAGCTACTGAAGGAAACATTTGTTTCATGAATCACACTGGGAAAATTGGATCAGTTGGGAGAGCGAATTTCCTTCACAAAGTAAGTACAATATTTTCTTTACAAAAGAAATATATTGAGATCTGCTAACTTCTCCTCTAGACTTTGTGCTTGTAAATTATGCTAAATATTATCACCTTTTTTTTAAATTTGAGAACTTCTATAAATAACATAGTGGCCTCTAGATGAACTGTGGTGCCATAGATTGTGAAAACCTCAATTATCTCCCATCTTTTCCCCCTGTAATATGGGGATAATGATAGTTAGTTCTTTTGTTCAGTTTTCAAATTTAATGATATAATGTATAAACAAGCATAGGTCCCGATATGTATTAATTTGACTCCATTGTCTGTGTTTTCAATCCACTATTTCTACTTTCCATTCATTTTAATATCACTCAGAAATTATATGTAGGCTTCTAATATATGGTTTCCTTATAAACTATGTCAAGATATCACTAAAATTTTTAAAGTAGCCAAAAAATTACCTTCTTAGGAGTAAAAGACAGCTAATTTCTCAATAGCAACCATGGAAGACAAAATATAGTGGACAGATATCTTCAACTTGTTTGGAGGAAATAATTATCAAAATAGAATTTATATTCAACAATAATATTTTTAAATAATAAAAATGAAAATTTTAAAAAAGTATCAAAATTTATATAACCTCAAGGGGAAATAAACAAATCCAGAATCATAGTAGAATATTTTATTTTAGCTCTTTACTATTTGATAGAACATGCAAAAAGTTTTTTCAATGACGTAGTGTATTAGAATAATACAATAACTAAACTATTTGAACTAATGAACATATATAGGACACTGCATTTAAAAACTGCAGAATATCCATTATTTTTAAGCATTTATCACACATTCACAAAGATTACAGGACCATATAGGGAATTCCAGCAAGTTACATAGGCTTGAGTATATAAGGATTATGTTCTCTGACCACAGTTTAATTAAGATGGAAATGTTTAAAGTAACAGCTAGATCATCTCCTATATATTTGGAAATGAAACATCTTTAAATTTCTATGAGTCAAAAAAATCATAATAGAAAAATAGAAATAGAAATAGAAAATAATTTAAGCTGAATCATAATGAAAATGTTACATTTCAAAACTCAGATAAGAATAGCTGAAAATTAGTGAGCTAAATATCCATTTCTGTAAGTTAATTTTAAAAAACAACTAAAATAAACTCAAAGAGTATAAAAGGAAGGAAGTAATAAAAAGCATAATTTAAAAAAGTAAAAAGAAACATTTAGTGAGGATTATCAAAAGAGATAAAAGTATGATTTTTAAAGAGTAAAGAAATAGATTCAAAGCTGGTATAAATTGCCCTAATGTTTGAAACTTAAAGAAGGTACAAACTATTTTTATAATGCGTTTTATGGGACTGTGAGGGTCTTATTGACATTTCAGAAATACATGTGCATTGCGAACAAAAATAATTGGGGGAAAGTAAGTGCTGATATTACCGAGTATTATTACATTCTTTACAGTTAATTTTCTGGATGGATTGCAATGGTTCCGTTAAAAATTTGGTATTCATAATTAAAGCTTTTTGGTGAAGCTGAGTCATTCCTAAGTAATCATGTAATAGGAATACAATGAAGATTTGTATTTTGTATTACTGGCTTGACTTCATTATAATTTTCTAATATCTTAAAGTCCCTGTCAGACTGTTATAATGTCCATAATGCAGGAAGTTATGATTGTCTCCAATTTATTTGGGCAACTTCTGATTTTTTTTTTCTGTTTTTTTTTTTTTTTTTCAGTTTGAAAATGAAAAAAAAGTACCCAATGTCATATGAATTCTAGTCTTTTATCATTTCATTTGCATGTTGTTTCGTTAATAGCAGGTAATCAGAAAAAAATTGGACCAATAACTGTTTCATAACTATGTGAGGAGATTTAAGTGTGTCTCTCAAAAATTTAAACTTATTGGAGGCTTACACTTACCATCTCAGAGAGGAATCAGCCTCTAAATGGAGATAGGATGTTAAAAGTGAAAGAAAAAGATGAAGCAGCAACAGAGTTCCTCTGACCCAAATGTCCTTCTTCTGTGCTATTTACTATTTAAATGCATGAAACTGAAGGAGGGGGTGTCCCATATATGCCCCCAAAGCAAATAATATAAAAAATTTGGTGACAGTGCATTTGAGAGACAAATCCAAGTAAAAATTGGGGACCGCCTTCTCCTTTTCTATGCCCAGTAATAATAATTGGAAAGGAAAAAACATGAAATCCATAGAGGAAATAAAACTTGAAAGAAAGGGAGAAAATGAATCTAAATAAAAAACAGCTAAAAATATATGGATGAACATCAAAATAATAAGTCCCCCCAAATGGCCAGAAAATGTTTAGAAAAACAATTTCCCATAGGTTAAAAAAATTGTAATAATATTCTCTTTAAACATAAGAGCTCAAAGGAAAATGCAAGGAAATCATAGATCAACAAATGGAGTTGGAAAGTAGGCATGCTCAACCCAAAGGACAAAGAATAAAAGGGAAAAATGAAAATATTACAGAGCTGAACACCACACTGAAGGACTTAAAAATAAACAAGACTGAAAACATTGTTAGCAAGATGGATGGGATTAAGGAGTTACACAGACGTAAAGAATATGCAAATAATAATATAAAATAAATTTAAAAGGTAAATTTTGAAAGCATAGACAATGATCTGACATGTGCTTCATTCATGTTCTGGCAGAAGAAAACAAATCAAAGTGAAAACAACCATTTGAAACCTAATAGAAGAAAACTTCCTGAAAATAAAGATTTGAATCTTTAGCAAAAGAGCACATTATGTTCCAGGGGGAAAAAATATGGTACAGAATGATCATAAGAAAATATATATATTCTGGTGAAATTACTGAACATAAATTGAAGAACCATAAGAAGATGCTAAGGCAGAAAAAGCAAGATGTACAAAGTATATGGTGAAGATGAGAAATGTCTCAGGCATCTTTCAAAACAAAAACGTTACACTCAGTGCCCCCCAAAAAAGAAAGTAATGTTTTCACCTAAGAATTTTAGTTCTAACAAACTTGTCCTACAAGTCCAAAGGCAACAAAGTAGTGTTCTCAGACTTTTAAGAAATCAGAGAATATAATTCCCATGTACTTACAGGAATATACTACTTCCTTATATTCACTGAATGAAAAATTCTAGTGAACCTGAAGATAAAGCAGTTTAGAAATTGAAGGAACCACCTTCAGTTGAAAGGTTTGATTGAATCTACTTAAATATAGAGGATTGAAAAGCTCTGAATTATGTTTATAGATCTAATGGAAGTATAAATCCTGACAATATAAAATACTTATAAGTAACAAAAATGGGAATTGTGTGGGAGGAGAGAAGAAGGTATAAGTGTTGATTATCTCATCTTTTATGGTGGTAAATCCATAGATACAAAGTAAAGATAAGGTATGAGACTTAATAAAAAGGCTCCTTTTGTTCACATTTGTATAAACTTTTTTTTATTGTCTTAAAGTAGGCATCTTTTAGAGACTAAGAAATTTAGCCAACTGTGAAGTTAGAAAACAGTTCATGTGGGACCACCTTCACATCTAACATCAGTTGCAGTTTGGGAGTCCCTAAGACCACCTTTAAGTTTGATCATTCACTGGAAGGAATACAAAGCTCACCAAAAGCCATATAATAGTTACAGTTTATTACACCTAAAGGATATAGATTAATATCAGTCAAGGGAAGGAACAGTAGGGTAGAATCCAGGAAGGTACCAAATGCAAGGCTTCCAAGTTGTCCTCTCCTGCGAAGTCAGGAGGGTATTACTCTCCTGGAATTGATGTGTGACAATACATGGAGTATTGCCAACTCAGGAAGCTAACCCAACCTTGATGTCCAGAGTCTTTTGTGGGGGCTCAATCTTTTAAATCTAGTTGGCTGCCTCTGTGGTCAACCTCCACCTCCAGTCCCTCAGGAGGTCAAGCTGGGTGACCCAAAGCCCCAACCCTACATAACATTATTGGCATGACTCAGAGACCCACTGTCAATCATAGAGTTACTATCTGGTTGCCCAAGGTCCTTAGGCAAATAAAAAGTCCTGTCCCTCATGACATTGTGAGGGCTTTGAGATTATCTCCCAGAAGCTGAGAGCAAAGGCCAGGCCTCTAATTAAATTTGTGGTTAAAGTTAAATTCTTTGACCCCATAGGGACTGGTATCTCTTATGCTAAAGACACATTTTAGTTTAACTTTGGTTCCATTTTCTTTTGTTAAATTCAAGAAAATTTAAGTTGATTGCATTTACTAGAATGGTGTGGTTTCATTTTTCATAAATTATTTTACTAATCAGTTTCATACCTTTCCCTCTATTGATTTAAATGCATTTGTAATGATGTTCATCAAATGCCTTTCTTTATATATATTTATAATAAGTTTCCAGTATGCCTGACACAAGTGAGCACAGTGAACATAACACACATAAATTCCTGCCCATGTGCAGGTCATGTTCTATAGAGGAGGACAGAAAACAGACAAGATCAATAAATAAAATACACTCTATAGCACATACTCATAAGTGCAAAAGAGGAAAATTAAACAGGGAAAGGAGACTTGTGTGTGTGTGCATGTGTATTGGGAGGTGTTTTTGAAATTTTAGGTAGAATGGCCAGGGATCACTTTGTATTGAGAATATATTACACCATGTTAAGAATGGTTTACTTTTGGTTAAAATTTGGGGAAATTTAACTTTTTCTTCTTATTTTTCTGTTTTACTTGATTTTTTTTTAAATGATTATTTTTTAAATACACGTCTGCGAACCATTCAGAAAACTATGCTGTTGCATAACAGTGCATCCTAGAAATGAGTATTCATAATGTCCCAACTGTATATAATATTACATGTTACTATAGGTATATAAATGTATATTTATGATAGAGAGATAGATGATAAGTTTATGAGTGTGTGTGTGTGTGTGTGTGTGTTTGTATCTTTTAAGGGTCTTCTGTTTAAGGAAACAGAGAAACCACCCTTTACCTATGGTGTAGGATAAATGAGCCTGTACTGTATAGGTCAAAGCAATGTAGTATAATGCTGAGGCAAAAAATCCTGAATTGGAATCACTGTACCTAGAGCTCTAGTTCCAGCTCTGCCACTACTTGACTTTTTGACTTTGACAAGTCACTTTCTTCTGGATTCAAAGTCTACTCATTTATTTATAGAGGAAATAATTTTTGTGTTCCCTTTCTAACTTCTAAATTTACAAATCTGAATATGCAAAAGCGTACAGGTATGTGTGGGAACTCCAAGGGCCAGTGTGCACAGTCACATAGGTGTATGCTGTACAGTCCTGGGGACCCATTTGTCTAGACTGTTACAAATGAGACCCCCTGCAGCTGTGTTCTGGCCATGTATACCTCTTCCTGTACCTATAACTGTACATGTATGTATACTATACATTTAGGAGATACTGAAGTGTGGCATCTATTTCTTTATTTGTGTTATTATAACATAACCATTTTTGTAACCTCATGGGTCCTCTTGAAGGCAGGGAAAAAAAATAGAAATCCTTCTAGCTGAGACTTAATGCTGTGATCCAGGCTACTTCTAGAAGGTGCTGTGATATATTTAAATTTCATTTGTATTATAAAATTACTCAATTTCTGACCATCAGGTCCCCTGTATCTGATAACAAGTGCACTGAACAGTGATTTGGTGTGGAATGAATCTTACCCATGCGTGTGGTTGCCAAATTAATCTAAAAGAAATAATGTTAAAGATATTACCAGTTGCTGGGCAACTTTTTCAAAATATAAAGCATGTTAAAACAGGAGAGAGTAATAAACAGGACTCTGTTCTAGTTTGGCCAAAATGATAAATGCAGTTCTGGAACCTCTGGAATCTTTCTTTTGACGAGTCATTAGGCAAGTAGCCAATATCCTATTAGCCCAATTACAGACAAAGACCAACAAGATGCAAGCTTGCATTTTAATAAGAATCTTTATGTCTAGAGTAACAGTTTTTTTGCTTTGCTGTCTCTTTCATTGGCCCTCATCTTAAAATAGGATAATATTAATTTCTACCTTATAGGGTTTTTGATGATTAAATTAAAAGCTCTTAGCACAGTGACTGAGACACAGTTAAGTACTCAATCAATATTAGTTGCTCTCAGACTTCCCTGGTGGCACAGTGGTTAAGAATCCGCCTGTGAATGCAGGGGACACGGGTTCAATCCCTGATCCGGGAAGATCCCACATGCCGCGGAGCAACTAAGCCCATGTGCCACAACTACTGAGCCTGTGCTCTAGAGCCCACAAGCCACAACTACTGAAGCCTGAGCGCCTAGAGCCTGTGCTCCACAACAAGAGAAGCCATCTCAATGAGAAGCCCGTGCACCGCAACGAAGAGTAGCCCCCGTTGCCCCAACTAGAGAAAGCCTACACGCAGCAACGAAGACCCAACATAGCCAAAAATAATAAATAAAGAAGTAAATAAATAAATAAATTTATAAAAAATATATATATTAGTTGCTCTCATTTGTATTTTAATTCCAACAATGAATTGTGATCGTAGTTACATGCTGACTTTCCTGAGATGTTTGTGTTTACTCTTTGATAATAAATAATACTATTACATCTATCTCATTAATTTTATTCATATTTTCCCATTTGTTCTTTATTTGTTCGTTTCTCTCCCTCTCCTCATGCTCCTCCTTCTTCTCTCTTGCTCTCTTTTGTTTGTCCTTCCTAATTCTTTTTTCTCACTTCATTTTATCACCTCCATTTTAGTTTACTACGTGCTGGTTCAGCTTAATAAGATTGCTTGTTTAATTGATTGGGAAAACCTCAATTTTCTTATGCATGAAATGAGGGAGTTGGATTGAAGCAATCTGCAGTTCTCTCCCAGGGTCAGATTTTGAGGATCTGTGAATCTGCATGACATGGTAATATGAATGTTACAAGAGCAGAGGAGCTGGAAATATTGGGGGTCAAGGAGAGATGTCCAGTTAGCTTGTTTCCTGATGTGATGGGGATGTTCCAACAAATTTCCATCTTACACCACAACTGTGTACAGAGGTACGGAGGGTTAGTTTAAGGACATTAAGTTGAAAGGCCTGGGGAAAAGGTCTAAGTAAGTGACAAAAACAAGGACTTTTGAGGCATCTAATCCCTTTTAGGGATGGTAAGTTAAAATACACAACAAAATCCTTGCATTCACATAGTTGACATTTTAGTTCTATTAAAACTTTCCATTTCAAGGGATGTTTGAAAGATTGCAAAAAAGAGAAGGCAAGAAAGTGTCCTCTTAACTATAGTTAGCAGAGTATGTGATTTCGTGCAGGGATTGCTTCCTGGTACTGAAATTAGGGGAGTTCCCTGGCTGTCCAGTGGTTAAGATTTCGATCCCTGGTTGGGGAGCTAAAATCCCACATGCCTCGGGGCCAAAAAACCAAAACATAAAACAGAAGCAATACTGTAACAGATTCAATAAAGACTTTAAAAATGGTCCACATCAAAAAAAAAAAACTTAAAAAAAAAGATTAAAATTAGTAAGACTTTTCTAAGGTAAGGTGCAACATAAAAGAAGTGAAAATAAATGCCAGTACATGAGCGCTGGTTACTAACACCTTCAGTTTTGATTTTTAAATATTTATTTAACTTTTTACCAGGAAAGCTTGTTTTAATAAATCCACATTCTAATTTTGTATTTCAATTGACTGAAATTTAAATCTACTACCAGGAGATGTCATTGCACAAATAAATAACTAAATCTTGTTTTTTGTTTGATTTTGTTTTTGCAGCTTTTTTTCACTTTTGACTTGATAAAGTATGATTTTCAGAAAGATGAACCCATTAGAAATGAACACGGCTGGTGTAGTCTTGTGAAAAAAGGTAAGATTCTTGTATTTGAAGATGTCTCCTCAGGCAAAGTTCCTGAATTTCTCTTCAATTACTGAATTTAGAAGAGAAGGAATGGTTATTTCTAATATGTGACTTATTTGGAATTTTAATGCAGGTAGAATGGTTTAATTATTAGAAGTAAGAGGCCCCACATGGGTCACTCAGATGGTAATTACGAAAATTTAAAAGTGATTACTGTGGGCTTATAGTTTTCTTAATCCACCACTCCTACAGTGCCATATGTCTAATGTCCTGTACCACCAAGATATAAAAATGAATGGCAATTTATGATTCTATGTATAGTGGAAAGTGAGACAGACTTGGATTTAAATCTGGGCTGTCACACTTAGAAACTGTCCAACTTTGGGTAGGTCACTCAACCTGTCTCAGTCTCATTTTCTTCACATGCAGAGTAGAGGTGGCAGTATTTCTTTCGGGAGGTGATTGTTGATAGTTTAATGAGATGATGTACGCAGAGCCCTGTGGAGGGCCTGTCATGTGGCCAGTTACCGCCCTCCCTTTCTCTTCTTCCTCCCACTCCTCCTCCTCCACCAGGCTAGTCTTTCTCATAGTTTTGGGTTAGAAATTTTAATGAAAACAAGTGCCCTAGTTAACATGCGGCTGCATATAATCAATCTAGAAAATTAAATGTAGAGATGTGCCCTTAGAATTGGTTTGAGATCCAGTCTGAAAGAATCAGGCCGAAGTTACTTTTTACTGCCTCAGAATATGTTTAAACTACATTTCAGAGATGACTTCAAATATGGAGATAAAGGTCACAGACCCGGGTTTCTTTGTTTTGGTTTTTGGTTTTTGGTTGTTTTCCTGGTAGCTGAAATATTGGACAAAAATATAAGCCTTGTCTTTTAAAAAACAAATTTCCCAATCCTCTGAATTTCAAGAGCATTTATCAAATATCTTTCTCTAATTCAACTCTATAGACAGCATCTAAGAAAAAAGTCACTTCTAAGGAGATTGCAAAGAACTTTATTTTTTTATTTTTTTTTATTTTTTATATTTTTCTTTGGCTGTGTTGGGTCTTAGTTTCTGTGCGAGGGCTTTCTCTAGTTGCGGCAAGCGGGGGCCACTCTTCATCGCGGTGCGTAGGCCTCTCACTATCGCGGCCTCTCTTGTTGAAGGGCACAGGCTCCAGACGCGCAGGCTCAGTAGTTGTGGCTCACAGGCCTAGTTGCTCTGCGGCATGTGGGATCTTCCCAGACCAGGGCTCAAACCCGTGTCCCCTGCATTGGCAGGCAGACCCTCAACCACTGCGCCACCAGGGAAGCCCACAAAGAACCTTATTAAAGCACTCTTTTCTAGTGTGTTTTATTTATTACAATTACAATAATATCTGATATTGGAACTTGAATCCCAGAACTGCTTATGCAACCTCAGGGTTTTTCAAAAACAGATTGTCCCCAAATATCTGCTTTACAATTTTTTAATTCTCATTATGGATTGCTCAATTTTATTTTACATTAAAGCACTGTGTCTTTCATAACGTATGCCTGGGAGGGAAAGATAAGTATACACTCTGACCATTTTAAGCATTTGCAATAATTAATTTGTCAGTGAAGAAACTATCACCTGTGTCCTGAAGAAGAAAAATAAAGAACATAAATTTTAAGGAAAGTATAAGAGGCTTAGAAAATTCTGAAATGTATATAGGGGATGTAGATGGATGGGATATGCGAGGGAGGAGAGCCTTTGGAGTCAGATGGACCTGGTTAAAAACATTCCAACTTCAACATTTGGCAGCTGTGTAATATTGGGCAAATTACTTTTTCTTCCTCAATTTCACTTGTAAAATGAAGACAATATGAGACCCTGTCTTACAGGTTTGTGATGAGGATGAGATAGGATACATATGTAAAGTGCTCAGAATAGTGACCGGTACCCAGAAAGAGCTCAATAAGTGTAACAATGGCAGTGATTATGATAATGATGATAATGATGGTGTCGGTGATGACAGTGACAGTGATGGGTCCCTGCTGAGTCAGGGCAGCCTAGTTTTGGCCAGTGGCATGTGTGCCCTTGGAACCCATAAAGCCTAGAGGAGTGGGAGCAATAAGAATTGAAAAGAGAAGGGGCTTCCCTGGTGGCGCAGTGGTTGAGAATCTGCCTGCCAATGCAGGGGACACGGGTTCGAGCCCTGGTCTGGGAGGATCCCACATGCCGCGGAGCAGCTAAGCCTGTGAGCCACAACTGCTGAGCCTGCGCGTCTGGAGCCTGTGCTCCGCAACAAGAGAGGCCGTGACAGTGAGAGGCCCACGCATCGCGATGAAGAGTGGCCCCCGCTCGCCACAACTAGGGAAAGCCCTCGCACAGAAACGAAGACCCAACACAGCCAAAAATAAATAAATTAATTAATAAATTAATAAATAAATTAATTAATTAATTTAAAAAAAAGAATTGAAAAGAGAGTGTTAAAATGACATAAATCGCTTTAGAGTTTGCTGGAATACAGCCTCATCTAACCCATCACATAGATGTTAGCTGTCTTCACAGTGGCCAAAACAAGTCAACAATGGCCTTGAAATCTTCTGGGGAAGTGATTGCTGCTCCCCTTTGTCTTCTACTCTTAGAAGTAGTTTTTTACCTTGTTGATTGCTGGGCAGTATCTTGATTAACTTGAATAAGTCTGATTAAAAATTATTTTAAATAATGTGTCTAAATGTAAGTAAAACTAATAAATTTCGTGGCTTATCTCCTGTCCATTGAGGATTTCCAGAGTAACATTCCAGAGGAATAAAACATATTCTTAAGCTTCTAATAACATATTTATTAAATCAGAGATAATATTGTACTGAAAAATCATAGGGACTTGAATTTGAGTTCTAGGTCCATTCCTTTTCATCTGTTGGACTTTGCTAACATACTTCCTTCTTCTGGACCCTAGTGCCTTCCCTGTGAAATAGGGATTATAATGATCAATTTCAAAGGATTTCTTTGAAAAATTAATAAGGTGACAGTTGCATTTCTCATGGGGCTTGCTCCATAGTAAGTGCCCAATAAATAAATATTGCTACCATCATAATCTTATTTAAAATTATTATTGTAGTTGTTATTTATATAATTGTTATTATTATCAGTGTTAGAATCTACATAATCAAAAAAAGTAGCCATTGCTGTATCCACCCAGGATATAAAATAAATTTAATATTCCTTTCTTTACATTCAATTTCCTTTTTGTTAATTTTTCCAAAGTGATTTGTGCTTTGGCAGTTTGTGAAACGGTGTTAGATTTAGGCACCCAGAGTAATTGATGTCAAATATAATAAAAATAAGTTCAGAGGAAAGTAAGATAAGCTACACTGGATGTGTTGGTCATATGTAACTTAGATACATGCATGGTGTGTGTAATAATAGTTTTAATCAAATCACTGAAAATACCTCTCTCCCAGGGGAACCTGGACTTCTCATTTCTCCAGTGAATGCAAAGAATCCCTTCTTTGGCTATGCCGGAAATAAGAAGCACACAGAAAAGAAATTGCTTTGTGATGTTTTTAAGAAGGGAGATGTTTACTTTAACACCGGAGATTTAATGGTCCAAGACCAGGAGAATTTCCTTTATTTTTGGGACCGTATTGGAGACACTTTCAGGTACGAAATAGCGTCGGTTGCAAAGCTTGCTCGGTGATTGTGAACCCTGCTCTGAGTGAGGCTCTGTGGAAACATTGTACACCACCTGCTGTCTACCTTCAGGGAACGGAGAGCTTTTATCTCAATAATGTCTCCCAGTTTAAAAATTCACTGCCCATCTGTTTCTAGATTGAAACATAAGTTACATTTTGATGTCATTTTTGTAATTATCTTAATGAATCATTTGGGTCCAAATCAGTGAGCTCCTTTTTTTTAGCATATGATACAGGCAGGCTGATGTGAAGTCTAAATGGTAGGGTTAAAACAGAAAACCAATTTAGTCAAATATGGTCTAATTCTTGACCTAATGGCAAAAATAGTGAAACAGCAAAATTTCCCTTTCTTATATTTGCTTTTTTAATTCCTTAGGGTTATTTTAGGCTTATGAATTTATTTTGCTTTACTAATCAGTGACTATAGAACAGTAGAGGACAGACAGTAGACAGTCCAAAAACGTTTGAATGAATAAATGAATTATACTTCCTATTTCCTCACCTTCTTTGTGTCATGTTAGGAGGTCACCTTATGTAAAATCATTTTAATTAAAACATTCATGTGCATTAAAAGAGCCAAAGGGGTTAATTCCTAGAAATTAAAGGGGGTCAGTACACCGAAAGGCAACTATAGCTTTCCTTTCCATTTTTTCTATCATTAGAGATAGAGAATGCTTTGTACTTCACTGTTATTATATTACAAAACAAAGAGGGATTTGTTGTTATTTTTTTTTTAATGACATATTAAAAAAACCCTTTTACAGTAGCAGTTCATACCAGTGAGACACAGATAATGTAATTTTAAATAAAAAACAGATACTGATGTAATTTTAAATAAAAAACAGATACTGACTTTGTTGACTTCTCAAAAAAGTTCTTCCTTAGAAATGTTTTTCATTTTGAAAACTGCCATTATTTTTTATTATTAGGTGCTTGCACAGAGCCAAATGCAAGGCACTAAAACTTAAAGCTGGGCACCTCATTCTTCAAGTATAGGTAACTAACTGGAACTTGTTTTTTGTTTAGATGGAAAGGGGAAAATATTGCAACCACAGAGGTTGCCGATATTATTGGAATGTTGGATTTCATACAGGACACAAATGTCTATGGTGTGGCTGTACCAGGTATGAATATGTTTCAGGTTTGGAAAGGGTTCTCAGAATGTGCCACTTTCCTTTCACTTTGCAACAATTTTATTAATTCAGCATTTCATTTTTCACATATTAAAATAAATATCTTAGTTTTGGCTTGGCAAGTAATGCCCTAGACCAAGCTAGCAAACTTCATGGTCACACCAGGGGAAAGGTACCAACTGCATTTTAATGTATGTGTGTATTTCTAAGCAGATCTTGAAAACTCTGATCAGTGACTCACTGCTAGAATATTTACAGCTTTTCAATGGTCTGTTATTTTTCTCTTGATGACTAGAGTTTATACATACCACTAAATAGGAATGTGTTCTAATTTAAATGTTTAATAACACTGACTTGTAGTTAAGTTGAATCTTTTTCAGAAATTATTTTAAAATCTGGTTGGCCTCATTTATTGTTATAAATATGCCTATGAGGATTGTCTCACATTGGTGAAAATGGCAAAGAAAAGTGACCAACTTGAAATCACAGGACAGCTATTCCCCTTTACTGCCTTTTTTTTTTTTTAAATAAATGACAGTATTTTCCAATTAATGTTTGTAGGTGCAGGGGACACTGAGTGTGGGAATGTTTGGATAGGGGGCAAAGAAAGAGGATATTAACTCTAACAGACAGGCACTGGATGCTGGGAAAATGCTACAAGAGATTCCAAAGCCCTGGAAAAAAGGTGGCATGATAAGCAGTAAGCGATCTGTGGAATTAATTGTGGAAATACCTGCCTCTAGTTTCTTAACTTGAACATATTGAATAATACCCTTTATTTTTTGCATTGATGCTTAACATGGACATTTCTCTAAAATATATTTGCCTTTAAAAAAATGTTTCCTCTTAATATTTTATAATAATAGTGGCAGGATGCATATTATGGGTCACTTATGGTGTTTTCTATTCCATCTATTTCGTTTTTGTAGTGTAAACAATTAAACATAGACTCTGCACTTCCTTCCTCCTAAATCATTTCTAGGGAGTAAATCATATGCTCAGGGAAAGACCCACTCATTTATGCTACTGTTGCATTGTTATTGCTGCAATAGATATAATGTCTACATTTGTAACAATTAGTGTGTAATTAACTGGATTTTTTAAAAAGTTCACCTACCACTTGTAAAACTGATGCTATTACAAACTTTTTTTTTTCAGATTATGAAGGAAAAGCAGGAATGGCTTCTATAACTTTAAAACCAAATACGTCCTTAGACTTGGAAAAAGTTTATGAACAAGTTGTAACATTTTTACCGGCTTATGCCTGCCCACAATTTTTAAGAATTCAGGTAATTTACCTACCCATAAAATTTAAGACCAGGAATCTGGAGATGGTTTAGTTATAAAATAATATTTACCGCTTAGATAATAGGTGCATTTTATTTTTATTAGAAAATTTCAAGAACAATGAAAAGCACTGGGATGCTAATTTATGCCATACTTGAAGCCTAATTATAGAAGAGAGGACAATAAAATGCTAGGAAGTCTTCGTCGTCGTCGTCCTATTTGTTGCTCTTCTCCTCTTCAATCAGATAAATGAGGGGCCCAGTGATGGTGGCAAGCCAAACCCAAATCTTACACATGCCTTCATGCTTTGTGAAGACATTTGGTGCTGTGTACCTAAAATTAGGTTCCACCAAGCTGACATCAAAGTGTCTGCAGGATGTGTGTAGACCCTCAAGGCAATTGGCTTTAAGCAATCTTGCCTTTAATGTTTTATCTTCATTCTGTCCAGTCTCCTTCGGGGACCTTATATTTTGGGGGAATTCTGAACTCATTGGTTTTGAGAGGTGGGCTTTCTCTTGTTAGGCTGCTGGAGTAAAGTCCAGTAAAAAGGAAACGAATTTTCTCAGCTCCTGGGTAACTTTGCCTGCTCATTTATCCAGCCATTTATTCATTTAATATTGTGCCTCAAATAGAATTTCCCAAAGCTAGTCTTCATCATCTCTTAACATCCCATCACACAGAATTTTTCTGGATATGTTTGTCATATCACTGTTACATCCCTGATAGAGCAATAGCTGACTTAATATTCTTTTTTAAAGCATTTGCTGGGTAATCCTTGTGGCCAAGTCACTGCTTGGCCAATGAGACACATCATCTAAACTGTCATAAATACATATCCATTTACATAATATTTTAAGAGCTTTTACATATATTGTCTCAGATTATTTTCATAGCAGTCCTCTGAAATAATAAAGGTAGCTAAATAGAAAAAGAAGTAACACGGTTTTAATTGAAATTTTTGAAATAATTGTAGATTCACATGCATTTGTAAGAAACAATACAGAAAGATCCTGTGTAAATGATTACAACCAGGATATTGACATTGATACAATCCACTCATCTTATTAAAATTTCCTGTGTTTTACTTGTACTCATTTGTGTGTATGTGTGTATTAAGCTCTATACATTTTTATTACCTGTGTAGCTTCATGTATCAATGACCATAGTCAAGATATGGACAATTCCACCACCACAAGGCTCCCTCACGTTACCCTTTTATAACCACACCCAGCTCCCTCCTGCCCCTCCCATCTCACCCCAGAAAGAATGGATTTTAATTCTTAGTAGAGTAGAAAGTTGATGGATCAAATAATATTTTAAACATTTTCCTCCAAGGGCAACTTAAAAGTCACTGTCATTAAGCAGAAGAAATATTTTGTCATAGGACTCCTCTATAAGATTAAATCAGTCTTGTATAAATTTAGAAAATATTTTAGGGTCATTAAACACCTAAAAGAACTTGGCCCATGAGTGTTACATTTATTACAGTATTTGCTATAGTTAGCACAATGCATGACACTTAGTTGGCACTAAAATTATTTAATAAATAAATTATAATAAATGATCTGATATAAGCAATGCAAACATATAAGTTACTTCTGACAAAACGAATAAGACAACTATCTTATTAAAAATATGTTTAGCACAAATTTATAAAGGATTCTTTTCGGCAATAAATTTACAAAAAATTTTTAAATGTGATATTACTCAGTATGGCTGAGATGAAATTAAACTGGTCCTTTCATTCTGCTTGTGGGAACGCATATTGTTATGATCTCTCTTGAAAATAATTTGGTAAATATGTGATCACACTCTTAGAATTTGCATATATTTTGATTTAGTAATTTCATTTCCAGAAATTTACCCTTAGGACATAATTAAAGATGCACAAATGTTATATATAAAATGTTATTATTTATGTAGTAAAATTTTTTAATATTCTCTATATAAGTTCAAGAATAAGAGTAAGGTTAATTAACATATTATAATTAGATGAGATCTTATGAAACCATTAAAAAGTGCCATTTTGATGAAAATTACCTAACCTGGAGAAACATACCAGGAATAATATATTTTTTTAAAGAAGGCAGACTATCAAATTGTATAATGTGAACTAATTTTTTTAAAAAGAGAAAAGAATATGTGTTTCTACACAGTTACATCTCATTCTGTGATGACAGTGTTGGATAGGGGATGAGATCAGAGAAGAAGGTTCAAAGAAAAGTTGACTTAGTTGCATTCGTTCAGTAGGATGCATAAAAATGGCCAAACTACTCATAGAACCTTGTATGGACCCTACATGTCATCTGACTTAAAACAAGGTTGCTTCCCTATGCCTGAAACTACCACAGAGATAATATCCTTGTCTTCTTTAAATTCCTTAAAACAAAGATTCTTAAACTTTCTCAATTCATAACATCTTTAGTGTCTTAGTAATTATTTCATGGCACTCTTGGGCCAAAACAAATACCTAAACATTCATTTATTCAGTACTTAGGGCAAAGCAAAATAACTATTTAGGTCTAATAAATTAGTTGCTGTTTGAAAAAATAATGCATATAAATGGAAAGAAAAATGCTTAAACTAATATTGAAACTATGAACTACCTTGACCAAGTAGTTGGTAGTGTGACAACAGATGTCATTGGGTTTACCTTGAAAATTTTAAATATCCTATGGGGACTCTGGCAATTCACTGAGGTACTATGAGGCACCTCCGTGCATAGTTTGGGAACCCAAGTTTTAGATCATTCCTTACCCCCTCTGGTTCTTGCAGTATTCTGCCTTATGGAATAGATTGCTGTCTTTTATATTTTTTACCTTCTTGCCGTCTAGTAGCATTCTTTGTAAATAATATTGCCTTGACATTGGATTGAAGAGATAAACCTATATGTTTTAGACATATTTGTAATCAGTTATTAGCTATATTCATAACTCTATGTTGAATGAAGTTCACAGGAAAATCAAGGTAAAGATTTAAGTGTTCTAAAGAGCATTTTTAAATTTCTAATATTATTAGTTTAAAAAATTATTTATTTTCTTTATTAGAAAATAAAGATGGTCACTGGATATAAAATGTTATAATTATATATTACAGTCTATATTGTTGAATATTTTATTTGTATATTATACATAACATTGACTGACTCCACTAATCCTGGTCACTGTTTTATAGGAAAAGATGGAAACAACAGGAACATTCAAACTACAGAAGTTTCGGTTGGTGGAAGAAGGATTTAGTCCATTGAAAATTTCTGATCCACTTTACTTCATGGATAAGTTGAAAAAATCATACGTTCCATTGACCAAAGAAATTTATGATCAGATAATATTAGGGAAGATTAAACTTTAAGCTTTTATTATATATGGGATTTTCCTATGCTGCTTAGGAGAAGTGAAAGGAGAGTATGTGATTCTTTAATATGAAATGGGGAGAGGGAACTGACATTAAGCATGGGCTATATTTCCTTAACATGCAACAATTTTTCTTTAATTAAGTACTAACTTTAATTTGTTTTAATTGATAACAAACTTTGGGTGATTATTCTTTTTACCTATTTGGGATTCAGTGCATAAGTAAATATCTGCCTTAAAGTTTTTAAATAATTAATAAGTGGTTAACAATTAGACATCTGCTAAAAATTTACTTATTAATATTTAAAATTTCTAGTTTTGAGTAAAGGGTTAAATATTTGATTTTTATGTGCCCTGTCCTATAACTGAATAAAACCATCTTTATTAATACGAGTTTTGAAGTTTTGTTTTGATGTTTTTAATTGTAAATATTCATTCAAAGGAAGGTAACTAACTAAATGTATGTGCTCCTGTTTCCCTTATCCTAAACTCACATTAAGATGCTAGAAGAAATGTAAAAATATGAAACAACAAAGCACGAAAACTGGTAAGCCCAAAGCATTTAGGAATTTTGGGAAGATATATAAATGGGATCAAATTGACGCTAAAATCCAACAGAGCTGTAGAAACCACTAATAATACAGGGAAAGAATAGACTAGACTAGGACCCATGTGTTAACACTAAGATCAGAGTCATAAAGGGTTTGAGTATGAACAGGTTTTTGAGTAGTTAACTGGGAAATGTATCATAAGGATAGTGTAATAAGCACAATGGTACTTATCTCCATCTGAAGCACCAGGCTCCAGTGTTTGCCTCAAGCCAAAAACATATGAGAGACTCTCTTACCAAAGTGAGCTAACTTCCATGGGAGGGGGTGGTGGAGCTGGACTAAGAAGCAGAGTAGGGGACAATGGCGACTGCGTCAGCCTAAGTGGGCCTCCATTTTCAAGTGGTTTCTGGGCGTTGCCGTGGGAGCTGCAGTCATCTCAGACTTGATCGGCGGCAGCAGCTTGTGTGTGTGCTTCTGCCATGTTGTGGATCGACCGGCGGCAGCAAGACCTGGCAGGGTGAACCAGCGTCAGCTTGGCCTCTTCGCTCGCTTGGACCCTGCCCCTGGGCTAAATCGGCAACATGAGTGGCAACAACTTGGATGTGAACGACGAGTTTGATGAGCAGTTGCGAATGTAAGAATTGTACGGAGACACCAAGGACTGTGACACCCAGAAAGATCCCAGTGGAGAAACCGATTCTTTCGGGCAGCAGCCGACTGACACCCTGTATGAATGGGACCTGGACAAGAAGGCTTGTTTCCCCAAGATCACTGAAGATTTTATTGCTACATATCAGGCCAATTATGGCTTTTCTAATCATGGTGCATCTAGTTCTACTGCGAGCGTCCAAGATGTCAGTGCTAGGACTGCAGAGGAACCTCCGCAAAGAAAAACTCCGGAACCCAGTTATCCCAAAAGAGGGGAGAAAAGAGAAAGGCTGAATCAGGATGGTTTCATGTTGAAGAAGACAGAAATACAAATGTGTATGTGTCTGATTTGCCTCCAGACACTACAGTGGATGAACTTATACAGCTCATGTCCAAGTTTTGCATTATTATGAGAGATCTTCAAACAGAAGAATTTAAGGTCAAGCTTTACAAAGATAATCAAGGAAATCTTAAAGGAGATGGACTTTGCTGTTATTTGAAGAGAGAATCTGTGGATCTCGTATTAAAACTTTTGGATGAAGATGAAATTAGAGGCTACAAATTACATGTGGAGGTGGCAAAGTTTCAACTGAAAGGGGAATACACCTCAAAGAAGAAGAAGTGCAAAGACTATAAGAAAAAGTTGTCTATGCAACAAAAGCAGTTGGATTGGAGACCTGAGAGAAGAGCTGGCCCATCCCAAATACGCCACGAGCAAGTTGTCGTCATCAAAAATATGTTTCATCATTTGGATTTTGAGGATGATCCACATGGATTTTGAGGATGATCGTTCATGCTGAACGAGATCAGAGAAAACCTTCAAGTAGAGTGTTCAAAGTTTGGACAAATTAGGAAGCTCCTTCTCTTTGATAGGCACCCTGATGGTGTGGCCTCTGTGTCCTTTAGGGATCCCGAGGAAGCTGGTTATTGTATTCAAACCCTCAATGGAATGTGGTTTGGTGGCCATCAAATCACTGCCCAAGTGTGGGATGGGACTACAGATTATCAGGTGGAGGAGACCACGAGAGAAAGGGAGGAAAGGCTGAGAGGATGGGAGGCTTTCCTCAACACTCCCGAGGCCAACAGAGGCCTTCAGCATTCAAATTCCATCTGTGCTCCAGAAGGGTGGGACCTTCTAGAGTTAGGCATTTTTCAGAGCACCCTGGCACATCTCAAACAAATGTTCAAGAAGCCGCAACTGAAATGGCATTTGAAGAACTTATAGATGAAAAGAAGTTTGAAAAAACAGAAGATAGGGGACAAGATGAAGAAGCTGCTTCTGAAAAAGATGCTAAAGGAAGTGGCCCTGAAAAAGAGGCTGAAGAAGGCTGTCCCCAAAAAGAATCTGAAGAGAGCTGCCTCGAAAGAGAGTTTGAGGAAGGCTGTCCCAAAAGAGAGCGTGAAGAAGACTTCTCCGACGGAGAGTCCAGAGAAGGCAGCCCCGAGACGTAGCATGAAGAGGGTAGTCCTAAAAAAGGGTTGAAAGAGAATGGCCCTGAATGAGAGTCCAAAAAGAAGAGACCCAAAATGGATCCGGATGAGAATGGCCTTGAGCAGGAGTCTGAGGAGGAGGCCAGCCCCCAAAAGGCAGCTGAAGACAGCAGCTCAGAACGAGGGTCTGAAGAGTGCTCGGAAAAGCAGTTTGAAGATGACTGAAAAAAGAGTTAAAAGAAGACGGCCTTGAGAAAGGTTTTGAGGAAGAGGGCTCTGAAAAGGAATTTAATGAAAACGTTTCTGAAGAAGAGTTAGAAGAAAATGACTCTAAAAAATCAGAATTCAAAGATGACAGCTCCAGGAAAGTGTTTGATGAAGAAGGCTCTGAGAAGGAATTTGATGAAGAGTCAGATGAGAAGGAAGAAACATATGAAAAAGTATTTGACGATGAGTCGGATGAAAAAGAGGACAAAGAAGCAGAAGAAAAGGGGCTGGGAGATGCAAATGAAAAGGATGAAGAAGACGATGCAGATGAAAAGATGTTTGAAGATTCAGATGGAAAAGAAGATGAGGAAGATGTAGATGTAAAAGAAGATGAAGTCATAGATGAAAAGATGTTCAAAGATGATGATTCCAATGAGAAGTTGTTTGATGACAATTCCAGTGACAAGTTGTTTGAAGATTCCGATGAGAGAGGGACTGCAGGTGGTTTAGGGAATGTTAAGGAGGAAGGGCCCCTGTCTACAGGCAGCAGCTTTGTCCTCAGTAGTGATGACGATGATGACAACACTGTTTAATCCCTTAAACTTGCTTTGTAGGGCAATTCCTCCATCTCCATTTTGCTTCTGCTCCAGGGTAATTACTAGTAGTGTTACATGAATGTGTGCATAGAGGTAGGATGCCATCAGATTAATGCAGTGAAGTGTTCATGGTTACCTGTACTTAATGATTTTAAATACATGTGAATTGGCTTTTCAGTTCAAACTTCATAGCATAATACAAGTCAACTGGATCCTTGCCCTTTGTCAAATTTGTTAAGCGCATGCAGAATAATATTTTTTAAAGTGTTCTGATTGAACTTTGTGATATTCAAAAATAAAAAATAAGTTGTTAATATGAAAAAAAAAAAAGGAAGAAGTAGAGTAGGACCCAACAGCAAACTCCTTTGTCCATAAACCTAATTCTCTGTACAACCAGAAGGAAAGTTGACTTTGCCTCGTGTTGCCTCCATATGCTAAAAAGTTTATTTTGGTTGGAAGAGAAGTTGCAGATAGTTCCTTTTTGTCATTGTTAGGAAAACGTGTTATAAAGTTAAAACATTTTTTAAATGTAAAGGTTAACCATAAGTAGCATAGAAATAAAAGGGCACACTTTCAAATGAAAAAAAATGAAAGAAAATAATATCAGTTTTGCAAAAATCCATAATTTTAAGAGAAAGAAATTTTTTAAATGAATAGAAATAGAAAAAGTTAAATAAATCTAAGGATAGCCATGTTCCCACTATATAAATGAGAATGGATTAACTGTCTTTATTTAAAAAATATTAAGTAAATGAAGAAATTGGCATTTAATTTTTATATTGATGATCTGGCTGTTCTTTACCTTTACCATTAAAAAACTGTTTTGCCTTTATATTTTTAATTTAGATTACAATGCTATAAATCTGAATGAACTTTTTTTACTAATTCATAGCTCTTTAAAATCTTTGGAGACTAGATTGGGAGACAAGATGGTGGAGTAGAAGGACATGAGCTCACCTCTTCTTGCAGAAACACCAAAATCCAATTAACTGCTGAAAACCATCAACAAAAAACACTGGAACCTACCAAAAAAAGATACCCTACATCCAAAGACAAAGAAGAAGCCACAATGAGACTGTAAGAGGAGTGCAATCGTGATAAAATCAAATTCCATACATGCCAGGTGGGTGACCCACAAACTGGAAAATAATTGTACCACAGAAGTTCTCCCACAGGAGTAAAAGTTCTGAGCCACATGTCAGGCTCCCCAGCCTGGGGGTCTGGCAATTGGAGGAGGTGCCCCCAGAGAATCTGGCTTTGAAGTCCAGCAGGGTTAGATCACAGGAATTCCACAGGACTGGGGGAAACAGAAACTCCACTCTTGGAGGGTGCACACAGGATCTCTTATGCACCAAAACCCAGGGAAAACAGTGAACTCATAAGAGACAGGGCCAGACCTACCTGGGAGTACTGGAGGGTCTCCTGTGGAGGTGGGGGGGGGGGGTGGCTGTGGTTAGCTGCAGGGACAAGGACACTGGCAGCAGTAATTCTGGGGAATACTCATTGGTGTGAACACTCTCAGAGGCCACCATTTTCTCAACAAGACCTAGCCCCACACAATAGCCTGTAGGCTCCAGTGTTGGGGCACCTCAGGCCAAACAACCAACAGGGCAGGAACACAGCGCCACCCATCAGCAGACAGGCTGCTTAAAGTGTTCCTGAGCACACAGCTGCCTGATAAACACACTCCATGACTTGGCCCTGCCCACCAGAGGGATAAGACCCAACTCCACCTACCAGTGGGCAGGAACCAGTCCCTCCCAACTGGAAGCCTGCACAAGCCTCTTAGACAGCCTCATCCACCAGGGGCAGACAGCAGAAGTAAGACAAACTACAACCTTGCAGCCTGCAGAACGGAAACCACAATCACAGAAAGCCAGACAAAATGAGACAGCAGAGGAATATGTCCCAGATGAAGGAACAAGATAAAACTCCAGAAGAACAACTAAGTGCAATGGAGATAGGCAATCTACTGGAAAAAGAATACAAAGTAATGATACTGAAGATGATCCTAGATTTCAGAAAAAGATGGAGGCACAGATAGAGAAAATATAAGAAATGTTTAACAAAGACCTAAAACAACTAAAGAACAAACAAACAGATGAACAATACAATAACTGAAATGAAAAATGCACTAGAAGGAATCAAAAGCAGAGTAACTGAGGCAGAAGAACGGATAAGTGAGCTGGAAGACAGAATGGTGGAATTCACTGCCATGGAACAGAATAAAGCAAAAAGAATGAAAAGAAATGGAGACAGTCTAAGAGATATCTGGGACAAAATTAAACACACCAACAATTGCATGATAGGGGTCCCAGAAGGAGAAGAGTGGGAGAAAGGACCTGAGAAAATATTTGAAGAGATAATAGCTGAAAACTTCCCTAACATGGGAAAGGAAACAGTCACCCAACTCCAGAGAGAGTCCCAGGCGGGATAAACCCAAGGAGGAGCACACTGAGACACATAGTAATTGAACTGACAAAAAATAAAGACAAAGAAAA
This sequence comes from Balaenoptera physalus, assembly GCF_965194825.1. NCBI lineage: Eukaryota > Metazoa > Chordata > Mammalia > Artiodactyla > Balaenopteridae > Balaenoptera > Balaenoptera physalus. Next base: position 70,542,522 of record NC_138890.1, on the reverse strand, counting down.
AATACTAAAAGCAACAAGGGAAAAGCAAAAATAACATACAAGGGAACTCGCATAAGGTTATTGGCTAATTTCTCAGCAGAAACTCTGCAGGCCAGAAGGGAATGGCACAATATAAAGTGATGAAAGGGTAGAATCTACAACCAAGAATACTCTACCCAGCAAGGCTCTCATTCAGATTTGACAGAGAAATCAAAAGCTTTACAGACAAGCAAAAGCTAACAGAATTCAGCACCACCAGACCAGTTTTGCAAGAAATACTAAAGGAACTTCTCTAGGTGAAAAAGAAAAGGCCACAACTAGAAACAAGAAAATTATGAATGGACAAGCTCACTGGTAAAGCCAACCATACAGTAAAGGTAGGAAATCATTCACACACAAATATGATATCAAAACAAGCAATTGTGAGACGAGGAAAGCACAACGCAGGATATTGGAAATGCATTTGAAATTAAAAGACCAGCAACTGAAAACAATCTTGTTTATATATAGATGGCCATATCAAAACCTCATGGTAACTGCAAACCGAAAATCTATAATAGATGCACACACAAAAAATTAAAGGGAATCCAGACACAACACTAAAGTTAGTCATCAAATCACAAGAGAAGAAAACAAAAGAGGAAGGGAAGAAAAAAGACCTACAAAAACACATCCAAAACAATGAACAAAATGGCAATAAGAACATACATATTGATAATTACCTTAAATATACACATATTAAATGCTCCAACCAAGAGATGTAGACTGGCTGAATGGATACAAAAATAAAACCTGTCTTATTTTGTACCCTGTCTACAAGAGACCCACTTTAGATCTAGGGACACATAGAAACTGAAAGTGAAGGGATGGAGAAAGGTCTTCCATGCAAATGGAAACCAAAAGAGAGCTGGAGTAGCAATACTCATATCAGACAAAATAGATTTTAAAATAAAGAATGTTACAAGAGACAAAGAAGGAAATTACATAATGATCAAGGGATCAATCCAAGAAGATATAACAATTGTTAATATATAGGCAGCCAACATAAGAGTGCCTCAATACATAAGGCAGATACTAACAGTCATAAAAGGACAAAGTGACAGTAACACAATAATAGTGGGGAAATTTTTAACACCTCAGTTAAATCAGTGGACATCTCATCCAGGCAGAAAATCAATAAGGAAACACAGGCCTTAAATGACACTTTAGACCAAATGGAATTAATTGATATTTAAAGAGCATTCCATCCAAAAGCAGAATACGTATTCTGCTCAAGTGCATATGGAACATTCTCCAGGATTGATCAAATGCTGGGCCACAAAGCAAGCCTTGGTAAATTTAAGAAAATTGAAATCATATCAAGCATCTTTTCCTACCATAACACTGAGATTAGAAATCAACTACAAGAAAAAAAAAAACTATAAAAAACACAAACATGTGGAGGCTAAACAATATGCTACTAAATAACCAATGGATCCCTGAAGAAATCAAAGAGGAAATCAAAAAATACCTAGAGACAGATGAAAATGAAAGCACAATGATCCAAAACCTATGGGATGCAGCAAATCAGTTCTAAGAGGGAAGTTTATAGCAATATAGTCTTACCTCAGGAGACAAGAAAAAAATCTCAAATAAACAACCTAAACTTACACCTAAAGCAAATAGAAAAAGAAGAACAAACAAAACCCATAGTTAGTAGAAGGAAAGAAATCATAAAGATCAGAGCAGAAATAAATGAAATCGAGATGAAGAAAACAATAGAAAAGATAAATGAAACTAAAAACTGGTTCTTTGGAAAGATAAACAAAATTGATAAACATTTAGCCAGACTCATCAAGAGGATCGTAAGAGACTACTACAAGCAACTATATGCCAATAAAATGGACAACCTAGAAGAAATGGACAAATTCTTAGAAAGGTACAATCTTCCAAGATTGAACCATGTAGAAATAGAAAATGTGAACAGACCAATCACAAGTACTGAAATTGAAACTGAGATTTAAAAACTTGCAACAAAAAAAAGTCCAGGACCAGATGGCTTCACAGGCAAATTCTATCAAACAATCAGAGAAGAGTTAACACATAGACTTCTGAAACTATTCCAAAAAATTGCAGAGGAGCACTCTCAAACTCGTTCTATGAGGCCACCATCACCCTGATACCAAAACCGGAAAAAGATATCACAAAAAAAGAAAATTATAGACCAATATCACTGATGAACATAGATACAAAAACTCTGAACAAAATACTAGCAAACAGAATCCAGCAACATATTAAAAGGATCATACACCATGATCAAGTGGGATGTATCCCAGGAATGCAAGGATTCTTTAATATACGCAAATCAATCAATGTGATTCACCATATTAACAAATTGAAGAATAAAAACCATATGATCATCTCAATAGATGCAGAAAAACTTTTGAGAAAATTCAACACCCATTTATGATAAAAACTCTCCTGAAAGTGGGCATAGAGGGAACCTACCTCAACATAATAAAGGCCGTATATGACAAACCCACAGCAAACATCATACTCAATGGTGAAAAACTGAAAGCATTTCCACTAAGATCAGGAAGAAGACAAGGATGTCCACTCTTGCCACTCTTATTCAACATAGTTTTGGAAGTCCTAGCCACGGCAATCAGAGAAGAAAAAGAAATAAAAGGAATCCAAATCAGAAAAGAAGAAGTAAAACTGTCACTGTTTGCAGATGACATGATACTATACATAGAAAATCCTAAAGATGCTACCAGAAAAGTAATAGAGCTCATCAATGAATTCAGTTAAGTTGCAGGATACAAAATAAATACACAGAAATATGTTGCATTTCTATACACTAACAACGAAAGATCAGAAAGAGAAATTAAAGAAACAATCCCATTTATTATCACATCAAAAAGAATAAAATACCTAGGAATAAACCTACCTAAGGAGGCAGAAGACCTGTACTCTGAAAACTGTAAGATGCTGATGAAAGAAATAGAAGATGACACAAACAGATGGAAAGAAATACTATGTTCTTGGATTGGAAGAATCAATATTGTCAAAATGACTGTACTACCCAAAGCAATCTACAGATTCAATGCAATCACTATCAAATTACCAATGGCATTTTTCACAGAACTAGAACAACAACAAAAAAATCTTAAAACCTGTATGGCAACACAAAAGACCCCAAATAGCCAAAGCAATCTTGAGAAAGAAAAACAGAGCTGGAGGAATCAGGCTCCCTGACTTCAGACTATACTACAAAGCTACCATCATCAAAACAGTATGGTACTGGCACAAAAACAGAAATATAGATCAATGGAACAGGATAGAAAGCCCAGTAATAAACCCACGCACCTATGGTCAATTAATCTACAACAAAGGAGGCAAAACTATAAAATGGAGAAAAGACAGTCTCTTCAATAAATGGTGCTGGAAAAACTGGACAGCTACATATTAAAAAATTAGAACATTCTTTAACACCATACACAAAAAATAAACACAAAATGGATTAAAGACCTAAATGTAAGACTGAACACTATAAACCTCTTAGAGGAAAACATAGGAAGAACACTCTTTGACATAAATCACAGCAAGATCTTTTTTGACCCACCTCCTAGAGTAATGGAAATAAAAACAAAAATATACCAATGGGACCTAATTAAACTCAAAAGCTTTTGCACAGCAAAGGAAACCATAAAGAAAACGAAAAGACAACCCACAGAATGGGAGGAAATATTTGCAAACAATCCAACTGATAAGGGATTAATCTCCAGAATTTACAAATAACTCATGTGGCTCAATATCACAAAAAGACAACAACCCAATCAAAAAATTTGCAGAAGATGTAAATAGACTTTTCTCCAAAGATGACATACAGATGGCCAAAAGGCACATGAAAAGATGCTCAACATCACTAATTGTTAGAGAAATGCAAGCCAAAATGACAATGAGATACTCCAATAAAGATGTTAAAAAAAAAAAATAAGACAATGAGGTATCACCTCACACCAGTCAGAATGGCCATCATCAAAAAGTCTGCAAACAATAAATACTGGAGAGGGTGTGGAGAAAGGGACCCCTCCTACACTGTTGGTGGGAATGTAAAGTGATACAGCCACTATGGAGAACAGTATGGGGTTTCCTTAAGAAACTAAAATAGAGCTACCATATGATCCAGCAATCCCACTCCTGGGTATATATCCAGAGAAAACCATTGTTCAAAAGTATACCTGCACCCCATTTTTCATTGCAGTGTTGTTTACAATAGCCAAGACATGGAAGCAACCTAAACATCCATCAAAAGATAAATCAGTAAAGAAGATGCGGTACTTATATACAACAGAATATTAGCCATTAAGAAGAATGAAATAGTGCCATTTGCAGCAACATGGATGGACCTGGAGATTATCATACTAAGTTAAGTATATCAGACAGAGAAAGACAAATACCATATGATATCATTTATATGCAGAATCTAAAAAAAAAATGATACAGATTGAACTTATTTACAAAACAGAAACAGACTCAGAAATTTAGACAACAAATTTATGGTTATGGGAGGGGAGATTGGGCGTTTTGGGTTGACATGTACACACTGCTATGTTTAAAATAGATAACAAACAAGGACCTACTGTACAGCACAGGTTTGAGGGTTTGAGGGTTATTTTCGAAAGCAATCTTGGCAATAGACATAAAATTTTTTCAGTATACCAGAAGCTCAGCAAACCTCAAACTGGAAAAATACAAAGAAAATCATACCAAGGCACATTATGATCACACTGCTGGAAACTACAGATAAAGAGAAATTCTTGACAGCAGTTAGAGAATAAAACAGCATGTTACATTAAAAATAATAATAAAGGACTTCCCTGGTGGCACAGTGGTTAAGAATTCGCCTGCCAATGCAGGGGACATGGGTTTGATCCCTGGGCCGGGAAGATCCCACATGCCATGGAGCAACTAACCCCATGCGCCACAGCTACTGAGCCTGCACTCTAGAGCCTGCGAGCCACAACTACTGAGCCCACATGCCACAACTACTGAAGCCCATGCACCTAGAGCCCGTGCTCCACAACAAGAGAAGCCACCGCAGTGAGCAGTCACCACAATGAGAAGCTCGTGCACCACAACGAAGAGTAGCTCCCACTCTCTGCAATTAGAGAAAGCCCGCGTGCAACAGCGGACTCAACACAGCCAAAAATAAAGAAATAAAAATTTTAAATAATAATAATAATAATAATAGAATAAACCACCGGTTTGAATTATGGCTCACTTCTCATTGAAACTATGAAAGACAGAAGAAAATGGAATAATATTTTTAAAATGATAAGTAACTGAAGCCAGAATTCTATATGCCGGAAAAGTATTCTTTAAGGACGAAAATGAAATAAAAGAAGTTTCAGATAAAAAAAATTTATAGCCAGGAATCGTGTATTAGAAGAAATACTACGGTAGCTTCTATAGACCAAGGAAAAATAAGAGCAAGTAGAAACTCCTATCTTCAGGAAGGAATGAAGAATATTGAAAATGGTTAATATGTGGGTAAATATAAAAGATTATGTTATTTCTTTGTTTAAAAAATATTATTTCTTTGTTTAAAGCATAATTTGTAATACTGTTCTGGGTGCTTATACTCTGTGTAGATGTAATGCAAATAATAATTATAGCATAGAGAATGTGAAATTCAATGGAAAAATTATAGGTGTCTATGAAGCACTGGGGAAAGAAATCTTAAGATTCATTACAAATTAGGAAACTGTAACCTAAAATAAGGATGAGATACTTTTTACCAATGAGATTTGAACAATTAAAAAGATTGGATCTGTCTAGAGCTGGCAACATACTAAAAATAGAACTCTTATAGGCATTGTTGGTGGGCCTATAAATGGGTGCAACTTTCTGGAGGATAGTACCTATCAGAATATAAAATGCATGTAACTTTGACCCAACAATTCTACTTCTAGGAATAAAAAGTTACTGATAGTGAGCCAGTATTTATGTCAGATTATATTCAGTTCAGGGCAACATTATTAATTGAAGAATTGAAGACAGCCTAAAATATAGAAAAGTAAAATAAATATTGGTAGAATCCATATTTTGTGTTGCTCTGCAATGATTACAAAGAGTGACTGAAAAGTCAGCATGTGCTGACATGGAATAATTTCCATGTTATATCAGTAAGAATGGGGGTTACAAAGGGTATTTATCATTCGTTAAAAATACATTGAGAAGTATAAATATTTACAAGGACAGTTTCAGATAGTCTAATTAATTAAGTATAGAATTGGATGGGGAATGGGTGGGTTTTTACTTTTTACTCTTTACCCTCTGTGTCATTTGAATTGAAAAACTGCCATACACTGCTTATGTATGCTTTTAAGACAATTTTAAAGTTAAGTATCTTGGCATCTTTAAGGAATGCATAAGACAGATAGCAGAGAATTGAATTAACTGTTATTACAGGGGGGAATTTAAGATACTCAACCTTTCTCAGTAGAAATAATTTTTAGGTTGTCATTTTCTCACTCAATAAAATTCACTTCCCTGTAAATTCTACCACTTCTTGACATATTTAAGATGAATTAAGACAGTTCAAGAGAAGAGAAAAAAGCATCTGATATTTTTTACAAACTTCATAGATGAGTGTTATCTTCTTGAGGAAGAACACTCTGGCTGTTAATTCTGCCTACATATCAGTAAATTTGTAAGTAAATTTTTAAATGTGTAACAAAAATCAAGTTTGAACCACATTCTTGATGATCTTTCATTGTTTGTTACATCTGCTTTTTTACTAGTGAAAGGATTTATTATTGAGACTGTGGTTTTTGGACCAGAAAGCTCTGGGCAATGTCTTCACCAAATTAAAAGTCAAAGTTAAAATGCAGTACTAAAAATGTCTATGGAGTTTACTAACCTCTTACAGTGCTTTCATTGTCTTTTCCTTAGTCAGAATTTTGGTCTCTTGATTTAATCTGACATTTAGTCTATGTAAACTATTTGACTCACCTCCTCTGGAGACAGGGGCATAGCTGTATGATTACCATCTGTGTACTCTGTCACATTTCAACAGTGAGGTGAGAGAGTGAAAGTATGATTGCGTTTCTCAGTCAACACAACCTGACCTTGTGAAGAGTGATGCTTCCTCCTCTTCATCAAACTACTGCAGGAAGCCGTTATTGCCACAGTCCCCAGCCTCCAACAAGAGACATGGTTCTCAAGGCCAGAGTGAGTAACAATCATTTTTGCATCTTTTAATATGCAGATTCTCAGTTGCTACCCAATTCTACTGAATCAGAAACTCTGTTGGATATAGGTCCTGGGAACTTGCATTTTAACAACTCCCCTAAGATTCTGAGCTCTGGCTATATATTGTGTCCCATTTCTTTATTCTCATTCTCCAACTCTCCCTGCTGCCCAGAGTTTCCTCTAGGCCCTCTTGGAACCCAGATCTGCACATACCAAATCCCCTATAAACCCTCAATGTCTTATCAAACCCATCCTTCCAACTATTTGCCTTATTGGAAATGTGGCTCTCCCTGGAGGGTACCATTTTCCCTTTGGTCCACTAAAGTGGAGGTTGTAAATACTCGTATACCCCAAATAGTGTGGTCCAGAGGTTATGCTCTTTGTACCTCATGGTCCCTTCTGGACTATTATGATTCCTGGTCCTGTGAGGACCCTGCAATCTTGCTATAACATCCTCATGTCTTGGTACTGCCACCTCATCCTCTGAAAACTTCATCAAAGGGCTCACAGCCTTCTTCTCTCTCTAATTCATGTCATCAGTCAATCCCAATCTTCATTAAACCAATTGGTTTCTCATGTTTTCTTCACTATAAAATACTTCCTCATGCTTTCCCAATCTTCCATTCCTCATCCACCCCACTCCATTCAGCTGATAGCTCCCCTCACACTTAATTGAGAATATATGTCACCATATGGGAACACCATCATTTTCATAGCATGCAAAAAATGTAAGTCTCTATGCCAATTACTTTCATTTTTCTTGCCATGAAATGAATGTTCCTTTTACTATCAAAAGCCATTCTTATTATATATGTTCTGGAACTCATCTTCTCTGCCCCACTTAAGAATTCTTCCTGATTATCTCCCTTTCTCTTCTGAATTTAACCTTTCCTCTCTATTTGATTATTTTCCTCAGTATATAAGTATGTTCTGTTATTTTCCATATTTAAAAAGACTTTCCTTTTCTAGAACTAGACAAGGTGATTTTAAAGTATGTGTGGAAAAATATCTAAGATAATTTTGAAAAAAGAAGAGCCATGAGGGCTAATGAGTCATATCTCATATTAAAACATATTATAAGGGCTTCCCTGGTGGCGCAGTGGTTAAGAATCCGCCTGCCAATGCAGGGGACATGGGTTCAATCCCTTGTCTGGGAAGATCCCACATGTCGTGGAGCAACTAAGCCCATGTGCCACAATTACTGAGCCTGTGCTCTAGAGCCCGTGAGCCACAACTACTGAAGCCCGCACACCTAGAGCCCGTGCTCCACAACGAGAGAAGCCACCACAATGAGAAGCCCGCGTGCAGCAACAAAGACCCAATGCAGCCAAAAAGAAATAATTTTAAAAATAAATAAATAAAACATATTATAAACTCTCAGCAATTAAAGCAGTGTGTCCCTGGTTCATGAATAGACAGGTAGGCCAATGGAAAATGATCAAAAGTTTGAAACAAAGACAAGAATTTAGTACACAGTATGACAGCAATAGGACAAAGATAAAATTTTAAAGAAATCTTCTTGAAACAACAAGATTGCCATCTGGAAAAGATAAATTCATACCACACACTGTATATGAGGATAACCTCTAAGCACTTGAAATATTTAAATGTGAAACACTGAAAGAAAATATGGACCAATTCCTTTATAACACTGGAGAGGCAAAGGCCTTTCCAACTATATAACTCAAAATTTACAAATCAAAATGGAAAGATAAAAATATTTGACTATGTAAAAGGAAGGACAGGAAAGAGAGGAGACTGAAAGGGGTGGGAGAGAGTGGGGAGGAAACATGAAAGAGAGAGAAGAAGAGAAGGAGGAGAAAGAGGAGAAGAAGGAGAAAGAGGAGGAGGAGAAAGAAAGAAAAAAAAAAAGAAAAGAAAACGAGAAATTTCTGCTTGGGAAAAAAACACCACAAAATCAAATGACAAATGAAAAACTGGGGGAATATCTGCAACTTGTATCACAGATAAGAGATATTCTTTTAAATAAAGATCTCTTAGAAAAGGTAAGTAACAGTAAAAAAAAACCCAAAAAACAACAACAACAACAAAAAAGGTTATGAACATAAGCAGTTCAGAGAAAATAATTAAGTGTGTAAAAAATGTCCAACCTTATTCATAATAAGGGAAACATGTACTGGAAATACACTTTGCTTCTATTTTTCACTTATCACATTGGCAAAATTCAAAAGTTTCACAACAGTTGGCAAGGGAATAAGGAAACAGGCCCTCATATATTGCTAATGCAAGTGTAAAATTATATAACCCCATAGAAATCAGTTTAGCAATATCTATTAACATTTTAAAACATGTATCTTTGCTCTGGTGATCTCATTTCTGGGAATTTATTCAAACAGATGCACCTGGCTGTATGCAGAAAGAAATATTTACAAGGTCATTGACTTGGGCATTGTCTGTAGTAACACGGTACTGGGAACAATCCAAGAGTGCATGTCCCCACCAGTCTAGAGCTCAGTGGGTGGTCTGAGTTACAGATAAAATTTTGGAATTGCCACATAAATGTATTTCGAGTTAAGGAACTCAAGGACACCTTCTAGTAGCAGAATGAAAGATGACCCAAGACCAAGCCCAGAGAGCCTAGGACCAACGTATAAGGAGAACCAACAGTTAGAGCTCAGGTGGAAGTGGAAACACCGGAGTGATCAGAGAAGTAAGAGGTAAGTGAGCGCTACAGTGTCACAGACCTAACAAGGTAATAGTCAATAGTGTAGAATGATACAGATTGATCTAGAAAGACAGGGCTAGGAAGGAAACTGTTACATGGGTTTGGCAAAATACGTATCGTTAATGACTTCAGCAAGAGTACTGGTGGGAAGGCAATAAGACAGGTTCAAATAGGTTGAAGAGTGAATGGTAGGTGAGAAAGTGGAGATAATTTTATGAAATTTTGCATTAAATGGGGACAGAGAAATAAAGAGCTTGAAGGGTATGTGGAGTCAAGAGAGAATTTAAATATTTTATTTGTATTTTCTTTTAAATAGACCATCTGGTTTTAAATAAAACAATACATAAAGCAAGATGAAAAGATACATTGATAAGTCTTGGTTCCATCCTGACTTGTCTCCTGCCCTTAGTAGAGAACCATTTTTATTCATTTCTTGTGAAAACTTGCAGTGTGTCTTTATGAAGATATAATAAGTATAAATACATATTCTTATTTCTGTGCCCATTTCAAGCATATAAAATACTATTCTGTACCTCAAGTTTTCCATTTAATAATGTATATGGGAGATCTTTCCAAATTAGTATACAAAGAGATTTCTCACTTTTTATAGTAGTTTTTGATGCCTATATCATACTTTATTTAAGCAGTCCCAATGCCCCCCTCCTCCCCAAGTATCCTTAGCACACTCTCAAAAACTTAAGACCCAATGTCAAGAGAAATGATAGATGGAAGAGAAGCCAAAATTGCCTGAAATTAAGTGCTGCAATCTTGCCTTTTCAAATGGAAATTAGATTAATTCTGGCTTGAACTTAAATTCCCTAACTTTTAATTCTTGACATAGAATTACAAAGAAGCCTCTCTATCGATAGATACTCAGAGGACTGTTCATTGACTGTGCTTCTTGGGGTCTTCTAGGATGATTCACAATTGACAGCTATTTTACTTCTTTCTAGTTGTTTGTGAATTACGTCTGGAATAGGAAGAGCAGCCAAGCGACTACTATGGCTTCATTGTGCACGATGAATGAGAACAAGGAATGCGTTATCAGTAATGGGTGGGTCAAAGATAAACTTGTGCTGACCCCGAGCTGCCAAATGTGGAAATGGAAATAGGTAATGCATTTGCTATCTTTTTTTATTGTGGCTCTTTGTGCTATTTCTTGAATGTACTATTATCTCTAACTGGACATCTGAGACAAAAAAATACCATTTTCTGTAGATATATGTTTTATAAATTGTCAATAACTTAATGGAAAATTAAAGCAATTCTCCGTATATTAAGAGCTGCAGTATTGAGACCAGATATTATATTCTCATGAAGACAAGCTAAAAATATTGAAGATGATACATGAAAGCTTATGCCAAAAAGGCAATAACATAATGAACAAATTTCTGTCGGACTGAGGTAAGTAAACAAAAAGGCAATTCTTTTTTGATGGTGCCAAGAAAACCAGTAAGGCAGAAATATGAACTAATTGATTTATATCAAAGCTAATGATCAAACCTATGCCTGTAAATCCTGTGTCAGTCAAATATCTTGGTGATTGGTAAGCAAGCCAAACTATTAAGCTTAAAGAGGAAGTCTATGAATGGTCAATTGTCTTTGATCTGCATCAAGATACCTGATTTTACTATTTAATTACCTTCATAAACTATTTAAATCCAAAAAGAGAACGTTATTTGAAGCTATTATGATCTAATTTTGTGCTGTATGAAAACATGAGAGACGTTTAGATCAAACGGAGTTTTGTAGTAAAATGAATCAATTTTTTACAGGACATGTGGGAAAGTTCTATATATGAGAAGAGTAAAGCAATAATACAGATTTCTCATATGCTTTCCTTAGATGTTAGTTACTGACACTGGACTAAAAAAAGACAATATGTAGGCAATAACCTATAGACAACCCCAGTCTTATCATGAAAAAGAAATCCGACAAATCCCAGTTAAGAACATTCTATAAAATATCTGTCTTGTATTCCTTAAAACTATCAAGGTCGGTAAAAACAAGGAGTTAATTAAATAGCAATTAAATGAATGAATAGTATATAGTATATTTATTTACTTTTATTTAGCAGACCCCCAAGGAGAGAGAATGTGCTTGATGGGGAAGGCTTGCAGGAGGGGCATGAGAAGGAAAGAGTTGGAGATAAGAAATTTAGAGAAAGCCTGCTTGAAGCTCCATGCATAGGGAGTAGGTCCCTGGAGTGTAACTGTCAAGATGCAGGAGTGGGGGGTCTCTAGTAGAAAAAATAAGTCCATAAATGACCAATATGTTTAATTTCCTAAACCTATCTGAAATGCTGATGATAGTGATGGTGATGATAATGATGATGATGATTTTCTCCTTCCATTTATAAGATTTGTGTAATGATTTCATGGGCTAGAAGTGGTTGGTCTTGCTATTGCCTTTACCAGTGACTTGTTAAGAATAGAAATGAGCCTCATATTCTAATTAATGAGACACCAGGGCAGGTTTTCTGAGAAAGTCCTTCCTTACTTTTAATGGACAGCAATGGAAAGCCAGACTTTCCAGCCAGATGTGAATGAGGACGCAGGTTGCCATAATTGTTGATGGCAATTCTGTTACAATGATAAGGGGAATCAAGCTAAAAAAACCCCAAAAAAACAAAAGAAAAAACCTGACACATACATACAGAAGCGCAGAGTTGACAACTGCAGAGAAATGGAGCAAAGGCCCTAATTGGACCACTCTACAATTTGTTCTTCATCTGGACTTTTATTTATGGGAGGCAATAAAGTCCCTTTAGTTAGCTGTCATTGAAAATATCCTGAGAGGGGCTTCCCTCGTGGTGCAGTGGTTAAGAATCCGCCTGCTAATGCCGGGGACATGGGTTCGAGCCCTGGTCTGGGAAGATCCTGCATGCCGCGGAGCAACTAAGCCCATGCACCACAACTACTGAGCCTGTGCTCTAGAGCCTATGTGCCACAACTACTGAGCCCATGTGCCTAGAGCCCGTGCTCCGCGGCAAGAGAAGCCACCGCAATGAGAAAGCCTGCACACAGCAATGAAGACCCAATGCAACCAAAAATAAATAAATAAAATAAATTTATTTTAAAAAAAAAAGCATCCTGAGGACCCTTCTACACTGTTGGTGGGAATGTAAATTGGTGTAGCCACTATGGAGAACAGTATGGAGGTTCCCTTAAGAAACTAAAAATAGAGCTACCATATGATCCTGCAATCCCACTCCTGGGCATGTACCTGGAGAAAAACGTGGTCCGAAAGGATACATGCACCCCAATGTTCATTGCAGGGCTGTTTACAATAGCTAAGACATGGAAGCAACCTAAATGTCCATCAACAGAAGAATGGATAAAGAAGATGTGGTATGATAAAGAAGATATACAATGCAATATTCCTCAGCCATTAAAAAGAATGAAATAATGCCATTTGCAGCAACATGGATGGACCTAGAGATTGTCATACTGAGTGAAGTAAGTCAGACAGAGAAACAGAAATATTGTATGATATCGCTTGTATGCAGAATCTAAAAACATGATACAAATATACTTATTTACAAAACAGAAACAGACTCACAGACTTAGAGAACAAACTTATGATTACCAGGGTGGGAGGGGTGCGGGGAGGGATGGTTAGGGAGTTTGGGATTGACTTGTTCACACTGCTGTGTTTAAAATGGATAACCAACAAGGACCTACTGTATAGCACAGGGAACTCCGCTCAATATTCTATAACAACCTAATTGGGAAAAGAATTTGAAAAAGAATAGATACATGTATATGTATAACTGAATCACTTTGTGGTACACCTGAAACTAACACCACATTATTAATCAACTATACTCCAGTATAAAATAAAAAGTTAAAAAAAGAAAGTATCCTGAGGTGCTCACTATCTATCAATACTAGGAAACACATCAGGGACTTTCAGGAGAGCAGCTAAGTCAGGTTCACATGTAAGTCAAGCACACAGTCTGACAGTATTAGCAGCGGTAATAAACCATAACCAGAAGGAAAAAAGGAGAATGAAATTAGAAGTGGCCATTATTGTGCAAAAATCACTTATAAGAACATATTTTGCCACATACTACCTTGCATAAATGGTACTTTCAAAGACGGATTAAATAAACTTTCAAATGCCAAAATAGATTACCTGAGTAAAGATATACTGCTTTGCTGCTCCCTGGTATCAGTAGCTGGCACCCTAGTTCCTGAGTGCCCAGTAATGGCTGGGGTTGGCCTGTGTGGCCCAGGCAAGCATGCCTAGGTTGCCAGTTTCAGACTGTTCCCTTTATCGAATTGTAGCTTTACATTCTCCGTAGAGCTAAGCAGATTGTGTACTTATACCAGGAGACTATAATGCTTTTATGGACTGGTGTCTGAATTCTTTTCCAGTTACTGTGTAGAATAAAATTTACATTGTCCTCTGAAAAATACAATCGTCTAGCAAGAACACAAGTATTACTTTAGTAACAATACAAAAATATACATTTAAGAAAAAGAGAGAGAAAGAGAACTCCATCCCATAATATTTGGTAGCATCTGAGATTTAGGATTGAATGTCTTCAATAAGAAGAGGAAAGGATGTTGAGGATGAGATCTCTGTATTTTTTTTTTCAATTTTTCCTGAGTTAAATTTTGTTATCACCATGTGACCAGAAGAGAACAGGCTATAAAAATGACTGAATTTTCTGCCCCAGCACATTCCATTTCTCATAGCATTAAAAAAACTTAAATTTTAACTTATTTCAAGAAAAATTACAATTAGTAAAATTATACACACATTTAAAAACTAGCTAATTAACTAGCACCTTTCTCTCTTCCCTGAATAGATAAAATTCTTTCCTAGCCTGGATTTAACTCTAATCCCATTCCCTTTCAAGTAGAGCCGTTTACACTTCACAACTCTTCTAATATCAATAATTCCACATAATTTAAGAGCTTCCTCTCCAAACATTCACTCTCATGTTTGTCCTTTTCCTAGGCTATATGAGTTTGAGACTAAGACTGCACTGTGTATCCACCTCCTCATTATCCAAGAACCACCCTTTCACCCCTCTCCCTTCCCTCCTCACCACCCTCTTAAAAAGCTAGGGCAAGAGGCACCTGTTACATCAAAGTGGGCCTATTAATTATAGCAGAACACAGAACAAAGAAGTCAGTACTTAGCTTCTGCACTTCAGAATTGCAAGCTGCAAAGTCAGTCAGAGCCACTGTTTCTTGTCTCTGGAGATAATATTCGAGTTTGCTAGACTGGAAAGGGGATGGGCAGTTACAAAAGGGTTGGATATTGGTGTGATTCCCAGAGAATGGGCTCTGTGCCTTGGCTGATGTCTGAGGCCAAGTACCAGGGAAGTGAAGAACAATAGAAACCCTAATTAGAATGGTGTGGGATCTGAACCCCAGTTCCAGTAAAGCCCCGGGAGGCAGCAAGACATCAAGATCCCCTTTATCCAACCTGGTGTGGTGTGGGTAGGAATTACCTGTTGCATGTTTAGGCAAAAATGGTCTGAGATAGCATGGGAGAATTTCTTCTTGTGCCAGCATGGCTTGGGAGCACAGCAAAGTATTTTCCCAAGCTTTTAAGAGGGGCATAATAGTAATGAAAGAATTGGAATAAAAAGCTATGAAGTTGGGGAGAAGGGTGACTTAGCTGCCACTGATGTGCCACTGGTCTGATCTGCAGACCAGGTGGGCTAATGGAATGATGGACAGCTCAGCAGGTGAAGTGAAGTGAAGTGAAGTGATCAAAAGTTAACCAGAACTAGTTTCACTTCCTGTGCACCTGAGTTTGTGACCTGATACATTCACCAGTCACTGCTCATGTTTTCCCATCTTCTTCCGTGTTTACTTTACTGAAGGAGAGGAATTAATTACTTCTTTGTCATAAAACTTTTAACATAAATAGCATCTGCTCACTTACGTATCAATTTAGAATTTTAAGAATATGTGTATATCTGAAATATAATAATAAAACAGGGATTTGAGTCTGTGGAAAAGGTTGAGACAATTTAGAGTGTCACCTACATAATCATTTGCTTAAAAATTATCTTTTATTTTAAAATATCTCCTTTACTACTCTTATTGCAGCTTAAAATTGCAATATATTAAAAGTTTAGTTAAAAATAATGGAATTAAAATTCTATAAATGATTACAGTTCATGGTGAGAGATATTTAGGAGGAATATAAGCAAAATTAAAACAAAAAGAAACAATTTTCAAACTGTTGATGATGTTTGAACATTTTGAAAAACAGATGGTTTAAAATCATAATATTGCATTATGTAGATGATAATAAACATTTTAAAGTGCATTTTTGCTAATAAGTCTGCATGATCAGATGTAATAATTCAGAAAAAATTGTTGCACAAAGATTTTATTGAGTTTAAAGTTTAAGCATTTTCCTATAACGGTAATGTCATTTTTTTATCCAGGTTATATGAACCTAACTTTTTCTTTTTTTTTAATGAGGACAGAGTAACAGTACAAAGTGGAGAGTATCTCCATTGTCTAGCATAGTACTTGGCACATAGGTGCTTTCAAAACGATCTTTTATGAATGAATGAATGTTATCCCCTTTTCTAAATATAGTACTATTAATGCAGCTTAAAATTGCATTATCTTAAAAAACTCGTATTGATCATGGAGTCAGCTAAAAAAACTATAACAGTTTATTTTTGACAATATTTCTGTGAAGTCGTATCTTTCTCATTGCATGTTCATGGTGTTTTTTACACTTTAAGTGCAAGAGCTTTGATTGATTACATTGTACTTTTAAGATAAGCTGCCTACTACTTTGTTCTTTTTCTTCTTTTTAAAATAAATTTATTTATTTTATTTTATTTTGTTTTTGGCTGCGTTGGGTCTTTGTTGCTGCACGCGGGCTTTTCTCTGGTTGCGGTGAGCGGGGGCTACTCTTCGTTGTGGTGTGCAGGCTTCTCATTGTGGTGGCTTCTCTTGTTGCAGAGCACAGGCTCTAGGTGTGTGGGCTTCAGTAGTTGTGGCATATGGGCTCAGTAGTTGTGGCTCATGGGCTCTAGAGCACAGGCTCAGTAGTTGTGGCGCACAGGGTTAGTTGCTCCACGGCACATGGTATCTTCCCGGACCAGGGATAGAACCCATGTCTCCTGCATTGGCAGGCGGATTCTTAACCACTGCGCCACCAGGGAAGCCCCTACTTTATTCTTTCTCTATATTTTCTCAATTGATCTCAAAATATAGGATCATTAGACCATGTTTCCATAGTGTACAGGTTTTACATTAGAGAATTGGAAGCAAAATTATTAACTTGTGGCTACCAGCATCTAATTTTAGAAGTTTTTCACAATTCATTGGAGAGGCTGTTGTTAGAAGTAATAACTTCTACTAAGTACTGTTAGAACTTCTAACTTCTACCAAATGTTAGAAGTAAGTTTAAGATATTAACTGAAATCCACGGTTATTATTCATTTTATTTGACTGGTCTTGAAAGTAAAGGTAATCAAACAAGAGCTAGTGCATGTTAGAAAGATGTAAATGAAATGAATGCTGTGGCGGAGAGAATAATGTCTCCCCCACATACACCCTAAGATTTCTATGTCCTAATTTCCAGAATCTGTGAATATGCTACCTTAAATACAAAAGGGACTTTACAGATACAATTGAGTTAAAGATATTGAGATGGGAAGTGTAGCCTAGCTTATCCAGGTGGGCCCAGGGTAATCACAGGAGGCCTTATAAAGGAAGAGAGGAAAGCAGAGGAATCAGAATCAAAGCCAGAGGCAGGAAGATGAAAGCAAAGAGATTTGAAGATGCTAAACTCTTGTCTTTGAGGATGGAGGCCCATGCCATAGACCAAAGAATGCTAGTGGTCTCTGGCAAGAATCTGGAAAAAGCAAGAAAACAGGTTCGCTGAGAACCTCCAGAAGGAACGAAGCCCTGCCAACACTCTGATTTTAGGACTTTGGACTTCTAGAGGTATAAGATAAATCTGTGTTGTTTTAGGCCACAAAGTTCATGGTATTTTGTCCCAACAGTTGAAACTAATATAGATGCTGAGTTCTAGGACAAAAGAGGATTGAGTTAAAAACAGAGACTGTCTGGTCAGTAGGCGCCTGGCTTCTGATTTTGAAATCTTCTCAGATGTAGCCCATAGGATTGTGAGACCGCTTGTTCATCAGGAAGGGATCAACCTGAAGCACTGAGAGCCAGAGGTTCTGAATTTGGAAAACATAGATCCCGCAGGAGATCTCTAAGTGTTTCGCCAGCGAATTGGATGCACCGACCTGGGAAAAAGGGCCATAGCTTTCCTCAGTTTCTCAAAGTAAGTCTAGAACCCCCCAAAAATTTAAGAAGCACCAAATTAGAACGGCGGTTTACTGTTTAATTTTATTAAGTAGTCTTTAAAATCGCCAATTATCATTAAAATTGCAGTCGTACGAGGATGTGAAATAACTGTCGCTTCAGTGACTGCCCACGAGTTCTTTCTGGCCTGCTGAGATGTCCGAGCTGTGCACGCTTAACACAGGATGCTCTCATTTACGCTCTTTGTCTCCTACAGGCGTTGTGTTGGTAACAATGGACTTTTGGATTTGTGATCAGGCAGCTTGGTAGCCATTGAACTTAACATGTTCTAATTTAATTCTTACAAGAGCATCCTGAGGGTCACAAGGAGTCTCCTGAAGCACATGGCTAATCGGGAGTGATCTGGGATTTCAATGCACACCTGAATTTTCATTGACTCTAAGAAGCCATGTGGTAGGGGGAAAATGAATGGGGATTTCTCAAGTACCACACAAGGAAGAGGGTATTTTGTGCAGCTACCTAGAGCTAGGCAGTGGTTCTCAGGTGTGGTTCTGGGGCAGCAGCAACAGCAGCACCTGGGAACTCTAGAAATGCAATTATCTGGCTCTTCTCCAAACCTATTGAATCAAACTCTGAAGGCAGGCCCAGCAATGTGTTTTAACAACCCTCCAGGTGTTTACAGTGTGAAAGTTGGCAAATCATTGAGCTAAAGCATAAAATCCCTTACCTGCTTATTGAATATTTTGCATTGATTTTTGTATTCAAGAAACAATATTCAAATTATAAGTTAGTTTTCCAGGACGGGGAGGGAGATGGGGAAGGAAAAGAAGGAAGGCAATGCAAGTTAACAGGAGAAGAGGAGAAGTTAATTTGATCTTTCTTTTCTTTTTTCCCCCCTTTTCTCTCCTTAAAAAAAGAAACAAATAAACTTTAATACATCCTTTCCTGATCACTTGTGGTGGCAAATAATTACTTCTTTCTAGGGCACTGGCTCTTAACCTAGGAGACCCTGAGAAAGCTTCCAGGGGTTTATGAGCCTCTTAGGCATTTTTCCTGAGATAGAGTTTTATCATCAGGTCAATAGTTCAGCCTTAGCTAATTTCCTGTAGTCTGAGCAGCTAAACTTGTAATACCAAGCATAACAAGGTCAAATTAGATTAAAGCAAACTGCATTGGCTAGGAGTGGCTTAGGACAAACTCCAACAGCCATGGCTATCTGATTTAAATTTCTTGGCTCTCCTAACTTGGCATATTCATTCAACTCCAGCGTGACCTTTCTTAGTTTTAACATTCAACTAGGTGTGCCTAAATCTAGGCTCTCCATATGACAAATGCTGAATAGAAAAGGAGGCTGGGACACTTGTAGACCAGGCAAACAAGGATGTGTGATCTCTATCTAAGTAGCAAAGGCTAATATAAATAAAAGATTACTAGGTGCAGTGAGTTGTAGTGAAAGCTTCAAAACCCCTTTTCTGAGCTCGTATGTTGTATCATATCTTTAGGCATGTCCTCTTCTTTGATTTCTGCCGACTCATATGTTCGCTGTATCCTGACAACTGGCATTTTCTTTAGTTGACGGACTGGATGTCCTTGAAGTCTCAGGGTAGCCTAACTGATGAGAATATAACCTTTGTGGAACATTAGCAACTCCCTTATATCCCATAATGGTCGTTCAACTTCAGGCTTGCATGCAAGATTTTTATGAAAATCTATTATTGGATTTGTTCACTGTATAATTTATCTTATTTAGAGACTTCATTATGTGGATGACTATTACAAATTGTCATTCCTCATAATTATAACATTTATATTAAAATCAGCTTCAACTGAGTTTTCAGAGTGCAGCTTAATCAATGTATCTTGCTTGGTTTAGCGTCTGATCATGCATCATCTACACAACTAATCTTCTACAAACATGTTCACATCTTCATCTTCATTAAGCAGTTTCGCCTATCCTCAGTTGTTAAAAATGTCCTCTCCTTTTTATGGCCAACCACTTACTTACTTCCCGTCAAGACTCCTCTTTCTCACTTGGTATTTTCTCCATCAGTTATGAACTTTTTCTCTTATATTTATCCTATCACTCCCTTGGGTCTTTCTCAGTCTCTAAGTTTATTCCTTCTGGAAGAAAAAAAACAAACAAACCCTTCGTCAATCTTGCGCCTCTTTACAGCTACCATCCCATCTCACTATAACTAAGATAAAGTCTTGAAAATCTACTCTGACCTTGTTATTTCCAGTTACTTACTTCCTTTGCATCTTAACTCAGTGATATCTTATTTTTGATGCCAAAATTGCTCTATAAAAGTACTTAATCATCAACTTATTGTTAAAGCCAATATTTATTTATTATTTATTGGATAACAGTAAACAAAATTTATTGTTAAATTTTTTCTTTAGATATACAAGGTTTATTTGACATCTTTGAGTACTTATTTCTTCTTGAAACTCTCGAATCTCTTGACTTCTAATACACTACTTTCTCTGGGTTGTCTATGTTATCTCAAAGCACTTTGCTCCTCTTTCTCAACTCAGTTCTTAAATATGGATGCATCTCAGGATTTCAACCTACTGCATTTATGATAACAGTAAACGGCACCATTATCCACCCACCCAATTACTCAAGTCAGAAACTTCTGTCTTTTTAGAGTCAGAAATTGCTCCTTTGGTTCTCACATAATGAGATCTTAAAATATATCTCTTAAATGTCTCCCCGCATCGATTGCCCTTCCCCCATGCCCTTTTCAACCTTTCTAATTCATACTCATTATTCAACAGTCATCAGAGACTTTGTCTTAACCAGGAAATCTTCCCTACTCCATAAGCAGTTTCTGAACAAATCTGCATTAAGCAAAACTTGAAGTATTAAAGTAACCAAGTCCGTCTCTTGCCAACTGACTGCACATTGCTCATTCACACTAAGAAAAGCAACTGAAAGCCTTTGAGTTATTTAAGACTAACTTCTATTTATTTAAGTTCTGGTAGCTGTCTCATCCAGCCTGTTAACTGGTCATACAATCTGGCCTTGTTTTCATTATCCAGAATAACCAAGCATAAAGCTGTGAAACTGAGATGGGAGAAGGATTCATATGAGCCCCCAGTTCAACATTATTTGCGTACTAGGAGAACTGTCAGCTATTCTAGAACAGCTTCAAAGAGCCATAGTAGATCCTAGGAAAACTGAGAGAAAGTGGAATTTGTCTTCTGCACATATCTACCTTTATTTCTATCCTTTCTTTCAGCTTCATGGTATTCCTATCTCTTGTGTGTCTTCTAAGCTATAAATATTTGGAGTCTACTTTCCCCATATCCCTAATATTATATCTATGTTCACTATGTTTTTCCTTAGAGTTAGCTAAGGTAAAGGAAATTGATGTTAAATGTGCTTGCATGAAACTTATGCCCATTTTAATATTGATAGAATTGAGTATGGGGCATTGCATACCATGAATCTGTTAAACCCTTGGCTTATAAATATTAAATATAATATTAATGATTGAATTCTGAGATTCTGACTTTCAATGGATCTTATGCTATTCTATTAAAACTCTTATTTTTAATAAGTTTAAGAAATGAAGAAACCATTTTAACTAGATTAGAAGGAGATGAAATGACATGTAAAAAAACAAAAGGGGAATTATCTTTACTGATAGTAGCAAACTAGGTAATTAAAACCACTCTTCTCACTGAGAACTAGAAAACTTACATAAAATTTGTTGTAAAACATTTACTTGAAGTGATCACTATCCTAACAAGACAGTAAAAAATTAGTGGATGAGAAGACAGAAAGGCAGAGAAATACAGCATCCCTTTGGGGCTGCTTTGGCCCAGAGGTCTTTGGTCAACCCTGAAGTGGTGGTAGAGAAGCTGAGCAACACTATTGAAGAAATTAGAGGATATGGGAACAAAAATTATCCTCCAGAGCCCACCAATTGTGGGGACCCTTATAAATGCCCAATGCCATAGATTAAGGCTCAAAAAATTGCATTCTAGGAGTTAGCGTAAACTGGGAATGAATCAGCTCTTGCAGAGACTATAGAACAGCTTTAAGGCATCTGAGACGTTCTGAAAAATCCCAATCCTAGCACTTAGTAATTTACATTTAACGTAACTAGTACTTGAAATTATAACCAGTATCAATAGTATTTGAGTTAAAATTTACAATCTTGCTACTTGCTTTCTACATAGTCTATCTCTTTGCTTTTCCTTTCTCTACTTTTGTGACTTCTTTAACCATCTTCCTATTTATCTGTCACTAACTTAAATTTTATCTGGATTAGAATTTGAATTTCTTGAATCTAACGATTGAAGTCTTCCATTAGTTTTAGGAAATTCTTAGTTGTTATCTCTTCAAATATTCCTTCTGTCCCATTCTTTCTTTCTCTCTTTTTTCTTTCTGGAACTTTAGTTAAAAGTATGTTAGACATTCAGAAAAATACAACTTACTTAAACTGATACAAAAGAAGATAGTAAATCTGAATATTCTATTAAGTAAATTCAATCTTTAATTAAAGATCTCTCATACAGTTAAAATACTTAATATATTATCATAGCATCACAAACAGAAAAAAGAAAAAAGAAAATACAGAAACCATTAACATACCTGTGTACATATAGACATTTGACTTACGAAAAATGTAGCACTAGAGAGTGGTGGGAAAATTACATTGATTTCAAAATATTACGCTGTGAAAATTGGATATCCATGTGGGAAAATAATGAAACTTGTTTCAGCATCATGCCACAAGCAAAAATCAATACAAATTGATTGCAAATCTCAATGTGAAAGCAAAAACAATAAAGATTTTAGATGATGAGAGAATATGAACTCGGGAGGTGAAAAATTTTAAACAGAACCAAAACACTAGCTATGAAGAAGGTTAATATCTCTAATTCAATTGAAATTAAGACTTTATGTTTTTCTAAATCTATCATTAAGAAGATGAAAATTCCAGCCACAGATTATGAGAGAACATGTACACACACAGAGAAAACTCACTTTTTATTGAAAAGAATATATAACATTAGGTAAATGGCTAGAATAGCAAAAATCTATAATCCTATATTAAAATAAACTCATTTTTGCATTTTGCATTTTACCCTCTATGTGCACAAATATTCTTATATTGTAATCATGGAATACATAAAATTTTGGATTACTTTAGAATAAATATGTTTTAATTTTCTATATTCCCTATTTTTAAAGCCTTCATAGATGTAAATAATAAGGTATTATGCATAATAAAAGCTGATGCTAATGTATATTTACGTTTTAAAGCAAAGGAACTTTACTCATGAAAAACAGTATGGCATAAGTGGATAACACATGGAAAATATTAAATAAATTAGTTTTATCACTTTATGTTTTATGGTTTTCATTATAAAAATTAAATAGATTAAAATAAATCAAGTATAAGAAAGCTTTCAGATTTAAAACTTTGTGATAACATTTAGTAAAATTAAAATTTCCCTGAGCTAAAGCCTTAACATTCAAATTAAATTTAACCCATCTTATTTAGAAAGCAGAAGAGTAGCCCATAGTCATAAAATAACAAATATTAGAAATATATGATTATAAATAATGACAAATATTTTTAAACTGAAGATGAAATTTTTATTAGTTTAAAATTCCAGAAGAACATGACCATAAAACCAAACCATTCAAGCTGTAACTTGATTCTAGTTTGAAATTCATCATGGAATACTACTGTAATTAACGTTAATTAAAATATTTAAGCCTCAAAATTATTAGATATAATGTAAGATTATGATCAGGGGAACTAGATCCTATTCCATATTCTGCCACTTATATGTGATGTATACACTTATCCATCTCTGTGTCCAAGTATCCTTTATTGTTTTTTAATATTTATTTATTTATTTGGCCACGTTGGGTGTTCGTTGCTGTGCACGGGTTTTCTCTAGTTGCAGTGAGCTGGGGCTACTCTTCGTTGCAGTGAGCGGGCTTCTCATTGCGGTGGCTTCTCTTGTTGCGGAGTGCGGGCTCTAGGCACGCAGGCTTCAGTAGTTGTGGCTCGCGGGATCTAGAGCACAAGCTCAGTAGTTGTGGTGCACGGGCTTAGTTGCTCCACGGCATGTGAGATCTTCCCAGACCAGGGCTCGAACCCGTGTCCCCTGCTTTGGCAGGCGGATTCTTAACCACTGTGCCACCAGGGATGTCCCAAGTATCCTTTATTATATAAAAATACTTAGTGACAAAGGTTATACTTTTATTTTATTATTATTTTTTTAATTTTTGAATTTTATTTTATTTATTTTTTTATACAGCAGGTTCTTATTAGTCATCCATTTTATACACATCAGTGTATACACGTCAATCCCAATCGCCCGATTCTTTACACCACCACCCCCACCCCCCCGGATATACTTTTAAATTTATATAACAATTTTACATATTTGTATACATGATTTATGTATGTGTACATTACAGGAATATGTAAATATACAAATGGTAAGAAATTCCTCTACTTAAAATTGTTTTTCAGATTTTATGTTATTGCTTAGCCATCCACATATACTTTATCTCAGCAATTATATTCTACACAGGAAAAGAAATACTTCTAGTCCAAAAGGGATAGTTTGATCTTAATAGTAAATAGTCACTGATAACCAACTAGTTGTCAGGCATTGTGTTTGATGCTGCTTTCTGAAGGCAAGAACATATGAACAATTATATTTTTTCATTTTAATAACTTTTAATAATTGTAATCTAGATGTGCCAACATTGACACACACCTGAATCACCAGATGATGAGGTTAAAATGAAAACTCTGATTCTGTAAGTTTCAGGACCCAAGATTCTGCATTTCTAACAAATTCCCAGATGATCCCCATGTTGCTAGTGCAAAGGTCATGCTTTGACAGCAAGGGCGAGCCTCCTTCACTGACTTCTGTTTAAAAGTTCCCCAGGTTTTTTTCTTTTCAATTGTTTATTCCCCTTGGTTTTTGGCATTCTGTACTTGTTACAAGGTTATTTCCTTACTTCCTGGTGTTACTCCTCTTGAAGTATAATCTACATATTAAAAGATACCCCATACTTTCTCATTTATCATTTATTTTTCAGCCAACTGTGCCATCAGTTAATGAAAACAGTTGCTCTGTGAAAGTTCCCTGTCCTTGTGAAAAATATTCCCTTTCTTTTTATAGATCTATCTTCTGTAGGGGAAAACTCAGTTGGGACCAAACAAACTAGATGCCAGAAGCACAGATACGAGACTTCAGTCCAAATGAGCTCAGGGGCTGTAGACGGCACAGGCAGGACAGACGGGAAGAAAATGAGGTGGAAATAGATGAGAAACGCATTTGCTAAAGGAGTCCTGGAGTTTAAATTTAGTTAGCCCACAAGGGAATTTAATTTTGCAGACCTAGAAACTGACAGACATCCCTGGGATAAAAGTAAATTGTGTCATATCCTGCTGCCTGGCTATCTTTATACAGGCTACATAGTATTTTAACTTCATCATATTAATTTGGCAAAGCATTGGAAGCTCCTTGTGTCTGTCTTTTCCAGGTATCACCCTAGGCCTAGTTTAGCATGAATAAAATGCCAGACTGCTTCCTGTTCCTGCTCATTGATAAAAGTCACAGAGAAATCACTAAACTAGTATTTTTCAGCAGTTCTTAACTTCCTGAACTGGCCTCCTATTGCTTCCAGCATTAGCCTACGTATACCCTAATGTGTGTGTGTGTGTGTGTGTGTGTGTGTGTGTGTGTGTGTGTGTGTTGGAATTTAACTTGTTGTTTTAGTTGGCAGGTCTCCATTTCTAAAGTAGCCACATCCAAATTTGAGGTAGAGACTGATGAATGTAATGCAGAGAGCCAAGGTATTGAGCTTAATGCCATGACAGAGTGGGATTTTTTTTTTTTTTTTTTGGCTGTGCCATGTGGCATGGGGAATCTTTAGTACCTGACCAGGGATCAAACCCATGCCCCCTGCAGTGAAAGCTCACAGTCTTAACCACTGGACTGCCAGGGAAGTCCCATGAGTGGGATTTTTGGACTGTCTTTCTTGGAGTAGGGGTAGATGTATTCTCTTTGTGGGACAGAGAGTGAACCAGTTGAACCACATTTGATAAACAGAATGATGGTTTTATATAGTCACTATGCTGTTTATCAAATATTTCCAATTTCTTTCCAGGCATATCATGGAAAATCTATCAGTTCCCGTTGAAGTTATAGGCGGCCATGAGATTTGCTAGGGACAACCAAGTGTGGTCAGAAACGATATATATCAATTTGGAGAGAAAGCTCTGATGATCACAGAAGCTTTTACCTCCCAGATAATTACATTGGTCAGAGCCTTCTCTAACCCATGCTGAATATGTAATGTACTTAAGGAAAAATTATTTATTGGGTTAAGTCATTATATTAGGGTTTGTCTGTTACTGTAGCATAAATTACCACCTATTCTGACTAAAGTAGACTTCAATTTGCTTAATCTCTGTTCTAATCTTTTCTGACTCTTCTTTCTCTCATCTCTCCCCTACCCCTCTCAAACTCTAGAGTTTCTTTCAGTCTGTACCTCATAATCTGTGATGAACGAGTAGGCTTTTTCAGAGTCTCCCAATAGTCAACACATAAGAAGCCACCAATATCTACTTTTAAGGTCAAGCCTGGGAGATGCCACAGTACTCAAGCGGAATTCATAGGGACAATATAAATGATCTCTTTATCATCTGGAAATGACTCACATTAGCTAATGTCTGGCCTTCCAAGTACTGGCCATATGTTTTTGTTGTAAATACTATTAACTGATGGACTGTAGCCATTATCTCAATTAGCAGATATTTAAGCCTGGATGAGCAGTACAAAAATCCTCGACAGTTGGCAGCATGTTTAGATTCTGTTGTGTTTAGCTACAGGGAAGGTGAACTATAAGAAGTTCAGTGCTTGTCTTTCTTTGATCTGTGTGGAATCTATGTTTGTCCCAAGAAATCCCTTTAGTGAACTACATGTATTAATGACAATAAAAACAACTTGAAAATAATTATAATTTCCCACTAGAGTCAGCAAATATCAGTTTGACTTTTAGGTTAATTTGTCAAGCAATATATCAGACCACAAAATCAGCAATGACATTTGGGATGCTTATATTTTAAAATGAGTTGAGTTTTCAGAATATATATATATATATATATATATATATATATATATATATATACACATATAGAATGCTGGAAATCAATTAGTAAAAAATAAACACAAATGGCAAAGAATTAAAATAGGCAGTTATTAGATGAAATCTAAGTGTCTAACAAAAATATAAGAATGTTTAACCTTATAATTAATCAATGAAAGGAAAATTAAAACCACAGAAATATCATTAAATGCTGTAAGACTGGCAAAAATAGAGAAAGAGTCAAAGAATTGGCCAAAAGGTATGGAAAATTGAACCTCATATTTTCTTAGTAGAATATGAACTCAGTAAGAAACCAATTTGGCCATATTTAATAAACCTCCATATGATCCTAACCTGTGACTGACAAATTTCATTTCTGATAATATATTCTAGGGAATCTATCACGAGTTCACAAGGAGCATATAAAAGAATGTTCACTGCAATATTTCTTTGGAATAGCAAAAAACTGAAGCCCCCTAAATATCCATATATAGTGAATGAATGAAAGGATTGTATTATATTCATTCAATGAAACACTATGGAAGTGTTGCAATAAATGAACTAGAGCCGTAGAATAAATGTGGATATATATTGAATAGATAATGTTACATGGAAAATAAGTAAAAAATGGATACCATTCAAGTAATTTAAAAAATTCCAGTAATCGTAGATTTTTATTCAAACATACTTTCATACCCAGAGTAAAATACTTGATCAGGAAGAATATGCACCAACTCCAGAAAAGGTTTTCTCTGGGGTGAGGAGAGGGTTCTCAGGAGACATTGTAAAGGGATTTCAACTACATCTGTCATATTTTATTACTTAAAGGAACTTTTATGATAAGCAAACAAAAAAACCAAGGGAAAAGCAGTAAAATAATCACTAAAAATTTTAAATATAAAAAGTCAAAACAAAGTGAAATATCATAGATAGTATCAGTTAAAATTTTGTTGCATTAAAAATTTTTCTATAGATAAGAGTATTTTAACCTAATTAAATTTATACTCTTTACAAATGTCTCTTGCTTTTAAATTTTTATATTTTAAATATGTTTTCATATTGTATTGTATAGACTATGCATCACTTTTACCAGTGGAAGGTGGGGGAAAGTGATGTCTGTCACTTCTGGATTAAGGCTTTAAGTGAATATAGCTTCCCCGTGCTCTCTTGTCTCTTCTGTTTTCCAGGTGCAGATGATGAATAGGGGATGGCAATGCTTTAGCAAGAAGCCTCCTCATCTTTAAATCAGGATGTCTAGGAAAGCCACCCTACCAGGGCTGTCACATGAGTGAGAAATAAACCTCTTTTGTGTTTAAACCAGTTTACATGTTTGGAAGCAGTTACAGCACCTTAACCTACAGCAATTTACACAATAGAATTCTTAGATCAAAGATCATTAATATGTTCAAGGTTTTTGATACATGAAGTCAAGTTGTTTTTTTAAAGGATTATATTAATTTACATGCTGACCGGAAATATATGAAGGATTGTCTTATTCCACCTACCAACATATATTTTAAAAAATATTTTTATATGATGTGGTATTATTCTTTGAATACATCTTTCCAGTATTTTGTAGAATAGCAATACCTGTGGTGTCTCAGAACTGGTGGGACAGCTTAAGGCTATACACTGAAGTGCATGTGAGCTCTTGTGCTAGTTTGGTCAAAGGAGAATGAGATTCTGTGGAAGGAAGATGTGGCCTTTGGGCCAAGTGACCTGACCCTAAGAGCGTGGTGATGTGAAGAACTATGAAATTTGCTTTGGTGAAACTGGGTGTATGGGGGAGAGAAATGGAAAATGATTTGGTTTGAATGGTGCTATAAAGAATGTAGACTTGGGAAAGGATATAAATAAAGAGCTTCCTGGAAGAGAAAAGCTGATTGGTTAAAATAGCCTCACCTGAGCAAGAAAAGCAGAGATAGGTGGGTCAAAGACTTCACAGGGCAAAGGCTATAGGTCTCCATAGCCCAAAGGTTACAGGATTGTCTACTAGAAGAGTGACAGATTTGATGCCATGGGATGTTTAGCCTAGAAAACCCTTTCCTGGGATCTGTGGGTTACTGAATAAGATTTAGGGCTGAAATATTGGGAGTACAGGGGTCTAGAAAGCTTTTCCAGAAGGGTCTGTCTTAAAAATTAAAAATGATAAGGAGTATCTAGCTTGTTTACTGCTTATTGCCAACAATGGTGTTCCTTTGATGGATTGGTTGAAAGTCCATTCATTCAGCAAATACTTCAACTGGATACAGTTTATATAGCATACTTTTCTCACATTATTCTAAAAACCCTGCACTGAAAGTGATTTTGTGTGTATAAGATGATAAAGTACACAATAGAACAAAGAGTCCTGCCAAAGATGAGAAAGTGGGGAAATTCCATAACCTAGGAGTACTGCCTTTAAAGGAGAAACTTTTTTTCATTTGATTTCTATCTTGGCACATCAGTCTGGAGAATTCTTCTATAGAAATGATGGAACCTGGGTTCAAATCCAGATACTGCCATTTAATGAATATTTGATCTTGGATGAGTTATATAATCTCTCTCTGTCTCAATTTCCTCACCAGTAAATGGAGATAATAACTATATTTCTCTCAATGGCTGTGTGATTAAGTGAATTATATGTGTAATGTGCTGTAGCGGTCTGAATCATGGCTGCCAAAGATATCTGGTCCTAATCCCTGGAACCTGTAAATGTCTCTTTATATGGTAAAAAGTGACTTTGTAGATGTGATTAAGTAAAGGATCTTGAGATGCCGAGATTATCCAGGTGGACACTAGAAGTGATCACAGGTATATATAAGAGGGAGGAAGATCTGACCACAGACAGACATAGAAGAAGGTGATGTGAAGATGGAGGTGGAGATTGGAATGATGTGACCACAAGCCAAGGGATGCCAGTACCCACCAGAATCTGGAAGAGAAAAGAAGTAGATCCTCCTCCAGAGTCTCCAGAGAGAGCATGGCCTTGGTGACATTTTAATTTCAGCCCAATGATACTGAGTTTGGACATCTGGCCTCTAGGACTGTGACACAATATATTTCTGTTGTTTTAAGTCACCTAGTTTATGGTAATTTGATAAAGGCCACAGGAAACTAACATGAATGCTTAGACCCATGCTTGTAACATACTAAGCATTATAAAAGTATATGCTATTAGTAGTCTAAGAAAATGGCCATAAGGTCACACTCTGAAGTACAGAACTGGACAGCTCAAAGATCATTAACTGTGTATTTTCAAGGAACTTATTTGTAATAAGTAATTTGTATTTGTGTCTGTTTGGGTACAGAAGTGAATTCAAGAAAGAAGCAAATTCTGATGTGGGAAGTGAATAGAACATTCCATGTGGCTCCTTCCACCAGAAGACCTTTCAATCAGGTGCAGCAAGGAAGAGGGACCTATGGAGCCTGAGAGGGAGACAGTGGCCATACTGCAATGCCCTCTCCTTCTGCTCAACCAAGAAGATATCCCATTTGTATTCCAGGCAGCAAAATCACCTGGGAGGTATGTGAAGTATTTTTCAAAGCCTTGAAAACAGTGGCCCTGAATAGTATCTTGAGCTAAAATTTGCTTCCCAAATAACAGTGAGAAACCCATTCAAGAGAAGGTGGTCTACTGCAGTGATTAAGAGCCTTTAGAGTGAAACTGACCTCTTACTGAACCCCTAATCTGTACTTACAAATTACATGACCCCATACAGCTGTCTCTCCTCTCTGGACCTCCATTTTCTCTGTAAACTTGGGGTTGGGGTGGGGAACTAAGGGGGAGGAAGACAACATTGCCTCATTGGATTATTATAGGAATCAAATTAAATAATGCATGTAAAGTGCTTAGTCTTGGACTGGCAAGCAGTAAATATTCAATAAATAGTCTCCAGAAAAGGTGAGGCCAAAGCAGTAATTCATTCAGAAACATGGAGGATTAAGTAGACAACTAAGTTCAATAAGGCTAAGGGATCGTAAAAAATCTGTGCACAAAAAGTCCCAATACGTTTTTTCTTTATTTGTTTTAGCCCCATATATTGTTTTTTTTTAACATGTTTATCAGAGTATAATTGCTTTACAATGGTGTGTCAGTTTCTGCTTTATAACAAAGTGAATCAGTTATACATATACATATGTCCCCATATCTCTTCCCTCTTGCATCTCCCTCCCTCCCACCCTCCCTATCCCACCCCTCTAGGTGGTCACAAAGTACTGAGCTGATCTCCCTGTGCTATGCGGCTGCTTCCCACTAGCTATCTATTTTACGTTTGGTAGTGTATATGTCCATGCCACTCTCTCACTTTGTCCCAGCTTACCCTTCCCCCTCCCCGTATCCTCAAGTCCATTCTCTAGTGGGTCTGCATCTTTATTCCTGTCTTTCCCCTAGGTTCTTCTGACCATTTGCTTTTTTTTTTAAAATTCCATATATATGTATTAGCATACGGTATTTGTTTTTCTCTTTCTGACTTACTTCACTCTGTATGACAGACCCTAGGTCCATCCACCTCACTACAAATAACTCAGTTTCATTCCTTTTTATGGCTGAGTAATATTCCATTGAATATATGTGCCACTTCTTCTTTATCCATTCATCTGTTGATGGACACTTAGGTTGCTTCCATGTCCTGGCTATTGTAAATAGAGCTGCAATGAACATTTTGGTACATGACTCTTTTTGAATTATGGTTTTCTCAGGGTATATGCCCAGTAGTGAGATTGCTGTGTTGTATGGTAGTTCTATTTTTAGTATTTTAAGGAAACTCCATACTGTTCTCCATAGTGGCTGTATCAATTTACATTCCCACCAACAGTGCAAGAGTGTTCCCTTTTCTCCACACCCTCTCCAGCATTTACTGTTTGTAGATTTTTTGATGATGGGCATTCTGACTGGTGTGAGGTGATACCGCATTGTAGTTTTGATTTGCATTTCTCTAATGATTAATGATGTTGAGCATTCTTTCATGTGTTTGTTGGCAATCTGTATATCTTCTTTGGAGAAATGTCTATTTAGGTCTTCTGCCCATTTTTGGATTGGGTTGTTTGTTTTTTTGATATTCAGCTGTATGAGTTGCTTGTATGTTTTGGAGATTAATCCTTTGTCAGTTGCTTCATTTGCAAATATTTTCTTCCATTCTGTGGGTTGTCTTTTCATCTTGTTTATGGTTTCCTTTGCTGTGCAAAAGCTTTTAAGTTTCATTAGGTCCCATTTGTTTATTTTTGTTTTTATTTCCATTTCTCTAGGAGGTGGGTCAAAAAGGATCTTTTTGTGATTTATGTCATAGAGTGTTCTGCCTATGTGTTCCTCTAAGAGTTTGATGATGTCTGGCCTTACATTTAGGTCTTTAATCCATTTTGAGTTTATTTTTGTGTATGGTGTTAGGGAGTGTTCTAATTTCATTCTTTTACATGTAGCTGTCCAGTTTTCCCAGCACCACTTCTTGAAGAGGCTGTCTTTTCTCCACTGTATATTCTTGCCTCCTTTATCAAAGATAAGGTGACCATATGAGCGTGGGTTTATCTCTGGGCTTTCTGTCCTGTTCCATTGATCTGTATTTCTGTTTTTGTGCCTGTACCATACTGTCTTGATTACTGTAGCTTTGTAGTATAGTCTGAAATCAGGGAGCCTGATTCCTACAGCTCCGTTTTTCTTTCTCAAGATTGCTTTGGCTATTCGGGGTCTTTTGTGTTTCCATACAAATTGTGAAATTTTTTGTTTTAGTTCTGTGAAAAGTGCCATTGGTAGTTTGATAGGGATTGCATTGAATCTGTAGATTGCTTTGGGTAGTAGAGTCATTTTTCAGAATGTTGATTCTTCGAATCCAAGAACATGGTATATCTCTCCATCTATTTGTATCATCTTTAAATTCCTTCATCGGTGTCTTATAATTTTCTGCATACAGGTCTTTTGTCTCCTTAGGTAGGTTTATTCCTAGATATTTTATTCTTTTTGTTGCAATGGTAAATGGGAGTGTTTTCTTAATTTCACTTTCAGATTTTTCATCGTTAGTGTATAGGAATGCAAGAGATTTCTGTGCATTAATTTTGTATCCTGCTACTTTACCAAATTCATTGATTAGCTCTGGTAGCATCTTTAGGATTCTCTATGTATAGTATCATGTCATCTGCAAATAGTGACAGCTTTACTTCTTTTCCAATTTGGATTCCTTTTATTTCTTGTTCTTCTCTGATTGCCGGGGCTAGGACTTCCAAAACTGTGTTGAATGATAGTGGCAAGAGTGGCCATCCTTGTCTTGTTCCTGATCTTAGTGGAACTGGTTTCAGTTTTTCACCATTGAGGACTATGTTGGCTGTGGGTTTGTCATATATGGCCTTTATTATGTTGAGGAAAGTTCCCTCTATGCCTACTTTCTGGAGGGCTTTTATCATAAATGGGTGCTGAATTTTGTCGAAAGCTTTCTCTGCATCTACTGAGATGATCATATGGTTTTTCTCCTTCAATTTGTTAATATGGTGTATCACGTTGATTGATTTGCATATATTGAAGAATCCTTGCCTTCCTGGGATAAACCCCACTTGATCATAATGTATGATCCTTTTAATGTGCTGTTGGATTCTGTTTGCTAGCATTTTGTTGAGGAGTTTTGCATCTATATTCATCAGGGATATTGGCCTGTAGTTTTATTTCTTTGTGACATCTTTGTCTGGGTTTGGTATCAGAGTGATGGTGGCCTCGTAGAATGAGTTTGGGCGTGTTCCTCCTCTGCTATATTTTGGAAGAGTTTGAGAAGGATAGGTGTTAGCTCTTCTCTGAATGTTTGATAGAATTCGCCTGTGAAGCCATCTGGTCCTGGGCTTTTGTTTGTTGGAAGATTTTTAATCACAGTTTCAATTTCAGTGCTTGTGATTGGTCTGTTCATATTTTCTGTTTCTTCCTGGTTCAATCTTGGAAGGTTGTACCTTTCTAAGAATTTGTCCATTTATTCCAGGTTGTCCATTTTATTGGCATATAGTTGCTTGTAGTAATCTCTCATGATCCTTTGTATTTCGGCAGTGTCAGTTGTTACTTCTCCTTTTTCATTTCTAATTCTATTGATTTGAGTCTTCTCCCTTTTTTTCTTGATAAGTCTGGCTAATGGTTTTTCAATTTTGTTTGTCTTCTCAAATAACCAGCTTTTAGTTTTATTGACCTTTGCTATCATTTCCTTCATTTCTTTTTCATTTATTTCTGATCTGATCTTTATGATTTCTTTCCTTCTGCTATCTTTGGGGTTTTTTGTTCTTCTTTCTCTAATTGCTTTAGGTGTAAGGTTAGGTTGTTTATTTGAGATGTTTCTTGTTTCTTATGGTAGGCTTGTATAGCTATAAACTTCCCTCTTAGAACTGCTTTTGCTGCATTCCATAGGTTTTGGGTCGTTGTGTTTTCATTGTCATTTGTTTCTAGCTGTTTTTGATTTCCTCTTTGATTTCTTCAGTGATCTCTTGGTTATTAAGTAGTGTGTTGTTTAGCCTCCATGTGTTTGTATTTCTTACAGATTTTTTCCTGTAATTGATATCTAGTCTTATAGCATTGTGGTCGGAAAGGATACTTGATATGATTTCAATTTTCTTAAATTTACCAAGGCTTGATTTGTGACCCAAGATATGATCTGTCTTGGAGAATGTTCCATGAGCACTTGAGAAAAATGTGTATTTTGTTGTTTTTGGATGGAATGTCCTATAAATATCAATTAAGTCCATCTTGTTTAATGTATCATTTAAAGCTTGTGTTTCCTTATTTACTTTCATTTTGGATGATCTGTCCATTGGTGAAAGTGGGATGTGAAAGTCCCCTACTACGATTGTGTTACTGTCGATTTCCCCTTTTATGGCTGTTAGCATTTGCCTTATGTATTGAGGTGCTCCTATGTTGGG
Source organism: Balaenoptera physalus (assembly GCF_965194825.1). NCBI lineage: Eukaryota > Metazoa > Chordata > Mammalia > Artiodactyla > Balaenopteridae > Balaenoptera > Balaenoptera physalus. Next base: position 70,507,355 of record NC_138890.1, on the reverse strand, counting down.
TGCATAAATATTTACAATTGTTATATCTTCTTCTTGGATTGATCCCTGGATCATTATGTAGTGTCCTTCTTTGTCTCTTGTAATAGTCTTTGTTTTAAAGTCTATTTTGTCTGATATGAGAATTGCTACTCCAGCTTTCTTTTGATTTCCATTTGCATGGAATATCTTTTTCCATCCCCTCACTTTCATTGTGTATGTGTCCCTAGGTCTGAAGTGGGTCTCTTGTAGACAGCATATATACTGGTCTTGTTTTTGTATCCATTCAGCCAGTCTATGTCTTTTGGTTGGAGCATTTAATCCATTTACATTTAAGGTAATTATCAATATGTATGTTCCTATTACCATTTTCTTAATTGTTTTGGGTTTATTATTGTAGGTCTTTTCCTTCTCTTGTGTTTCCTGCCTAGAGAAGTTCCTTTATCATTTGTTGTAAAGCTGGTTTGGAGGTGCTGAATTCTTTTAGCTTTTGCTTGTCTGTAAAGGTTTTAATTTCTCCATCAAATCTGAATGATATCCTTGCTGGGTAGAGTAATCTTGGTTGTAGGTTTTTCTCTTTCATCACTTTAAATATGTCCTGCCACTCCCTTCTGGATTTCAGGGTTTCTGCTGAAAGATCAGCTGTTAACCTTACAGGGATTCCCTTATGTGTTACTTGTTGTTTTTCCCTTGCTGCTTTTAATATTTGTTCTTTGTATTTAATTTTTGATAGTTTGATTAATATGTGTCTTGGCATGTTTCTCCTTGGATTTATCCTGTATGGCACTCTCTGTGCTTCCTGGACTTGATTAACTATTTCCTTTCCCATATTAGGGAAGTTTTCAACTATAATCTCTTCAAATATTTTCTCAGTCCCTTTCTTTTTCTCTTCTTCTTCTGGGACCCCTATAATTCGAATGTTGGTGCGTTTAATGTTGTCCCAAAGGTCTCTGAGACTGTCCTCAATTCTTTTCATTCCTTTTTCTTTATTCTGCTCTGTGGTAGTTATTTCCACTATTTTGTCTTCCAGGTCACTTATCCGTTCCTCTGCCTCAGTTATTCTGCTATTGATCCCTTCTAGATAATTTTTAATTTCATTTATTGTGTTGTTCATCATTGTTTGTTTGCTCTTTAGTTCTTCTAGGTCCTTGTTAAATGTTTCTTGTGTTTTTTCCATTCTATTTCCAAGATTTTGTGTCATCTTTACTATCATTATTCTGAATTCTTTTTCAGCTAGACTGCCTATTTCCTCTTCATTTGTTAGGTCTGGTGGGTTTTTTCCTTGCTCCTTCATCTGTGGGTGTTTCTCTGTCTTCTCATTTTGCTTAACTTACTGTGTTTGGGGTCTCCTTTTCACAGGCTGCAGGTTCGTAGTTTCCGTTGTTTTTGGTGTTTGTCCCCAGTGACTAAGGTTGGTACAGTGGGTTGTGCAGGCTTCCTGGTGGAGGGGACTAGTGCCTGTGTTCTGGTGGATGAGGCTGGATCTTGTCTTTCTTGTGGGCAGGTCCATTTCTGGTGGTGTGTTTTGGGGTGTCTGTGGCCTTATTATGATTTTAGGCAGCCTCTGTGCTAATGGATGGGGTTGTGTTCCTGTCTTGCTAGTTGTTTGGCATAGGGTGTCCTGAACTATAGCTTGCTGGTCGTTTAGTGGAGCTGGGTCTTGGCATTGAGATGGAGATCTCTGGGAGATTTTTGCCGTTTGAAATTACATGGAGCTGGGAGGTCTCTTGTGGACCAGTGTCCTGAACTTGGCTCTCCCACCTCAGTGGCACAGCCATGATGCCTGGCTGGAGCACCAAGAGCCTGTCCTCCACACTAGCCCCATATATTGTTTTCTTCACTCCTAAAGCTTACAAATCCAGTAGCACAATATCTGGGGGTATCAGAATAGGATTGGAGAGGTTGTTCCTGAAAAGGAAAGTAATAGGAGATAGTCCAATCTTTTAGTAAGCTTAAATTGGGGGAAAGGGACTTCCCTGGTGGCACAGTGGTTAAGAATACACCTGCCAATGCAGGGGACACAGGTTGGTGCCCTGGTCCAGGAAGAAGAGCCCATGTGCCACAGAGCAACTAAGCCCGTGCACCACAGCTACTGAGCCGGTGTGCCTAGAGCCCGTGCTCTGCAACAAGAGAAGCCACCGCAATGAGGAGCCCGCGCACCACAAAGAAGAGTAGCCCCTGCTCGCAGCAACTAGAGAAAACCCACGCGCAGCAAAGAAGACCCAATGCAGCTAAAAAATAAATAAATAAATAATTTTTTTTTAAAAATTGGGGGAAAATCCTGCCTATGAAAGTAGATGCTGGCTTCAAAGCAATATTAATTGTAGAAATTCTATTTTTGCCAAGTTTTAACTCCAGAAAGGAAGTTATGAGAAATCACTTTAACTCTTCATAGCTTGATTTTAAAATTAAGGAGATGACAGAATCGACAATTTAAAGTGGCCACAGAGCCCACATGTATTACCACAGTGGAGAAAACACAAGGCCTCCCTGTCTGCTTCAGTCACAGTGCTCATGTGTTGAAAACATTGCAGGTTTGCAAGTAGAGCAATGGAGTGGAATCTGGGGCAATTGCCATCTGCCACCTTTGCTAAGCAAAGCCAAAAAGGGAAGGCTGAAATTTGGCTAAAGTTGTGACAGTTTGTAGCCCTTATTCTTTATTGTCTGCCAGAAGCCATTCCCTCCTTCCTCCTTAGTACCAAAATACCTACTTTTATTTCTACAGGTGGGTATGTGCCCCACTTCTGGCCAATGGCATGCCAGCAGAAGTTTGCTCAGGGGTTTCTGGAAAAGATTTTTTCCTTCAGTAGTGGCAAGGGAGTGACAGAAAACTGTCTCTCCCTTGAGTTGCGCTTGCTTCCAGGCACTGAATATAATTGTGTGATGCTTGGAACTGCAGCGCCTACCATGGGACCAGGAGAGGAAAGGTGAGAGAATTAGATGCCAACCTTAAACTAGACATCACTGCAGCCACAAGCCTCCTCTGGACTTCTAGTTACATGCACAATGTAAACTCTTTGCCAGGAATTCTATTTCTTGCAAGTAAAAGTATTTCTAATGGATACAATACATATAAATAAATTCAGATTGTCAGTAATTTAGGTTCAGAGACCTTGGAGCACACTATGATGTAACTATATTACAACATCTTTGGGGAGAGAATGGGAAATGACTTTGAATTACTCAACCAGAGAATAGAAAAGAATGTTAAGGAGAATAGAAAAGAGTGTTAAGGAGAAAGACTAATCAGTTAAATTTAGTTATTCATTGGTTTGTTCGAGTATTTATTGAGTTGTATTTGACTGGTACTGTGCTACTGAGAATAATTTGATGAAAGAGGTGAACAAAGTATCTGCCTTTGTGTAGTGTGTACACTTCATAAATAGGCTTATGGAAAAGATGAATACTGGATGGCAAGTGCTTACAAGAAAAACAAAGATAATAATATGATGAGCGAGGGGGTTCCACTGCCGGAATCTCCTCTGGATAGAATTGAAGGATGAGAAGGAGCCCAGCATGGGAAAATCTTGGGAAACAACCTTGCAAGCAGAGTAAGTGCAAAGCTTTTTTTTTTTTTTTTTAAGATCTTATGTGGCCAATTTACTAGTTTATTTATTTATTTATTTTTGGCTGTGTTGGGTCTTCGTTTCTGTGCGAGGGCTTTCTCCAGTTGCAGCAAGTGGGGGCCACTCTTAATCGAGGTGCGCGGGCCTCTCATTATCACGGCCTCTCTTGTTGCAGAGCACAGGCTCCAGACGCGCAGGCTCAGTAATTGTGGCTCATGGGCTCAGTTGCTCCGCAGCATGTGGGATCTTCCCAGACCAGGGCTCGAACCCGTGTCCCCTGCATTGGCAGGCAGATTCTCAACCACTGCGCCACCAGGGAAGCCCAGTGCAAAGCTTTGAAGCAGGAAAATTCCTAGAGAATTCAATGTGGCTGGGGCAGTGTGATACAAGCACAGACATGAGGTGTGCACAGAGAGGCAGCACCTAAGTCAGACTTTGTGAGCCCTAGCAGACCAAGGTGAGAAAGTGGATTTCATCTCACTTTAAATTGGAAGCTAATGAGGGTTTTTAAGGAGAGAAGTAGGATGTTCTCATTTATGTTTTCAACAGTTCACTTTGTCTGGAGCATGGGCTAGGGGGCAAGAGTCGAATCAGGGAAACCACTTGGCAGTAATCCAATAAGAGCTGATGTGCTTCAACTAGGAGTGTTGCAACCTGAGAGTCAATAGTTGGTAGAAGCAATGGACTTTGCTCGTGAAATGAATGTTGTCGTGCTGGAGGGGGATAAGTCAAGAAGGACTCATGTTTCTAGCTTGATCACTGTGAGGCTGTCTCACTTTCTGAGACAGTGCCACTTTCTAAGATGGGGAAGACTTTGAAAAAAAAAAACTATTTACAGAATGAAAATTAAAAGTTCTGCTTTGACCATGGTATGTTTGAGAAGTCCTGGAGACATGGGTGGAGAGGTCAAGCCAGCAGTTTGACACATGAGTCTGAAGGTCAAGGAGGAGTCAGCACTGGAGAAATAAATTTGGTTTTTGTGACATTTGGATGGCATGAAAATGATGGGAATAGATCATAATCATTTGAGGAAAGTGTGCAGAGAAGAAAAGAGGATCCAGGACTGAGGCCTGCTGTGTGCTGACATTTAAAAGTCAGATAATGAAAGAACAACATTAAAAAAAAAAAAAGCCTGGTGAAAGCAGTCAGTAAGAAGGAAAAATAGGGGAATATAAAGTAATGGCAGCTACAACCTAAAAAGGTTTCAAAAAGCAGAGAGTGATCTGAGATGTGTTGAATATATTTGAAAAGTCTGGTAAGTTCAGGGCACAGATACGGTCCTTAGCCATAGGCATGGTCACAGGATTTGGCAAAAAGATCACTGGTGACCTTGACAAGAGCAGGGGACTGAGGAAGGCAGAAGCCACAGTGGGGTGAGTTAAGGAGTAAATGCAAAGAGAATCGGAATTACCTCTTCCAAGAAGTTTTTCTATGGAGAGCAGAGAAATGGGTTCATATTTATAGGAGAAGAGGAAAAGAGTTAATTCATTATCACCTCACTTCATGTCTAATGAGAGAGATCAGTAGAGAGGGAGAAATTTTTCACGTAGAACAGCAGTGGGGATAATTGCAGAACAGAAGTCTCTGAGAGATGGAAGATCCAGAGCCCAAGTGGAGCGCTTGGTAGGAGCAAGGGTGCTTCCTTCAGCTTGTGAGGAGGGAAGATGTGGATGGTAAACGCTGTGCTGACCTGAAAAGCTCTGCGTACTATGCTGTCTTACATAAGGGATTTCAGCATCCACAGATTTTGGTATCTGAGGTGCGGGGTGTCTTGGAACTATTCCCCCATGGATACCAAGGGACAACTGTACTAACTTTTGTCAAAGAATGGCAAATCACAAAATTGCATTTGCCAAGCATGACACGGCCATCTGCAGCAGAGCAGTGAAGACAAGCAGCAATGTGATTAAGGATTCCAAACCAGCCATAACCGAACTTGAGGAAATTAAACCCATGCACATTGTGATTAAAATTAATTGGGATTAGTGAGATGTTGCTAAACTGTCTTAGGTTGATGATTTCAAGATCTTAAGATAAATTTTAGACACAATAAGAGTTCTGGATTTAGGAAAGAGTTTATAATTCTGCTTTTTCCTTTCTACTCTAGGAACCCCTTTATTGAAAAATGAGCCAGACTCAGCAATGCACAGAAACTTCCTGATGAGATATGTGGAAATTCTAAAATACAAAATAGAATAAATTATAAACACCTTTCTGTCTTCAAAATATGATCATGGTAAGGTGAATGTTTTAAAATAGAAATGTGACTCTGAAAGTATGTTCTTTGAAAAGAAAATAAGGAAAGACAGAGTTAGGAATACCTTACCAGGCCAAAATTATGACTGCCTTTAGTATAGTAATATATATCTAAATTATACCAAGAAATAAGGATAATAGACATTTAAGACCTTGTTGTAAATAATACAAAAGAAAATATAATTAGGCAACTCCCTCATTTTCTTATTCCAAAATTATTAACCTGCTTGTATGTTTAACCAAATTTCATTCTCAATAGAACAACTGTCTCTGATCCTACAAGAAGCCCGAACTCCCTTCAATCTTATTCACTGATTGAATAAATTGATGAATTGATGAAAAATTCAAACAATTCAATTTTATATTAATGTGAGTTTGAATAAGATTATGAGTGACACTCACAGCTGGATGCACCAGCAATTAACTGTAAGATCTTTGGTGATGTTGTAATCAAATAATAATAATAAATCCTAGCAATAATGTTCTGCTAGATGTCTCTACTAAGTGATCTCTAAGGTCTCCTCTGGTCATAAAATTTATCTGGTAGCGTTTCAAATCATTTGACTGTACCATAATCTATTTATGTATAAAATGACATCTTGACACGCTTCCCATTCCTTTGCAAAAATTGTCAGAATTCTCCGGAGAGGAGAGTATAAAAGCTGTTTTGATACTTGACTTTCTTTGCTTTCCTTACCACAAACTTTCCAGAAAACACAAATGGAGTCAGATAATCTTGTTTGGAGCCTGCTGAGAAATCCAGTAATCCAATAATAGTTGTCTCAGGATTCATTTACAATGCAGACAGAGCAGTCACCTAGAAACAAATCCCCTCTGACTAAATATACCTTGGATTTGAAGTATGGTAAGCTTGAAGACAAATTCAGTGTAACAACCCTTCACCAAATATTTGTAGAGAGCCTACTGTGTGCTGGGTTGTGATACAGCATGGAACAACACAAGCAAGTCTCTGCTCTCACAAATGCAAATGGTGATAAGTGTTAAGAAAGAGAAGAAAAAAATGAAGTAGGAAATGGGTATAGATTGTGATCACAGTAAGTGATCTATTTTATATAAGATAGCAAGGGTAGATGGCTTTGATTTGAGGTCCTTATTTGAACACAGATCTAAATTAAATGAGGGAGCAAAAACTCATATAGACTCATATAAAGCTCAGCGAGTGTGGCTGTCTGGGAGAATAGTTTTCAGGCAGAAAGAGCAGCAAGTACAAAGATTGAGACCGACAGGGGGTCAATGGGGCTGGAGAAGAGGGTGAGTGACAGAAATTAGGATCAGAGAAATAAGACATTGAATTGTACTTTTTATTTTTAATTATTTTAAGATAAAAATTCCTATACAGTAAAATGCACAGATCTTAAGTACACAGATAAAATACAGAATATTTTCATTATCCCAGAAAATACTGTCACCCCTTCCAATCATTCCACTTCTTCCCACAGGGAATCGTTGTTCTGACTTCTATCACCAGAGATTAATTTTCTCTCTTTTTGAACTTCATTTGAATGGAATCACACAATACACACTTTTTGGTGTCTGGCTTCCTGGTTTTGTTTTTTGTTTTTGTTTTTAGATTCAACCACATTCTAAGGGTATCAGATATTCATTCTTTTTTATTTCTGTGTAGTATTCCATTGTATAAATATATCACCATCTGATTCTCAGATCTCATTGATATCTGGGTTATTTCCAGTTTGGGGAAATTGTGCATGGAGCTTCCATGAATGTTGATGTATAAGCCCTTTTGTGGATATATGTTGTCATGTCTCTTGCATAAATAGTGAGGATTGAGATTTTGTGGTTAAAGGCCAGGTACATATTTACCTGTGTAAAAAGCTTCCTTATCAATTTTTCCAAAATGGCTGTGCCATTTACATACCCACTACAGTGTATAAAAATTTTAGCTCTATATTGTTGTCATTGTCTTTTTAATTTTAGCTATTTTAGTGGGGTGAAGTAGTATTTTTTGTTGTTGTTGATTTAATGTTTACTTGCCTTACAACTTGTGACATTAAGCACTTTTTCATGTACTTTTTGGACATTTATCTTTTTTTTATGAAGCCTCTGTTCCAGTCTTTTTCTCCCATTTTAATTGGGCTGTCTTTTTATTATTGATTAATAGGAATCCTTTATATATTCTGGTTGCCTAGCTGGTGGGATAGTATCTCTCTTCTAGCGGCTCCTCTTAGTGAGCATTACCATACAATATGAAAATTGTCATACTTGGTGCTTATTGCCATATGAACACATTCATGTGTCTATCCCAGATCTCTTTGTTCCTGATTTTCCAGTCTTTCTTCTTCCAGGTTCCTGACTAGCTTGCCAAGCCATTTGCACTGCCCATGATTCTCTGTTTCTTCTAAGCTCAGCTCAGGCAACTTCTCTTTCCATGCAAAGTAGATGACCAGCTTGCTGCTCAAAGTTTTGCCCACTGGGAGGATTTCCCCTCATTCCTGACTTCCAAGGCTTATACCAACATACTAAGCCAATCCATTTGTGAACCAAGCTCAAACTTTTTATACCCCATCAGCTAGTGATAATGAATTCCCTATCTGACCTGAGGAACAGGCACTGGTGAAACAGTGGTGGATGATGTGGGTGTCTAGACTAGCTGCTCATGTAATTCAGTTGTTCTGTCCATTCTTGCTTATTATTGATCCCATAAAAATCACTTCCAGCTTTCTATGGGTTTCCTCTTGGCTTCCTTAACCTTAGGTTTTGATGGATCTGACAGAAATCAGCTCAGGATGGGCGGTTCCATCTGCATGGTTACTTTATGTCCTATCAGAATATAAATTTCTGCTGCAGGTGGCATGGCTTTGTTCCAAAACTTATGGTGTCTGCATTGTGATTCTTGCACTGGGGTTTACCATAAATCTAACAGCATCCTTTTGTACCATTAGTATGTCCAGTAACATAGGATTTGTCAGGTTGTATGGTCTGAGAGGCAGAGCTGCTTGCACCACTGCTGGGACCTACTGCAAAGCCATTTCTACTACTCTTGGCCCCACTCAAAGCTGGCAGCATTTCATGTTGTACAGCATGAGTCTTGGCTTCTGCTCAGTTGTGGAATATGCTGTCTATGATATACTAAAGAGGTCTCCTAGGCTGTGTGCTTCCTTCTTCACGGTGGGAATAGCAAGTGCAAGAAGCAGTAATTTGTCCTGTACTTTGACGGGGGTGTCTTAGAATGCCCTAGATACTGGACCCTAAAATTTTACGAATGTGATTGGTCCTTGAAACTTCTGAGAGTTTCTCTCTCCCCTCTGGAGCTCTTTGGTCTTACCAAACCCTTTCACGAATAATTACTTTTTCCTTATCTTCTCCAATGAGCCTGATGTCATCAATATAGTGGATGAGTGTGATGTTCTGCAGGATGTCCAGCCACTTTATATCTCTTCAGAGGGAAAGACAGCTACCATGGTTTTGGACTGAGAAATGTAAATGTGTGGTCCACGTAGGAGCTGCCCTAGAAGCACTGTGTCTGGTCTATCTCCCAGAAGCTTTACGAGGGTGTTAAGTTCTGTATGCTGGAAGTTTCTTGATTGATAAACTTATGCTCCACCTCCTTGATCATGCACCCTCATACTCCAGGGCCATGCATGGTCTCAGCTTCTGCTGGTTAGATTCTGCAATTCCTTTGAGATACCATTCCTTTCCTTCCTTATCAGGCCCAGTACATCTATGGCCTGGTTTTGCTGTTGCTTAAGCCTATATATGGGCCTAGGTACCAGGAGGGAAGGTGGAGGGAAAATCCTGGGAGAGTTCATATCTTGCTGAGGAAAAGCCTCTGCACTGTCTTCAAAATATTGGGGAATGCTAGTCATTAAGGAATCTGAGAACTCATGATTTTTGGTGTTATCAATCCCATCCCCTGTGTCATGGTTCCATTTCCCAACCAGGACCCTGAACTTGGCATAGAAAATATGTATTGTTTAAGAGTTTAATGTTCTTTGGAGCTCTGCTACTCTTGATATTAAGTCCTAGTCCTTGTCCTCAGCATTCTCTATCTTCTCACTGTAGGAGCTGAGAGCCTCTTTCAATGCTACCCAAAAAGGCATTCTGGATTTCACACTTATCTTTTAATTGGCAATTATCTTTCTATCATCTTTTTCTAGAGCATCAATAAAGACTTGTAATTGTCACAAGTTTTCTTTATCTCTATAATTATTATTCCTTTATCTCTATAATTATTATTTCCCCCATATTTTTCAAATGGTTGATAAAGCTAAGGTATTTCTTTCCACTGGAATATGATCCAAGTTCACTCTCGGTGAAGTTTTAACAGTTGCCAGGAACTATCTGTGTTCCACTCTCTGGAAATGGTAAGGTATTCATTACTAGCTTGACAGCTTTCAAATCCCATTCACAGTGACTTCCTTGGATCATTCCTCGCACCAAATGTCACATGTGGGTTTCCTTGATACCACACTCTGAGATAAATGTTAGCATGCTGAGGACTTAATAAGAAGTGCTATTCGGGGCCAATATTTCATCAGATATTCTTTCTGTCCCACTATGTCTTGATTCTCCTTCTTGGACTCCAATTACACGTACATTAGACCACTTGATAGTGTCCTGCAAGTCTCTAAGGCTATCTTCATATTTTTAAAATCTCCTTGTGTTCTTCACCTTGGATAAATTCTACAAATCTTTTTTGCAATTTCACTAATCATTTCTTCTGTAACTTATAATCTGATGTTTAGGCTATCCAGTGAATTTTTTCCCAAATATTGTACTTTTCAGTGTTAAAACGTACATTTGTTTATTTTTTGTCATTTTCATTTCTCTGCTGATATGCAGCAATATCTGCTGATATTCTCTGTTCATTCTTATAAACATCCTTTACATTCTTAAATATAGTTATATAATAACTACCTTAAAGCTCTTTTCTCTTAATTCCAACATCTGGATTTTCTTGAGGTCTGTTTCCAAGTACTGGAGAATTTTGAACAGAGGAATGATGTACTGTGAAATCACGATTTTAAAGTACTACTCTGATTGCCATGTGGTAAGTGGCCTTTTGGGGTACAAAAATCAACAAATAGGCACAGTTCAAGAGGATAGTGTTTTAGTCAGATGAGGGATGATGGTGGTTTGTCCTTGGGTGGTAGGTAGCACTGGTACGGATGAGAAGTTTTGGATTTTGATGATCAGGTCTTGTTGATAGATTGGAGGGAGAGAGAAAGAGGAATAAAGGATAAGCTCATGGTTATTGTACTTAGTGACTAAAATGAGGTTGACATTTTGCTAACATGCTAACACAGGCAGGAGAATGTTTGGAGAGGGTGCAAAACCAAATTAGATGTGAGAAATCTGTTAGAGATCCAAGTGGGCATATCGAATAGGCACTTGTATATGAGTCTGGCATTCAGGAGTGAGGTCTTGCATGACATAAATTTGGCAGTCAAAGGTCTATGAGTGGTATTTAAAGCCATGGGTCTTAAAGAAGGGTGTGAGGACTAAGCCCCGGTGTACTCAAATGTTTAGAGGTCTGGGAAATGAGGAGAACCTGGGGAAAAAACTTAAAAATGAAGTAGAAGGAGAAATAAAAGAGAATGGTATCCAGGAGATGAAGTAAAGAATATGATTCAAAATGGAAGGAGTAATCAGCTTGTCAAATGTTACTGCTAATTAGGGGGAGTAAGAAATAAGCCTTTGTTGTCTTAAACCACTGAGATTTTGAAGTTTGTTTCTGCAGTGCATTAGCATATTAATCAATACTGTATAAACTAACTTCTTGAATTGCTTGGAATTTAAATTCTGAAAGTAAGTGCTTAAATTCAACTAATAAATGTCCTTAGAGTCCTATATGAGATCATTTTGGGCATTTTACCTGTAATGATTTTGTCAGTTAGGTTAGTTATTTTCTTCTTGTCATTAGAATATCTGCTTATGGATTCTTATTCATTGACTCTTACCAACAACATTTATAAAACTTAATACTCTAATAATTATATTCCTGAGAATAGTAAATTATCAGTGAAAGGTACACTCATGGCGCTTTCTAGCATAGTGATGCACTGCTTGACACAGTTGGTACTCAATAAATGTGAACATGTCCATCAAATACCTGTTTTATTAATGTTATTTGATGTGTTATTACCACAGAGACTGCACTATTAAGTGGCCAAAGGCCAATCTCAGGTAGTACAATGGATATGGAAATTAGGTTTCTGACTTTCAGTAAAGAAACCATTTAAAAAATCTGAGAGTGGAATAAGTATGTTGACTCGGGGCCATCAGAAGAGACCGTGCAGATGCAGAGGTGCTTGTTGAGGGGGACTGAGGTCCAGACCAATTTCCAGTCTCCAATCTGCTCTGTCCCAGAAGGCATTAGTGAGTAGAAGGAACACTTTTATAATTAGTCCGCCTAGAATAGGCACCTTTTTGTAATTAGTCTAGAGAAAGTACCTTTCTCTTAGCACAGATTTGCACATCTGCATACAGAAGACTTTCAGTGGAATGATATCTGCAAAAATATCATTTTGGTTTGATGGGTTCAGACAACAGTTTTAAATGGAATCTCAAAGTTTGATGAGAAGACAGAAAACAGACTATTTTCAGTAGGTTGGGTACAAGTGAGCAGTAAAGGCCGAAGGATGGTATTGGCATTATTTTAAAGCAGTAGTTCTCAACTGTGGGCAAATTTGCCCCCTGGGGGATATTTGGCAATGTCTGGAAATATTTTTGATTGTCAAAATTAGGGAGGTGCATGGTGATACTGGCATCTAGTGGGTAGAGGCCAGGGATACTGCTAAACATCCTACAAGTACACAAGATAGCCACCCCCTTCATTTAGAATGAAATAGTATCCATTCTAAATGTCAGCAATGCCAATTGAGAAACCCTGGCATTTCTTTCTTTCTAAAAGAAGAAACTCCTAATATCTAAAATCTAACTGTATGTTTAGAGTCATAAGCCTATCTTCCCAGAACCTTCTGTTTAAGGAAACTTTGTTCATAATGTATACTTTTCTAATTCCAGCTAATTATAGTGCCTTACAGTGTTCATTAAGTCAAAAGTTATTTGAGGGTGATTGCTTTTACTCGCTCAAAAACAGAATCCTCAGTTTGAATATAAAGTCCTGATTTTTACTCTTAAACCCCTTTATATTTTTTGCAATTCCCAATCCAAGTTCTCCTGGAAATTGGGTTGAGATAAAGGGAGGGCAAGACCTCAAATCCACGACTAGAGAGATACTGTGTTTCACGGGGTGGAAAAACATGAAATTCTGAGTCTCGGATGGCCCTCTTAAGGAAGCATCGACTCCCACCGCTCTTTTTAGGGCATCGATCAGCCTGCCCGATTGGTTTTTAAGATTACTGCCGCCGTCCTCAAGGACTGCCTGCCTCTGGACAAGACCGACAGGTAACGCGTCCCAGCAGTTTTAGCCGGGCAGCCCCGTGTCCCCAAGCACAGGCCCAAACTTCCGGAGCACACGGCTCGACGGTGGGCGGAGCGGGGTGGAAGGCGGGCCACAGATCTCCTCTGAGGACTAGAGCACCGGGCAGCCTAGGCAGGTCGAGGGTCTGTGAGGCGACCGGCCCCTCGCGGCCCGCCAGAGGGGCCGCGCGCCGCCGGAAGTTGGAGGGGCCGCTCGCCAGACCGCCGGCCCCACGGCCCGGCCCTCCGCAGGGTCGGCCCTCCGCAGAGTCCGCCCTCCGCCGGGCAGGGAGGAGGGCGCGGGAGCCGCGGCCGCCAGGACCCGCCCCCTCGCCTTCCAGAGCAGGCGACAGGCGGTGCGGGGAGGCGGGGCCGCGGTTGCCGGCGGTGTCTGCGCCTCGCGGTTTCGGAACCAGCAGACGCTCGGGGAACATGGCGGCGGCGGAGCCCGCGGTCCCGGCGCTCCCCAGCGGCGGTGGCGCGGGGGCGCCGTCGGGCACGGTCCCCGTGCTCTTCTGCTTCTCGGTCTTCGCGCGGCCCGCAGCCGTGCCGCACGGTGCGGGCTACGAGCTGCTCATCCAGAAGTTCCTCAGTCTGTACGGCGACCAGATCGACATGCACCGCAAATTCGTGGTGCAGCTCTTCGCGGAGGAGTGGGGCCAGTATGTGGACCTGCCCAAGGGCTTCGCGGTGAGCGAGCGCTGCAAGGTGCGCCTCGTGCCGCTGCAGATCCAGGTGGGTCCCGCGGGAGGGCCGCGCGCCGAGCCGCAGCTCCCGGTCCCCGTGCGTCCCCGTCCCCGCGGCGCTCCTCAGGTGCCCCGCGGCGGCGGGCCCTGCGCGCCTCGCCCGCTGGGAAGGGCCGTGCCGCTGTCGAAAGCCTCCGGGATGGCCCAGCGAAGGCGCCTGTCCGAAGGTGACGGTCACCGGCTGTCCTCGGCCGAGGACGGGGCGTGGGCCTCCCGGCTATCGGCGGCGCGCGCGAACGCCCCCACGTGTGTGGTCCTCAGCCGCCGGCATCCGCTTTGTGTGCCGGGAGCGAGTCCCAGCCTCCTGCGTAACCGAAGGGCTGTGCAGAGTAGCTATGTTTTTATTTGGGGTGATGCAGAACCGGGGAAAAGAGATTGTGGGGAGTATTGGCCTTAGGGTTTGTTCCCGGAGTTGTGTTTACCACTTGCGGAAACACAAACTTCAGGAGTCATACCCTTTCACCCATCCTCTTCCCCAGTTGTCAGCTCCTTTGATCTTAAGTCTTTCCTAACCTTAAGTGAAATAACCTTGTTTAGCCTCTTCCTAGTAACTGTCAACTGAATCTGTTGATTACATATGTACGTTGCCTACCTTGAAAAAGTCGTTTGACTCAGCACTGCAGCACCTTCTTAAATACCCAACTTTAACTAGACCATTCTTTCCTGGTCGTGCTGGCTGAAAAAGTTGTCATACCTGAGGATTATTTTATGCCTTTTTAATATTTTTAAAAAGCCGTGCTCTAATACTACGCAGATCTGCCTCCTGTGTTCTTTTTATGCTCAGCTCAGAGGATTCACCGGAAGATTTATCCTGTTGAAAAGCAAGAACAAAAGGTGTATTTTAGGTACTACACCACCACCATTTTTTTTGGTTGAGAAACCGGTAAGCCATTTATTTAGAAAACCAAACTGAAATGTGGGATTCAGGATTAGAAGGCATTTTAATATTCAAGTGTCATTTTCTGAGGACTATTCTGTAGCTTTTGGTGGTTTTTTTGTTTGTTTGTTTGTTTTTCACTTGTAGTTGTCTGTGGAATTGGTCTTGTTTGCTATTACTCCAGCAAGTGATAGCAAAGGAAGGCCAGAAGCTTCCAAAGCAGATACTTTAACCAGAGGGCAAAGGCTATGAGATTCTGTGGTCAACCCTTGGAGAGCCAAAAGGGAGGCAGTTGGTGACTGATACCCTAGAATTTGCCCTGCTCTTGGGAGAGTTGTGGTTGGTAGGTGTTTACTACCACCCATTTTTATGCCTTCAAGAGTTTTCACGGCTGACACCTCTCTGCAGCCTTCCTTGTCAGTCTGTTTAGATTACTGCTGCCAAAATATGGAAGAAGCTGGATGCACCTTTGACAAATCCATTAATAAAGGGGAGAATCCAAATACTAGCTGAAGAGATCTGGAGCTTTACTGAGGATGCAGACTTCTTTGTGATGCATTTCCTATAGTGGTTGGGAGGGAGAGTGGGCTGTTACCTAATAAGATGTTATGCCAAACTAGCACCCTCCCCAAGTCTTTAAGACTTCCCCCTTCCCCAACAATGGGATTTCTTACGTTGAAAAATTTAAAGCCCGTATCTGAGAACTCTTTTTAACTTATCAGTTTAGAAGTTAATAAAATACATGTATATACCTGAAATGTCTTGTACATTCTCAAAAGGCATTATATAATTCAGGTCACATGTGGCTTTTGAAGTCTTTTGCTTGATATTGGAGATAAAATATAGTTAATTTTTTGTGGTGATGTTTAAAATAATAATTATAATAGCATTACTCTGTCCCATGCTTTTAAAAATGTTATTTTTTTTTCCCACTAAATAGTCCAGTAATTCTTAAGCATCTGTTATAGGATACTTTATATATTTTAAAGTATTTAAAAATATTTTTATATTCTTTCATTTTAGTAATCACAATAGCTTGACTTCTTCAGCCAGGTGCCTCCCCCAGCTTAAAAATAGATAATGTGGAGGGATATACACACATACCATATATATCCATATACTTATTCTGATACCTATTTATATGAAGAGAGATATATATGTGTGTGTGTGTATGTGTATGGATATTCTCAGAAGAAAAAGGGAAGATACTTCTTTTCATGACCATTTTACTATATTTTTTTGGAACCTGGCTGTGTAATCCTAGAGATATGGACATTTTATGGCTGGACGAGAACTTAGAGTTCACTCCACATTTGAGTGGCAGCTGTAAGTGCCTGGCCCAGTGAATGTAAACATGGGTGTAATCTAACTCCATTTTACCGAAGAGCAGAACATGTAGGAAATTGCCTGAGGTTCCATGGCAAAGCGTGTGAAGGTCCTACAGCTGGCCATAGCATTTATGTTCTCTTTTCATGCTTAATGAAAATATCAAGCAGAATGGAAAACAAGCCGCAGACTTGAGCTTGTAACATCATTTGTTTTGATGCTATTCATTGTTTCCGTGGAACAGATGCCTGTCACTCAGCAAGACTCAAGGTGGCCTGTCAGTGAGGCCATGCTCTGGGGATGATAGGCCCCTTCTCCCAGAGGCAGAGATGAAGAGCATGTTTGGCCACATGTAATCCACAGCTTAAATAATGTCATTTATTATTTCTCCAAGAATAGGCCTTATAGCCTCTGTGGCCCTGGCTGACATACAATATATCCTAGAATGTATTCTTAATTTACACAGGGGTCCGAGTTTGCTTTCACGCTTGTTCTGACTGATGTTGCTAGTGACCTTGTAAAACACAGTGGTTGCTTGTGCCACACTGTCTTCACTGGTGGTTGGTTAGTGGTTCTGTGGGGATTGATCTTTAAGACCCCCATTGCCAGTGTTAGGCTGTGTTAACTTTTTAGTGTCTTCTTTTCTGAAATATTCTGTCCAAGTGACCGAGTGTCTGCTGACAGCTCAGGTAGCTGAAGACAGCTCATGTTTCAAGCACGGTTTATGTGCCTTCAGCCTTGTCAAAATGCTTGAAGTCTAAGGAATTTTGAGACGCAGGGGAAGAAATGTAAGTGAGAGGATTATACAGTGGGAATTTAGGTCATTTTTATGACTTATAAGTGTTAATTTTTCACAAGGTATATCCCAAGTTTTAACTAATGGAGAATTCAACCCTGGAAACTCATGTAAATTTGATATCTTACCACTACCAGTGTATTTTTCCAGCTTGTTACCAGGGAGGGTAGAGCCCAAGTAGAAGAGAGGAAGAAAAGGACATAGTAAGAATGACACCAGCGAGACGGTATGTAGGAGGGAAGGCTCTGGCAGCTTTGGGCAGAAGATAAGGGCTTCCCTGGCAAGGTTATTTCGACTTTTTCCTGAGGTAGTTAATTGGGAAGGGATTCTGCTCCAGGTTTTACTTCTTGGAAGTTTATTAGTACTATGATTATTTTAAACAGAGGTGTAGACATTTTATAGCTAGAAGAGACCCCAGAGTACATGGTGGGAAGGGAGAGAAGGCAGGGTTTGGAAAGAAAGGGGAAAGGACTTGGGTCTCCCTTGGGCTTGCTGGTTGGAAGGTGGTGATTTTTGATTTCAGAACCTTTACTATGGAGCATGTAGGAGGAGCAGGTAGATAAGCTAATGCTCGGAACTCTTTGAGTTAGAGAAGCAGGCAGGAACTATCTTGGGAGGCACACAGTGTCAGGGGCACTGGAGAAAACAGCTGGATCCCGAGGGTATGATATTGTCTGCCTGCCCAGTTTTTAAAAATTTAACATTGCAGATTACTGCCCAAAGCATTGTACACATTTTGCCTCTTGTGGATACATTAGAGGCTACCTATAAATAAACTGTGTTTGAGTGGGAGCTAAACACAATTTCCAAACTGTGTTTGGAAATTTTTTCTTTCATTTAGTTTGCCAAGGGGAATCCAAAGTAGATTCAGATATCACTGTGTTCCTGGGATCTGGCCAGCTTCACCTTCACTCCAACCTCAGTTACAATCTGAAGAAATCCATCGTCCTTAACACTGAAATTGATGTAGTTGTCTGGCTTCCCTTAGGCAGTTAGAAAGCTCGCTGGAGTTGGAACCTCAATGTAAGTGACATTAGTGTTTACAGCAGGTGAGTAGGTTGTAAAATAAGAGTGAAATAAATATTCTCTTGCAGTCTAAATTAAAAAGCCCCAAACCGTTTTGCCAGGAGCAGATCATGTAATTGTCAGTCTTTTGGTGACGTTTAGAAATCCACTTTATGAATCATTTCTTAATTCTGTAGACTATGTTAACATAAGTTAGGCAATATCAGTATTTCTTTCTCTATATTTATTGTTTTCATAAGGGATTTTAGTAGTAAGTGGTATTTTAATCTCATTACAGAAGAACTATTTTTAACATGTGCTGACCTTCAGAGCATATGTTTCCTATAGGAGGGATACACAATAACCTAATACATTTATTGATTGATTTACATGAAGCTGATTTAATCCTTGAAATAGCCCTATGAAGTAGATACTATTTTTATTACTTTGTTACAGATTAAGAAGCAGCTGTTTGGAGATGTTAATGATTTGCTGCATTTCATGTAATTGAAATTAGTGAAATTGACATTTGGACTCAGATTCTAATGCCCCTGGGCTGTCCTGTGTAGGCACTCTTGTAACCTGGGAGAGTCATGTCACAGACCTCTGTTTTGAGTCAGTATTGGAACAAAGCCTTACTATACCTGTGGTAATCAGGTTTCCTTGGAAACACTTCTCAGTGAAATAATACCTCACATCCCCTTCTAGACCCCTCTCCCAAGCACATCATGCCTATATTGTGACTATAATAGACTACCAAAATTTTGAAAACATCACATTTACAATTCCAAACTTTAATCATTCCTAAAGATATACAGTTTACTCACTGTAGTCGTTCGCTAGGTTGCTGCTGTAACAAAGTATAATACTACAGACTGAGTGGCTTATACAACAGAAATTTATTTTCTCATAATTCTGGAGGCTTTAGATCAGGTTTGGTTCCTTCTGAGGGCTGTGAAGAAGAAGCCGTTCCATGCCTCCCTCCTGGCTTTTGGTGGTTTGTTGGGAGTCTTTGGCATTGCGTGGCTTGTAGACACGTCACCTTGATCTCTCCCTTCATGTTCACATGGCCTTCTCTGTGCCCAGATTTCCCCTTTTAATAAGGATGCCACTCATGTTAGATTAGGCACCCACTCTACTCCAGTATGACCTCATCTTAACTAATTATGTTTTCAGTGACTATTTCCAAATAAGGCCACTTTCTGAGGTACAGTACTGGTGGTTAGGAATTCAACATATGAATTTTGGAGCACACGCTTCAACATACAAAACTCACCGTGCATTACGTTTATGGAGAGAACAGAAGTGGGGCACCATGTATCACTAAGCAAGGCCAGCCACTGTGTATGTGCCTGTCCTGAGTAACCGAGCAAGAGAGGAGCAGATTCCTTGCAGATGTAGCAGCCATTGTTGGAAAATGGTCAGAGCACATGTGGAAGTGAAGGAGGGTAAATACTGTTATGATCGTGGTAATATTGAGACTTGGGGATGGAGTCTTTTGAATATGAAATCTAAGGTTGAATGCCAGCGAAGACAGTTCTTAAGAAAGTGGACAAAAAATTTATACTTGAAATTTATCTCTTAAACTGTTGCTTGAGGAGGCCATTGGTTGTGATCAACTTTTTGTATTGAAATATGTATATTTTAATATATATCTATTATGTATATGTGTAGGGATTTATGTATATAAATATATGAAGGTGTATGTATATACACATATTTATTTTTATATGTGATTTCTTCTTACTCTTGAATATGTGTTGATCTGTAATTGCTTCGCTTTTACTCGTGATGGCACTTGGTCAAGGTCACTTTTAATTTGCTATCTTGCAGTTGCAACATGTTTGACAATGAGCAGCACTTTTAGTTATGTACAAGGTTTTGGTTTAAGAGGAATTTCTGAGTCAAGTTACGAAGTCCCTGAATTATAGAGTCAGTGTGTAATTTAACAACAGTTACTGAAATTCATGTGGATTTGGGGTGGATAGGGGGTTTGGTTAGAGTTTTTCAGTAGTTTTTTATTTGTTTGTTTTTTGTTTTGGTAGCCTCAAATCCTCCTTTTTCTGTCTTGTAAGATATGGAGTTTATTCATACAGTAGCATCTTTACCCCCTACTACTATGGCATAGGGAGACCTTTTTTTTTTTTTTCATAAACTTTTAATTTTAGAATAGTGTTGATTTACAACAAAGTTGCAAAGGATAGTACAGAGAGCTCCTGTATACCTGACCTAGCTTCCCTTCTTGCTAATATCTTACATTACTGTGGCATATTTGTCACAGCTAAGGAACCAACATTAGTACGTTACTGTAAGCTGAGCGCCACTTTAGTCAGATTTCACTAGCTTTTCCCTAATGTCCTTTTTCTGTCCCAGGATCCAATCCAGGATACCAATTACATTTAGTTGTCATGTCTTCTTGGACTCCTCTGGGTTATGGCAGTTTCTCAGAGTTCCATTGTTTTTAATGACCTTGACAGTTTTAAGGAGTACTGATTAGATATTTTTGTAGAATGACCTCATTTTGGGTTTATCTGATGTTTTCCTCATGCTTCAACCAGGGTTGTGAGATTTTGAGAGGAAGATCATGAAGGTCATTCTCATCACATATCAAAGCTGAATACTGTCACCATGGATTACCTCAATCTTGATCACCTGGCTGAGGCCCTGTTCACCATTACCCACCCTCTATACTCTGAAGAAGCAAATTACTAAGTGCAGCTCATATTCAAGAGGATGTCAACTCCTGGAGAGGAGAATATCTAAGGCATTTTTGTTTCATGAAATTATAACCAGTCATCTCTGCATAAAAATATGCCTCGCCCACTTATCTCTATGGTTTCTTTCTTTAACTGAAGGTTTATAGATGATGAATTCCTCTACTAGAAAGGATTTGCAGGGTGCTAAGGATTTCAGGGCTGCATTTTCTGACCTCCTTAATCTGTGTCTAATATGACGTACGTCTGATGTGGTCCCCTGCCTGGAACAGGTACCTCACAGCTGAAATGAGGTATAGGGAAGCACCAGGTAACAGGAACCCTAGGAGACCACAAGTCTGAATATTCTAGGATATCTGAGTAGGTAAGGTTTTATTCCTTTAAATATCCCAATTTTCAATATGTTGACCGTTTTATATGGTAGTCCTGAAATATTATGTAACTTATTTTCTTAATGAGTGTGATAAAATGATTTTGTCCCAATTTATAACTTACATACAGCTTGTTACTCCTTCATTGGAGTCTAGACTGAGAACTAGTTGAGTTTTGATCTGCTTTTATTGTATTTTGAATCTTTTCTTCCTCAGCTGTCATTTCTTGCTGCTATCAGTTTGCCTGTCTTCAGCAGTTTCCTTTCAGATTTGCTGTTTCCAATCCTGTGTTAATTTATAATCCAGACAACCAAACTTGTTAGGAATGTATACAGAGTTAGTCAGTACAGTCTGAGATAAGATCTGAAAGCTGGAGATCCAAGCAAGTGTAGGCTGTGTGTTAGTGCATGGCCATCCAGCATACTTAGGCAAGTACCTGGGAGTTTTATTTTGCCTGCTTGCTGGTATTCCCATGTGGTAGAATGGCAAGATTGCTAAGTTGCATTACAGTTACTTGAAACAAGACAGTTACAGCTAAACTGCTTTTCATAGTGTCCCCTCAACACATTATGGATGACTAGGGACCCCTGGTTCAAATTTCTAAAAGAATATATATATATGGATTTTAAAGCCTTTTGAGCCAAGATTTAATGTTTACTGAGAATTTAAGATACATGGTCATAGTGACTGGTTTTCAACAAAGTACCCTAAGTACTTACATATACATCAGACTCATTGCTTTTGATAATGACCAAAATGGAAGCATGGTACTTGCATTAAAAATTTAAGTAAGGAAGCAGCCAAAGACGGCATATATAATTTAAGATGCTTGAATATTTATTGAAACATACTTTATTGGCAGAGTAGGAAAACCCTCCACGTAGTGTTAGAATTAAAGATGGCACTCCCATTCTGACATGAACTTGGTGTTGGACTGCACATGGTTAATCAGTGCACACCTATAGAGTTAATACCAGAGGGAGATTAAGGTGCCGGAGTCCTTCAGACCAGGACACAGATAAATAAAAGTGCAAACTGACTAGAACAGTCATACTGCTAAGGATAAAAGATTCCTTTTGATGATTCATTTAATTCTTGTAGTAATTGTTTCTTGGGAGTATGCCATGTGCACAGATACTAAGGCAGAGTGTAGGGCCAGGCTGGTGGTGAAGCCACCACCATGTAATCAGGACTCAGGTTCCTCTATAAAATTATGAGTAATTATTGTCTGTGGGTGGTTTAGGTTAATTAGAGGGGAGACTTACGGGGTGCCTAGTAAGAGTAGTGGCATGGGTTCATTCATGATCAGACTGCATCCTTTCCAGAGCTTTCTCTAATTTGAGAAGGTAGAAAGAAAAGTACCATGGACTTTTAAGAATTAAATTCTTGTATTCAGCAGTGATTTTTCACTTTTTGGTAGATCCGTATTGGGCCCAAGTTGTTATAATAGACCAACTACAGCGATTAATGTAAAGCATGGTAATCTAATACCCAGTTTTCATCTTAATTCATTGACTTTCCCGATTGTGATAAATATGTGTAAGAATTCAGATGTCAAATTTATGTCTTTCCATTTGACAGTGGTGATGTGCTTGGCATCATTTCATTGCATTTTTTTTGAAGTCTAAGAAGTTATTCTTGAGAATACCAACTTAATATTTCTGTGTTGATGATAGCAGTATATCTAGACTTGTTTCTGTTTTTTAGTTTTTTGTTCCATAATCTTTGCTACAGATTATTTAAATTTTATTCTTTGTTCTTGTAAGCAATGCCATCATCAGATTTAAGTTTTTCACTGTTTTTTTATTATAAAAGTAATACATATTTTTAAATAACATTTAGCAAATGTTTTAAAATAGCATTTGAAAAATAAAAGAAAGGTATTAAGAAAAATGTTATCAACATCCCTAACTATATAACCACGTGTTCATATTTTCATATATTTGCTTCTACTTTTTATTCATATTTTTACATTATTGAAATACTATTGAACTGTGCTCTGTTTTTAAAATTAACATTAGATTATGGCATTTCTTCTTAGATGGTGCACATTTTTTGAAAACATACACATATGTTATTTTAATAGGCTAAAAAATGTTTGTCATGTGAATGTGTTAAAATTTGTGAAATCATTTTTGTATTGTTCGTTCTTGGTTTATTTCTGATTTTCACTATTAAAAGCAATTCAGTGGACATCTTTGGGGATAATTTTTTTTTCCTGTTATTCATATTATTTCTCTTAGACAATAGTTGTAGAAATGGATTTAATGGGTCAAACAGTAGGAATGTTTTTCTCTCTTTACTGACCTCCAGCTGAAAATAAATGTCGTTGTATAACAAATGCTAAATCATTCTTTTTTTCTTTTTTCCTCAGCTCACTACCCTGGGAAATCTTACACCTTCAAGCACTGTGTTTTTCTGCTGTGATATGCAGGAAAGGTTCAGACCAGCCATCAAGTATTTTGGAGATATTATTAGTGTGGGACAGAGATTGGTATGCTTGCTTGTTCATTTTTTCCAATTTGCTAAAGCATGATTCATACACAAACATATGTATATTGCTACTTATGCTTGTGTTTTTTTTTTCCTCCAGTTACAAGGGGCCCGGATTTTAGGAATTCCAGTTATTGTAACAGAACAGTACCCTAAA
Organism: Balaenoptera physalus; assembly: GCF_965194825.1. Lineage (NCBI taxonomy): Eukaryota > Metazoa > Chordata > Mammalia > Artiodactyla > Balaenopteridae > Balaenoptera > Balaenoptera physalus. Next base: position 70,483,668 of record NC_138890.1, on the reverse strand, counting down.
GGTCTTGGAAGCACTGTTCAAGAAATTGATTTAACGGGTGTAAAACTGGTACTTCCAAAGACCAAGTTTTCAATGGTATTACCAGAAGTAGAAGCAGCATTAGCAGAGATTCCTGGAGTCAGGAGTGTTGTGTTATTTGGAGTAGAAGTGAGTACCTATTGTTCTGTTTTGGACACAATATCATTTGTAGAAAACTTGTTATTTCCAGAATGTAATTTTGTATATAGAATACCATGTAGGTAACTGATAGAAAATAGCTACCGTTTTTTAAGTGTTGACTACTTGCATGGCACTGATCTAAACACTTTATATATATTAATTTGTTGAACTCTCACAGCAATCCTCTGAGCTAAGTACTTTTGGTCTCATATTGTAGGTGAGAAAACTCAAACACAGGTGCTATGTGTCTTGCCCAAGGTCATAGAGTTAGTTAAAGTTAGATGAAGCTGCATTTGAATCTAGGTTGATTGATTCTTGGGCCTTTACTTTGAATCCCAACTTTTGGAACACATTTTCACCAAAGACAGTATGTTTATTTATGTGTTATAGGAGCTCACCTTGGTCATGTTTTTGTTCTCGAAAAACCTTAGAAGTCATGTAGTTCATTGTCCTTCACATTTGAATCATGTGTACCTATTTTTTTAAAGGAAAAAAAATACTCATGGATTCCTAATGCTGATTAAAATGATTTTTTGTTTGGTTTGTTTTTTTGTCATGTAGAAACAGAATATAAGTATTTATTCATAGCTTTTAAACACCTCTTGAACTGAAATTTTAAAATTATGAAAACCATAAAAACAGTGAAATCCAAATAATATTAACTTAAGACATCCATGATGTTTTGATAGTAGGTTTCAGAGTAGTAGGTTTTAATAGTAGAAGATGTAGCCTCAGGTTTAGATATATATTAAATATTTCTGTATTTTGACTTAAAGAATGATAAAATAAAGGAAGCCTATTTGTATAAATGTGTCACACCAAATGCTGACTTTTGCACTTTTCTTGCTTGTTCATGATTAGACCTCATGTCTAATCAAAATCATCTTTGAGCAGTCCTCCAGTGCTAATTTTAATGAGGTGTCAGTTGATAATTCTTCACAGCCCTCTTGTCATATGAAGATAAGGTTGGTTGGCATTATTAAAATTTGCTTTCATTGGTTATATAATCCACTTATTGTTGGAGCATGTTTTTACTCTTTATTCTCTGCTGATGAATTGTTAAAAGTTCATACTTACAAAGATGGAATCTGTATAATTCATTTTCTGGTGATGTATGCTGGGTATTTTTTGCCTGTGCTACAAGTTATTTTTAACTTGGCCTACCTTTACTACTGGGTGCCTTATAACAACTCAGTTTTCCCACCATTATCTCAATTGGCAGTACTGCAAACGCGTTCTTTGTGTTAGGCACTTGGTGTGAATACAGAAATAAACCCAACTGCGAGTGGCATCAAAACTGAGTGGTAGTAGTCAGCCGTATGAAGGTCGTCCAGATGACATAGATGAAAGTCTTTAAAAAAAGTGCTCACAGAGCTCTAAGAATATGTTCAAGGTTCCCAGTACAAAGAACATTGATGTAATACAGTCCCTGACTTAACAAAGAGGCAGCCAAAGCCAGAAATGCTGTTAATGCTCAAGATCACTACTGAGTTGGAGGCAAAACTAGATGTGGACAAGGCCATTAGACCTGTAGAGCTCTTTCTGCTCTACCGTGTTGCTGCACATTTGTAAAATACTTGTAGTTTGCCACGTTATTACATATGGTTTTTACTTTCCTACTAGACCCACGTGTGCATCCAACAGACAGCTCTGGAGCTCGTCGGCAGAGGTATCGAGGTTCATATTGTCGCTGATGCCACGTCGTCGAGAAGCATGATGGACAGGATGTTTGCTCTTGAGGTAATTGTCCTGCTTTAAAATAAATCATTAGCCAAGGCTTCCAAGTAAATTTGGAGAGTATTAAGTATGTAACAGCAGTGAAAGATCTACCTCTTAAATTTGAGCTTGGTCTGACAACAATCAGACTGATTTCCGGGGTCTACGCACGACAAACCTCTGAGGTCTCATCATCATATCCTGTTTTACATCTTCTGTCTTTATTTCTAGATGTCTGGTGATGCCAAACGCTCCTTTACATCTTCTGTCGTAACTTTGCTAGTTTTGCACATGAACTAAGAGGTATTCCAGTAAGCTTACTCTGAACTACTGAAAGATTTGCAAATTAAAAACAGTTCACCTAGGCTTAACTCGGCCAGGGTCTAGCCAACACCTAGGGTATGGTGGGCCGAAGCTTGGTTCAGCCATGTGTTAGATTTCCTCAGACTTGAATTTCTGGGACTAGGAGGTGTGTCACTGACTGTGGGCACCACTCACACACAGTGTTTAATGGCTCTCTGTGTGGAGTGTCAAGATGTACTTCAGAGTCAGGGAGTTGATGACTTTCATCAGTGTTGCATAACAGTAGCCTTACGTAAGCATTGCCTATTCCGAGACTGTTGAAAAACAAACTCCCACAATTAATCCTTTGAAGCCTTCACTCCGCATTGTGCGTCTCTCTCTCTTTCGTGTTTAATTCTAATTCTATAATAGCTTTAAAGTAATGTCAATCTGGATTGAATTGCTGAGTTTTTAACTGATTATTTTTATTGAGAATGGGAGATGTAGATTTTTTTTTTGAAACCCTCCAGTGTTCCATGCATAAGCTGACCTGTGAGCCACTTTCTCTGTAGGATTGCTCAATCATCTCTCTAGCCTAAAACGTTCCCTAGGGTGGTGAGTTGGGCAAATAAGAAAGAGAGGAAAGAAAGGAGACTCAAGTCAGTGGGGAGGGCTGATGCAGAAGCAGGCAGGTAGCTGGCAGCAGCAGTGGTTTTAAGGCCCTGGTTGGCCATCCCTTCTCTTATTCCTGAGCAGGGAGTCCTATTTTGCAATTATAGGTGGAAATGGTTTTATTTTATGCAACTATTTTCAAGTCCACTTGGACTATTGGGTTCTCTGGTTAGTTAGACACTAAGTGTTGCTTCTTCCCCTCTCAGCAGAGATCTTTAAGCTGTTCTTACAGTCATAGTTAGTTTCCACTTTTCAAATTTCCTTAGTAATCTGAGTTTAGACACTTCCACTGTCAGATCCGTACTACCTCGGCAGACAGCTCTTTTCTTCTTTGCATGCCTTTATGGTAACGCTGAGGTCCAGAACTTGAAGTGTGTCCAAGGAAGCGAAAAACTAAGAACATACAAAACCAAAAATTTTCCTTGCTTGTAAAGAGATTTCAAGAACTTTTGTCCTACATTCAAGTTTTTTAGACGTCTTTATTATGCCATTTATTACAGAAAATTTTGATTGTTGGCAGTTCTGTGTTCTACCAAGACTCAGAATACAAACAGCCGTTTACCATCTGAGCCTCATTCTTTTAGAGGTGGTCTGTAATCTCACTGAGTAGGAGGAGTCTAAACAGTGGGGGGATAATATGGGTTTGAATTCAGGTTCTGGCATTTTGTAAATTTGTGTCCTTGGACAAATTACCTAATATCTTTGCCTCAGATTTCTCATTGGTGATGTGAAATAAAATTCATATTTTTATGGCAAGACAAGAAAAATTTAAACACGAAAAAATTTTCTTTGCCCTTTAGCCTCCTCTCTCCTCCCTACTGTGCATTGTGTATCTAAAGTATGCATCGACCGAACCTCCCATCAGCAGAAATACCTGCTCAACCATAAAGAGCAGACAACCCCTTAAAAGATAACATTCCTTCTTGATCTTCTAAGGGGTCACATGACCCACCACAGTGGCACTTAGATCTGGATTATGTAAACTGTCAATAATAGGTCATTTAATGTACAGCCCTCTGTCTCAACTTATGTAACTGTGCTTTGACTTCTGATGGGTGGACCAGTTCTCAGAGCTTTCTGAGGGGCTGTTCCCAGGTTATAATCCTCACTTTGGCTTGAATAAAATTTTCCATTTCTTCCTTTTTTTTTTATTGGAGTATAATTGCTTTACAATGTTGTGTTAGTTTCTGCTGTACAATGAAGTGAGTCAGCTATATGTATACCTATGTCCCCTCCCTCTTGGACCTCCCTCCCCCCCATCTAGGTCGTCACAAAGCACCGAGCTGAGCTTCCTGTGCTTTATAGCATGTTCCTGCTATCTGTCTATTTTATGCACGGTAGTGTATATATATCAATCCTAATCTCCCAGTTCATCCCACCCTCACCTTCCCCCTGTGTCCACATGTCCGTTCTCTAAGTCTGTGTCTCTGTTCCTGCCTTGCAAATAGGTTCACCTGTTTCTTCCTTAGATTGACGGATTAATTTTTTGTCGACTGTGAAATAGAAGTAACAGTCATTACGTGGGAGGATTTTTGTGAAGATTAAATGAAATAATGCATTGATAGCACTTAGTACAGTGTCTGATATGGTAAACACTCAAATGTTAGCTGTTGCTTTTATTTTTACTGTAGCTATTATTTGTTTTTGTGGTCTTCATGAGGTTCATCTGATCAGAAATGTATAAGCATATATTAGCTTCCAAGACCCAGAAGGGCCTAGTCCTGAGAAGTTCTGAGGAGGGAAGGAAGGAGTATGGTCTGGGGTGGATTTGGAGGAGCCTGGAGCAGCCAGCATTGCCTTGGCTTACAGTGAGGTTGAAAGGGAGAGAAGAAGCAGGTCAGGTGGTGATGGGGGAAGATGTGTGCCACATTTCAGATTTTTCCTCCTAGTCTTAATTTGCTATGGAGGTGTTTTAGTCCCTCAGTCCTTGGGAGAAATGTTAAGTTTCCTTTTTTCTTCTGTGACTATGAAAGTGAAATAGGGATCTGGTCCGCTCCCCTTCTTCTTTTTCCCTTGAGAACACAACTACTTAAGGTCATTCCTGAGACTCCCCATATTGCCTGTTAAGACCATTGTACTAGTAAGATTTATAGTTACCGTTATGAAAACTTCTCTGCCAGGATCTGTGGTGTGTGCTTTATTCCACAAAATTTTTTGAGCACCTACCATCTGTCAGGCATTTTTCTTTCAACTTACAATTGTAGAGTAAATGTGAGACAAAATAGAATAAAGCCGTCTCTTGAACTTGATGTCCTTGTACTTCTGGGGAGTTGTTAGTGTTGCTTGGGGATTTAGTGGGTTTAGTCTTTTTTTTCCCCCACCCTCTCTGAGGCTGTCTTGGCTTTGTGTTATTGCATTTTTAGGTTTGTGGGTCAGAGTAACCTTTCCTTTCCTTCGGCCTAGTTGGACTGGTTTTGCAAGTGTAAGGGAAGAACTCCGGAAGCCTATTAAGGCATGTACCCATTTGCATTAAACAGCTGGAGTTTTAATTGCCGCTTCTAAAGCCAGGAGATAAAGTGAGTGTGGGACCAGTATTGTAGGTGTCCTCATGGCTCAAGGTGGTGGGCAGGAACCTGCCGGTGCCGCTATTCTCTTTCTGCTCAGGTACCCTTCTAGGTTGGGGCTGGGAAGGCACCGTGGGAAGATCTGTTAGTCTGATCTAAAGACTTTGCATTCGTAGCAAAGGCGTGAGCCACGCCTTCCCCTAACACAGGTTCTTGGCTTGATTACTTTCGAATGCAATCAGTATTGGGCATATCTCAGTCTTGAAGTTAAATAATTTTATGTAAGTTTCTGTTTACTAAAGTGTTTTTCTGTGTGCCTCTAGTGTCCCAGCTTGCCCCTGCCACGGTGTACGGACTCGTAGCATCCCTGAGGGTTGTTGGCTTAGGGTGGATCCGGTGCTGCTCTAGTCTGGTCAGGAGAGCACTGTGGAAAAAAGCTGCCTTCTTCCTGGGTCATCACATTTCTTCCTCAGACCTGGAAACAGTTTTCTGTCCTTCCTGCCTCATGAAGGAACTAGAAAGATTACTGAGAACTGACCTTTGTTTGCACTTCGGAATATAGAAGGCACTTTCACAGACATTGAAAGTATGATTCAGATTCAGACTGATTGAAAGTCCCTTGATTCAACAGGGGGCAGTAAGGAAGGCAGGGCAGCCAGGGAGAGAGCTGCGTTTGGATGGCTGGACATTCACGGCACCGAGCTATACAGCTAGTCTTATTCCCCACCCTGCTGTCTGAAGCAAGCACACAGTCCTTTGAGATTTCTGAGGGTTTGATATGATAGTCAGGAGTTGACTGAAAAGCAAGCCAGGAGGAAATTAGTCTCCAGAAGTCTTTAAAGAACTCAGTGATGACTCAGCCTCTGGGATTTGTCCCAACGTAAAGGACACTAGCAGCCTCACTTATTTCTTCCTCTTTCCTGTGTAACCCTCTGCTGTTTTTTCATTTCTCCAGAGCTGTGGTCAGCCTGCTCTGCACACTCCTGTGCTGGTGTTTGAGGTCCAAGCTTGCTATCTGATAAGTAGGCTACGGCTTACACTCCCTTCTGCATCCTTGGGGATAAAAAGGAAGAGTCTGCCAGTGGGAAGGTTGGGTCTGTGGATCTGCAGCCATTTGAAGGGTTTACTTTGGCGCAATTGGGATGACCTGTTTATTCAGGTGACTCCCTTTATGACGAGACACTGATCCACGTCTTTTCCTCTAACTTGCATAGGAATCGTGTCTAACCACCTCATCTTCTAAGGCTCTTACAGTGAATGTTGCTTGGGGTAACAAACAGTTGGTCTGTTTTTTTCCCTAAGGTTTCTGATAAATACATCCAGAAAATGGATCTCTGCTCTAGAATTCTCCTCCCATTCCCCTCTCCCACCCTTTTCTCCACTTTCTCTTCTTTGCCCTCCTCCTTCCCTTTCTTTCCCTCCTCCCCCTCCTTGAGATTTCTGTCCTTAGATCTTTATTATGATTCCACTGGAACAGTTTGGCAAGGATCTTCTTTCACCTGTCAGTGAAACTCTATACAACCTTAAATTTTATACTCCTGTTTATGATTCTAAAAAGCTTACAGTGGTGGCAATGGTAGTGGTTCTGTTGTCATCCAGGGGCACATTCTTAAACCTCACATGAGGCTCTTCTACCACCACCAGCATTTCTTACTTATGGGAAGGGCATGCAGTTTGATGTCAGATATTTGGAGAGAGGAAAAAAAGAAATTAAGAATCATTGTTTTACAGTCCTTACCCTTGATTTCCCTCTGTCCCTGGTGCATATAAGTGAGAATATTGGCTGCCTATTCTCTTTTACTTGTTTCTAGTCCTTATTACTAATATTGAGAACCATCATAAAGGGTTTGTGGTGTGGCTAGTTTGAAATCTCTCCTCATCTCTGAATTTGATGGTATGGCTAAGGGCCATGGTTTTGATAGAGGACACTAATCACTGTGTCCTGGCGTGCTTTTTGCTGTTTTAACATAGTGTTCATTCTCATGCTTAATTTCTTGATTTGTCTTTTTTTTTTTTTTAAAGCGTCTTGCTCGAACTGGGATCATAGTGACTACAAGTGAAGCTGTTCTGCTACAGCTGGTGGCTGATAAAGACCATCCAAAATTCAAGGAAATTCAGAATCTAATTAAGGCGAGCGCTCCAGAGTCCGGTCTGCTTTCCAAAGTATAAGACATATGAAGAACTGGTATGCTACCCACCATCAGGTGGACAGGACTGTAAGCCCAGACAAGCTCATGTCTCTAGTAGAATTAAAATGTTAAGTCAAAAATTGGCTCCTTTTTTGCGCCTCTTAGTAAAACTTAACCAATTAGACCGTTTGGGTACCAGCATTTAGTTAGAAATGTCAAAGGCTTCAGGTGCTGCTTACCTTCCTTTTATGTTAATGTGCTTTTATTTATTAAAAAATTATAATGGAGGTTCCTGTTTTCTCTATACCATATACACTGATCATACTTTCAAAAGTGCACACTCTTGTGAAGTTTTCTTAAATTGTGCACAGTTAAAGACAAAGATGTACCAGTAATAGTTTGACTTTTGTATTATTGTAAGATGTATGTTATAATGTTAATGTGGATTCAGTGCTTTTACTTTACAGGTTGATTGAAATAGGATTATTAAACGAGAATTTAAAAACAGGATTCTGGATCGTGTTACCCCTTTCGCTCACAATGCAGTCAAGTTATTTATTATGTTGCACTGGTTTAACCAGACAAAGTTATGTTGAATAATTACATATCTTTCTTAATTATGCTAATTTTCTTATTCTGCTCACCATCACTAATTCTCTGTTAATGTTCTCTTTTTTAACTGAATCTTTTACCCAGAAAGACTCATTCGCTCATTGCTTGTTTTAATTTTGTAAACAGATGAGAGGATTTGCGACACCGTATCATTAGTGGAGGGCTGTTTTAAGATCTTTGAAATATTACTTTAGCTGAATAGCTTTATAACCATCTTGAATACATCTTCTAATATGCACAAGATTTAGCAAAAAGATAAAGGCTGGATAAAATGTAGTTTTAAAACATCCATATTCTTGTTTGAAATTTTTCCCACCTACCTTCCAATTACTGTTAATGCAAAAGGCCTCAGTAATGATTTGGTAGTATTACTTTTGCAGTCATTACTACCATTCAATAAATTTATTTTCATTTAATACTTATTATAGGGTATTAAAACTTTTTAAAAAATATTATGTGAAATATGAAACATTGGTGTCTTTTATATTAAAGTAATTAGAGAAAACGTATTATGTGAATGAAGTGCTTTTGTTCGCCACAGCATGGCTCTTTGAGTACTCTTCCAGGGATTCGAATATTTATTTAAAGGTATAAAATTTTTGACATTTGTAATCTTTCAACTCATGGAAATTTTTGAAGAAGGAAAATGTTTTGTCCATGGGGGTAAATGGATTTTATCGAAGGGCCTTCTTATTTAAGAGCAGTAGAAATTTTTTTTTTTTCTGGTCAGTGTAACGAACAGCAATGTAGCATTCTTCTTAGGGTTATGTTTAAATTTTTTTTCCAGCAAACTTGTGTGTCCAAAAAGAAGAATCAAAGATTTCTACACATTTTAAAATAGTTTTTAATAAATTTAACCTAGTGCTTCTCAAAGTCTAATATGAATACAAGTCACTCGGGGATCTTGTTAAAATGCTGACTGGTTCAATAGGTCTGGCTTCTGTGCCTGACATTTTGCATTTCCAAAAAAAAAAAAAAGCCAGTTTCTACCAGCCCTGCTCAGAAGAGACCAACCATGCTTTATGAGTAGCAAGGCTTTAACTAACATCACCTGTTTTCCTCCACTGAGTCCTGGCCCTTCCTCTCATGAAACACCACCCCAATGAAGCCTTTTCACAGCTGAAACAATTCTGTGAACTTGAGTCAGTTTCCTGTGGCTACTATATTAAATTACCACAAACTTTAAGGTTTAAAACAACGCACATTTATTATCTTCCAGTTCAGTAGGTTAGAAATCTGAAATGGGTTTCACTGGGCCAAAATCTGTCTTTCCCACTAGATTCTAAGCTCCTTGAAAGCAGGACCTGTGCATTTATTCTATACTCATTCTGGAAACTCATTTTGAGAACCTACTAAGTTCTAAACATGTGCTGAGGATAGAAAGATGCCCCAAGGTAGCTTAGGGTCTGGTACAAAATCAGATATATCATAACCTTTCAGTAAAAGTGAATTGAATTATGTCAAAGGTTCAGGAATGTCAGTACAACAAAGTTTAGAGTAATATACTTGTGAATTCTGCGTTCTCCCTTCTTTTTTGCAGATCATGCAAGCAAGGTGACAAGGCCTTATTATAGGAAACCTGAATTGATTTTAATACATTATTCTTTGAATTGGAAGTGTCTACAATTTTGTAGGGTAACAAAATTCTTTTAACTGATGTAAATAAAGACCTTGAGAACATAAGCAAAAGAATAGTCCAGTGTCTTGAATTGCAAGGGGGTTAGAAACAGGATCAAGACATATCATTTATTGAAATGCTAAAACATATGCAGAAACTTTATCTAAAATTAAAAGTAATAAAAGTGATAACTTATTCTAACCAGGAAACCAAATACCCTATAACATCCATTTAGTTACCACATTTATCTAATTAGGAAGAATATTTTCTCTTTTTAAAAGTTGATATTTGGATAAATATGACTTTAGATCTGGGTGGAACTTAAAAGATCATGATCTCAGAGGTCCATTTCAGCTGTAAAATTCTAGAACAGTTTTATTTCACAAGTGTGGCTAGTGAGACCCAGAGATAGATGTTTCTAGTTGCAGAGGTGAGGAAAGGCTAGGCAAGATGACAACCACATTACTTAACACATTGTCCTGGACGTCCTTACATTAGTTGATAATGCTAGAGATTATCAGAAGGAAAGGGAGGAGATCCATTTTTGAATCTATAAAACAGCACACTGTTTACATTCGCAAAGCTGAAGGGCTGCTTCCAGCGCCGAGAACTTTCCCTTTGCCCCATCTTCAGTCTAGCCTTACTTTTTTCCAGATGGTTTTGAACTAATTCGGGAGAATGGCTGATAATATGAAAATTACCATTATTTTCATCCTCAGATAACTACAAAACAATATTCTGACATCACTAATGCTTCCTTGATCCTCCATGGAGCATTATTTAACCCATGATTAAAAAATTTAAAAATCACTAGGCTACCATAATGAGATACATCGATTACTTTGATATGGTCATGAAATAATTGCAACTGGCTTTTAGAATTCTTACTACCATGTTGCTTTTCTTTATCTTTTAAGCCTGAATAGCAGACATCTTATTGAAAATTTATTTTGAGAAGAGATTAAAGTCCAAAATGGTGGTCAAGTAAAATAACCTATTAATTCCGGTTAAAGAGATTGTAATCTTGATTTCCCCGTTGTAGGAAACAGAATTTTGAACTGGGCCCCAAGGTTCCCACTCTGGTGTACACACACACTTTCCCCCTGACAGGCAAATACTAATCTCTGTTCAGCTGTAAAAGGTTTGCTCAAGTAATTAAGGCTTCAAATCAGTTCACACTAAGATAGGGAGACTGCCTTTGTGTTCTTGATTGAATCAGGTGAGCTCTTAAAAGGAACTGGGCTGTTCCTGGCGAAAGAGATTCAGTTTGTGGGAGGGATTCCATGGGAGGGAGATTCCCTGTTGCTGACTTAGAAGATTCTCTGTTGCTTATAAGGCTGAGGATTTGGGAGGCCAGCAAGGAAACAGGCACCTAAGTTGTACAAGCACAAGGAACTCAATTTAGCAAAGAACCTCAGTGAGTTTGGAAGCAAGTTTTCCCCCAGAGCCCCCAGGTAAGAATGCGGGCGGGACCCCCAATGCCTTGATTTCTGCCTTGTAAGAACCTGAGCCGAGATGGCCCCCATGCTGTGCCGGGACTTCTGACCTGCAGAACTATGAGGTAGTAAAATTCTCTTAAGCTGCTAAATTAGTGATAATTCATTACACAGCAATAGAAAATTAATGTACTTGCTTTTTTTGTTTGTTGTGGTTTTTTTGATTTGCAATCATGTTTATATGAAGAAAAAGAGGAAGGAAATAAGTGGGATGCCATCAAGACAATAAATCTAGCTTCTATTAATTTGTTTCCAGAAAAGTGGGATGGGAGGGAAAGTGTATGTCCGTTGTGTTAATTATATAGCATTTTTCATTGTAAGGTTAGCTTTTTGTAATTTTCATTGCAGAAAATAGTCAGAGCATACCTGTCATAGATGAGGCTTCATTTCTTGATCTAATTGTTAGTTGCACAGTATATTTCACTACTCAGCTGTAAAAGTCCCTTGGCTTCAGATTTGTTCATTGTTCTCACAGCTGTTTCCTTGCTGAATTGTTCCTCCCACTTGAGACAGTAAACGCAAGAAATGAAAGGGGATGTGTCTCAGAACCTATGGTTAATACACAAGTACTCACTGTTAACGTATTTTGAATACATGCAGCTTTGAATTGGACTTCTGGAAAATGCATATTGTGCTTTCACAAAATAGCCTGTTTGGCAGCCCCAACTAAAAATGTGGAATGCTTTGTAAATGTTGGAAATGTGGGGATTTTTCCAAGAAATTAAGACCCTAGAAATAATACATGAAACATACAAAGAAGACAGGTGTAAATTGTTAGCCATTACCCAAATGTTAGCATCTTTTTGGTTGTATTGTTTGTATGCCAATAAGTAAGTGCTTTTTTCTTTTGGAGAATTTGGCAAAGCTTAAATACTGTGTCCTATGATGTCCATATTGGATTTCAGCAATTTATTCCTGCAGGTAGACAGCATGGTGTAGATGTAACATTGTGTGTGTTTATCTATCACATACCTTTCTTTTCATATTAAAAAAAAAATGGTTGGAGTTGTTGGTGGAGGGAATTGGCAGGAAAGAGAAGAATGGGGGATTGCCTTTAAATACTGGAGAAAGAGCCACTGGTTATGTGATGCATTGTGTAATGGAAAGCTTTGAAATGGTAGACCCGGCTTCATTCTTATTACCTTTAACACCGGGGGCAAATGTCTCATTTGTACAATGAAGAGATTGGACTGAACTGCACCATGTGTAAGGTTCATTGCAGTTCTAAATTGTATACTTCAGATTTTTAAAGTGAATCAAATTTAACATTTGAGCATCTTATCATATTAAGTAACTCAATCCTCATAACAACCATATGATGTAACTGAAGAACTAAGTGAATAAGTAACTTGCCCAAGGTCATCCCGTTGGAAGTGAGAAGGCTGAGATTTTAACTGCAAATTTTAACCTAGAATTTAGAAACTGCTGTAACTGCCATAACTACTATGCTGTACTCCCTCTTGCCATCACGAGAGCCAGTCATTGTGCGAGGGAAGCCTCTGTGAGCAAGTAATGATGCGTGATGCATGGATGGCAAGTGGGGATTCTCTACTTCCAAGTTTTTTTTTTAATTTCTATATAGACAACTTTCTCTATGCTCTGTTTGCTATAAATAGCTTTTTTTGAAGCCTAAACATTTAAAAATACTTATTTCTTTAGAGAGCTCATTGGGAAAGATGAGTTCCATTATATGCCAACCATCTTGCTCTCTTTAGTCTTCCTTTAAATATTAACTAAATTGATTTAGCTATGCATCCAAAAAAGTAATTAGTCAGAAATTTTGTCAACTTGCCCAACCTCTGTATTCAAATCTTCTAGAGATAAATAGAAGCTTAATTTGCCTATGGCGAGTATTGACTTTGACAAATTACTTTCTGCATATTTTAATTATAAAATAACTATACATAGCTAAAACTAAATCTGTCTCTTTTAAATACCTGAATATTTTAGTTAGCTTTGAGTAAAAAGTCTTCAGTGATATGATTAGAACCAAGATTAGCATAGAAGCTTTTTGGAATTAAGAGGAATGGGAACACACCTATACGGTCGCTTGTTTTCTTTCCATATTGACCAATCTCATATGTTCTGAATAAATCTAGTTAAATCATTTGCTATAATAACCTTTAGACATGAAATTTCAAGCTAAAATCAGTGTCAGGCTTGGCATTTGATTGTACACTTCTTACAAGATAATGACCATGCTACTGTTTCATGGATACTAGCAGAAGACATGACATTCCTGGATCAGAGACAAAGGACTTAATTATGCAAGCAGTGTGAGCAATAGCATATGTGCATTGCTTCCCTTTGCACCGAAGTCCCACAGGGGCGATGCAGTATGTGCCAGATGGATGCCATGCACTCAGTGGGTTTACACTGAACTTTTATAGCAAACAGTAAGCAAACCTGTTCTTTGTCCATAAAAAGCCCTTACCTCATTACTCAAGGTTACTGGCTGCATAAACAAGACTGAGAAGTGGCCTGGGTAGAAGTGTTCAGGGCCTTGAAGACATGGCACACCCAGCAAGACCTGGAGGGGTACAAGAGCTCTAAGGGGACTTACCTCCCAGCAGACAGGTGTGGTGAACTTTAGTGGAAAGGGTAGTGGGGCAGGGCTCTGGTTCTTGTCCTAGCTCTCTGCAGCAGCCTTCAACAAGCTTTCTGAGACATCTCTAGGTTCTCTTGTATAGGAAATGGAGTTGGATGAGATGACAAAAAATATCTACTCTTTCATCTAGATATTAGGGTTATACTTTTCTGAAAACCTTCATTTAAAATAAGACTGGGGTTTCCCTGGTGGCGCAGTGGTTGAGAGTCTGCCTGCCAGTGCAGGGGACGCGGGTTCGAGCCCTGGTCTGGGAAGATCCCACATGCCGCGGAGCGGCTGGGCCCGTGAGCCACAACTACTGAGCCTGCGCGTCTGGAGCCTGTGCTCCGCAACAAGAGAGGCCGCGATAGTGAGAGGCCTGCGCACAACGATGAAGAGTGGCCCCCACTTGCCGCAACTAGAGAAAGCCCTCGCACAGAAACGAAGACCCAACACAGCCAAAAATAAATAAATAAATAAAACAAAATAAGACTGTACAGGTTGCCTAAGGCTAAAAATCGAGCCTCAGAATTTTTACAAAATCAAGCAACACAAGCACAGAATGGCTGATTCCCCTCAAGTGTTAAATGGATTCTTAGGAGAGAAGATGAATCATTGTATTGGTTCAAACAAGGATGCCCTTTATAATTTTAAGAGACATACCTTAACACAAACACAATTATAAAGGCATAACCAAGAAATGTTACCTCATTTTCTTTTTCTTTGATAAACATTAAAAAAAAAATCCAATGATTATGTAAGGCATAAGGGCATTCATTAAAAAAATTATCATCTTTATGGAATGTCTGGACCAGCTTAGAGATTTTAGATTGAATGCATTGTTTGAGATTTTTTTTTCAAGAACAAATGAATGAGAGCTCATTACTTAATCTTGTGAAACACATTTTATAGATTTTTTATTTTAGATTTTGGAATAAATTCTGTGAATTCACAAATTTTGCTGAAGAGTACTACATTAAGATCAGCTTTGTTGGTCGAAACTTCTCAAAAATAGGTTAAGCATCTACTTTTTACCCCTTGAAAAATTCTACTCAATTGAAAGAACTACTAAATTTATAAATGAAAGATACTTGGGAAGATGTTAAATGATTTGAGTCCACATTAACTTGCAAAATAGCAAAAATAGTTCTGGAAAATCCAATCATGCTATCGCTGTTAAAATTTAGATTGTACACAAAACTCTGTTTTGGCTACTTAGAATGTGGAAAGATGTTCCTTCCGGTGCATGGGGTTTATTTATATTAACATCATCCAGCAAACATGGTTCTGTCACTGATAGACCAGCAGCACAGGTTTTGAAGTATTTTAACACATAAGAAATAGACTGCAAGCAAACCTTGGCTACCAAGAGTTTTCTGGAGTGAGTATATATGGGTTTGTCTGTTCTTTCAGTACTGCTTTATTGAATACCTACCCAGTGAAAGCCTCCCTGCCGGGGAATGTCTCCAGAAGAGAGAGCTGTTGTTCTGAAGAAGTTCAGTCTAGTGAGAGACAAAACAGGTCACACAGGCTGGTTAGTACAAAGATGAGGTCCTGGACACAACTGGGGAATGCTGGAAAACAAATTCTCCCCAGATGGGTTAGGGCTTTTTAAATTCAGGGCCCGGAGCCTTTTCATTTTAATTCCTTCTGGCAGGATTTGTTTCTTTGGCTTTTGGCTGGTTAGTTTGGTTTAATAGATACAATTATCTTGTAATATATCATAATACATATTATGGTTTGTTTTAATATTTGTAACATTTCCTGCCTTAACAGGTTTTAGGACATTTTACTCTTTGAAGGAGCTTACAATCTAGTTGTCTAAAAAGAGCTGCACAGCCTGCACGGGACATGCCCAACACAGGTGAAGGGCTTCGTACAAAATGGGCAGTAATAGGAGCTTGATACCACTTACTGTGAGCCAGGTACTTAGATGCTGTGACTTCCCTAATACTCATAACCTTGTCAGGTTGTTTCTATTATCCTTACACGGAGTGGTTAAGAACCTGGAGTTAGGAGTTGGTATGAATGAACCCTGTTTTATGGGCTCTCCCACTAACTGCGTAGCCTTGAATATTCCTAAACATCAGCTATGGGGAAGGACAGCTCACGATACATACACCAGGGCAATGTCTAAAAAAATTCTGTTGACTAGGCCAGTTATTCGTGGTATGTATTGACTAAAGACAGCTCTGCTGGGCTGTTGCTAGTCGTGCCGGGCTAGTCGAGGCAGGCAATACAAATAAATGAAATGGAACAGGTAGGCCTGATAGATGTGCAGCCAAGTTTGAAAACCAGTGCTCTGAGACTTTGCTACTCAACGAGCCCCTCAGATCATCACCATCATACCTGTGGGAAATAGAGAATCTCAAGCCCCATTGCTAGTACTACCAGGACATTATCTGTGGTTTACCAAAATTCCCAGGTGATTCTATGCAGGCTAAAGTTAGAGAAGCATTGCCTAATAATCAAGTGACAGGTTGAACCTCACTCTAAAGCCTTAGAACATGGTTTTTAAATCACAGCTACACATAAAAATCAGCAGGGAGTTTCAAAGAGGTACTAATATTCACGTCTGTCATTGGAAATTCTAATTTAATTGATCTCTGGTTAAAATCCTGGAACCAGTATTTTAAAAAATTGCCCCAAAGTGAATCTAATATGCCAGGGTTAGAAAAAAAAAAAAACACCTGTAATTCAGTTTTTTGGTGTTTTTTTTTTCCACTTTGAAATTCTATGAAACTGTCTTCACCCAATACATCTTTCTTGTATGGAGTCATCTGATAATTCATATTGAAAAGGCACTGGGAGAATTTTGCCTGCTTCCAAAACTGTTAGCTGAATGTTAGCTGTTAGCTGAACCAGGTCTGAATGTTTTCTGATCATTGATATTAAGTAACTCTTCATCTGCCACTCTTGAAGATGGACTTAAGAATTAGTCTGCCTTCGTTGGTAAACAGGCAGCCCTTCACTTTGGTTTTCAGTCTATCTATACAGCAAAATCATCTGGGGACCTTGCATCCACATTTAATGTACTTTCACAGAGCTCAGAATTCTGATGGGGTGAAGGGCACACACTTTTAGTCACCCAAACACAGGCCCACAGTAAGCTACTGGAATGGCTCAACCAACCAGGTTGTCTTATCTGTTAGGACTTAGAGATCACCTGGAATAAATCGAATTTTATCATCACTCTTGTGAACTCCAGATTTTTCAGCTGTTAAAAAAGAAGATCTTGTTACTTATGAGAACTTCATATAATGTTTATAAAGCACTTAACACAGTCTCAACTCTGAATACTTCTGAAAGTCTAATCTGACAGGGCAGGTCTTCTCCTGATGGAAGATATTCACCTCAAGTGGTGTGTATCAAAGACCTTGGCTCCAATTTCTTTAACTTCTACCCAAATTAAGGCATTTTTCCCCCCTTAATGAACTAGTTGCATGCCTTCCAATCACAAAATAGAAAAATAGCTACCTTTTCTTATGCAGATGGCATGGCTTATCATAAAGAGCTAGAAGTACCCCAATAAGCCAAATGATCTCCTGAGAAAAATTAGGTGCCCACCCCCGCCCCCACCCCCGGCCCAAGTAAGCAGTTGAATTGAGCGATTCAGTTTATTCAGCCTTGTGGGGCAGTCTGGCAAGCAAATTCAGGTGGGTGGGCCTGCAATCCCAATCACACGTACTTTAAGTCCATACTAAGGTTCTTCTGTCAGTGGCAACAGGTCACACCTGTTAACTCAAGTTTAACTGGCTAATTTATCTATCGTGCTACAGTGGTTTTCAATCTTTCTATCACAGTGCAAGTAAAAAAGAAAACTAACATTTCTAGAGTACTTTAGGGTAAACTGATAAAGCTTGATCAGGAGAGGCAACATACTGAAATGCTTTGGCTGCTCAGCGGGCTGGAAACATCCATATCTCAGTACAAGCACGCTTGGATCCTAGTCGGGAACGCCTGCACTAGAAGCTCTATGGCGCCCCTTTGGGGCATGATATGGGAATAGGGCTTTCAACACTGCTTCATCCAGAGCAGCTCATTTCTCATGTTTTATTATTTATCTTCCATGTAAATCTTCATTTACAGAAAAGTGAAGTCCCTGCCTTTGAGGGGTGTAACTTATGATGGTATCTCGGCTTTCATTTTATAAAGATGGATCATGTAATCTAGATATCATTTGAAGAAAGTGGTAATAGCTCAGTGAAAGGAGATCCATTGTTTTCAAACATTCCTTTGGGAGTCTGTTTTGATAACAAGTTTCTAAGTATTTCCTCCCTGGCTTTCTGTTCTTTTCTTGTTTGTGGAAAGGCATGTATCTTGTATGTGATTTGTTATAAACCTAGATGGTGAAATACACTGAGAAATAGTGAATGCTTAATTAGAAATTAAGAATTTTTCAGTAAATGCAGCCTTAGAAATGAACTCATCCAATTTCCTTTACGGATGAGATACTGAAATGCAGACTCATCTCCTCCACCAGTGATTTGTTCAGTGGGTTTTCATGTCTTCCTAACCAGGCCACATCAAGGCTGTTCACATTTCCTCAGAGCTTTGAGGGGATATTGTTTATTTGCTAACCAAAGCTCAAAGACCTGGTGACTTCACATAAAGAAAAGCTGATCCAAGGTATGAAAAATGAGGACTCACTACTTACTGTTTAGAAAAATAAAAATTTATAAATCAGAAAATCATTTTTTAGTCGGTGTGCCTACTGTCTTTAGCTATAAGAAGTATACAGTATTTGATACAAATTCCTGAGAGGATTTTAAACTACTTATTTATGTTCTGTATAAATGCATACATTTGAATATTTGGATTTAGTGCTTCCCTCTGCACTGTGAAAGCAGTGAGGCCTGAATAAGGCAGTTGTGTAGGGGAGAGGACATGAGTGACTTGAGTAAAACTCCGCAGCTTTGCTGAGAGTTTTGCAGACCTAATTGTTGGTATTTGGTGGTGCTTTCCAATCTGTTTACTTCCCTTAATTATAAATAGTCAAAAATCTGACTAAAACAAGTCTGGCAGAGCTAATTTTTCTTTCTCCTGGTTGCGTTCTGTCTCCAACCATCCTTCTCTCTGCAGATTTAATTTTTCAACAATGATTTGTATGTGTGTGTATGTTCTACATGTCAGATGAATTCTGAGGATACAAAGACATAATATGAAACTGCCCCATCTTAAGGCACTTATCTACTCGTGAGGGAATTTCTAATTCATCAAAGAATTCCAAAGTGAGATTTACCCATAATTCCTGCTAGTAATCAATTTTTAGGTTTAGGTGTTCAGAAATGTTGCTTTTTAAAAAAATTGAGTTAGACACTGTGTCAGTTTAGGGAATGCTAGGAAACATAATAAATTTAATCAGATAAAGACTTTTGGCAAAGTCATAATACAACAGTGCATTTTTCCCCAGTGATTTCTAGTGATTTCTGTGATCTCAGATTATTAAAAACAAACTTTATATGAAATTTAGGAGTAATATTGAGAGAATTATTTAAAGTTTATAACAAATCATTAGTTTGTATGCATTATTTCACCTAAATATTAAAACCAAAGTGAATTTTCACTATCCTGAATTGGACCTACTTTCTAGGTCATTTTCAAAGCAACACAGAGATAATTCTTTTTGTACTTTAAAAATAAAATTTAACTGAATTCATTTGCATTCTCATAGCCTATTTTACTGTCAGTCCTAAAATGAGGACAGACAAGGGTAAGCTGGTAAGTTCAGGGAAATATAAGGTTATACCTATAGCCTCTAAATATACTGTTTGTATTCTCTCAAGGAAGCCCACTCAGAAGCTAATTGACAGAGTAGCCTGGGCTTACATGGAACGGTCATCCATAATGTCAGAAAGACAGAAGTCAGAGACTGAGAATATCCATTAACAAGGGAGATTCGAAAAGATGCCCACTAAGGCCAGAGGATCAATGCTCATTTTCTAAGATTACCTCATTCAATCTTAAGGAAGAGAGAATGATAATAAGCTTATTTAAGTACCACATTGTAAAAAGTATTCCAAATATGCATGCTTACAACTTGTATTTCTTTCATCAATTATCAACTCACTACACGACCAAATCTTCACAAATTTCTCATAATTTTGAAGTTGCAGCATACTTTATTCATTTATTCATAGTTTGATACCATAAGTCAGGTCCCATTTCCCAAAATAAAGACAGCTTCACCAAATTGAACTCTAAACTAATGATCCCCCATACATAATGAGCAGATAGGCACATTTGATTACTTTAAGCTTATCTCAGCATTGAAAAAAGTAATTAAATACTAAGAAATGTAACCACAAAATAAGCAAAATCTTATAACTCTGTAATATTAAAAAGCAAACATCAACTTCGGAAAATTCTGCAACATATAATTAAAAAGAACTTACACTTTTTAACGTAAAGAATTGTTAGCAATTTTTTAAACTGGCAGCTTTTTTTTTTTTTTTTTAGCTCTTTTTTTCATATTAGAAATATGGGCAAATAGGAAATTGCCAGGTGTTTACCAAAAAAGAATGCAGATGACCACAGCATGAAAAATTATCATCAAAAATATAAGTGAAAATAGGAAATTATTACTGTCCACAGTACTTGGAAAAGCAAGCAAACAAACAGAAAGACAATCTGGTACAGTTTTGTGTGTAATTAATAAAAACTTTCCAGAGGGAAGATGGTAAATTTAAAAATATATGTATAGACATGTTCTTTAAATTCTAGTAAGTTCTAGGGGGTGAAACATTATGGGATACATAAATAGATGGATGTTTGCTTAGAAGAGACATGGATGGATATTTGTCAAAATATCAATAGTTATTCTCTTTTCAACCATATTAAATACTGAATAGTCAATTTGAGTGCCAGGACCTAGTCAAAGTACTGTATATACAGCAATGCCTGAAACTAAAATTTCTGCTTATAGAACTTATATTAAATATCAACCTCAACTAGAATGTATTTTGATTTGGTTTTTTATGCTTTTCAGTGTTCTCCAAATTTCTCCAGTGAATGTACTTAATCAGAAATACATGTTACTTAATTCATTCTAGTTAAAAGATGAACATCTGTTCTTTTTAAATATCAGGTTCAAATATTTTGGCTAAACAATTTTCTGCTGTCTTAAGTGTTTTGAGATGTTATATATTGAATTGGGCCACAGAGGCCTTAGCGGTATACAAGAATGTATGACTGTATATTAACTTTATTTACAACCGTCATTGTCAAGCTAATATTAGACTTTCTAAATATCATTTATCCAAACTTCTTCTGACAATAAAGCATTTTGAGAATTTGAAGAATGAGAAAACTAATGAAGAAGCTACGGAGACATTTCTCTCATCACTGATGCCCCTGGATCATTACATAGTCCTGAGTTGTATCTGACTTTGTTGCCATTTTCAATATATTCTCTGTCTTAGCTGTAGTGGGAAGGAAGAAATGGGATTATGCAGGGGTACGTGGTATTTCCTAAGTACCTTTTAAAACTGAGTGGTAGTTCTTAATCTCTTTGTGCATCAGAATGACCTGGGGAGCTTAATATAAATCAGGTTTTCAGGCCCCTGCCCAAGAAATTGTGATTCAGTAGGTCTGGGACTGGGCCAAGCATCTGTTTTTTTAATCAAATTGTCTCAAGTGGTTCTGATGGCAGTAGCCACATACTGGAAAACACTGAGAGTAAGTGCCATAGGGTTTGAAGCATGTATCCCAGTAAGTTTTAGGATGTTTAATTATTGTCTCCAAAAAAGCTTTTCCCCTTAGCTTAACTCTCTGATATTCCATTACTGTAGTGGCTTTCTAAGTCCTCTGCACAATTTTATGCTGAGCATTTCTTGAAGGTCTACCTGCAGAGGGTTGTTGTTTTTTTGTTTTTTTGTTTTTCCCTGAATCTATTTCAGACTGAATAGAAATGGCAAGGTCACCTTCAGCATCAACTGTTATTCTTTGTAGGTCTCCCTATTTAGTCTTTGTCAAGTCAGACTTGAGCTCTCCATGCTCAAGGAGAAAAATCTTTCAGACTTAATAGGCTTCCAAATACCTCTGTTTGACAAATAACTAACCTGAGGAACTGTTACATTATTCTCTGAAAATGTCTTCCAATTGGAAGTATTATCGCAAAACAGAATTTTTGGCTTTTCAATAGCAAAACAAATTTTCCTTCTATTTAGCATCAAAATGAATACATGAAAATTAAAAAATTCTCAGTGTTGAGGGACTCCTAAATATATATGCAAATGATCCTTCGTTGTCAATTTAAGATACGTGTTTAAAATCTCTTTAAATGATGATACTTAAAGCATGGTCATGACCCAACATTGGATTACATTGTGAAGTAGACTGAGGTGGTCCATCATCTCTGCTTCTTGATTGTTCTGTTTAGGGAAGTGTCTATTTCTCCTGTCCTCTGGTACCAGGGCCACCAAAGCTCTGCCATGTGCTCTCAAATTTGCCTTTCTTAGCTGCTGACATTAAGTTCTCAAATAGAAGTAGATGTTCTACTTCTTCCTGGGACTTTAGCGAAGAAGTTTTCATCCACTAAATGCAATTCAGGAAGGATGTTGAATATTAGCAGGAGTTCAGAAAACATTTGTCAGGGCCTAAGGGTTTTGCCCTGAAATAAAAATCCATGAGAGTCTTCTTTCCCCCTGTGAAAGCACCTTGACCTTTGATATTCCTTCCTTAGTATTTTGTTAATATGTTAGTCATAAAAATACCATACTAACCATAGACACTAAAATGTGTCTCTGAGTACATGTTTGTGCTATTTTTCCCTTAAGAGTTTCTTAAAGCAAATTAAACACATGAATATGAATTTATATAAATTCATGAGTAGATAATATGTATATATAAGCTTTCCCATATTTCCTATAAATTGCTATAAAAATAGAGATTACTTTCAAGTAATGGTTTTTTGCATGGACTATTTAAATTATTGTGCCAGAATTGTGTTTGTTGTCTTGTGTCATGGAGACATAGGACAGTGGAGACATACATATCATGTTGAAAAAATGTGCTGGGGTAAAAAAGCAAGAAAACAGCTGCATTCGCTAATGAAACACTAGAGACTGGTTTTGTAAACTCATCACATATTGGTGTACTTAAATGTACTTTGTGTTTTTTTATCCCTCGAAGAGTTTTGTTTGTCTTATTAAGTTTTATTGATGAAAGAGCAATGGAAGAGAAGGCCACTTTTAACAAGTTTTTAAATATGTTTTTAATTCAGGGCTTAGCATATTGCTTGGCATGTAATAGGCCCACTGGATTAAGTCCTGACTTTGGCAGGCTATGTAAGACTAAGACACTCATTTCACCCCACCTCACACACTTATCAAATGACAA
Organism: Balaenoptera physalus; assembly: GCF_965194825.1. Classification (NCBI taxonomy): domain Eukaryota; kingdom Metazoa; phylum Chordata; class Mammalia; order Artiodactyla; family Balaenopteridae; genus Balaenoptera; species Balaenoptera physalus. The sequence continues at coordinate 70,460,554 of NC_138890.1, read as the reverse complement.
ACTTACCCACCTTTCAATTCTTCTGTCATAAAATTTCATAGTTGATAGAGAAATCACATCGTCTAATGTAGCTCCCTCTTTTACAGGTGAGCAATCTGAGGCCCAGATGGGTCGATGATTTGCCTTAAATAGGATCAAAACTATGTCCCAATTCTCATCCCAGCTCTTAACTGTATGCTTTAACTACAGCCCTTGCATTTATATAGAGTGTAACATGCGTCTAATAGTTCTAAGTTCACATTTTATCCTCTCAGTAACTATGCGTGGATGGAATTTAATAATACCCCCACTTGACAGATGTGAGAACTGAGGGTTAGAGAAGTTAAGTGAGTCATTTTAGGATATAGGTTTTGTAGGAGTAGAAGCACTCGCCCTTTTGCTCTTGATGGTATTGCCTCTTGTTGAGTGGCAATGTTCCTGGGTCTCTAACCTGAGCTACTGTAAATGTTGCCTTTCTTGGAAATGTTAGGATTTCCCTTCTAATCCTTTAAAAATAAAGTGAACCTCAATCTCGTTCTGAAACTTGAGAGTTGTTTAATTAAAGCCAGTCAACTAGACAAAAAAGTTTAGGTACAAACACATATATTTCCACTATTTAACAAGTACTTAATAGGATTTACTATTCTGGAATTTTTTTACCTGACATCTTAAATTTTGGAGTATAATCTCAAATTGTCAATCAGTGTGATGTGTGGGGTTTTTCTGACAAAGAGCTGATCAGTTGATGTAATTTTTTAAAGTTAAAATAGATTGCTTGAAAGAATGAAAAGGAAAGTCTTCAAATTACAGGCCAAATTTGATAGCCCAAAGTGTTCAAAGGAAGTCGTTTCTTAAATGAGGCTAATTCTCACCTTAATGTAATATTCTCTCCCTCCAAAAGATATACTGTCGACTACAGACCTTAGTAGAAAAAAGTCTAGAAGTAGCTAGATGTCTCGGGAAGGGGGCGATCCAGCCACCATGAGGTAGAACAGATACTATAGTAACAAAAGAATTTGTATTACATCAGTAGTAGGGCTTAAGCTGATTATATGTACCGAAGAAGACACGTTCCACCCTTCATAATGAAAAAAATTCCATGGCATTTAAACTAAGAAAGGGAGAGTATTTAGTCAATACTCGTATTTTACTGTTGAGGAACAAATTTAGGGAGGTGAGGTGCCTTGTTTAAGCTTTCAAATACAGGTGCCAAGCCGGAGCTAAAACCCTGCTTTCCTTGCTCCCTTCCTGGACCTCTGTTACTAAAATAAACTATATTCATTGAAAAGGTAGTAAGTAGACAGTAAACACATCTGGAATAATTTCATGTGGGATATGTGCACGATGGACAAAGCTGCATTTCTGCCAAAGACCACGGATATATAATCAATCAGGTCACAGAAGCTATTTGTAGTTGTCAGAACAAGATGTGCTCTGATAGAAACCTGGAAAATAAAGATTGCTAACAAGCCAGCTTTAGGAACAGCAAGTGTTTTGGAGGAGGGCATTGAGAGGATGTGACCACTAGTTGAGTTGACCGGAGAGCTGAACCTATGAAATCTTGAACCCACTGTTCCCGTAGGCAGAGCTGTCACTAGGAGGTAACCATGAGAGAGTAAGGTGTGGAGACCATCCAGGCTAAACCCAGGTAAGGTCCATATAGAAACTTTTAAGGTCCTGGTGGGTGAGCGCTTGTACAAGCAAGCCTCCTAAGTTAATTGCTTATTAGAACTGCCACCTACCAATCTGGAGTGATCTCTCCTTGCCCTCCATATAGGGGGGCCAATTTGTGAACCAACGATATGATTATTGTAGGGTGATTTTAGCAGAATGCCTGCAAAAACACTCTTCCAGTTTTTAAACCAAATGGCAGAAATTTGAGGGGCACACCTACATACAGGATAGTCTCTGTGGTCTATTTATCCAAGAAAGGAGAACCACTTCTAAACCACTGAAGGACAAAAGGAATTGCTATTCTTCTAAAGAGAAGAGGTATTTTGGCAACTTGCTCCACTGTTAGATCACACGAATATTGTGTGTTTTTTGAGAAACTTGGTTATCGATGGGAAGGCAGTATCATATAGATGAAATCATGTTATTATGGAAGTTATAAACTTCTCATCAACCATAATAAAAATTGAATGAGGGCTTCCCTGGTGGCGCAGTGGATAGGAATCTGCCTGACAATGCAGGAGACACATGTTCGATCCCTGGTCCGGGAAGATCCCACATGCCGCAGAGCAACTGAGCCCATGCACCACAACTACTGAGCCTACACTCTAGAGCCGGCGAGCCACAACTACTGAAGCCTGCTTGCCTACAGCCCGTGCTCCGCAACAAGAGAAGCCCCTCCTCCCCGCAACTAGAGAAAGCCCCTGCGCAGCAAAGAAGACCCAACGCAGCCAAAAATTAAAAAAAAAAAAAAAAATATATATATATATATATATATAAACACATATAAAAATATATGTGTTTACTGGAATTTTTTAAACCGAAAATACCACATGAAATTTAGGCCTATTTGATACATAGGTTCAGGGTACATCAGACTCATTCATCCTGCTAATCCTACACTTTAGTGCCATTCCTAAGTCTCCCTTCATACTTTTTTTTCTATTTTGTAGGAAAACTTTGACTTAGGCTTGGAGTACTCTTTCGGTTTTACCCCAAAATTATGTTTCCGTATTGCTTTTAAGAAGACTGATGCTTATCTTCCGCAGAATCGACGAAAGCCAATTGTTTTCATGTAAAAATATAATTTCAGCACCTTGCCTAGGTATAAGATATCAAATAATATACAGCTTTTAAATGTTTTAAAATTACAGGTCATTCAAAAAAATGTATTGATCACTAGTAGTATTCTAAAGGTACCCATCTCAAATATGTGCTCGTAACTCATAACTTACATATAGACAGACTTTTTGCCTAATCAGTTGTTTAACTGAAGGCAAATTAAAAATAAAGCTATTAGAAATTAAATTATGTATTCTTTCACTCTATATAAACAAAATTCCAGTCACTGGAATGAATTGCTTAGGTATGTAAGTGCATGTACTCTCTTAATAAGTTGGAATAGGTCTTCCTACTTTATTCAATGTCAGGATAATGTTTAAATGACAATCCAAGGCTCCTAATTTTTCAGGGTTAATGAGAAATTAAGTTTTTTAAGGAAAACCCTTCTTAAAATAACTTTTAGAACCAGATTGATTTTTCTACTTCTGTCCTTGTATTGCCAGTTTCTGGTCCTGTCTTTTCATTAATCAGTGAAGAATTTAAATGGTTTTGGTAAAAGTAAACTACCAGGGAAACAAGTGATTTTATAAACTAGTTCAATAGAAAGGAAGTAGGGGCAACGTGAGGAAGCAGTGGTGGTAATCTGTCTTCAGAAATCAGTAAGATTCTACCCATAATGGCTCTTAAAAACTCAAAGTGGACAATGGGAAGGCATTTGTTATAAATAACTGCCACAAAGATAACTTGAAAAAACCAGGCAGGCACATCTCCAGGTGAAGTAGCATAAAAAGGAGGGCCTCTTCAGAATTCATGTCAGATATGGTCTCATTTATTATTTAAGCTTGCAGATGACCAGAGTAAGCCTCTCTGGACATTGAAGTAAACCAAACTCTAAAGGCTTACAGGGACAAACATTGCAGGTAAGGTCATGTTAGCGCGTATAGTAACACATGGAGAGGGCAGGGACTCCAAATACAGAGCCATCAAGGGGTTCACGTCCATGGTTCTTAACACCTGAATCCAACGCAGGACATTTGTCATGGAAGTTAGAGACACACATGAAAGGAAAAGGGACAAGAATTGTCAGAGCACCTGGTCTGTGCCTTTTACAATGCTTAAGAATTATAAGGAATAATAGGATTCTAGACTTTTTACCTAAAAGTATTAACTACTGAAAAAATACAAAGTTTTAGATCTAGTGTGTGTGTGTGTGTGTGTGTGTGTGTGTGTGTGTGTGTATATATATATATATATATATATATATATATATATATATATGTTGGTATCCTCATGGGAATTAAGGAAATCAGTATATTTTGGCTCTTTGACTAATTTTCTGAGACTAATAGCAAAGACAATAACCAAGCCCTCCTGCAATAGTCCTTTGGTGTCTCTGCCAGAGACAGAGGCCAGACCCAGATGGAAGTGATTCATTTAGTTAATCCAAATCCTGGAAACACATAAGGGGATGTTTAAAGGCTGGACTTCTTTGGTTAGTTGTCTGTAAAAGTTTAGAAAGTTAATATAAGTGTTGATGTTTGTGAAACAAGTCCTTTATTTCTCCCTATATATGTATTGTGTGTTTAAAAAAAAAACGTATTAAGAAGAAAAAATTTCCCCTTTGAGTCACCTTTCCTCTATGAACCAAATGAAGTGAAAACACATCCTGCCTGTTGAGAGCGCCTAGAGTATACATCCTGCTGTTTCATGGTTATTTAATTATGCAATGATTCATCAAGTTCTCATTTAGTCAGAGAGGTAGAAAAAGAGAAATCATAATGAAATCAACACTGAGGATAAGTTCTACCAAGGGGCAGGATTTAGAAAGTTATATTGCTGTTTTTCTTCCTTACTGGCCCCTAAGCCTAGCATTCTGGATGTTGTTCAGGAATCACTCACCAGTGAGGATGAAGAATTTTCAAGATGTGTTGATGGAACATTGGAATGTATTCAGTTTACCTTTGCCTGCTGGCATTTTCCTGTGTCTGCTTATGGTTTTTATGACAGAGAAGGTTATTTTAAAATCAGAAGACTGTTTTAGAAATGCTATGGCAGTGAAAACGCATGAAATCATTCTCAGGTTTCTCTGAGAGGTAGACAACAGTAATAATCTTGATTGTGCCCTGGCTCAGGCACACACTGGAAGCAACTCTCCTGAAGCGATGCATCAGATAGTTCCAGAGCCAAGTGTGAAACCAAGAATCTGACCCCGCAACTGCTACCATTAAGAAACCCCTGCATATGAAAACACTGGCCATACGTGGGTCAACAGAAAAAGAACTATGGAAACATGAGGCTAACAAGCTAGCCTGAGATCAGCAGTGGGAAGTTATGATTTCAGAGGGAGCTTCTTGGTGCTCATTCAAAAATGTGCACGTATGCCTGCCTCTCCTTCCTGAGACAATAAAGGAACACAAAAATGAATGAAATCTTAAAAGTGAAGAGAATTGTAGCCGATCATGGGGAAATTAGAGAGTAATGATTTTCTGAAAATCTGAAAGTACATACATGGAAGTCTGCTAATGACTAAGACCACGAGGAAACTGAAATGGAGGTGAAACCAAACTCCCCAACAGAACCCCAGAATGGCCCGAGCTCAGTATGTGCAAGCATAGAGCACAGAAGTGAAAAGAGCAAAACACAGAGCACTTACATGGATGAACACACACATTGTACTTTCCTCCCTCTTCCCATTATAAGACACATTTAAGCTCTCCTAAAAATCTGTGAAGAGCTGCCTAGAGAAAGCAATAGTACTGTGTGGGTGTGGATATCCCAGAAGTAGTCTTCATTCTGGCACCAGAGGATTTTTAGAGCTGTGAAAATACTCTGTATGGTATAATAATGATAGATATATGTAATTTAAGATACATGTAATTTACTTAGCAAACCCATAAAGGAGGCAACACCAAGAGGGAAACTTAAGGTAAATTACAACTTTGTGCAATTATGATGTGTTAATGTACATTTGTCCTTGGTTAAAAAAAAGTACCATTCTGATAAATGATGATGATAATGGGGGAGGCTCTGCATGTGTGTGGGCAGGGGGTATATGGTAAGTCTCTGTACCTCCCTCTCAATTTTGACTCCTTGAGCTCAAGCTGAGTACACTTTAGTAGAAGAAACAGGAAGAACTAACCATGAAGTACAACAGAAGGACTCTACAGAGGTAAAAATTTCCATGGAAATAGTGAGAGAGGTGCAGTTAAATCCATTTGCAGTGGTACCCAAAGCTACCAGGAGCCTGTATCTGAGCTAAATTTGTGCCCCTCTCTTAGCAGATATCTCTAGCTTAGGGAAGTAGGAAAGGAGAGTACCATATTTCTTACTGTCTTCACCCAACCAATTACTAGTCTTGTTTCTGTCCTAAGTTTCTTGCCCAGTACAAGTCTAAAGAACTAATTTTGTACATCTGGAATTCCTTGCTAAACTGGACACAGGATGTAGAGGATACAGTGGTCTTAAACCTTCTGTACTTCATGCACAAGACAATGAATGCCTTTGCTGTTCAGCCAAGAGTACATCATATTTTTTTAAAGAAATTCTTGAAGTAAACATAAAGATAGTTAAAACTCATGATTTTGGCAAAAAACACTCATATTTTTAACTTGAATTAACTTGAATTCCTTAAAAAATTAAAAATAGAATTACCATATGACCCAGCAATCCCACTACTGGGCATATTCCCAGGGAAAACCATAATTCAAAAAGACACATGCACCCCAATGTTCATTGCAGCACTATTTACAATAACCAGGTCATGGAAGCAACCTAAATGCCCATTGACAGATGAATGGATAAAGAAGATGTGGTACATATATACAATGGAATATTACTCAGCCATAAAAAGGAACGAAGTTGTGTCATTTGTAGAGACGTGGATGGACCTAGAGACTGTCATACAGAGTGAAGTAAGTCAGAAAGAGAAAAACAAATATCACATATGAATGCATATATGTGGAACCTAGAAAAATGGTACAGATGAACCAGTTTGCAGGGCGGAAATAGAGACACAGATGTAGAGAACAAATATATGGACACCAAGGGGGGAAATCAGGGTGGGGGGCTGTGGTGGTGGTGGGATGAATTGGGAGATTGGGATTGACATATATATACTAATATGTATAAAATAGATAACTAATAACCTGCTGTATAAAAAATAAAATAAAAATTAACATGAATTGACAAGTTAACCTCATATCCATTTACTGTGAAGTTAAAAGTGACATAAGTGTGGTGAACATGAGTGTGTTCCTGTGACTAAGTTCTCAAGAATGATAACATTTTGATCCTCACTCCAAAAGGTAGACCCTAAGTTTGGTAGGTACACAGAACTTTCTGCCCTGTTATAATTCATTGTCCTCTACTTTGATCACCTATTCACCCTCATTACTCTCCTGTTTGATTATAATCTAGAGGTATAAAAGAAGGCAAAATTAAAACCAAAAAAGCGTAAAGACCTGGAGTGGGGTGGAGTTGGAGGTTTGGGTGCAGCAAAGGGGGAGGGGGCCACATTTTCAGCTGGTTATTTTTGGCGATGCCAAGCCTCTAGCTTTAAGTTCTATGTGTCTTATCTAATATAATCATGACTTTTTTTGTTCTCCCAAATGTTTCTATTATTAAATATTAGAAAAAATTTTATTTTATTAAGCTTACTTAGTCTTTATAACTTAGGCTTTAAAACTGAATGCAAGGGACTTCCCTGGTGGCACAGTTGTTAAGAATCTGCCTGCCAATACAGGGGACATGAGTTTGATCCCTGGTCCAGGAAGATCCCACATGCTGTGGAGCAACTAAACCCACGAGCCACAACTGCTGAGCCCCCATGTCACTGCTACTGAAGCCCGCGAACCTAAGAGCCTGTGCTCTGCAACAAGAGAAGCCACTGCAATGAGAAGCCTGAACACTGCAACGAAGAGTAGCTCTGGCTCACCGCAACTAGAGAAAGCCCGTGTGTGGCAATGAAGACCCAACGCAGCCAAAACTAAATAAATAAATTTAAAAAATATTTTTAAAATAAATAAAAAATTATAAAAATAAAACTGAATGCAAGAAGATACTTGCAAACGATATATCTGATAAGGGGTTAATATCTAAAATTTACAAAGAACTTGTACAGCTCAACATCAAAAAAACAATTTGATTAAAAAATGGGCATTGGACCTGAATAGACATTTTTCCAAAGAAGACATACAAAAAGCCAACAGGAACTTGAAAAGATGTTCAACATCATTAATTATCAGGGAGAATGCAAATCAAAGCCACAAGGAAATACCACCTCACACCTGTTAGAATGGCTATTATCAAAAAGACAACAAGGGTTTACAAGGATGTAGAGAAAAGGGAACCCTAGTATACTGTTGGTTTGAATGTAAATTGGTGCAACCACTATGGAAAACAGTTTGGAATTTCCTCAAAAAATTAAAAATAGAACTACCATATGATCCAGCAGTTTCACTCCTGTGTATTTATCCAAAGAAAACATTATTCAAAAAAATAGAGGCACCTCAGTTTTCATAGCAGCATTATTTACAGTTGCTAAGATATGGAGGCAACCTAAGCATCTATCAATGGATGAATTGATAAAGAAAATATGGTTGCATATATATATATATGCAATGTTATATTACTCAGCCGTAAAAAAGAATGGAATCTTGCCATTTGCAACAACGTGGATGGACCTAGAGGGTATATGCTAAATGAAATAAGTCAGAGAAAGACAAATACTGTATTATTTCACTAATATGTAGAACGTGAAAAACAAAACAAATGAACAAACATAACTAAACAGAAATTCTTACAGAGTACAAATAAGTTGTTGTCAGAGGCGAGGAGTTGGGGGAGGAGAGAAATGGGTGAGGGAAATTAAAATGTATAAACTTTCAGTTACAAAATAAGTGACTCATGGGTATGAAATGTATATTATGTGGAATATAGTCAATAATTATGTAATATCTTTGTATGATGACAGTTGGTAACTAGATTTACTGTGGTGATCATTTTGAAGTGTTTAGAAATATCAAATCGCTCTGTTGTGTACTAGGGACTAACATAGTGTTGTAGCTCAATTATAGTTCAAAAATAAACTCATAGAAAAAGAGGTCAACTTGTGGTTACCAGAGGCAAGGGGTTGGGGAGGGATAATTGGATGAAGGTAGTCAAAAGGTACAAACCTCCAGTTATAAAATAAACAAGTAATAAAGATGTAATGTACAACATGATATATATGATACTGCTGTATATCATATATGACAGTTAAGAAAAGAAATACTAAGAATTCTCATCATAAGGAAAAATGTTCTACTAAATTTTGTATCTATATAAGAAAGTGGATGTTCACTAAACTTACTGTAGTCATTTTACGATGTATTTAAGTCAAATCATTATGCTGTACACCTTAAACTTATATATAGTGCTATATGTCAATTACATCTCACCAAAGCAGGAAGAAAAGTTCTAAGTACTGTTAAAATTAAAGTAATAAACTTTTATATCTCTTGACATTCTGAATTTGCAAGAATTAACTAATGTGTCGTGAGATAAATCATAATTATAAATCAGAAAAATTTTGTCATTATAAATCATAATTATAAGGTATTATCTAGTGCAAGGTTAATCTTTTTCTTTTAACCTTGAACCAGATAATATCTTATGATTTTCTCATTTCTTTTTTTTTTTTTGATGTGGACCATTTTTAAAGTCTTTATTGAATTTGTTACAATATTGCTTCTGTTTTATGATTTGGTTTTTTGGCTGTGAGGCATGTGGGAACTTAGCCCCCCGACCAGGGATTGAACCCACACCCCCTGCATTAGAAGGCAAAGTCTTAACCACTGGACCGCCAGGGAAGTCCTGATGATTTTCTCATTTCTTGAGCAAAGAAATAAATGATGGTAAAATTTTAACTCAACTGTTTCACATGAAAAAAGCTCACAGAAAACTAAAAATTATAGATGTTCAGTAATTTTTGAATTGAACTGTTTTTGTAACTACTTTACATGATATACAAGATATGAAGAATTCAATGAAATTTAATTCAGTTGGAATTCCAAGGGAATTTGCAATTTAAAGGAATGTTTATTCTGTAACAAATCTTGGGTTAGAGGCCACCTATGGATATTGCATTCTTAACAGAGAATCTGTTTTGTACTAAAAATACTTTATTAAAATATTGGCATGATGGACGAATACATATAGTTGATGGGCATGAGGATTTCATACATATAACCCTGTCACTCTTGATATCTCTTACTCTGTTTTTTTTCTTTTTCTCCAAGGCACTTATTAATTTCTATTATATCAGATAGTTTACTAATTTATCATGTTATTCACATCTTTCTCTCCATGCTAGCATATAAACTCCATGCAGGTAGTCATCTTTATCTGTAGTTTTCACTGCTGAATCCTAAGCATCTACAACAGTGCCTAGAGCATTGTAGGTGTTCAATCAACAGATATTTGTTGAATGAATACATTAATAATGATAATGCTTTTTGAGAAAAAAAAATCCCATCATCATTCTTGACTGTTACTTTTCTTTAAAATTTCTTAGGCATAGACTTAAAACACTATGGTAACTTGAGTTATTAAAATACTTATGTAAATTTATACTTTACTATTCTAGTATAAATATTTAAGTATTCTGTAATTTTTTGACAGAATATTGGCTCCTTTATATTTCATGCTAATAAGAAAAATGGATTTATAATACAGAATTGATAATTTATGGACTTCATTTGTCACTCAACAGTGATATTTTTATTGACCTCTGTCAAATACTTTGTTTCCTACTTTAAGGCCCCCAGAGTGTTTCTAATAAAGGTACCAATTGTATTTTTCTGGAAATAAATGCTTACACTTGACAGGATCAAGAGAAATTTCACTAACTATAAGGTACACTGCTCTAGAGAAAAATAAGAAATTTAATAATATTCACAGAAAAATACAACGGAAACTTCCTAGCCAATAGTGATATTTTTAATCTAAAATTCTTGACACAATCTGCTTTGAGGAAGGCTGCTTCAAGTGGTGCTCTTGAAATTACAATGATGGTTAAGAATGTACTGTTTTAAACTATAATATGTTTAATGTATAAAGAGATACTATGAATTGTTATGCTCTGGTTACATAAAAAAGGTGAATTTATTTTAGAACTACTGCCTTTTGCTACTATAAATCACAATATGTTTTAACGTGTCAGTTCCGATGACAACTGGCAATATGAAGAAGCTAAGGTTCACCTAACAGGAAACCAAGTGACATTAGGTCTGCGACTGTGTTCATTTTGGCTCCTAAAACAAAAATACTATAAACAGGGTGATTTATAACAAACATTTTCTCACAGATCTGGAGGCTGGGAAGTCCAAGGTTATGGCAGCAGCAGGTTTGGTATCTAGTGAGGGCCTGCTTTGCTGTAACCTCACGTGGTGGAAGGGTCAAGGAAGCTTTCTCTGGCCTCTTTTATAAGGGCACTAATTCCATTCATAAGGGGTCTCCCCTTGTGACCTAATCACCTCCCAAAGGCCTCATCTTCTAATACCGATCACATTGGGAATTAAGGTTGCATTATAGAAATTTTGGAGGGACAAAAACACTCAGACCGTAGCAGTAACATTGCTGATTATGAGATAAGATCATTGGGTATCAATTGCAGGCAGTATAACAAACATGGCTAATATTTCTTATGTGCTAATTTTTCTTCTTTCACTTGATTATGTTTATTTATTAGGGAACATAGTGATCTACATCAGAGGAATCTAAATGAAATAAAAGATTGGAAAGAAAGATGTGGTTAGTCAATAAAGTAACTGCTCTTTCGGACTAATTGTTTAACTTTTCCTTTTTGGAAATGGATACCTACCCAAGGTGGCCTGGTACCATATGTGTATGTTTTTACTAATTTTCAGTAAAATTAGAAAAACTAAGAGTTCCTTATAAATAAACTTCATTGAGGAATTCTATTACACGTGTGTAGTTTGTTGAGTCTTGAAAAATATATGTATCCAATGTAACCATCATTCCAATCAAGGCAACATTTTCATTACCTCCAGAAAGTTTCCTCAATCTCCTTTGCAGTTAGTCTTTCTCCCTGCTGCCCCAAGCATCAAGCAACCACTAATATAATACTCTTAGTTTTAGAAATTCATATAACTGGAATCCTATAGTACATGCTGTTTTATATCTGGCTTTGTTTGCCTAATATGCTTTTTAAATTTGTCTGTAATTTTGCATGGGTTATAGTTTAATGTTTTGGTTTTGTTACTGAGTAATACTCATACAAACTTTTCAGTTCATCCATTCACATGCTCATGGACATATAGATTGTTTTCAGTTTGGAGACAGGAAATATCTATGACTTTTTGTGTATATAACTCCTGGTGTGGTCACGTGTTTTTATTTCTTTTAAGTAAATAGTTATTTGAATGGAATTTCTGGGTCATATGGTAAGTGTATGTTTAAAAGAAACTCTCGAATGAATTTCCAAAGTGGTTTTATCATTTTATACTCTGACAAAGTATAAGATTCAGGTTGATTCAAAGAGATTTCAGGTTGTTCTACATTCCCTCCAAAACTTGGTATAATCAGTCTTAAGGTTTTTAGCCTTTCTAGTAATATCTTCTGGTGTCTCAATGTGGTTTTAATTTGTATTTCCTTGATGACTGTCAATGTTGAACATCTTTTATATGCATATATATTCATGAAGAGTCTATCTAAGAGTCTGTTACCCATTTTTAAATAGTAGAGTGGTTGTCTTATTTTTGAGTTGTGGAGTATATCTTGTAAACATTTTCTTCTAGTCTATGGTTTTTCTAATGGTGTTTTTTGAAGAGCTGAAGGTTTGGATCTTGAAGAAGTCAAATTTTTTATTTTTATTTTATTGCTAATGTCTTTTTGTATCTTGTCTAAGAAATCTTTACCACTGTTCACTACTACTTTCTCTAATACATGATTCTAAAGATTAAGATTAAGATTATTAATAATTATATCAATTAATTTTATTATATAGTAATATATTATATAAAATAATTATATTATTATATATAATATATATAATAATTGTATAATATATAATAATTATTATAATTATTAATCTTAATTAATTAATAATTAAGATTATTTAGTGTAGACTTAGGTCAATGAAACCCCATTGGATATCCAATGCCTCATTGGCTATTTAAACTCTGGCTATTGAGATCATAAATTATCCTTAGCCCTGTGTGTATTGTAGAAATTGTTTGACCTATTGCTTTTCATACTTTTCTGATCTTGGATAGTTTGTCTCATACATGAGAAAATCAGCATTCAGCCAAATATTTGAGGGGACCCCTCTCTCTGTGCGTCTGTGGAGTGTGTGCTCTCTTTCTCTGTAATTTCCCTTTCTCCACTACTCTATCTCACACAGTCTAGTTGTTTTGCCTCCCTGAACTCTCATTTTTGTCTCTATACTCAGTGAAAATAAGACTTTGACAGGGTTGCCCCTCTCTGAGGTGTGACACAGAAATGCCTCCAAGCAGCAAACTCTGGCAATTATATGCCTAACTTTGTTTCCTTTCTCTAAGGGAATAAGAATCATTTTCTGTCTTTTGTATAATGTTTAAATCATTTGTTCCATGTATTTTGTGGGGTTTTCTACTATGTAGGAAGTGAAATTTCTGTCATATTTAATCATTCATGGATAGAAACAGAATTTACTGGTTAGTATTTATAATTTTCATTTTTCAGCTCATATATCCTATCTCTTCATATATTGACTGTATTTTCCTTTTGTGTTTTGAACATATTTATAATACCTGTATTCAATTTTTGTCTGCTGAATTCACCAGCTTAGCCATTTTAGGGTTGGTGTCTATTGACTGCTTTTTTCCTTAATTACGTATAACAATATTTCTGGCTTTGTATATGTAATTTTCATGTGTGCTGTACATTATTGATAAAGCATTGTAGAAATTTTGAATTTTTTTTCTTTTAACATGCAGGTAAATTACTAACTGATCACATTGGACTTGTGTAGGTTTGACTTTATGCATTGTTAGAATCTCTGGAAAGCCCAGGGTGTTTCTTAAGCTCCTCTTACTTGTGGCATCGATCTTCAAAATATTTCTTTCTTGCTGATCTTTCAAGACTTGGATTTAATTTGTTTTAGGGTAGATTTAAAGTAGGCCTTAACTTAGGGCTTGTTCGTTATTTCCAAAGTTGGATTTTGGTCTGTGCTGAATGCACATGGTATTAATGAGGTGTTAAGAAGGTGTTAATAAGATCTCTCTATTGCTCTCTACTGCTGTCTTCTTGGCAATATTAAAAACAATAAAGCAAAGTGATGTAACCTAAGTATTTTCAACTCATTCTCTTAGTGAGTAGTTTCACATAACAAGAACTTGATGGTACCTTCTGGAATAAGAGCCTATATAGGATGGCTTTGCTTTAGCTTGTTGAGAGTTTAGTCATCCTCTGAAAAGGAGCTTCTCTTATTTCTAGAATGTCTTTTAAATTAGACTATGAAATTTACATTATTTTAAAATATTTTGTAATAATATTTTAGTCATTTTTGTTTACAACTGAGAACTGAGACTCTGGGTATTTAAAATTAATATCCTTGCCTGTGTTGCCCTTATAGACAACAGAAAAAGTTTCAACCTTGTGTTCCACATTATTCTGCTGTGTTTTATCCAAATAAATCTTTGAGTTGGTTGGCATCCAGTTTCACCTGGATTCTCTTGCCTACACTTTCACTTGGAAAGACTAAGTCCTCTAGGATCACATGTGCACAGTTGTCAGAGTATGGTTTCTAGGATGCTTTTGCTTATTTTTTTGTACAGCCTTTTTGAGTTGGCTTAGGCAGAATTCTCCTCTGGGCTTTAAAGATGATGTATTTCTCACTGAACATTTTCTGCAATTCAAGTACTTACCAGACTTGGTTTTTCTCAAAAGATTTCAGTTGAGGAACAGGAACAATGATCATAATAGCTTTCTGACCACTATCAACTTACTTTCCCTGGCTGCTGTTATATTCAGCTCTCTTATCTGGGACTTAAGGTCTGAATTCATTTTCAGCTCAAGGAGACCCTGAGAGATGCTGGACTAAAACTCATCCCACTTTTCACCATTGGGCTTCACTATCTTCACACTCTAACTAAACATGTTCTCCTTATTGAGCACTGACCTAGGAAGAGAATACTTTATTTTTACAATTTCCTCAGCAATGTGTGAGATATAATCAGATACTAAGTTATTAAAAAGGCAGCTAATGAGGTTACATTTCAGTTTATAATCCATTTAATCAACGCTGTCTCTTTAATATCACTCAAGTGTACCCATCCTCTCTACCTTCACTACCACAATCTCTGTGCAGCCTCCTGTAATTACGTGTCTGGTTTACTGGTCTCCTAGCATCTACTCTGGAAACCCAATAATTCGTTTTCCGCATAGAAGTTATAGAGAGTATAAAAGGATTTTAAAAAGGTAAATGTCACCACTTGGAGTGTGAATTCTTCCTCTGCATTTAGTAGTGGAATTTACTTATAGATGAGAGGATTGAGAGGGGGATGAGGAAGAAATATCCTTGAAAGAGAACAAAACATAACATTATGAACAGTTGGGTTTTTTACTCTTTGAACCATGCATTTATTGCTAAGGTTGCAGACTTCTCCTCACAAGCTACAGTTGATCCTTGAACGGTGAGGAATTTAGGGGTGCTGACCCTCTGCCTGCTTTACAGTTAGCCCTCTCTATCCATGATTCTGCACCTGCAAATTCAAACTCAACCAACTACGGATTGTATTGTACTGTAGTACATATTTAGTGGGGAAAAAAATCTGATATGAGTGGACTCATACAGTTTAAACCTGTGTTGTATATTCTATGACTCAGTGAATTTTTCAATATCTCTGCCCCACTTCAAACCATCTTGCTCCCATCTGATTTACTCAGTGTCTTCCCCATTCATGCATACCCGAATCTCCTGTATTCACTGCCACTTTCAGCTTAACAACTTCCCTGACAGGTTACCTGGCTTTGAATTTATCGTCTCAGATACTGCCTGCCAGATTGCCTCCTCTTCCCTAACTGCACGCAAGTGACTACCTGAAGACATCCTTCTACTACATTCAGCCTAGGTTTCTAGAATTAGTTTTCCTGAGAGTTGAAAAAAAACAACTAAGCTATCAGGTATATTTTTTGTCAACATTTATTTACTAAATATTGTACACTTAGTATGTGCTAACTTTTGGTGTTGGATATACAACAACTAACATATTAAGCTAGTTTTCTATTTCTAGAGTGCTTACAGTATTCTGGAGGATATAGTCTATTACAGTAGTGAGAGAAGTTCTATGGTAAGGAAGTATAGAGTGTCATTACAATACCTAGTTGAAATACATATCTCAGTTTATAAGGAAAAATTTATTGGGAGAATAATTAAAATGAGTAGGAGTTAGCAAGGAAGAAGTTGGGGTGGTGTGGAAAAGAGTATTCAGGAAAAGTAAACCGACATTTGAAAATCTAGATGCAAGAGACCACATAGCATCTTTATAGGTTGGACGGATGGGGGTTGTCAAGAGAAGTGTCAGGAAAGCTAATTTGTGGGTAGTTCATCAAAAGCTTTGTGAGCCATGAGTTTGGATTTTATCCTAAAGTAGTGGTTCTTAAACTTTAACGTGCATTTAAACCATACAGAAATTTTACAGTACAGAAATTTTACAGTGTAGAGAGCCTTATTCACTAGGTTTGTAACGGAGCTTGCTACTCTGCATTTCTCCTAAGCTCTTAGGTACTGCTGATGCTGCAGGCTCATGGACCACACTTTAAATAGCAAGCTCCTAAGGGAAATAGTAAAGGTTTGAGGGAGTTCAAGCAGAACATAAAATACGATCGATATCTGTTCGTCTTCTAGAAAGATCACTTTGACTACAGAATAGAGGATTAACTACAGAAGGGCAAGTTTAGATGCAGGAAGATTTTGTAGGCTATTTTATTCATCATAGTCTACCATAACAGCACCTTAGGCTAGTTGATGTCATGGATATGGAGAAAACTGAGCAGATTCAAAAATATTTGGGAGCAAAAAATGAGAATCTTGGAAATAGATTGCACTTTGGAGTTGAAAGAGAAAATAGAATAAAGAAAGATTCCTAGGTTTCTGATCCAGTCAAATTTATTGCTATTCAATGTGATATAGGGCACCTGTGCAAGGTGTATAGAATAAAAGATCAAGAGATTTTTTTTTTCCTGTGGTTCCACTAGAAACTATTTTTCTTGAATTTTAATGAATTTGGTGTGATGCACCCAAGGAACAAATCCCATCCAGCCAGGGCAGATAGTTTGATGTTCTAGCTGTAACATAGCTAGTTTTCAATGTAGACTACACTCTGTTGCCACTTTGGATAGAGCAAATCAGTGGAGTTTCAGTAAGCAGGAAAAATTATTGGATTATTTGCTATGTGAGACTACCAGTTCTGGTTTGTTACTCACAGCTCACATTCTTTCATAGGTAAAACGTGATTAGACTGAAGGGCAGCTTTGCAGTCTTATAACAGCAGCTAGAAATATCCAACATAAGGGAGGATTGAAGAAGAGGATTTTTTTTAAATGACCAGATGAAAACATACCTATGAATCAAATAACCTCAAACATGAGCTGGCAAAAGCCCTAACTACCTACCTCAGTCCTAAGCAGCCCATTCCTGGACAATCTGCCTGTTTACCACTTGGAAGGTTTAGCTCTCCCTGTAACGCTAAGTGCTGGTGAGTCTGAGGATAAAGGTGTGGGGAGCAAAATTCTCAGAGCTTCTGTATTGTCCTTCCATTTAATGAGTCACAGATGTTTTCACTTGCAAGGATTTTGTGTTTTGCCAATGCAGTCCATCCTTCTGTCTTGATCTGTATCTCACAATTTTCAATCCATGGTTGTTTGAATCCAAGGATGCAGAACCCATGGATATGGAGGGCTGACTGAATTGGTTTTACAAGTTAATGATGAGATAAAGAATATGTAAGTCACCTAATGGCTTCACAAACTTTTCCCAAGTCAGTCTGTCCTACACCGGCCTCTACTTCCTTCCAACACTGTTCATTTAAACGTCCAACATTTTCCTGGTAAGGCTAATTTTTCACTGATTTTTCTCCTAATAGTTGTGAGGCATCTGATTTTCAGCATCTGGAGGCTGTTAACTAATGCAATTACAGCCAAGAATCTCTTGAGTTTCTCCTGGTTATTATCTTTCTGCTCTGACATTGTTCAGTTACACTCTGTGAGCAGATAAAGGATTATGACAAAACATCTAGCAGTTGGAAAACACTTTTTTTAAAAAAAATTAATTAATTTATTTATTTTTGGCTGTGCTGGGTCTTCGTTTCTGTGCGAGGGCTTTCTCCAGTTGCGGCAAGCGGGGGCCACTCTTCATCGCAGTGCGCGGGCCTCTCACTATCGCGGCCTCTCTTTTTTGCGGAGCACAGGCTCCAGACGCGCAGGCTCAGTAGTTGTGGCTCACGGGCCCAGTTGCTCCGTGGCATGTGGGATCTTCCCAGACCAGGGCTCGAACCCGTGTCCCCTGCATTGGCAGGCAGATTCTCAACCACTGCGCCACCAGGGAAGCCCCTGGAAAACACTTTTAATTCTTACTTTCCCAAACCTACTGATGTTGACAGTCTTTTTTTTCTTTTCTCCAATTATTTTCTAAGGTTCACATATTTATTTTGCAACTCTTCATGGTCTAGTGGGATAATTAATTGTAAGTTCAATATTGCTGACTAAATAAAACAAATTATCCAATATGTGAAAATTCAGTTATCACATGGGTGTGCCTTCCGTAGATCAATTTTATGGCTATCCAGAATATTTTATTTTGCAAAGATTTTGTCCACAAAGGAAGGTTCTTAGAGAATATCTAGTGGTTGGAACTTACTACGGTCCGCATATTTCCCTTATGAAGACCTGAGTTTTAGAAGGGTTATTTGACCTTATTAGACTCTCTGAGCCAATTATGGGTAGAGCCCAGGATGAATTGTTTGCTTAAGTCAGAGCTTTGCAACTTTCCTCATCATGACAATCACTTGGGGTGCTCATTAAATACAGTTTTTCCTGATTCTAATCCAGAAATGAATTAGAATGTTCAGGAGATAAACCTAGTGTTAGGGTTCTCCAGAGAAACAGAACCAATAGGATAGGTATATATGTGGGTGTGTATTTGTATATACATGGTGATTTATTATGAGAAATTGGCTCACATGATTATGGAGGCTGAGAAGTACCACGATATGCCATCTGCAAGATGGAGGACCAGGGAAGCTGGTAGTGTGATTGAGTCCAAGTCTGAAAGCCTGAGAACAAGAGGAGATGATGATGTGAATTCAGACTGATGCTGGAGAAGATGAGATGAGCCGTCCCAGCTCCACTTGTGAGGCAGGAAACAAAGAGGCAAATTTCTCCTTCCTCCACATTTTGTTTCAGTCAGCCCTCAGCAGATTGGATGATGCCCTACCATATCGTACAGGGCCTTCTACTTCATTGGGTTCACTGATTCAGGTGCTAATCTCAACCAGAAATCTACTCAAAACACTCCCCCCAGTAAGATATAATCTAGGCACCCATGCCTCACTCATGTTGACACATAAAATTACCCAACCCAGCTACACCTTTTGTTAACTTGGCACCCATACTCATCTCCTTAAACCATACTTAAGTTGAAATTCATGAAAATAAGATCATAATTTTGCCTATTGTGCTACAACTCTCCTGTGTACAATTGAAAATGCACTGACTGCTTTTCCAGTAAAGGAGGTAGAGTTCTTGAGTGATGGTTAGTCTTCTCTTTGATAGTCTATAACTTATACTATGATGTTAAATTAACAGTACTTAAATATATGTTGTAAAGTCAATATATTTTAGCTTACATGATAAGGAAATAAGAGAGGAAAGAGAACAAGCATGCCTATGTGTGTGTATGTCTGAATGATATAGAAACAGGCCTAATTTCTGCAACTGGTCACATGGTTTTAGCTAGTAATTATAACTACCTTTTTCCACTATCCATTCTCTATTCCCTTTTCTTCACCAAGCACCTCAGTTGGTCATGGTTCTTTAACCGGTGGGGTGACCCAAACCTTCATTCCTGAAGGGTCTGGACCACTAGTAGTCCTGCCTGGATTTGGTTAGTGTAGTTTTCTATTGACTTTAATCACACGATATGGTAATATTAAGTAACACCCTAAGAAATTGCCTACATTCAAGACTTACTCTTCCTTGCTGCCATTGTAAAGTAGTAGCCCAATTTCCTCTTGGTATGAGATCAGTTACCCGAGCTTACACTGAAACTCCCTTCTTTGGTGATTTGGAAGCATGAGGAGCCCAAAGTGGCCAGTGGGGTGTTGGCATTATTAACTTCAAGGTCAGTGGAATCATCTCCTGGTGCAAGCATTCCTTCCTCTGGAACTAAAATCTCCAGTCCAGCAGAGTATATACCCTCAAGAACACAAAGCAAAAATTTTGCTAGAGGTACCAGGGGTAATATTGAGTGGATCCATTGCCATTCCTACTCCTTGACTCCTGGACCTGTGAATCCTGGCTCCGGGAGAAAGAGCACCATATACAGGATGTTGATTTAGAGCATGTACAGCCTTCTGCAGAACCTTGCTACAGCCCTGTGAGGTATCACCACCTTAGTGGCACTATAACTAAGTCTTCAAAAGACCATTACACCATTCGATAAAGCCAGCTGCTTCAGTGTGGTGAGAAATATGGTAAGACCAATAAATTCCATGAGCACTGGCCCATTGCTGCCCTTCTTTTGCTGTGAAGTGATTTTCTTGATCTGAAACAATGCTGTGTGGAATACCATGATGATGGATAAACCATTCTTTAAGTCTATGGATGGTAGTTTTGGAAGAAACATTGAGTGCAGGGAAGGCAAATTCGTACCCAGAGTAAGTGTCTATTCCCATAAGCATAAAACACTGCCCCTTGCATAATGGAACTGGTCCAGTGTAATCAACCTACTACTAGGGAGTTGGTGCCATATTAGGGACTCAGAATTGGTCTCTGTTGCTAGCAGATGAGGCACTCAGTGGTGGTCATAGCCAGATTGCCTCAGTGTGTGGAAGGCCATATTGCTGAGCCCATGCATAAACTCTATCCCTGTCATCATGGCCACTTTGTTCATGAGCCCATTTGGCAATGGCAAGGGTGGCTGGGGAAAGAGGCTGCCTGGTATCCACAAAACAGTTCATCTTATCCACTTGAATATTAAAATTCTCCTCTGCTGAGGTCACCCTTTGCTGAACAATTACATGGGATACAAATATCTTCATGTTTTGGCCCAATCAGAAGGGTCAACCCCTGTACTTCTTCCCCAGATTTCCTCCTCATAAATTTTCCAAACATGTTTCTTCCAAATCCCTGACTATCTAGCCAAACCGTTGACCACAACCCATGAGGCAGTTTATAATCATACATCTGGCCATTTCTCCTTCCAAGCAAAGTGAAAAACCATGTGCCTGCTTGAGGCCAATCAAGTATATAGCACTTTCATTTGATTATGGAGTGTTTCTATGCATGCCCAGCTTTATAGCGTGGTGGATCAGATAATGCCTAGGCTAAACTAGTTATTTCTTGCTCACTAGTTCCAATCAGCTTAATGTCATTGGTGTAATGGACCAGTATGATATCTTATAGAAGGAAAAGTGATCAACATCTCTGAGCTAAGTTATTATATAGGCCTAGAGAGTTGTGATATACTCTTGAGATATGACAGTCAAGGTATAATGCCAGCCTTGCCAGCTGAAAAAAAAAAAATCTGCTCCTGGTGGACCTTATGGAGAAAAGGGTATTTGCCAGGTCAATAGCTGAATACTTGATACCAAAGAATGTGTTAATTTGCTCAAGCAATGAAACCACATCTGGTACAGCAGCTGCAATTGGATTCACTATCACAGTCAAGCTTACGATAATCCACTGTCATTCTCCAAAATCCATCTTTCTTTTGCACAGGCCAAAATAGGACTCTTGAGTGGGAATGTGGTGGGAATCACCACTCCTGCATCTTTCAAGTCCTCAATAATGGCACTGATCTCTGCAGTCCCTCCAGGAATGTGGTGTTATTTTTTGGCTTACTATTTTTTTATGTAGGGAGACAGGCTTTTGCTACCATAATAGCCCTCACTCCTCACCAGATGATGATTTTATGCACACAAATTTGGGTATTACTGACTTACATTATTGGTAGGCACCAAGTTTGTTATCATATTGTATAAAAGTTTAGTAA
The DNA here is from genome assembly GCF_965194825.1 of Balaenoptera physalus. Lineage (NCBI taxonomy): Eukaryota > Metazoa > Chordata > Mammalia > Artiodactyla > Balaenopteridae > Balaenoptera > Balaenoptera physalus. The sequence continues at coordinate 70,438,590 of NC_138890.1, read as the reverse complement.
AATGTTCTCCCAAATATGCATATGCTAAGAAGTAGACAAAATTAATGTAATTATAAGATCTTGAGAAAAGAAATGTTTGGACATTTAAGGTTGGAAGATTCACTGGCTACCTGCAAAGGAGCGCCTAAGCAGATATGATAGCACAGTTAGGAAGTACAGTTAGAATGTGGCAGGTAAATGTAGTTGTAATTGTAAACTATTGCTATATTGGTTATCCTTTTATTTATTTCCTGTTTTAGGTTTGCTATACTGTGAATTATTGGAAAACTTACCAGCAGGTGGTAGCACTGTTTAACAAATATACCCCTGATCACAAAGCAAGCAATTGTGACTGAATTATAGGCTGTGAATGCAGCAAAATTCAAATATGTCAGAATAGTGGATTGTGATCCAGAAAATCCGAGTCCTGGTCCCAGTGGTATTACTTATTGGCCTCATCACTTTGCAAAAATAAATCTCATAGTGTTTAAATAACACTATAAATAAAATTAGTATAATAACAACTGCCTTGGCTTCTGCTGTTTTAAGGGTAGGAATAGAAAATGATTGTAAAAATCATTAAGGGAAGGGCAGGATGCTGTGTAAATGCAAATATCATTTCTCATTTTTTTGTTTGTTTTTTCTTTATTTGTTTTCCAGGCATTAATTTTAAGATGTGTTCTTACTAGTAACAAAGGTAGTCCTAAAAATGTCCAACATGAATGTAAAATGATTTCCCATTGGTCATATGTTCAACTATTTTTTGACCATTTTTCCATTCATTTCCATGTGGTATAAGATGTCAAAACCCATTTTGTTGGGTCTGAGGAAGAGTAGCTCTAGCCTCTGAATCCTTCTTTGCACACCCACCGCTTTCCTAACCTTTGTACATGCATGAACTGAAGAGGAAAAGTCCAAGAGAACACAAATAACTTCAAGGAAATATGTGTTAACATATTTAAAGTATAAGGAGCATAGTGAGCCAGCATTTACCTTTACTGTGTGCAGAGAAGTGTACTAACCACTGAAAGGATTCAAAGATACAGAATCCAGAGACTTCCAAAAATGAAGAACTTTTTTTTTTTTTGACAGATGCTTACTGATCTCCATCAGTAGACAAGGAAATTTACTAGATCCAGGCTGTATAAGACATACATAATTCTCAAAGCTGAAATTTCTATAGTTGAGTTGAAGATCACCTATCAGCAAGAGTAAACAGATATAGTACAAGGCAGGAGACGAGCCATGAAAGGAAATGCACGACTGGGTGGTGGTTTAGATTAAAGCCAACCTGGGCAAGATTGAAGGAGAGAAGAGAGTCTAGGTGGACATAAATGATACTTACAGAGACAGGTATTTGATGTGAAGGTGATAGAGTATAATAGTTAAGACTATAGTCTTTGGGTCAGAATGATCTGACATAAAGTAATAACTCTACCACTTACAAACTGAGTGACCTTTGGCAAGGTACTCTGATTTTTTTATTCTTCATCTGTAAAATGTAGGTGATAATAGTGCATCTGTTTTATAGAGTTATTGTGAGAATCTATGTGGAATTTAGTGTACAGTAAACTCTAAATGGGGAAGCAAACAGATTTCTTTGAGATGTGTAAAATATATAGAAGAGCAGTTGATATAAGGCACTGAATGCTAGACACTTAAGTTTGTATTTATTATAGTGGACAAAGGGAAGTGTAGATTCTTGTATAGAAAGAGATGTCCATGAAAAGGTACTTAAAAGGTGTTATAGGGGTTTGTATAGGTGTTTTAGAACAGAGAAGTGGTGGAGGCAACAGAAGGAAGGTCATCTGAAGAGTGTGGATATGAGGTCATATGAGGTTACATTTGAGTAAAGCATTTGGAAAGACTTGGTGAGATCAAGGGAGAGAGAGTATTAAAAAGTTATTCCAATAACTTGAGCCTAGGGAACTAGGGGGATGGTTGTATCTTTGGCAAAAATAAGAGAGTTTCTTTATGTGTGAGGAAAGCAAATATATTTATTCTCATGGGAAAGAGACTGTAAGAAGACACACAACAACAAGCAGAACGGTCCAAGATCAAGGCTGGACATTTCAGTTGGGAATCATCTGCTGACTTTGAAAGTGTTCATTGAAACCAGCTGCTATAGGGTGATTGAAGGTAGTAGAAAAAAAAGGAAAAAGAAAAATCACATAAGTATATGCTAAGAAAGACTATCCTTGGATCTGATACAACATTTGAGAAAGTGATAAACTTACAAGCATCCCAGCAAGCCAAATTCTGTTTACATGAACCTGGAAGAGCAATTTCCCCTTCCTGTGCAGGACTTTTGCCCAGACCCATAAAGTCCCATCCTCCTTTAACAATGACATGAGTTGACTAATAATTCAGATACTAACACATTATAACTAATTTAGTATCTGGCTGAGGCATGTACAGTAATGTCAAATAGCAGGTACCTCATTTTCTGTTAAATTATTGTGTTCTTTAGAAAAACTTAGTTTCCCCAGGTTTTCCTTGTAAAGAGAATGGAATGTCTCTCTGGAACAAGTTGACCACCCATAAAACATGCAAAAAGATGAAACAGTAAAATTCCTTTCAGAGGCTCTGGGAAGACTTCTCTAAGATCCTATCCCCATAGCTGTTTTGGGCAATTATCCTCAATATCAGAGTTATATGCCACATTTACTTTTACCAGCATGCTTACAACACTGTGTTGGTATTATCATTTTAGAGGTGGCTGTGACCCTGAGTAAAACTAAAGACCTTAAAGACAATAAAAAGGCTATTGAAAATAGCACTATTAAGATCTAATTTATTAAAAGTCACCAATTTTGCAAAATGTATGCATTCTAGTAACCGCTATGGTAGTGGTTCCTGTGCAGAACATTTCCATGACTCTAAAAATTCCTTAGTGTCCCTTTGCAGTCAATCCTCTCCTCACTTCTGGCCACTGGCAATCAATAGTGTGCTTTCTGTCTCTGTAGCTATAACTTTTCTAGGATTTCATATAAACAGAATGATGCAGGATATATTCTTCTGTATCTGATTTCTTTCTCTTAGCATCTTACTTTTACACTTCAGTTTATTGTTGCTTCTATCAGTAATTTGTTCCTTGTTTTTCGTTATTGACTGAACTTCATACTTTATTTGAAATTCGTTAGTTTTTCCATAATATATGTTTCTAGGATCCAATCCAGAATATCACATTACATTTAGTTGTTATGTCTCTTTAGACTCTTTTGGGCTATAACTGTTCCTCAAACTTTTCTTGTTTATGATAACCTTGACTTTTTTGAGGAGTAATAGTTGGATATTTTAAACAGTATCTTGTTTTGGTTTGTCTGGTGGTTTTCTCATGGTTAGAATAGGGTTAAGGGTTTTTCAGAGTATAACCAAGAAGTGAAGTAGTTTTAAATTTATAACATCAAAATGATTTATCACTGATGGTAACAATTCTGATCATCTGGCTTGTTTTTCTGCCCTGAAAAGTCACTTTTTCCCTTTTTCCACTCTGTACTCTAGAAGCAACTCACCAAGTATAGCCTGTACTTATGTGTGGGGTTATGCTTCATCTTCTTTAAGGGGAGAGTGTCTATATAAATTACTTGGAAATCTCCTGTAAAGGAGATTTGTCTCTTGTCCCCTATTTATTTATTTATATAAGCCTTTATTACATCAGTATAGACTCATGTTTTTATTTTATAATTTGGGTTATCATTGTAATACTACATTATGTATTTGATTGCTCACATTTTCCCAGCTTTGGCAGCTGGGAACTCTTTCACTTATGAGAATACATTCACTCTTTCATCATTAATTACAATGCTGGATATAGATGTTTTATAGATGTGCTTTATCACTTTGTAAAAGTTTGCCTCTATTTCTAATTTTCTGAGACTTAAAAAATTTAGAATAGATGTTGGAGTTGGGAAAATAGTTTTTGTGCATCGATTGAGGTGATCATATGATTTTTTCTTTTTAATTAACAAATACTATGAATTGCATTCATTAATTTTTTTTTTTTTTTTTGGAATGTTAAATCAACCTGATGTTCCTGAGAAAAACTTCACTTGGTCATGATTCTTAACCTTTTTCATATAGCATGATTTGTTGAAAATTTTAGAACCTTTGCATATATGTTCATGAGGGATATTAGTCTTCTTTTTCTTGCAGTGTCTTTTTCTGATGTTAGTATCAGGGCCTCACAGAATAAGTTGGAAAGCATTCTCTCCTCTTCAATTTTTTGAAATATTCTTGTGTAGAATTGGAATTAATTATTTCCTAAATGTTTCGTAGAATTCACCTTTGAAGCAAACTGGATGTGGAATTATCAGTGTAGGAAGGTTTTTGATTACAAGTTACATTTCTTCAATATATATAAGGCTATTCAAGTTATCTACTTCATCTTTAGTGAGCTTTGTTTGCCTATATATTTCAAGGAAATTGTCCATTTCATCTAAGTTTTTGAGTTTATTTCCATGAAGTTTTTCATAAAATTTTCCTTTGCTTTTAATATCTTTAAATCTATATTAATGCCATATCTCATTTCTGATATTGGTAAATGCCTTTCTTGCTCAGTCTGGTCAAATGTTTATAAATTTTATTGAACTTTTCATAAAACCAGCTTTTGGTTTAGTTGATTTTTCTCTATTTTTTCTTTGTTTTCTATTTCATTGATTTTTTTTTCCCTCTGATAATCTTTTATCTTCCTAATTTGGGTTTAATTGACTTTTTCTAGTCTTTAGTTGGAAGCTTAAGTCATTGATATTTAAGACCTTTTTCTTTTCTAACATAAGCATTTACTGCTATAAAGTCTTCATGAAAAACAGCTTTAGCAGTATGTCACCAATTTTGGTATGTTGTCTTTTCATTTTCATTCAGAGAAAAATACTTTGTAATTGCCCTTTTGATTTCTTCTCTGACCTATCAACTATTTAGAAGTGTTATATACTATATGGGCTTACATACCGTAAAATGGTCCCATTTAAACCTTAGAATTCAATGGTTTGTTTTGTACTTTTATATAGGTATGCAAGCATAGCCACAATCTAGTTTGACATTTCCATCACCTAAAAAGGTTCCTGATGTCCACTTGCAGTAAATACTGGTTTTCATTCCCAGCTCCTGACAATCACTAATCTACATTCTATCTTTATAAAGTTGCCTTTTCTGTGTATTTTGTATCAACAGAAACATAATGGGTCATTTAGAGGTATGTTGTTTAATTTCTAATATTTGTGAATTTCCTGTATTTCTTTCTGTTATTGATTTGTAATCATGTACTTTGCATGATTTTAATTCTTTTAAATTTACTGAAGCATGTTTTATGGCCTGGTGTATAGTTTATTCTGGAGAATGTTGTATCTACACCTGAGAAGAGTGTGTGTTTTTTGTGGTAGATGGAGTATTCTAGAGATGTCAGTTATGTCAGGTTGGTTGATAGTGTTATTCAAATCTTTTATATCCTTGCTGATTTTCTGTCTAGTTTCTCTTTTCATTATTGAGAATGTAGTATTGAAATGTCCGATTTTTATTATTGAGATCTGTATTTCTCCCTTCAATTTTGTCATTTTTTTTACTAGATGTATTTTGGGGATATGATGTCCGGTACTCATGTTTTGATATTCCTTATTTTTCTGTTGAATTGACCATTTTATCATTCTTTGGTCTGAATGTATATTTTCTTCTGATACTGATATGGTCATTTGAACTCTCTTATGATTACTGTTTGCCTGGTACAGCTTTCCCCATTCTTTCACTTTAAGTCACTTTGTGCCATTCAATCTAAAGTTTACCTCTTGTGGATAGAGTACAGTTGTCTTACATATCTATTTGGTCTCAATTTACCAATCTCTGCCTTTTGATTGGAGTGTTTAATCCATTTACATTTAGTGTAATTATTGATATAGTTGGATTAATGTCAGTCACTTTGCTATTTACTTTTCCTCCTTTACTACCTTATTTTGCTTTAAGTAGATCTTTGCTGGAGTATCAATTTTTTTTTTTTTTTGAGTTAGTTTCTCAATGGCTTTTTCCCTAGGGATTATAGCATCTTAATTAAAAATAATCTGCTTCAGATTATTCCTAACTTAATTGCAATAAAATTAATTAAAAATGAATTTTGCTCTAGTATAGTTCCCTTCCCTCATTTATCCTTTGTGATGTTATTGTCATATATATTTACCCTTAAATATTATATGATAGAAGTTATAAAATATAGTTTTATAATAATCTTTTATACTTACATTAGTCAAAAGAAGAAAAAAAATTCTTACTTTCTCTTATATTTATCTAAGTAATTACCTTTCCTAGTATTCTTTATTTCTCCATGGATTTAACTTACTGTCTGATGACACTTCCTTTATGCCTCAAAGATTACCTTTAGTATTTTGTGTAAAGCAGGTTTGCTAGCAATGAATTATCTGTCTGGTTATTTGGAAATGTCTTCATTTACCTTTTTTGGAAGAATGGTTTGAATAAAGAATTCTTGATTGCCTTCTTTTTTATATCATCTAGGCCTTAGTGTTGTTAGGAGGATCTGGTCTAGTTCTCACAAGTAGTCCGTGATATTCTCCTATTGAATGTAACAATTTCACAGAGCACCAGCATCACGAAGTCACTCTGTCACCGTATGGATCAAGATCAAAACAAAATTATTCAATAGTCATGTCTGGACAGAGATGAAAAAGAAAACATTGCCAAAACCACAAAAATGCTCAGACATATCCCTCCCATGGTTAATATGAGTAACTATTGCTGCTACACCAATTATAAGTTACTCTTGTTTCATTCTTCCTATTTTGCAGATAAGAAAAATTTTAAGATATAATCATAAAATTTCCTCCACTTCATGACATCATCTAATCCTTAACCAAGCCATACTTCCTTGATCCCTCTTCCAAATCACCTAACACAAACCCAAATCCTGTAACACCCTTTTACTGAGACACTCCATAGTTCCCCATGATGTGTGGTCTCCTCCATTACAACACATTATAAAACTAACTTTGTTCAACTATACATGAATTCCTAGTCTCTTTGGCCAAAGGGCATTGACACCTGAATTAGAAAGGATGAAAGTTAGGATGGGCAAAAACATATCAGTTAAATGCAACCAAAACTAAAGTATCGATCATAATATTAATATCAGAAAAGTTTAAATTCAAAGTTAATATAGGTGAACAATAAAGGATAAGATTTATAGTAAAGACTTAAGTCAAAAATCTGTCATTCCTCAAAAATCTGTCATTACTCAAAAATGGCATAAAAATGAAAAAAGATATTCCTGGATTATTCTAGTTCTAGATTAGCAGTCAGCAAGATTTTTTTGTAAAGGACAAAATCAGTAAACATTTTTAATTTTACAGATCAGATATCTACAAGTATCAACTTTGCCATTTTAGTATGAAAGCTGCCATAGTCAATACACACACAAATGGGCATGATTGTGTTTCAAGAAATGTTAGCTTATGGACACTAAAATTGGAATTTTACATAATTTTCATGTGGCACAAAAAATTCTTTTGATTTTTTTTTCTTCAATAATTAAAAGACATGAAAATCATTCTTGGCTTATGGGATATACAAAAGTAGGTGATGGGCCAGGTTTGGCCTGTGTGCCTTGCTTGCTACCCCTTCTCTAGATCACTGTATGGCTCACTGCCTCACATCTTTACTGTAATGTTACCTTCTCAGTAGGGGTCTTCCCTACTTACCTTCTAATAACAGCACTCTCTTCTACCCCCTTCTCTACTTTTTGTTCCCCTATTGGACTTAAAATAATTAAATAAACTGTATATTTTATTCATTTGTTTGACCGACCGCTCCCCCCACTAGAATGTACACTCCCTGAAAATTAGAATTTTCAGTTTTGTTTACCATTTCAGCCCCAGGGTCTACAAAAGTGTCTGGTGTGTTGTATTCACTTAATGAATATCTGTACAATGAATACATCAGAACCTGTAGAAAGAATCACACAGCAGCAGATGACAATAGTCACCTGGGCCTAGGGTTGGTCAAATTTCAATGTCTCCAGTTTGAGAATATACATGAGAGATACTTTTAGCTCCCAGTTTTGAGGACACTCAGAAAATATCTTGGGGAAGCCAAGGGCATGGGCATGAGGGCTAAAAGAATGAGCTTTTAATTCAATGGTCTGAGATACCAGAAGAGATTTTTCAAATCAGGGAATTTAGTGTAAAAATCTAGTTTGGATTAAATTTTTATTTCTTGATACCTAGCTGGTAAAGTTTTACAGATAATATTATATCAAATATAGATAGAAACTATAATTTTATTGTCTGAGTTCTTATATCAATAATTTATTCATTCTTATTTTAATTAAAAAAAAACTTCAAGAAGGGTAGAAAGAGTATGTTAGCAGTGGTTGCCTTACAGGAGGAGGACTGGGTATTTAACTCAGGAGAACTTTTCATTTGGATTGTTTAAATAGCATTTAAAGGGAGAGTCCAGAATTTTCATATGCTGGAGTCTTAGAATGCTAATCTGATTTGAAGATGGGTAGGTAGAAAGCTGTTTTGGATAGGTTTGTACAGCAAACACAATTTCATTGCTTAGAGGAATGGCTTGGGAAATGTGATGGACATCATGGGGGTCTAAAGCCCCTTGAAACCCCTTTTGGGGGTTGGATATATCATTTGTATATTTTCTTTATTTTTTTAAAGTAGAGATGAAAATAGAAAGTAGATCACAGTATACAAATCAGAATGTCAAATATCCAGGAAAAATATTTTTCAATGAGCTGTGCCCGTATTTCTAGAACAACCAAGAGTAAAGTGTGTTAGTTTCTAATGTGTGTTCCTCATTTGCTTAGAAGCCTAAGCAAAGCTGTTAGGATGTTTTCCTGCAGATCTATTGTAAAGGAGTATAAGATGTTCCAAATAGATAACTACTGGTTTATGAAGTGACCTACGACGATGGGACTTCTGAACAAGATGATTGTTCGAGCTACAGTTTGAGCTACAGTTATGTTCTTTCACGTGATTGTAGAGCTATGGTGCAGTACAAAGTTTATAGTATTTGGGAATATCTTTCCCATTCCATTACTAGAGTGTCATTGCTAAGGAAGAACAGAAAAAAAATGGGGTGGGATGTGGACTTGAGTACATTTGTGTTTCTGGAGTCTTGAGTTAAGATTCTGAATACCTAGATAAAGAGATAGGCACAGGCATAGATATAGATTATAGGTAAATTCACTTCTTATTCCTGTGATCATCTTCCTTGGCAATGGCAATCTATTAGGATGGGGAAGATATTTCAGATACTGTAAACTTCATATCCCAGTATACCTCTGTAACTAGGTGAAATTAAAAAAAAATAGGTTGATAGATAGTTCTTCAGAGTTTAAAGTGGTAGGTAGCTGTTAACTAAAATAGTACAATTGAAACCATGGTTTCAGAACAATATAGGTTAAATAGACTTTTGAAAATTTGAAAGGGGAATGAATCTCATTTACAGCATGGTTTTTGTGAGAATAAATTCCAAATACTAAACTATTTATATTCCAAGGAACATTTAAATATACCCCTTTCATAAGCTTGAGGCTGCCTGCCTGTGGTCTCTTCTCCCAGAGAACAAGATTTGGCTACAAGGAACATTTTCACCATTCTTGGAGCTTAGTGTAGCTGTTGAGCTAAGTTACTTAGAAAGGAAAGAAAAAAAAAAGTGATGTGGGGTGGCATATTGAATGCTACCTGGGCACCTTAGAAACACAGGACTGCACTGAATTTGAAAAGACTGACATTGTTATTTCCTTTTTTCCTGACCCCCTGATAAGAAGAAACTTCCCTGGTCCTTTTAGGGGATGCTTGATCAGGCTCAGCAAAGAATGACCCCACACAGACCTAACAGGGACCCTTGGGCAGTAGACGGAATTTCACAGGCAATTCATTGTCCCCTTCCCTGTACTTCTGATGCATGATTTTCCTCCCTAACTGCCAGTTTCTGGAGGCTGAGAAAAGTTTTCAGTATATGTCTATAGTCCCTAGAAATGCGTCCGTCTTGGATAACACATTTCCCTAATTCTAACTTGTACATAGTTGCTCTGTTTAATAATAAAGATGTGGCTGTAAAGATACATTTCCATTTACTTTATGGATGTTTCTCACCTCAATAAGTCAAGACCATAAATTTTTTATATCATTTTAAAATCTTCTTAATATGTTTCTTCCTAATACTAAAGTGTTAAATAGACAGTTGTCTTTTAGAAAAAAGCATGATGAAAGCACTGTATCAAAATAGTAAAATAATCAAAATGCATACTATTCTTCTTTATTGCAGCCTGCAGGCTCAGATAACACACAAATGAGCAAGTCGTTTAAGAAGATAGAAGTATCGCTCACCATCAGGCTTGGAACTATCTTTATGGTTTCTAACTTTAAAATGTTACTCTAGTTTGTTGTAGTATTTCAGATTCTGTCCTTCCACAGTCCCGGCCTAAAGTGGACGTAGATCCAATTATTACCAGCCAGCTTAATCACACTCCCCTGTGCAAGCTCTTTCAGCCAGCAAAACAAAGTTCAGTTTCAGACTTTCAAGCTTCTCCCAGTTTCCCACGTTTACATTAGAGATCATGCTCTTAAAAGAAACTTTTAAACTAATGCAGTTCCTTTTCACCTTATATCCACTCCAAAGCTGCCTCTCCTTTGAGACCATGTTTTCCAGTCCCTCAGTGGGGAATTTTCAAAATTTTAATCTCAAAAGGCTTTGCTCAGTATGTTTAGAAGCTGGATTCATCAGCTCCATACATAATCTATTGCCTGTCTAAACTAACCTTGACCTGTCTGCCTAGCTCATGTCTCCATCTTAAAATGTCTCCCTCTTCCCAAGAAGGCTCATTTCAAAATCATGCTTTATCAGACTTCCCTGGTGGTGCGGTGGTTAAGAATCCACCTGCCAATGCAGGGGACATGGGTTCGAGCCCTGGTCCAGGAAGATCCCACATGCTGCAGAGCATCTAAGTCCGTGTGCCACAACTACTGAGCCTGCGCTCTAGAGCCCACGAGCCACAACTACTGAAACCCTTGTGCTTAGACCCTATGCTCTGCAGCAAGAGAAGCCACTGCAGTGAGAAGCCTGTGCACCACAATGAAGAGTAGCCCCGTTCGCCGCAACTAGAGAAAGCCTGTGCACAGCAAAGAAGACCCAACGTAGCCAAAAGTAAATAAATAAATAATAATAAAAAAAAGAACCTGGCAATAATAGCCTAGTTAAAAAAAAAAAAAAAGCTTTATCTCAAGTGCACACAAAACAACTTCCCCTTGAATATTCAAATTGGAAACCTCACTCATATAGGGCTATAGAAAGAATTATTCTAGGTAACACTCTGCACTTCAGTTCAAAGGACAGTTCTTAGGATATACTGAAACATCCCTTTGTCTCTCCTCCTCTTTCTTTAAAAACAATTGCACAAGCAAAATCCTTACTTTGAAATTTGCCTGACAACACAAGCAGAAAAATGAACATGAATGAAAGGTGTGGTAGGCAGAATCATGGCCCCTCCAAAGATGTCCATGTCCTAATTTGTGGCACCTGTAAATATGTTACCTTACATGGCAAAATGCATTTTGCACATATGATTAAATTAAGGACCTAGAGATGGGGAGATGATCCTGAATTATCCAGGTGGACCCAGTATAATCACAGTGGTCCTCCTGAGTGGAATAGGGAGGCAGGAGGTTGGGTGTCAGAGTCAGAGCTTTGAAGATGCTGCTGCCTTTGAAGATGCTGTGAGGAAGGGACCACAAGCTAAGGAATGTATGTGTCCTCTAGAAATTAAAGAAAACAAGACAAGGTTCTCCCCTAGAGCCTCCAGAAAGGAACATGGCCTTGTTGACACCTTGATTTTAGCTCAATGAGACTTGTGTCAGACTTCTCGCCTCCAGAAATGTAAAATAATAGACTTTTGTTGCTTTAAGTCACTAAGTTTATTGAAATTAAATTTGAAATCGAGTAAAACTAAAATCTAATACAATGGGGTAAGAGGACTTTAGATTTCTTTAGTAAGGTGTATGAATATTCGAATTCTTCAAGTAGACAGCCGAGAAGCCGTCTGCCACGTAACATTATGTGTATATGTGCATATCTGTATGTACATATTTTATATATTGGCATACATATATATGTATACATATGAGTTGAGATATATAAATATATATGCCATAAATTAAAGTATTCTGAAAATAATTTAAGTCAAAAAGTAATACTTCATGATGTGCTGCAATGATAATTACCTTCTTAGTTTCATAATCCTTTCTGCCCAGCAAAATTAAACATAAAGCATATTTATATACACTGTAACTTAGAGCTCTGTCACCTGTGTCTAAAGGAGAGGCCTCCTGTTCAGTTCTGCAGAAAGCCCGCTGTTACGGTTTACCAACCATTATATACACACTTGGAGTTGGATAAGATTCGAAAGTAATAGTTCATGGGTTTTCATAGTCTGAAAATTACCTGAAAACTTACTCCCTGTAGATAAACTAATAACATAAAAATTCAGAAGCTCTGTAATGGTAAAAGTTTGTTTTTCAGTTTTTTTTTTAAATCAAAGAATTAATTCTAATCATTGAATTAATATTTAATTAGGATTTATGTACTTGGTTATAAAAGTGGCTGTTTTTAGTGAACCCAAGATAATCATTTATGTTCCTAATCTCTTTTGTTTTTCTTAGCTTTCTTTCCAAGTCATTTATTAATAAAATATTATAAATGTTCATTTTAAGTAATATTGAGTAATAATAACTTTGTAAGTCCTGGTAGCTGTCAAGTGCTCAAGGAAATGTTTTAATTCTGGTAGAATAACTTCGTTTATAATACTGTTATGTTATTGGTAGCATAATAATGAGAAGGCTAAATGGTTTAATTGTGATGCAGACATAATTTAGGAGTTAAAGTTTTTATAAAAATGGCACATGCCCATTATAAACTTCAAATAAAATGAAAGAGTACAAAAAAAGAGCAAAACAAGTTATTTCAAATATTGATGTATTACATATATTTGGGTAGAAAAATAAATAGATAAGAACATAACAATGTAATTATATTGCACGTGATATTTCCAGTAAAAGTTTTAGATTTTATTTCACTAAAATGTAATAGTTAACTACACATTTGAAATTGAAGGAAATGCTGATGTCTGATAACTGTTTCTTTACCACAAAAGCTATTAATTTTTTAAGACGTGTTTTAAGGTCATGAAAAATGATTAGAAGAATGTTCAGGTTGGAGTTATTAGTTAGACGGTATGAACATTCATTATGGTAAAAGATGAGAAAACGGTGTTCTTATACTTCGGTTTTCACTCCCTTGACTGTGGCAGACAGATTGTAGGGTGGCTCCCACTTCTCCCCACCTCCCCCTACTCTTGCCCTTGTGTGATCCCCTCCGCCTCTGATTTACATCTAACCAGCAGAACACAGCAAAGGTTAAAGGATGTTACCACCTTGATTATGCTGCATAAGGTTTTAATGTCCGTCTTGCTAGGTGTCCGATCCTTGAAGACTGTTGCAACAAGAGCCTCAGTTTCTTGCTGGCTATTGGCCAGTGCTGGCCTCGCTTTCCTCCTTATGAGTCTTTTTAGAAGACAGCTCACAAAATAGTTTCTTGATTCATCAAAGCCAGCAAGGAAGAGAGTTTTAGTAAAACAAATTATTTCACTTGCAGGTGATTTTATTTCTGACAAATGAATGAAACTGACTTCTAAGTCTCATTCTATCCTTCAAATTCTCCCTATTGCTCACCCTAGGGATTGGAGGTAATAAAAGAGTCTGGGTAGTGAGGGCTCAGAGGTTGTAAGACTTCACATACAGCTTGGCAGGCAAGCTTCTTACAACCAGGAATCTTGTTATTTTGATATTTGCTCTTAAAAAGCCATCAGTCATTTGAACCAATCTCATGGCTGTCTGATAATTTACTTGTGTTTAGAAGAAACTGCAATAAAATTCTCTGAGTTTGTTCTTAATTCCAGTGGTCATAGTTATTTAATTTCAAAAACATTTATCTGCTTAATCATGGAACTTAATTTGTATAGTTAACATTTGAATTTTTTTTTTTAATTTTTGGCTGCGTTGGGTCTTCGTCGCTGTGTGCGGGCTTCCTCTGGTTGCAGCGAGCGGGGTCTACTCTTCGTTGCCGTGAACAGGCTTCTCATTGTGGTGACTTCTCTTGTTGCAGAGCACCGGCTCTAGGCGTGCGGGCTTCAGTAGTTGTGGCGCACGGGCTTAGTCACTCTGCAGCATATGGGATCTTCCCGGACCAGGGCTCGAACCCGTGTCCCCTGCATTGGCAAGCAGATTCTTAACCACTGCGCCACCAGGGAAGTCCCAGCCTCTGAAATTTTTGCCTGACCTACATCCTTTTTCCCTTTGTGGTTTAGTTTCTGTAATTCTACTAGATTGCTGTTGGGCTGTCAATCATGTGGTCCCACTTCCCCTGCCACAGGGGTGTGAGCATGAGTCAGCACGATCATGCCACGACAGTGGACTGGGGAGTATTGGTGTGCTCAGGAAAAACCACAGTCATTTTGGGAATTGCCGTAAATATTGGCGAAGTTATTGGAGTTTTTATTTAAACAAATTTGAGTCAAGTTTCTGTCACTTGCAACTGAAATAATTGTGACAAATATAATTTGTTTTGCATTTGGAAATCTCAATAAACACCTCTGGTTTTGGCTTCTTCATTAAAGTAGATATATTTGATGTGATTCCCTGGGAAGTCTACCCTAATTTAATTAATTAAATCGGTTACTGAAGTAAGGATGTATGAGTAGATCTCTTATTCTGTGTTCCAGACTGCCTGAGAAATACCCAGTAAAAGTGTTATTAGTTCTCCTTGTCCTCAAAGATATATAGAAATTATGTTTAATGTAGCCAAACATCTTTATAATTTTTAGGGCATGAATGATGCTCACATTCAAAGGCTAATTTGTTTTTAATAGTCTAAAACACATTGTTGTAATCACACATACATTTTTGACTTGCACAAAAGAGTGAGATTAAGTAGAAAGTGAACATTTTTAGTATTGAAGGTGGACTTTATGAGATGAAATGGTCAGAAATATTTGTCAAATATAATACCGTGAAAATAGTGATTTTACATTTTCCAGGATATTTTGATCTAATTGTGTCAGCATAACCATGTAGTTTCCTTGCTTTGTAAATATTCTGCTTTTAAACATTGTGAAATGTTACTTCACTTCGTAAGTGCTGAGAAGATAGTTCTTTGTGATCAGAAGAGGGATGTTAAAGGCTTGTTTAAGTAAAATTGTAAATCTGTCCTTTTCGTGTTGCTGTTTTACCTTCAGATGCTACCCACCCTTTATTCTAACTGCTTCATTCACTGATTTTCATTCCTCTATTCACTTATTAAACTCATATTTATTAAGGACTTATTTTATGCTACATATTAGAAATAAAGTAGTTTAATAGATATGAACCTTTACCTCATGCGGTAACGGTCTCATAGGGGAACACAACACAAGCACACATAAAATTCCAGCTCAACAAGCGTCGTGGAGACTCTACGAGCTCTGTAAGTATCAGAAATGTGGGAGAACAGGCAGGGAAGGTGTCTATGAGGATGTAGCCCTTGGGCTGCAAACTGAAGAAAGCATGGGAGGAATTGGGGGGAAGAGAGACTGGAGGAGTGTTTGAGGTAGAGAGAAGAGCTTGTTCAAAGACCCTGGGAAGTGTACACTCACACATTAGGGACTCAAAGAATACAAGGGTGGCTGGATGGATGGCCGGTGGCGGGTGCTTCACGGTGCCAGGTGAACCTGGGAAAGACTGTGAAGTGTTTTACTCCATGTTGAGCAGTGTTTTGGTTTATTTTGAAAAAAAGGAGATCGCTGAAGTTTTTAGGGTGACATGTTGCTTTGCATATTGAAAAGATGACTCTGTGGTGAGGGGAAACAAAAACAAAAACAAACCAACGCAACGGGCATTGTCTCCATAACTAGAGCCAGTGAATGCTTTCACAAGTTCAGGAAAAAAGTGGATGGTGCCTTGGATTGTGGGTAGGGAGGGGGATGATGGTAGCCATGGTAGAGATGGACTAGATGGGGAAGAAGATAGATTTGCAAAAGATTTATAAGATAAAATCCACCATATTTGGTGGTGGGCTGAACGGCAATGAAGGATGGGAGAAAGAGGTTTCAAAAATAATTGTTAGGGTTCTAACTTTGTGCAAATAAATGGACACTGATGTCTTTAACTGAAGTAAAGAGACATTCTCCTCTCAAGTCTCACAGCCTTTAGAATCACTTTTCCTGTGAACGGTCTTCCCTTCCCTCACTTGATCAAAACTTCCATGTTCTCCTAGATACTGTAACCTGAGGGTGAATTACCCAGACCAAATTAATATAAGTTACCATGTGGATGACTGATTCACCAGATGGTGCAACAAAGGGAAATGAAACATTTTGGGTACTATAGGGCAGAAATTTCAGGGCATGAGAAATTTCAGTGCTTCTCTTTTCCTATTATTCATGTTCATCTAGAAAACATGACAGAAGCCCCTAGATATCACGTGAATAAGTATATTGAGGTAGTATGTTATTCCAATATATTCCTCTTTCAGTATCTTACATTATTAATATGTAGTAGTTGAAAAATACCAGCTGTTTATCATTCCAAACAAATGATGTATGTCTGAGTGTAAACAGTGTAAGTAGAAAGCCATGTTAAGTCTCATAGCACTCTAACTTGTTTGATTGATAAGAATTTGAGAATCCAGTTTTCATTTTCTCCCAGACTTACAAAAACCAACTTTAACTCTTTGTAACTTATTTTTACTTTTTGCACTGTTTAAATTCAAGATGAGTTTAAATCATTAAAACTCTCAGTGTCATGAGACACTTATTTTAAAGCTGATGTTTCTTATTATCAAATAATACCTGCTCATGTTAGAAAACAGAAAAAAGGAATTTGTGGTTGTGGAATACAGGAACTTACTACTTTGTTAGAGGAGGTGTAGACAGAACAGGCAGCCATTCTGACCGAAATCTGGGACCACTTTGTCAGCAAATCTGTTCTAGGCATATGTCCCAAAGACACTGTCTCCTGGGCTCCTAAGAGAACATGAGTGAGGATGTTTAATGTGGTGCCACCTGTTGGGGTGGGGGACTGGAGACCCACTGGGGGCATGGGTAGCTGAAATGGGTGGATGTAAATAATGGAGAGTTGTGCAACAGTTAGAAGCAATAGAATATATATACACACACACGGCTGTATGGGTGCACCGTAAAGCATGATGCTCAAGGGAAAACGGAAGAAGAGTATGAAATACATAACCTGATAACATTGATTAAATTAAACAGTACAGTTTTTAGAGCACACCAAAACTAAGACACACCATAAACACATTAGAATAGTTGTCTATGAAGAAGGACAGGGGAATGGGAGCAGGGAATGAGGATAAAATGGAGTCAGTAGTTAAATAAACAAGAGGAAGAATTGTGAGCAGATCAGCGGTGATAATATCCAGTGCACTGAGGATTCTGATTGATTCTTTTCTCCTCACCTGAAGTTCCCGCATCATGAAAGATAAAAATGCTTGTGTTAGAAATTACATAAAGGTGCAAAGAAGGAAATAAGATATCCCTACCATCCTACTGTTTAGGAATTCCTGTTTATATGTTGCTTTCTTTCTTTCAAATCTAATTTAATGCATTTTTACAGTTAAGAACGTAATAACTACACAATTTTATATCTTTCCTCCCCCCCCACCCACTTAACAGTACAGAGTAACAGGTAGTGAAGTCTGGTATAGAGTTTTGTAGTTTTGGCATTTAGTAGCTTTGTTATCTTGGGCAAGTTGAGTAACCCTTCTAGTGACGGTTGCTTTATCTATAATAGCAGGTAATGATTTCTACCTCCCAAGGCGGAAATCTGAAGATTAAATGAGATCACGCCTGAACGGTGCCTAATTCGCTGCTGGCACAGAGTTGGGGCAGTTTCTGTTTCCAGAAACATTTCCTCATGCTGGTCTTAAAAATAAATACATTGTAGTATTTCTCTTACACTAAACACACAGATCTCTTATTCCTGGATATTTAGATTGCTTTAAATATTCTATTATTTAAAAAATTTTTAAGACCACATATACACTTAAAATTTTATCATATCTTACTTCCTTAGGAGATTTGTAATTGTTGACCAAACACTGTTGACATGTTTAAGGCTTTTGATAATATAATGCTCCATTTTCTCCAATAAGCTAATACCACTATAATCCTCAAATTCACTTTTCTAAACCACAAATTTTTAATTTTCTTTCTCAGATTTTCTGTCATCATATCTTTGTCCTTTCTTTCTAAAAGATTTGGCTCCAGTAAGATACCATTTTTATATACCTCCCTCCCTTTTTCCTCCCACTGTTTCCTTAAGTTCCAGATATTCTTATTAGTTTGGGACTATGATTCCATGTTTGATAGGAGCTATATTCTGTCTTTTTATTGAAAAAAAAGAATGTAATTGGGAATATTTTTCCTAAGTCATTTTTAATCCTAAAAACTGGATTTTCAGGACTTATTTTCTTTAGCCTTTTGGAGAAAGTCTTGAATATTACCATCACCTTTTCTATACCTATATTTTACACAAGGCAGAGACAGAGAAATTTTCTTTGTTCTAATAGCCATTATTTTAGCATTTTGAGTAAGTATGCTTTAAACATTTTGTATACAATCGGACATTCATTCATAGTTTCCATATATAATATTTAGGGTAGCAAAGCAGTGTTTAAGATCACTTCTTAGTCTATTGGGAGACATTGTCTATAATACTTGTAATTCAACCCCAGTGTCAAAACATCCAGGAACAGTTGCTTAGATATCTTTCCTTCATCTGCAAACAGACAAAATCAGGGAGTGTTTATCCCATGATAAGTGCATGGGATAAATTTATACACAGGAATTAATCAGCCTTCACTTACTGAGCGTAGAGTATGGGCAGCAAATTATATGAGCTACAGTAGAAGAATGGAAGGGAATAAAAGGCCTGTGCCTTTCCTTCCAGGAACTTTTAATCTGGTTGGGGTAGATAGGACAACATAGAGAAAAAGAGAACTAATGTTATAATGTACCACGTGTAGTGTCTGGGAGTGGAAGAGATCGTGCTATAGGGCTTTCGTGGAGAAAATGTACAGACTGGAGGAGTCCGAGAAAGTGTTAGGCCAGCTGAGGTTTGAGGAACAGCTAGGATTTAGATGGATGAAAAGAAGGATGATGTGTGCAGTGGATGAGAGTGGTGGGGGCTTGGAGGAGGGAGGAAGGTCATAGTAGGTTACAGTGTTCCAGGAATCCTAGCAGTGTGACCAAACTGGACAGCAGTAAACAAAGCTCTTACTGACCCTGTAAGGTGGAATGGGGTTGGGCTCTAGGGGCCAAAATTCCCCCTTGAAACACAGAGCTCTCTGCCACACATGTGAGGGAGCATTCTCTAAACAATTTAAGCTTGCAAGTTTATCAGTGAATCAATTTAGTCACTGGCCAGTGTACAAATGAAAACCAGAACATTTTCTATACTTGGTATTTGATGAGGGTTTTCACTTGTTCAGTAATAATTTCTTCTATTCACAGTTGCTATCTGTTCCAAGTAATATTTCAATGAGCAAGTGAGGGAGGGTAGGCAGGAAGGAGAGGGAATGAAGAACTAAGAGTGGTAGGAAAAGACCTAATAAACCATGCCAAGAGCAGCTGTGCTTTGGACTCAGTAGGGGCGCGTGTTCCAAGAAAAGTACTTTAAGAAAATGAGATTAAAACCAGGGAGATTATGCAGATAGAAATCAAAGTGGAACTTGGAATTTCCAAAAGATTGACAACCAAATGACAGTGGCAAGAAGGAAAACCCACTCCCTACAAAAAAAAAAAAAAAAAAAAAAAAAATCACTAGAAGCCAAGTTCAGCCAGGAAAATCGAAGCGACAGAGTGCTGCTTCAGCATTTTTATTCATTCTTAACAAAATGGGAATCTTACCAGTAAGTTTCAAGGCATGATTGATGAGAATGGGGATAAGCATTTGCCATAAATTACTCAAGTTCTGTTGTAGAGAAACAGTATGTGTGGTCAGCTTCTGTGCTTTATTGTTGCAGTGTCGAAACTGTAATACTGCTTGCCTCATGTCTTAGGTTGCATTACAGAACTTTTGCTGGGAATGCAAAAGGTTGAAACCTTGAAACCTACTTAGTAGACTTTTTAATCTAAGGTTACATAGTTTGCTTGTGGCAATCCTAAAAAAGAAAGTTGTGTTCTGGAGCTTTCATTGAGTATGCTTTAGAAATTTTACATAAAATTGGCCATTTATTTATAGTTTTCACATACAGTATTTAGGATAGCAAAGCAGTGTTTCAGATAACTTCTTAGTCTGTTGGAAGACATCATCTACAACATTCGTAATTACAGATTTTAGAGAAGAATTCACTTAATATTTGGGTCACCTTTAGAAAGATGACTGTTCATTTACACAGATTCAAAATGTTACAAGTAAAAGAAAATAAGAATTATGAACATTTTAAATCTAGGCTTTCTCTGAGTGAATTCAGGTTTATTCAGCAGTGCCTAATTTCTGCTTCTGTTGGTTTGACTATTTGTGATGTAAACTTGAACAAGGTTATCTAAGGCATCCCTCACAGTGTTTGTTAGAGATCAGCAATCTTTTTCCATAAAAAAAGAGCTAGTAAATATTTTAGGCTTTCTGGATGGAGTAGGTGGTCTCTGTCAGAACTACGCATCTCTGCTGTTGTAGCCCAAGAGCAGCCATAGACAAGGGAATAAATGAATGTGATAATAAACTTGACAAAAACAGATGGTGGGACAGATTTTCCCAGCAGACTGTAGTTTGCCCACCCTGATCTATGTTTTAAAACCTTAAATAGAGACTTAAGTGAAAGAAACAGAGAATTGGGTAGTTAGTTCAGTGTTTTAGGCATATTTCGCGTTACATACTTTTCTATTCTTGATGCTAAATTAGTGTGACTTCTAAAAATCTATATGAATTATTTATATTACTTAGGAAAAAAAATCTCCATTGGAAGGAATACTTGCAAGAAGATAGAACTCTTAATTTTAATATTGCCTATTTCTTAGAAAAAATGTGATTTTCTAGAATATGTATTATATATATATAAGCTTTTGTAATTTGTGCAAATTCTAACAGTATCTTAATTTCCTTACTTTAGTTTGTTAAAATTATAGGCCAAGCTTTCACTTCAAGTTTGGTATACTGTGTGCCTGCATTCTCAGTGGAAATTGGGGTGGGGAAACCTAGAAAAAGCATCAGGAAAAGAAGGGAAGGAATCACTGACATAGCTTAATGCCTTTGTTGTTTTTGAAAACGGTGGTTAAAACTTGTGAACACAGTGAGTGAATTGTGTGTAAGTGGTAAAAGGTGGGTATGTAAAGTGAGGCTATTTTATGGTTTCCCTTATGACAAGGGAGAAGGGAAGAAACTAAGAATCCTTGAGTGCATATATGTCATAGGCATTGTGCTAGAGTTTTTTTGAACTGTAAAAGCAACTGTGCCAGGTGGATATTTTTATCTTCATATTTGCAGTTGAGAAAACTTAAGCTCGGGAAAGTTAATATCACAGTTGGTTAATACCTGAGCCAGTATTGAAACATGACCCCATAAAATGAAAAAGCCCAAGCTCCTTCCATTGTAGTTCATTGTGCAGATTTGATTCATCTAGGCAGTGGAATGTCTGTCTGAGAAATCAGCATCTATGAAAACTTTGGTGATGGCTTTTCTCTGCAGCCTGGGTTGACATGAAGAGAATGATGTTGTTCAGGAGTAGCTGAGGCTAGGTGGTGGCATAAAACTGTCTGAGGCAAAGTGGACCTAATTGAATGGTGAGAGAGAAATGACTAATTTGGATGTGACTTGGCTTGTATGACCCTTTCTTCCCCTAGATGAAATCTTAGCAAGCAGAAGACTGATGTCAACTACTGCAATAGAAAAATCACAGTTCTTCACTCAGTTTCCAAAGCAAAGCCATTCACTGACCCAGACCCCGCTGATTGAATATTCTCCTGGAAGGACCTTGCAAAGCCACAACAAGTACATATGATAAACATTCTTCTGATCCATTCCCAAAGGAATGTACAGCCATTTACCAGGTTAACTGTGCACTGGAATAAGGGGAATATTCAGCTTGTTAAAGGTTTCTCAACTATGACTTCTGAGCTAACACTGCTACCAGAAGATCTGAAACACCAAACACCACCATGGTTCTCCAATTAGAAAGGAAGCTCTGGAGGTGTTGGAGTTTTGGGACAAGTTCATCTTAAAGTGGTTCTAGTGAGCACCTGTGTGTAGGAAAATAGGGATACACATACTGACTTAGTAGCTGGCAGAAGCCTTACATTTTTTCACTGACTTAAGAAGTAATAGCCAATAAAAGCCAAGTAAGAATGGCCAAATGGAGAACTTTCCATACTTTCAAAGAATTGTCTGAAGCAATATCACATTTCACCCAGGATTTCAAGAGATTATCCTAATCTCCAAAGACTTAAAGGATATAAGAGTAGTGGTTGCCAATATGTGCCCTTTTACTTCACCTACTTGCCCCCTAGCCCCATACTAGATGAATCCTAGTAGATGATGGTGGATGCCTATAAATTGATCCAAGTAGGGCTAGTCCCAATCCCAGAGGCTACACTGGACCTGATATTTTTACTGAAACAGACTTGCAAATGCTCTGGCATTTGGAATGTGCTATTCATCTGTTAAATATATTCTTCTCAATTCCCATAAGACGGATCAAGAATAATTTACATTTACATGAGAAGAGAAGCGAGAGACACGTGTTCTCTTGCTGTTGGCTGTTAATTCTCCCTGATTTATGTCTTAACAAGCTTGCAGGGGCCTTTATCATCTTGATACTCTATAGAACATCATGCTGGTAAACTATGTTGATGGCATTGTGCTAATTAGACCAGGTAACAGGAGGTGGCAAGTAATCTAAAAGTATTCTAGAAGTATTAGGAAGTTGCATGCCTTTGAAAGGCTGGGTAATAAACCCATGAGGATTCAAGGACCAGTCATAACAATGAAGTCTGCAGCTTGGAAGATCATCCCTACTACTTTCCACTAATAAAGTGACAGGATATACTGCACTTGGCAATAATGCTCATTCCTGCTTATTCAGTGACTTTAGAAGATTGCCAAGTTAGAGTGGGGCCTGGAGTAAGGAGAACAGGTTTTGTACCCTAGAATATCTATGGTATTAGGAATTTCCATGATAGGAAGGAAAGCTTGTGGTATCTATAGCTATCCCCCAAAGAGAGATGCATCATGGTCTTTTAGAAATCTAGACCAAGGTCTTTTCTCCTGCAGGAGAGAACTACTCACCGTTTTGAAAATAGCTTCTGGCATACCACTGGGCCTTGGTAAAGACTGAGTGCCTGACCATGGAAGACCAAATGACCATACAACTGCAGTTTCTTATCATGACTTGAGTTTTATTATATCCACTATTATTAATAGTTACTTTGGGATACCTGGCCTATACTAGAAATATTGCAGGCAAACTGGGGTTTAAGGATATCCTATTTCTGGATGACAACCTATGATGAATTGAAAGAATGGGAAACAATTGAGTTTAGTTCTCAGATCCTAAACTGAACACTGTGTTGGTATTAGCCATAAGTGAACTCTGGCACAACTCAGACCATTGGAGAAGGGAAATTCTCCTAGGAGGCAAACCTGAGACCTGTATACTTAGAGGTCCACTTTGTATAGATTGAGAAGTGGCATGAGGTATGGGTATATGTGGGCAACTAAGACGTGACCAGTGGCTCAGATGGTTAGTCAGGAGCCTTGAAGGAGTAAAATTGGAAGGTTAGAGTCAAAGGTATACAGGAAATTAGATTTTGAATGGTCTTATGGGAGTGATTGCAAGATGGGTTTTTGTGCCTCATGTTAATATCCAACAAAAAGCCCCACTGTTAAGTCACCAATAAGTGGAAAGGTAGAATGACTTGTTCTGTGAGATCAGATTTGGCCACTCCATTGCTGGAGCAATGTTCTGCTCATGACTTGAGAGCCTGTGCTGGCCAACAGCAGGGACTTCCCCTTAACGAAGTTAAATTATCAACTGCCACTTGAGTGTCCAATGTGCCAGTATCAGAGACCAGTACTGACCCCTCAATAGAGCACTATCCTTCGAGGACATAGCCCAGCCACTTAGTGGTAGACTGAATTTTTTGATCTTCCATCCTTGAGAGGGCAGCAGTTTATCCTGGGAAAGATAGCTATTTTTCTTGCCTGCCCACAATGCCTCTGCAAGCTCAATTTTCCAGGACTTAGAGTGCCTAATCCATTGTCATGGGTACTCTGTACAATGTAGTCTCAGATAAACACATTTTATTTAAGAAGTGTGATAATTGGCCCATGACCAGGGACTCCACTTGTCTTTCTGTATACATTATGACCCCAGATGTAGATTTATGGAATGGCCTGTTATAGGTAAGAAACTAGCTTGAGGTCAGAACTCTGAGAGTTTGAATTGCTGTCCTACAGGCTGTGGTACATGCCCTGAACCAATTAACTAGAATGTATTGCTTTGGGAACTAAAGGGGTAGAAGCAAGATTGGCTCCTCCCCATCACCTGGAGGTGACCCACTTGTAGAATTGTCATTTCTCAATTTCTCAGAAGAATGCTTCTATCAGAGGACACAGTGAGGGTTCTCCTGAACTTGAAAGTGTCCAGGTGGTAGTCATACCTGCAAGTCCTCATGCCAATAGACCATCAGGCCAAGAAAGGAGTTAGCATATTGGCAACTCTGGTTGCCATGGGAAGCCATGTTTGATGCTATACAATGAGTGCAGAGAAGCATGTGTCTAAAAGCCAGGAGAGTCACTGGAGCATCTCTTGATGCATCTGTGCCCCGTGATAATGGTGATCAGACAATTGCAGCATCCATGGCCTGACAAGGACACAGTCTTATAATTTTCTAGTATTAGTATATTATTTACTTACATTCAATGTTTATTTTCTTGTCTACTCCTTTTTGAATGTAAACACAGTGCCAGGGGTATTTATTTTGTTTATTTTGTGTATAAGTGGCTAGAGCATATTAGAGGTTCAATAAATATTTTTAAAATATATGAATAAATAATAATGTAATGTTGAGAGGAGAAGGAACAGAAGAATTGGAAGGTAGCATAAGTGTACAAAATTCATCATCTTTCACCTATGGGAATCAATATATTTCCTGCTCTCTTTGCTGTTCTTCCAGATATAGTATACACACCAAATCAATTTCCAATAACTTAAATTTATAACTTTGGAAACCAAGGAGTGAGAATTGGATTAGATGTTTTGTAGGTCTATGCATTTCTTTTTTCTTGGTTTACTCCCTCACGTGATTTAAATATATTTCCTGGTAATACTTAAGAGAGCATAAGAGATAATATTTTTGAATCCTTGCTTGACTGAGAAATATTTTCATTCTGTCTTCGCTCATGAATGATAATGTGACTGTATATAGAATTATGGACTTTGGACTATGTATTGATTTCTAGCACTCATTGTTTGGTTGAGTAGCCAAAAGCCTTTCTGATTCCCATTCTCTTTATAGATGTTCCTCTTCTCTCTCCCTCCCTGCCCTGGAGATTTAGGGATCTTTATCATTCAGTAAGTAACATTATATAATTTTCTCTTCCATTCATTATGCTTGGTGATCAGTTACAGTTTTGAGGTCCTTGTCCTTCAGTTCTGATAAAGTTGCCTTCAGACTTCCCTTATAACTTGAGAAGTCTTTTACTTTCCTTTTTATGTGTTGTTGTTTTGCTATCTTCATGCATTACTTCTGTAATTCAGGCATAAACTCAGAGATTCTGGTGGCATATCTCTGATGATATGGAAGAAACTAACAGATGGTAGGAGAGCATAAAGCCTATGTGCGAAAGAAACAAAGATTAGAAACGGGAAAATCCTCTACCTCCTGAGTTCCCAATTATTCCATTGGTTCCTGGATCTGCTTTTTCTTCCATTTTACGGAGATTCCACATATTGATTAGCTAGTTTGACTTGCGTTCCTGTCACAACTCTGAAGTGAGCCCTGAATATTACAGAGTGTTTTACTGAAATGTGAAGAGGCAGCCACTGATTTATGCTACTTGTTTTCCAGAGGTATGCAATTTGATTAAAATTCCCTTGACTCTCCAATTTCCAGCCATGACTGGGAAGCTGTTCTTCACCCAAGTGATCAACATCTAAGAAGAGATGCTTGGCTTAAAGAATCTTGCTTGGTATTAATTTTATGACTCTGAGGATCTTAAATTTTAGAAAAGTATATCAAGGAAACAAATTGGCATTCTCAGTGTCTTTAAAGTTAAGATAATGTAAGATAATTTAGAGATAATTTAGTCATATTCCTGCCCAAAGGCTGAAAGCTACATTTAATCAATTTTTAAAATGTTGTCCAGGGAAAGAAGTGGAAGATCTCAATGATATAAGGTCCATGTACATACTTGAAAGAAAATATTGTCATGATAAACATACTAAGTTGTGCTTTCACCATATCAAGACTAACGAAATATGCAAAAAACTGTTTAAATCACTAAATGTAACTAAACAGAAACGTGTTAAATTCTATTTTTATAATTCCATAAACCTTTGATAGTTTACAGCAAACAATAAGTCTTTAGTATGTATATGATGGCAAAATATGAACATTAAAATTATATATGTTATGGGATGGTTGCTTATATTCAATTATTTGGTTCATCAAATATATGCCACAAAAATTTAAATGGTTTAGTTAAAATATTGCAATTTTTTCATCAACGTTTGCTGTGTAAAGGGCATAAAACTCCATAGACTGCTATTGATGGAATTAAACTTATATGGTCATGCTGAATGCATTTTAATAACTTCTTTTTTAAAATTATAACCATAGAAAACAAAAAAAAAATAAACAAAACTTTAAAATATTTACAGGTTTATGTCACCACTAGCAGAGATGTCATTTAAAGATTATCTGCCACCCAAACATCAATCAGCAAGTTTCTTTGTTTTATAATTGACACATGATATGGACTCTGGCAGATCATGTGTTTTTATAGGAGAGGATCAGCCTGTTTAAAAAAAAAAATGGGAGTTGAGAGGAGAAAAATTATTTTTATCAACATTCTAAATCTTTTTCAGTATATTCACTATTGGATCCAAAATAAACATTTCAACTTTCATTTTTCATCTTCAGACTTCAGCAGCACAACATTGATCATTTTATGTCACAGTTTTTCTGCAACATCAGTTAAAGAGGGATATAGTTCAGGAATGTGCTGTGCTAACAGAGCTGGTAGGAGTAATGAATGGAGCGAAACATACCCACACTGTGTACTTTCCATCTCTAGAACTTTTATGAAAAGGAGGGTGAGTGGTTATTGGGACCAAGCAGCCACAAGATGCTTTAGTCATTGTGTGAATAGGGAAAATCTTTAAATCAGAGAATGGATTCTGCTAGAATGTCGCTGGCATTTTTCAGGAGAAAAAGATAATCTATTTTGCAACATTGAACCATGGCCAATTTGGTAAGAACATAAATCCTATTTCCCTTTCACTAGGTTTTCATACATTGTGATATGTTTTTAGGTTCATCCAGATTTAAAATTTAGAATTGATATCTTCCTGGGGAATAGAATCTCTTTTACCGTGAAGTGATCATCTTTATCTGCTTTTTTCCTTGAGGTTTACTTTGTCTGATATTAATATGATGACTATCTTTTGGTGACCATGTGGTAAAACGTACTCTATCATGTTACTTTCACACTTATGTTTAGATGTGTCTTCTTACAAGTATACTAAAATTAATTTTTGAAAAATTGAGTCTGACAATCTTAGATTTATTTCATACTGTTTGTCCTGCATGTTGTAGGTTTATCTTTGCTTTGGGGATGATTAAAAGTTTTTATCAATTTTTTTAATACTGCTAATTTGGAAATTAGAAACTCTGCTTCTATAATATGAGGTTACTCTTCTATCTTAAACTATATCAAAACCTAAAGTCAGTTTTTATTTAAAAAAATTTTTTTAATTAATTATTTTTGGCTGCATTGGGTCTTCGTTGCTGCACGTGGGTTTTCTCTAGTTACAGAGAGCGGGGCCTTCTCATTGCAGTGGCTTCTCTTGTTGCGGAGCACAGGCTCTAGGCGCGTGGGCTTCAGTAGTTGTGGCACGCGGGCTCAGTAGTTGTGGCACACAGGCTTAGTTGCTCCACAGCATGTGGAATCTTCCCGGACCAGGGATCGAACCCGTGTCCCCCGCATTGGTAGGCGGACTCTTAACCACTGTACCACCAGGAAAGTCCTAAAGTCAGGTTTTAAAATTCCCTTGTAGACGATACAAGAATCTTAGAAAAGGTTGACTTCATTCATTTCTTTACCTATTTAAGAACTCAGGTTGCTGTACACTTTTTGCTTGTGCATTTCTTGCTGTGTTTTAATAACTCAGCAAGACTTTACTATAATTGTTGCTTTAAATTGTCAATGTTTATTTACATTTAAAAATTTTTTTCTGAGGTATAATTTGTATACAACTATTTGCATTGAAATATTTTCTTCTAGTCTGTGTTTTATCATTTCATTTTCTTTTCTTTCTTTTTTTTTTTTTAGGTCATATAGCCTAGGGACTGGGCATGTACACATGTGGCGGTTTTTGTTTTTGTTCTTTTTTGAATTTATTTATTTATTTATTTATGGCTGTGTTGGGTCTTCGTTTCTGTGCGAGGGCTTTCTCTAGCTGTGGCAAGCGGGGGCCACTCTTCATCGTGGTGCCTGGGTCTCTCACTATCGCGGCCTCTCTTGTTGCGGAGCACAGGCTCCAGACGCGCAGGCTCAGTAATTGTGGCTCACGGGCCTAGTTGCTCCACGGCATGTGGGATCTTCCCAGACCAGGGCTTGAACCCGTGTCCCCTGAATTGGCAGGCAGATTCTCAACCACTGCGCCACCAGGGAAGCCTATCATTTCATTTTCTTACAGTAACTTTAGAAGAGCAAAATTGTCTTTCATGACTCATGCTTTTGGTTTCCCATCTAAACAAACTTTACCTACTCCAAGTTTGTGAAGACTTTTTCCTATGTGTTCCTTGAGGAGTTTTATAGTTTTAGCTTTTATGATAAATCTATAATACATTAAAAGTTAATTTTCATGTATGTTTTGGGGTAAGAGAAAGTTTTACTATTTTTTCTACATAAAAGTATGTGGTTGTTCCAGTATCATTTGCTGGGAATATTTTCCTTAATACATTGATGTATCTTGAAAACATAATGGAAAATCAGTTGACCATATGTATGTGGGTACATGTCCGAACTTCCTATTTTGTTCAATTGATCTGTGTAACTATCCTCATGCAGTCTTGATTACTATAGCATTATTTTAAGTTTTGAAATTAGATATTATAATTCCCACAACTTTATTCTTCCTTTAAAAATCTGTGTAGACTATTTTAAATCTTTTGCATCTCCTTATAAATTTAAGAATCAGCTTTTTATGTGTATAAGTATGCTGGCAGTTGCAAATTTTGTCAAATTTATAGACCAAATTGAATAGAAATGATGTCTTAATAGTAGTAAGTGTTCCAAACTGTGAACATGATACACCTCTCCAATTACTTAGATCATCTTTAATATCTGTACAATATTTGTAGCTTAATTTGTACAGTTCTTGCATATTATTTTAAGTCTACTCTCTTACACATCATAGGTTTTGATGTTATGATAAATGGCATTTTACAATTTCAATCAATTTAACTTAGGTTTTATGTTTAGGTCCTTTTCCTATATAGTGTGAGGTAAGATTCAGGTCCTCTTTTTTCGTGGGTTTGTTTCTGGGCATTCCATTCTGTTCGTTTGCTCTATGTGTTTATCCTCTATCAATAGCATGCTGTCATGATTACTAAAGTTTTATATTAAGTGTTAAAATGAAGTAATGTGAGTCCTCCAATTTTTCAGCATTGTTTTAGATATTCTAGTTCTTTTGACTTTTCAGATAGATTTTAGAATAAGTATGTCAATGTTTTTAAAAAATTCTTGCTGGGATTTTGATTGGGATGTATTGAATCTGCAGATTAATTTAAGGAGAGTCGACATCTTAAATGGTGAGTTTTCTAATTCATAAACATGGTATAGCTCTCCATTTATTTAATTCCTTTTTCTTATATGTTTTCAATTTGTACCTAAAGATTTTATGTGTCTTGGTGTAACTGGGGACGGTACTATTTTCTCTTTTTTTTTAATTTCAGTTTTAAGTATTCTATGACTAGTATATAGTAATACATTTATTCATTTGTTTATTCATTCATTTATTTAGATACATTGGTGTTATATTTCAAAACCTTGATAAACTCAATTATAATATTATTTCTATACATCCTTTGAGGTTTTCTACATAAAGAATCATAATCAGTGAATAAAAATGGTTTCATCCCATATTGCACAAACTGAATGCTTTTAATTTCTTTTTCTTGCCTCATTGCACTGGCTAGGATATTGAACAGAAGTAATGAAAGAGGATATCTTTAACTTATTTATGATACTACGGAGAAAGTATTCAGTCTTTCATCATGAAATAGCATGTTAAATATAGGGGTTTGGCAGATGTTCTTTAGCAGATTAAGCAAGTTTCCTTCTGTTCTTAATTTGCTGAGTTTTTATAATGAATGGATGTTGAATTTTAGCAATGCTTTTTTTTTTTTTATCTGTTGAGCTGAACATGTAGTTTTTCTTTAGAATGATGATGTAATGAATTCTTTTGGCTGAACGCTGAATGTTAAACCAGTCTAATAGTCCCAGGATAAAATCCACTTGATTAGGAGACATCATCCTTTTTATATTTTGATGGATTAAATTTGCTAATATTATGTTAAGGATTTTCTTTTTCATTTATGTTCATAAAGTATCTTAAATTTCATTCTTCTTTTACTGGTTTTGTTTCATAAAATGCATTTTAAAGTGTTTCTAATTTCTTGAAGAGTTGGTATAAAATTGGTATTATTCTTTAATGGTTTGGTAGAATTCATCAGTGGAACAATCTAAGTTTTGAGATTGCTGGAAATTTAATTCCTTTGGTTGATATAGGACTATAAAGACGATTTATTTCTTCTTGAATAAGCTTTGGTATAGGTTGTCTCTGTCAAGGGATTTATATATTTCATTAAGTTGTTGAATTTATGAACAAAAATTGATGATAATACTGTCTTAATATCCTTTTAATATCTTTCATAGTCAAAAAACTCCTCCTTTTATTCCTCATATTGGTATTTTGTGTCTTCTTTCTCTCATGTGATTTTTTCTTGATCAGTGTGTCAAGTTTATCAATTTTATTAATCTCTACAAAGATTCAACTTCTGATTTCCTTGATTTTTTTTCTCTTTTTTGGATTTACAATTTCATTGATTATTGTTCTTTATTTTCTTTTCTGCTTGCTTAGAGTTTAATTTGCTCTTCTTTTTTTAGATCCTTAAGGTCCAAACTTAATTTATTTGAGACATTTTTCTTTTTCAAATATAAGCACTTAACACTATACATTTTAAGCAGTTTTAGCTGCATCTTATCACGTTCAATGCTCCGTGTTTTCATTTTCTTTCAATTGAAAATGTTTTTCAATTTCACTTGACTTCCTCTTTAACCTGTGGCTTAATGGTTTGTTAATGGTCTCTAGTTTAATTGCATTATAATCATAGAACACAAATTCTATAAGTTCAATTCTTTGAAAAACCTCATAGCTTCTTGTAATGGGGAAACAATTTTCCCTATATTTCTTTTCTTTTTTTTAAATTTTATTTTTGGCTGCATTGGGTCTTTGTTGCTGTGTGCGGGCTTTCTCTAGTTGCAGCAAGTGGGGGCTACTCTTTGTTGCAGTGCACAGGCGTCTCATTGCAGTGGATTCTCTTGTTGCCAAACACAGGCTCTAGGTGTGCTGGCTTCAGTAGTTGCAGCATGGGGGCTCAGTAGTTGCAGTATGTGGGCCCTAGAGTGCACGGGCTTCAGTATTTGGGGCACATGGGCTCAGTAGTTATGGCCTGTGGGCTCTAGAGTGCAGTCTCAGTAGTTGTGGTGCACGGGCTTAGTTGCTCTGGGGCATGTGGGATCTTCCTAGACCAGGGATCAAACCCGCGTCCCCTGCATTGGCAGGTGGACTCTTAACCACTGTGCCACCAGGGAAGATCCTTTATTTCTTACATTCCTGCAAAGTTCAAGCCTCTGAGTAAAGGGCATTTTTGAATAAGAAACATGCCATGGAAACTAAAGATAGTGTCTCCCTAAAGACAGAGAACTCTGGAGATATCTCAGGATTAATATAGCTTTGTTCTTACCCTCCCTAGAGACATGTGTACATAAAAATAATGTGTGTTCTATTATTTGGTGAATTGTTTTACAAATGTCACTTACATGAAATTGGCTGGTATTATTCTGCATGCCTTATATATCCTTAGTCACTTGCTCTCATTTTGTCAGTTACTGAGAGGAGTATTGAAATCTCTAGCTGCAGTCGTGAATTTCTCTATTTGCCTTTTCAATTCTTTAAGTTTTTGTTTCATGTATTTTTAAAAAATTTTTATTGGAGTATAGTTGTTTCATCTATTTTGAAACTCTTTTGTTAGATGTGTACATTTTTAGGATTGCTATGAATTTTTGGTGAATGAATCCTTTTGTCACTGTGTAATGTACCTCTTTATCCTTGGTAATATTCCTTGTTCTAAAATCTACATTCTTTGATATAAATATAACCAATCCAGTTGCCTTTTGATTAGTGTTTGCACAATATTTATTTTCCACTGTCTTCTACTGTATTTTTGTATACTTCATGGGCATTTCTTACAGAAAGCATGTATATATTTGAGTCATTTAAAAATCTAATCTGGGGATCTCTGATGTAGTTGAACCATTTACATTTAATGTAATTTTTATATGGTTAAAAGCTACCATGTTTATAAATAATTTATACTTGTTTCATCATTTCTTCTATCTTCTTTTTCTCTGCCTATGTTTTATTAGTTGAACTCTTTTGCTTCCACTTTACCTCCTCTCTTGGCTTATAATTTATACCTCTTTCTCATTAAAAAAAAAGTGGGTTCCCTAGGGTTTGCCATATACATCTTTAAATAACTATTCTACCTTCAAATAATATTATTACACTTCCATGTAGTGTGATAACTTTGCAACAATATATTTCAAATTTCTCCCTCCACTTTTTGTGTTATCTTGCTACTACACATTACTCTTTTCCACACACATCAAACCACAGTACATTGCTACCATTTTTTGCTTAAGATAATACATTACCTTATAGAGCAATTAAACATCAGAAGAAAAGTATTTTACATTTATCTTCATTTTAACCATTTTCAGAGATCAAGCTTCTTTCTGGTATCATGTTCATTTTGCTTGAACTTGTTTTGACATTTCCTATGATGCAATTTTACTGGTAATGGATTTTTTTTCTAAGTCTATTTCTCCCTTAGTCTTTTTTTTTTTTTTAAAGATTTTTTTGATGTGGACCATTTTTAAAGTCTTTATTAAATTTGTTACAATACTGCTTCTGTTTTATGTTTTAGTTTTTTGGCTGCGAGGTATGTGGGATCTTAGCTCCCTCACCCCCTGCATTGGAAGGTGAAGTCTTAACCACTAGACCACCAGGGAAGTCCCACTCCCTCAGTTTTTGAAAAGACATTTTTGCTGTGTCTAGATCACTGAGTTAAGTTTTTAGGCATGCCTAGTTTCCGATGAGAAGCCTGCTATAGTTCTTACCTTTATTCCTTTATGAGAACTTTTCTTTTTTTCTCCCTTTGACTACTTGCAAGGTTTTGTTTTTATGTCTGGATTTTAGCAGATTGAATATGATTTTTAAAATATTTTATGCTCAAAGATTTATGGACCTGTGGTTGACAACTTTTTAAATAAAATCCTCAGTCTTTTCCTGTCAAATGTTTCTTCTGTTCTCCCTCTGGGCCTTCAACTACATGTGTATTAAATGATTTGATACTTTACCACAAATCTTAGATGCTATGGCTCTGTATTTTTCCCCTACGTACTCTTTTCTTACAGTTTCAGTTTGGATAATTTGTATTAATTTATCAAATTCACTAATATTTCCTCAGGTGTACCCAGTCTACTGATGTCCCTGGTAAAGTCATTCTTGATCTCTGTTAACATGTGTTTTATTTCCATCCATATGCCTTTTTTTTTTTTTTTTACTATTTTCTATTTCTCTGCTAAAATTCTCTGCCTGTTCATGTATGTTGTCCACCTTTGCTTCTGAAGTTTTTAGTATATTAATTATAGTTATTTTACATTTTGAATATCTGGGCCATGTTTATTCTTGTTCTGTTGATTACTGTATCTTTTTCATGGTGCTCTTGAGAGTTTAGTCATTTTTAGTGTGATGCTTATTTTCCTTAGAATTTTATTTTTGAACAATCTTTGTGAACTTGGAAGGAAAAGTCTTCTCCAGAGAGAATTTTCATTTGCTCTTCCCAATGCCCAGTGACAGCAATGGTTCAGAATCACTCTGAATGAAATTCTTACTGAAGTTCTCCCAATGAGAATTATTTCAATTTAGGCTTTAAAACAGATTTTTGTTGCAAATTATTAATGGTGATATTTCCCTATTTGAACTTTTTACCCAGGTTTGAAGAATCAAATTTCTTTGCAATTCCTGAGGCAGTAATAAAATTTCCAGATGACCCCTATAGTATGATATAATCCTTGGTGCTCAAATTCACTGGGGGAAGAGCATACTATTATATTCTTTTTCAAAATCAGATACCCTAAGGATGACATTCCCTACTTACATCCCTAGAGTCTTCCCTCTATCCATCTCTTCCTTCCTTCCTTCCTTCCTTCCTTCCTTCCTTCCTTCCTTCCTTCCTTCCATCCTTTCTTCTTTTTCCTGGAGAATTTGTTACTCTCATGATAACTCCTTGATGCAGCAAGGAATATACTTTAAAAATTATATTAAGGAATATTTACTGTTTTTGATTCAGGCAACTAGCCCATTATATAATCAGAAATAAAATTCATCCTAGGTCTTAAGTTTTATGGTGATAATTTTTTATTTGACTTTAAAATTCATGTTAGAGTTTTGAAGGTTAAGCTAGGAGGCTGATTTTGTATTCTAGCTGGGTGATCTGTCCGTTGATGTAAGTGGGGTGTTAAAAGTCCCCTACTATTATTGTGTTATTGTCATTTTCTCCCTTTATGTCTTTTAGTATTTGCTTTATACAGTTAGATGCTCCGGTATTGGGTGCATATATGTTTAGGAGTGTAACATCCTCTTCTTGTATTGATCCCTTTATCATTATATAATGTTTTCTTTGATTTTTGTTATAGCCTTTGTTTTAAAGTCTGTTTTGTCTGATATGAGTATTGCTACCCTTGCTTTCTTGTCATTTGTTTGCATGAAATATCTTTTTCCATTCCTTCACTTTTGGCCTGTGTGTGTGTTTAGCTGTGAAGTGAGTCTCTTGTAGGCAGCATATACAAGGGTCTTGCTTTTTTTTTTTTTTTTTACCAGTCAGCCACCCTATATCTTTTGATTGAAGCATTTATTCCATTGACATTTAAAGTAATTATTAATAGGTATGTATTTATTGCCATTTAATTACTTGTTTTCTGGTTGTTTTTGTAGTTCTTCTCTGTTCATTTCTTCTTTTTGTTTCTTCCCTGTGGTTTGATGGTTTTCTTTAGTAGTATGCTTATGTCCCTTTCTTTTTAGTTTTTGTGTATCTATTGTAGGTTTTTGATTTGTGGTTACCATGCGATTCATATATGTTGACTTATAACTATGTTTACTTGCTTTAAACTTGTAGTCATTTAAGTTCAAACACCTTCTAAAAGATCAACATTTTTTACTCCCCTCTCCCACATTTTGTGTGTTTGATGTCATATTTTACATCTTCATGCTTATCCCTTACCTGTTTATTGTAGTTACAGTGCTTTAAAATTTTGGTCTTTTAATTTTCATACTGGCTTATTTAAGTGGTTGATCCTCAGTCCCTATTAAATATTGGCACTTCCTAGTGGGATTTTCTCTTTCCTTAGATTCTTAATTTCTTTTGCACTCAGAGAAGACCCTTTAATATGTCTTTCAAAATTTGCTTTTTTTTTTTTTGCTTGAATAATTTCCATTATTCTATCTTCTAGATAACTTAGGCATTCTTCTGTATCACTTAATCTGCTATTCATTCCTTCTAGTCTCTTTTTTTTTTTCAGTTATTAAATTCTTCATTTCTAATTGGGTCTTTTAAAAATATTTTCTAGTTGCTTGTTAAAATTATCACTATGTACCTCTATTCTTTTCCCTAATTTAGTTAACATCTTTTTATATATCAGATGACTTTATTTCACTCTTATTTTTTTAATTTATCTTTTATTGAAGTATAGTTGAATTGCAACATTGTGTTAATTACTGCTATACAGTAAAGTGATTCGGTTATACATATATATACATCCTTTTTCATATTCCTTTCCATTATGGTTTGTCACAGGATACTGAATATAGTTCCCTGTGCTATATAGTAGGACCTTGTTGTTTATCCATTCTATAAATACCAGATTGCACCTGTTAATTCCAAACTCCCAATCCTTCCCTCCCCTACTCCCCCGTCCCACCAACAGCCATCAGTCTATTCTCTGTGTTCCTGATTGTTTCTGTTTCATAGATAGGTTCATTTGTGTCATACTTTAGATTCCA
Source organism: Balaenoptera physalus (assembly GCF_965194825.1). Classification (NCBI taxonomy): domain Eukaryota; kingdom Metazoa; phylum Chordata; class Mammalia; order Artiodactyla; family Balaenopteridae; genus Balaenoptera; species Balaenoptera physalus. Next base: position 70,401,921 of record NC_138890.1, on the reverse strand, counting down.
CAGGTAAGTGATATCATATGATATTTGTTTTTCTCTTTTTTAGTTAACATTTTTATTATCAATGCTTTGAATTCTTTATCTGGTAACTTGATTATTTCATTATTTTTTCAGGGGTTTTCTCTTGCTATTTCAATTAAGAGCAGCTCCTCTTCCTCTTCATTGTGCTTAAACTTCTCTGCCTCTATGAATTTAGGTGAAACATTTACATAACAGTCTTGAAGGGGTGTTCTTAGGCAGGGGCATTCCTATACAGACTGCATGTGCCCAACACCTTTGATGGGAGAGCTGGATTGACATGGACACAAGTCATGTCTTTCCTGAGAGTGTACTGTCAACTCTCACCTTGGTACTTGGTGGGGCTGAAGATGGAGGGGCTACAGCTGGAGCTTGTTGTGAGGCGGGAGTTCCCCTCTGCTCAGTGGCTGTCCCTCCCCTGTCGGCACGGGGTCTGATCCCAAGTTGCCGGAGCAGAAGCCCTGAGCCCAAACTGGCTCTGTTCCTTTTAAAAGTGTATTTTCCTCTTTCTCTGCACTGGGACCCTTCCCCCAGAGCAGAGGATTGACGAAGCAAGTGGGGCTCATGCAGGCTCTTGGCTCCTGACAGCCACAGACAGAGGTCTGAGCTGTCTCTGAAGAGCTGCCTCTGCAAGAGCTCCTATTTGTTTCCCTCACTCTACTCAGATGCAACTTTGGGTGCAATTCCCTTTGTCCCTACTAGCCGATCACTGTGCCCAGCCTCCAACACTATGTTATGGAGCCACCCTGCAGAGCTAGTAGGACATGTGTGGACTCTTGTTATGCATCGGGAGGTGAGCTGTGGTGGAGTGGCCACTATTAGCAATCTGGGCTGCTTCTAATGTGCTACTTGTGTAAGTACCAGCAATGCCTGCTACTTCCACACCGCAGGCTCTACCCTGGGACTGGTTTGCCTCTGCACCCCAGAGTCAAGTCTTCTCTTCGCTTGTGGCCATCCCAGATCCAGTGCTGCACTATGATGTGGAGTAAGCAGGGCCAGAGTGTTCACTCAGCTTGGGCCGGGTGAGGGCAACCGGGCAACTGCTAGAGCCAGACCTCTCTCTGCCCTGCATGCAGGGCTAGTCAGAGTGCGCACTCCTCATGAGTGGAATCCAGCCTTATCACAGCCCTTCTGTCAGGCCCAGCAGTCCTTCGACCACCCAAGGGGGCTCATCTTCCCTGTGTAGGAACCCAGGACTAGAGCACCCAATCTGTGGCTCTCACCACTCACTCCCCAGGGCAGGTCTCTGCCCGTGTATTCTCCCTTTTCCTCTGAGTCTCCTCCCAGAGCATGTCCAAACATCATCACTTTTCTTCCTTTCCTACCAGATTACCTGCGTATCTTTCTTACAGCCTTGGTTGCACAGGAGTCCTTCTGTCAGTTTTCAGTTAGTTTTCGTGAGAATTGTTCCACATGTAGATGTATTTTTGATGTGTTCGTGGGAGGTGATGTGTTCCACATCGTCTTACTCCACCATCTTGATGGATCTCCTCCCAATGTTGAATTAACATTTAGTTTGGGGGGGTTGTCATCATAAACTCAAGGGTTTTTAATATATTCAGTGTGCATTCAGTTGCATTCATTATTCATTAGATACTCAAATTTTTCCTTGCTTCACAGAAGCCCCCATGAGTTCATTTCTATGTCATTTTAAAATCACTGATTAGTCTTTGATATCTTTCTTGCTTTCCAATATTTCCTATTTCTTGTTTTACCCATTTGACTTATCTATATTTATTTACTCTTCACTATGAGAAATTAAGATATTAGTAAGATTATACTCTCCATATGTGAACAGGAAGTAATGCCTTTCATTGGGGATATTCTACTCCCCCACAATACTGATGACTTCAATCCAAACCCCAAGAATTGCTCGGCTTGTGTTTTACCTATATTTGGTTTTGGGTGACGGTTAATTACAGTCGTGCCAGTTTTGGAAACTTTTATGAAGCCCACAGGGGAGGTTTCCAGCCCCAGACACTGATGATTCTTTTTAGAGTAAGTGATGCTTAGGGCCTGTGTTTTCACCTGTGACCCAGTTGTCAACTCTGGGGCAATAGAAATCCCATCTAACTTCCTGTCACAATGTTTGCAAAACTTCTAGGCTTGTGGGCTGAGTTTTCAGTCCCTGTACTACAGATAACATGACACCTGGTGATAAACACTTTTATGAAGGTGGATCAGTTCCAGCCACATTTCCCACACTGGCCTGAGGCCCAATTTCCTTTAAGTTCACAGTTGATATCCCAGTATTCCTATGAACAATGTTGTGTTAGTTCCAATTACCTTTTTGACTTTGAATTCCCTCTTTATTTCTGGCACCTAGATATTTTCTTGGTTTCAAGCTTGGTGTGGCATTAAATTTCATTTTTAACGATAAACTGTAATCTATGTGTCTTTGTACAGCATTCCATTCAGTCGGCCATAATGACAGGAAGTTATGACACCTTAACAAGAGATGAAAATTAAACATTTAAAAGCCTTCTAAGTTTTTTTCTGGTAGAGGAAGGTGAAAAAGTTGATAAAAGCTTTTTTTTCCCCCCACTGAATATTTCAAAAATTTGTGAATTCCATCAAGAAAAGAGAATCAGACTTATAAATTATTTTAGTAAACACATAATGAAATACTTCCAGTTGAACATGGTAAAGTTAAGGTGTTTCTAGTTTACTCCATTTCTAACACTAATTAAAATGATGCAAAAAACAAAAGTCTGCATCTTCAATGATACTAGTAGACAGCCAACACCCAATCTACTAACTGTAAACGGTAGTAGCCTAGCAGTGTAAAATTTTGACCAAATGAAGTAACATGCTGAGAACCCTGTATATTTTGATGTATCTTGGACACAATGACGTTCAGGATTTGAAGGACCTAGTCAAGAGACCCTTACTTGGAACGTGGAAATCTGGGGACATGAATAGGCCATGAAATTGTTCCATAGTGGATATTGTCATACATTGTGTGTAATTTTATACCTTGATTAGAGATGGATACTTCCTTAATTTGGTAGAAATTGCATCTCTGATCAAATTCCAATATCATGCTCAAGGCTGAACTATTTGAAACTTTTCCATCAAGGTGCCTTTTACTTTTAGTATTTTGTAATATTATTGTGGACATATCAGTAAATGTTATTCAAAAATTTTACAAAGAGTTTTTAAGACTGTAAAGTTGAGGGAAAAATATTTTCATAGAAAATGTGATTGTATTCTTGGAAAACTCAATAATAAACTGAAAATAGTATTGGAACTAAGAAGAAAATTTGTAGTAATCAGCCTGGTTACAAAATCAATCACTTCCTTATTAATTACAGCTAGTTAGAAACTATATTAGATAAAGCCTCCTGTTCACAACAGCAATAAAAATGTAAACTACTGAGAGAGAAATTTAGCAATATAAGTTAACAGGGCTTACTTAGTTGAAAAATTTAAAACATAGAATGAGATTTGAATAAATAGAATGAGTTCATTACTCTTAGTAAATTGGTGTTCTAGAGACTGCAATGCTCTAATTCATGTAAACTTGATACTGTGACAATAAAAATAAGACTGTTTGTAACTTAAACTGATTAGAAAACTCAGAGAAATAAGCACTTAAGTAAAAATGAAGAAAACTTTAGGAGTATTGAAAATCTAGTAGCCTTGCAAGATTTATAATATTTCATAGTTTCACTATATGACAATTTTGTTGCACTTTATGAGAATATAGGTAGATCAATGTATAAAACAGACAGACTATAAAGTAAACCAACACAGATATGGAAATTTAGTATATGGTGATGGTGGGAAACCTGGGTAGTTATTTGGGAAAATAAAGCTAGAATTCTATTCAGTAAAACAATTCTATTGTGCTGAACACACAATACACACACACTCCATCTCCTATTAGATCACAAACTGAACAGTTCAAAAAACAAAACAAAACTGTGTCTTGGAAGATATGAGCAACTTTTTCTATAATATTAGTGTAGGGAAGGTCCACACACAAAGTTCATACTCCATAAAGAAAAAAAAAAAGATACATTTGACCCCATGAAAATATAAATGTTCTCACTGATCAAAATAGTAGTCAAAGTGCCCAGCTGAGAAAAGGTATTTACAACTCCTACTGCAAAGTGTTGTATTATTACTGAGGATTTTGTTAACTGTAATCCACATCTTCCTGATGTTTCAGTATCTCTAGAGTGGCGATGTTGGGAAGCTTCCTAAAATGGCATCACTGTAAAAAACAGATGGCTGTGAGAGGGAGGGGAGGGGGGGTATCAGACTAGTTAGCAACATTCCTGCAGTTGGAGTCTAGAGCAGGCTAGCTTTACTTAATTGCAGTGTCAGTTTCAGAGCCCAAGCCTGGTGGCTTTTAGATCTTGTAGGGACTGCTTTTAAGAAATGCTTCAATACCAGTTCTCTTGACTGCACAGAAGACACTCTTGTGAAGAAAACCATGGACATGGAGGACTCAGGGTTGCAAATTGATTCTGAAGAGTCAGACATTGAATTGGAGAAATATATTTTGCTTTATTTCCTGTCTATATTTGCTAGAGTGAAACATGACCAAAACATCTGTCTATTTAAGTATAAAAGGATTATTTTAATATGTTTAAATTAAAAATTATAAGTGATAAGAAAGCACTGTTTCTTAGTGTAATGAGCAGAGATTTTTTTCCCTTGTTACAAATAATGATGTCTTAGATTTGATGAAATATGGAATATAATGGTGTCGACTTAAAAAAAAAAAAGAAGCACAGCCTGAGAGTTGCAAGTTGAGTTTTATTTGGGGCAAAATGAGGACTGCAGCCCGGGAGACAGCATTTCAGATAGCTCTGAGAAACTGCTCCAAAGAGGTAGGAGGGAAGGTCAGTATATATGTGATTTTGGTGAAGGGGGGAGTACATACAATCAAGCACATATTTTTTTGCAGAAGGTTTCTGCTAGTCACGAGGAGTAGTCTTCACCGTGAAAGATTTTAGTGCTTTTCTAGCTATAAGGAGATTGGCTCCTGAAAATATCTAACTATCTGAAGACCTGTTCTGCTAGTTTTCCCAGGGCACAGAGTGCCTCATTTCTGCTCTCCACCCTGAAATCCTTTCAGGGGGTGTTGAAAATCAGCAGCTGCAGCAGCACATGATTTGATCCTTGCAGAGGTAGCTGACAAGTGCCAATGGCAAGTGCCAATTTGTAGTTGACAATGGGTTTCAACGAATCAATGAAAGATAAAACTTCAAATTCACATTTAAAGAAATACAAATGGCTGTTAAAAAAATATAAATGGATGTTAATATTATTCATAGTTTTGAAAATAAAAATTAAAAAATGAAATGCCATGTTACTATTAGATTCACCAAAGATCAAATATAGTGTGGATGACAGTGAGAATAAGCAAAACATCCTTATACAGTTTTGGTAGCGGATTAAACTCTTTTCAAAGGACAAAATGATGTATTTGTAAAGAATGAAATATTTCAGTGTTAATGGCAAGTTGAATAAATGAAGGGACATCCAATCAACATATTATCTTGTCCCTTAAAAGTGAAGCAGATGTTTATGCGTTACCAAAGAAATATTTCAAATATAGTTTAACCAAAAAGAGACCAGGTTCAGAATAGAACCTACGTATATATAAAATATGCTTTCATTTGTGGAGAAAACAAAAAATGAGACAAAACAAATATAGACATACACATGCAAATACAAAATTTTATAAGTATAAATTTTATATATACCAGTAAGTATATGTTACTTAGAAGTATAACATGCTATACATATATCTATATATCTATACCTGTCTATGTATCTATATCTATCTATCTATATAAAAAACATGTTATATTTCAGTCAAAACACTTGTTTAAAAAAAGAGTAGACAAAGGTCATTCCTGAGACTTTTTGCACTTTTGGGTAAGTAGCCTCAGGCAGCTTTTGGTATGTGTACACACTGAGTCATACCTGTAAGATTAAGCTGACATCCATCTATTTACCTTGAACCTGTTTAACATCTTTTGTTTCCTTGGTGCTTCCATCAGGGGAAGAGCAGACCTGTCTCACCCCCCTGCCCTTGCAATTCCTTTCTCTAGTTCAGCCAAAGGTGACTGCCATGCTCAGTGCTCATGTATTTTATAGGTATCTCAGGGATCTCTCTGTTGAAAGACACAGTTCTGGTGTTGTGGTTTTGGTTTGTTTTCCTCTATGCATGAGCTGTTCTTTTTGATTATTCTTCGGGACTATGTCAGAGTTCCTCCCCTTAAGATGGATATTCCTATTCTTTGTCCTGCCTATGCTCCCAAACATGCTGCTGTTAGAGATTAGAGGGAAAAACAATGTTGTCACTGTGGCTGGAATGTGTTCTTTCTTTCTGGTGATTGTTAGGACAAGCACTATTAGTTTTGCTGTTGCCTGAGTTGAATGATTTATGAGTGAACTATTTAATTTTTGGAGCACTTGACATTTTTGACCTCTAATCCATCAACCCTTTGGAATTACTTCGCCTGGTAGATTGAAATACTGCTTCATTCCTCTGTGGATATTTTCAATTTTCCTTGTCATAGGAATTACTGCCCTGGGTTTACCCAAGGGAGTTATCTGAGAGGTAAGCAGATGGCTTTCAGAGGCAGCAGTGTCAGGACACTGCAGAGAAGGTCTGTGAAGAACAGTGTCCCTGTTTAAGTGCTTTACTGGCGTTAAGTTCTTACAGAGTAACTTCTTTTTCTTATACATTTCACTTTTGTTATGATAATAAAACTAGCCAAAAATATTAGCATTATCTTCCTTACAAAATAATCAAGTTGTATTAAAAATAAATTTCCCTGTTGTCATAAATGTCCATTAATACAGGTAGCTTTGTGAGACACTAATAGAAATTCTTGCTTTTATTTCAGTTATTTAGCTAAAAGCATTTCAAAATTTCTCAGTGGAAAAAAATTTGTTTTTTATTCTAACTCTCTAGAATAGATTACTCCTTCCTTCACAGCATTGATGGTGAAGGCAAGATGGTTAAACCTTGGCAACTTCTGTAACTTTCTAAGAGCAAAAGTGGTAAAAGAATCAGATATTGTCAATACTTAAGGATAATAAAAAATCTTGGTTATCCAGCATGTAATGAATGAGACAATGCCTTTCGTGTCTATGTTTGTTCTATTTAACTCTAAAGTTAGGGGCTAATTAGACTGTCTGTGATTTGGCACCTGGACACGTTTATTGTTTTTCTCATAATATTGTCAGGATTGTATCTCTGGCCTTGACGCTTAACTCGGAAAGAGGATATGACTCACTGGAAGAGGTCATCATTACGAGTAGATGCTGGAGTCAAAACAGCTGTCCTCTTTATACTGACAGAGCAAGAGGTCTGGCTTTGTGATTGGGCCCGTTCTGAGATTTGCTCCCTGGTGTCCAGAAATAGGTGCTGAATTAATCATCTTGTCCTAAGGAAAAACTCTTGGGATAACATTCAAAGAACAAAATTGAAAGCTTATTATTGTTCAAGAGTTTTCTAAAATGAGGAGATGGAACTGATACCCTGCCACCAGGAAAAGATGATTATTTTCCTGTTATGTAATTTATAATTGTCCCTAATATAAGACATACTCAGGAATTAACATAGTGTTCTCTTCACCTCTTTGTATCCTTCTTAATGGCAAAAATCCCTTCCATGTTAGGATACTTAAGAAAACTCACATCTCTAAAGTTTGAGGCAGTAGCGCCCTAGAAGTTATTCCTGTCCCCAGTCCTACTCTTTGAAGGATACACATGAATTGCCCTAAGAATCTTGAGGACATACGTTTATTCTTTCACCAAATATCTGTTGTGTCCCTACTTTGTGCTAGGCACTAAATGAGACAAAGTCTCTGTTTTCAGGAAGCTCATACTATAGAATTAATTATAGTCTTTCATATGCTCAGTAACTGAGACCGTTTACCTACTTGAGGTTTCTGAAATAAATGATAGTATATCATTTAAAAATAAGTTCTCAAAGGGACTTCCCTGGTGGCGCAGTGGTTAAGAATCAGCCCGCCAATGCAGGGGACACGGGTTTGAGCCCTGGTCCAGGAAGATCCCACATGCCGTGGAGCAACTAAACCCGTGCACCACAACTACTGAGCCTGCGCTCTAGAGTCTGCGAGCCACAACTACTGAGCCCACGTGCCACAGCTACTGAAGCCCACGCACCCTGAGACCGTGCTCCGCAACAAGAGAAGCCACCGCAGTAAGTCCGCGCACCACAATGAAGAGTAGCCCCCGCCCCCGCTCACCACGACCAAACTAGAGAAAGCCCGCGTGCAGCAACGAAGACCCAAAGCAACAAAAAATAAATAAATAAATAAATTTATTTAAAAAAAAAAAAGTTCTCAAAAACACACTCTTACACATTCATATATTACTTTATGATCTCTTGATACTTATTTTTGGAAAAAAAATCTCCCTAAGTCCAAACAACTTTCATTTATTCTTAAGAAGTGGAGAATTTGTTGTTTCATGACCTCTATAAAAATGATTATTTAGCTGGAAAACTTATTAAAATATAGATTAGATTCAGTGCATCTGGGGTGAGGCCCAAGAGGATTCTCCATTCTCCAGGCTTCCAGGTAATGCTAATGCTCCTGGTGCATAGACCACTCTGAGTAGCAAGGCTCTACACTACAGCATTATGGACTAAATGTATGTATTTCATCCTACTCCTCAATTATACAATTCTTTATACTTTATTTTATTCTTCATAATAAAAATTGGCAAACATGACTCTCCAAGTCGAGTAGTGGTTATTTATAATGTTCCCATCACAAAGCAGAGACTATAAAAATATTTATGGTAAAGATTATGATCATTCAATCTATCATTCAATATGTACATTTATGGTATAGCAAATAGGGGATTATATAACACAGTGGTTAAGAGTTTGGGATTTAGGATCAGAAAATCCCTACTAACTATGTAACATCAAGCAAGTTACTTAATCTCCTAAACCTGTTTCTTCACCTGTAAAGTGGGGATGACTAATACTACTTGCCACATAGGGATAGTATAAGATTAAATGAGAAAATGCATATAAAAACGTCACATAATTTCTGGCACATATTGTGTGGTCAATAAATGCTAGTTGTCCCATTATTATATGCAAGGGCTGTAGAGGGTAAAAAGTAAGGAAGGTTATTACCCTGTCCTCAGAGAAGACACACTTTGGCATGGAGGTATAATGTATATGTTAATAACTAACTGCACTTGGAAAGATTGGTAAAGAAGAGCAAAAAGTGCAACTGGAGTCTGAAGAAGCAGTGATGAATTCCACTTGGGGAACATGCCAGCTGACCCTTATTGAGGACTCAACTCTGCATCACTCAGTCAGCATTCAAGTGCTCTTTATTAATTCGCTTGATCCTCACAATAACCCTGTGGTAGGTTAAAGCTTTAATCTGCATTTAGTAGAGGAGGGAATTGCAGTGGAGGAAGGTTGACTTGCCCACAACTAGGAGGTATTTGATCTAGGTGCCAAACTGAGTGTGACATTTGGGTCTACCGATTAACCACTGTACTATTCTCATCTAAGAAGAAACAAAGCTGAGGGTAATCTCTGAGCTCACTTTTAGCAATCAGGCAATCTCAATTCCCAAGGTGGGAAAAGATGATTGAGGACAGGGATTACAGGAACTGAGAATGGCATGGACAAAGGCAGACTGGAAAATGGAAGCAAGTAGGGAAAAATGGGAGTATTTGGAATTACTGGGGCACATATTAACAGGAGAACTGAATGAATGGGCCAAATAACTTGTATTCTCTGAGATTTTACTGACACGACATTAATCTCCAGGGAATAGAGATTGTCTTGGGACTTGGATTCCCGCGCATGGTGTGCTTTTGAAAAGACAACCTCAACGGAAAAGACCACAATAGCCTAGCTGCTGACATCTATTTAGGAGAAACGTTTTCCCTATGGATATGAAAAACCAGCATCTTTCTTTGTTAGATTTGGGTGAAATGTGTGCTGTTTTCCTTTCCAGGTCTTAAGAATGGTTTATTCATCCATATATACTTTCATACCATCTAATGCTGTTTTAAGAGGAATAAATATTATTTGCCAAACTTTAGCAGCTATTTTCTTTCTTTTACCATAGGGATTACTTTGTTCCCTCATCCAGTAGCTAAAAATGTGCTTGAATAGGCTCTGTCCAACTGATCTAGTTTATTATCTTGTAACTTCAGCTATGATTCATATATACAGTCTCTGGCCTATTGCTTCCCTGCTTTCCCACTCCTAAAACTAACTCTCTCTCTCTCTCATTTTCCTCTGTAATCCCCTCCCTCTCACACAATGGCCACACAGACATGATTCAAGAGATTTAGATATGTTTCTACCTCCACCATTCAGTATCTAAACAATATTGGATGAATATATTCTCTGGGGTCTATTGCAATGCAGGGATGCTGACTTTAAACCAAACCAAGATATTTGAGGGTAACATTTGAGAAGTACTTTCCATTTCTCAGGAGAACATTTTTTTTCTGGTCTCGGGTGTTATTTCTAATACTCATGATCTTTTTTATTCCTTTATAGATGTTATGTCCTAGGAAAAACAGCAGATAAATACCCTAGGTTAACACTAGTTTTATAGAGGAAATTCAAGCCTCTAAGCATTTATCATTGAAACATTTTGTCTTAGAAGACTTGAATCTGGAGAAGGTTTATGTCCCACCTGTGCTGTTTTTGCAATTGTATCTAGTGATATATATAGCAATCTTAGTTAGAAGTAAATATGAGGTCTATCTTGGAACTCAAAAGTGGAAGAGTGAATTAAGTTTTATCTACCCCTCCTTTTCCCATCTTCCATTTTAGCTATTTTCTACTTTGGAAAAAAATCACAAATGTTGAGAGATCAGCTAAAATACCAGCTGCTTTTTCATATGTCATTGTGGTAGGCTGAATAATGGCCCCCAAATATGTCTGTATCCTAATCCTCATTCAAAGTTCTTGATACTAAGCTGCTTTCTTATAAGATATAACCCATAAATAGCATGACTGTGGGTCTTGGTTTTCCTAAGTCAGGCCTGTTAACACCTGTTGTCCCACCATAATTATTAGTAGTTACCTCTTTCAGTCTCTCAAATTTGGATGAAAAATTATCTAGTCCCCTTACCCATAAGCAATCCGAACAACTTGAATAAAACTGGAATTTGGTTCTAGAATTCAATACTTCAAAAAAATGTAATTGCTTTGTATAGAAAATATATCTTCACTTGTGTAGAACTTTAATAAGAGAATAACTTGTCAGAGATAATCTCTTTTCCCTTGGCTAGGTTCATGAATTATTTTTCCAGATGAACTTCTTTTTTAATTTCTTAAGACTCCATACCCACCACACCAACTGTCCCCTCAACCCAAGATTGGCACTCATATTTGTATTACATTGTATTTTTATCTTAATTTGGAAAGAATCGGCTTCCTTATGGTCTTCTCATTTTGGAATCTTCATTTGCTTACATAGGCTTTGTTTTATGTCCTATAGTAAAGCTTTATACATTTTTTAAATGGATCTAGTTTATTTCATGTTGACTTTATTCCTAGGAAGTTTACAATTTTTGCTGTACTGTGAATGGAATTCCACCCCCCGCCACCCTGTACATTTTCTAAGGAGTTATTGCTAGTACAAAGAAAAGCTATTGATTTTTTTGTCATTGAGTACATAGTTTGTCACTGACCATCTTTTGGAACTCAAATAATTTCCCAGTGGGAGTCTTCAGATTTTCAAGCTTTATAGTCAAATGATCGGCAAATAATGATAATTTTGTTTCTTTTCTTCTAATTGTTGTTGTTGCTTTTCCTTTCTTCATTGTAGTGATTAGAACCTCCAAATAATCTTTAATGACGGTGATGAATTTTGGATATTTCTATCATTTGCTTAATCCTTTAAATATGTCAAGAGACTCTTCAACCCAGGAAAATTCCTTTTTTTTCTTTGACTTATTTCTCCTCTAGTCTTTCCTTTCTCTCTTTATGGAACTCTTATTCATATACTACATCTCCTAGCCTTCCATCTTCCTCTATTTTCTTTATATTTCTTTACTTCCTTCTTATGTTTTAGGTTTGATTCCCTGGAAGTAGAGCTTGAGACAGGGACTCTTGTACAGGAACTTCCTGAGGTAGTGTTCTCAAGGGAAATCTGTTGAAAGAGTGAGCAAAGCTGAATAAGACAGGGGAAGAAGCTGGGCAAAGATAGGGGTTCAGCTGAAGCCTGGCCTTGGCCTAAGACCGTGGGGAGCTCTGACGTATAAATGGTACCACTGGGTTAACCTCTCTGAAAACTAGGCCCAGCTTATGTACCTCCTTGTCAGGTGGTTCCTCACTGGGAACCCTAACTGAGGCTGAGGGTGTGATCGCTCAAGTCATAGGGGAAGAGTGCAGCTGTAAAATGTTAGCAGCCAACAGTTAATAGCAGTTGGAGAACGGGTGCATCAGCCCAACACATCTGCATGAGTCACCAAAAGCATCTACTAAATATTCTACATTTATATGCAATATATATTTATAAAATATGTAAATATTCTACATTAAGAAATCCTCAACAACAAAAAATAAGCATAATAACAGCAACCACCACAACAAAATTTTCAGCTTCCAAGCAATGTTACAAACAAGTAGTATTTGAAAAAAGTTTCTATATTTTTTTGAAAAACATAAGCCTTCAAGCTCTTCTGTGCAGAATTTCCTTTGGTTTCTTCGAGTGTGTAAAGAACACGAGAAGAGACCTTTAGAAAGAGATTCATTTCTTTCACATTTATATTCTCTAGTTGTGCTCCACTTTCATCATAAGAGTATTTTTCTATTCTTAAAGATTTTTTCTTAATAAATTTGTTGTAGTTCTGAACCACAAAAGTAGGAGATTTATTTTGTCATCCTGAGCATCAGTTAATGCTTCAGTCATAGCGGAAGGCTGCTGATCGTAAAATGGTCTGAACCTTGTAAGCCTCTGAGCAATGTCCACAAGGCTAGTCACTTTTAATCATAGAATTTCTAGGGACCAAACTGCTTAATGAGGTCCATTTAGTCTCCTTATATTAGGGGGACAGTTGTTTTAGAACTCCCCTGTGCCTATTATAAAACTACTGCTTATTAGAAAACTATTGCTCAATAAAGCTTCTTTGCTAATAGTAAAAATATGAAATGAATGTGAAAACAACAAAAATATTGTATCCTTGGTATGAACATATACATATACATGTAAAATGTAATGTTTTGCTTAGGATGGTAAAACCAGCTAAAGGGTTATTTCATCCAAATACTCAAAGTTAAGTCTACCATCTCCCACTTTTGACTGGGGTCCAGCAGTAACCTTCCAAAAAGAGAAAGGGTCTCATCTTTTCAGTGTTCAAGGAGATGGAGACATTTTAGTACTGAGCAACCTGGGTGAGAAAGGCTCTGTGTAGTAGAAGATGAAATGAGTTTCAAAGCTTTCCTCTCCTTCAGAAGAAGCTGCTTTCCTCCACTGATGTGGTTAATAGGTGATTGTGTTGTTCAGTGGAGTGGTTAAAATAACTTTTTAAAAGTCCATCAATATATTTAGATTACAAAATGCCATTGTGAATTAGATAAATATCTTCCTGTATCACATTTCTTTTGGGGGAAGATATATTTCTATGATCCATACATACTTGTCTTTAGAAAGAATTTGGTTACGCTGGTGAGATCTTCAGATAACATTTGACTAGGTCATTTTCTTTATGTGAGAGTTATTTATATCTTGTGGAATGTTAAACATATGTTATTGAACATGATATGTGAATGTATACATATAATTATGTGACTAATATACATAAATGTGAATTAAAGGATTAGATTACCTTTAACAGTGAAGTTTTGAAGTTTCAAAGCCTTGTAGATAAAATAAATGAGCTCAACTTTAAATGTAAGGACATTGGAAAACTGAATAAGCCACAAACTTGTTTTACATACTGAGGTAACTCTATTCTAGTATTAGATGTTCGAAGAGAAGAAAGGAAAATAGTCTCATAAAAATTGGAAAATTTATAGGTCTCACAATATTGATTTGTTAAGATTTAATAAGAGCAATATTTGTTTCCTATTGCTGCTATAACAAACTACCACAAAGTTTGTGACTTAAAATAACACAAATTTATTATCTTAAACTTTTTTAGGTCGGAAGTCTGTGAGTCTCACTGGGCTAAAATCAAAGTGTACGCAGAGCTGTGTTCCTTTTGGAGGCTCTAGGAAAGGTTCCGTTTTCTTGTCTTTCCAACTTCTAGAGGCGCCTAAATGGCTTGGCTTATGGTCTCCTCCTCCTCTTCAAAGCCAGCAATATTACATTTCTCTGACCCTTATTCCGTCTTCCTCTCCCTCTCTCTGACCATAGCCAAGAATGCGTCTCAGATTTTAAGAACTCATGTAATTAAATTGAGCCCACAGAGATAATTCAGGATAATCTCCCTACTTCAAATTCTTGATTTTAATCACATCTGCAAAATCCTTTTTGCCATGTAAAGTAACATATTCAGAGATCCCAAGAATTAGAATGTTGACATCCTGGGTGGGGGAAGCATTGTTCTGCCTACCACACAGCAGATCATTTCTAGGTGGAGTAAGAGAGATGAGCCTTTACCACAGAAGTGTCTATTTCTCCTAATACAGTCAACCTTCATAGCATATTTCTAACAATCACATCACTGTAGTATCTCACATAAAGTTTATAATCAACTGAAATTGCAAGATAGTTTTCTATCATTATTCAGGGCTAACTCCTGAGTAGACAATATTTATTTCAATAAGTTTTTTTTAAAGAAACTCTATTTTTCAATCAATGGAATGAAAATGAAAATTATGATTGATTATTCAGTGTAGCTGATATTCAATGAGGCTTCAAGGTTAGTACTCACAATCAAAGGAGGAATAACTTCTCAGTCTTGAAACAAACACTTACCTCGGGTTCTTAGAAGTGAATTTTAGTGGAACACAATTTACTTTTATTTAAGGAAGTTTGCCAGGCTCTTAAAAACCAAGGCATTCTCATGGCTTACAATAAAGGTAAATAAAATCATGCTGCTTTCAGTGTTTACCAAATCCAGCTGGTTAGAGACATTTGCAAATCCAATGTCTATTTTTTCAGTTCTGCAAACGGTTCTTTGATTTCCTCATTTGCACCTCCACCCTCTGTTTTTTCTTTAGTCTGGAGCCATCAGTTCTTGCAGACTTCGAGCCATGCTTTGCTGTCAGGCTGAAGCTGTGGGGAGACAGCTCACCACTCCCGCAGCACCACACATCTTTTGCTGGGCTTCCCTCCAGGCAGAAGGAAGCGGATGTAGGTCCAAGACCCAGGCAGGCAAACTGATGTTCTTCGAAGCAGGGTTTGGTAGATTTCAGCAATGACAACCACCTCTGTTAATGGAGACGGTAAAATTTAGCCTTCACTGACCTTTTAAAGTTTAATGAAAAACAGTGACCTAGAGAAAAATCTGCAGTGAAGCCAGACTGGAGAATAGGACTAGACATTAATATGCACCACTGCATGAGTAAAACCTGCAGTTAACAATGGCAGACAGGAAAACTGACTCACTCCATGACATTTTTAGGCAGCTTTCTTAAATAACAAGTAAACCAGAAGAGACAGGAAAATATACAGCAAATGTGTATATATCAGTTATGGATCGTACCCCCGTAGAGAAAAGAAGGATAAATCTGCTGAAAATCCTCTTTTGTTCAAAGATTTTTGTGCATTTTTTTAGCTACAGTGTTTCTTGCATGCAGCCAGATTGGGTTGAGTGAAGACCACAATCAGGTAACCCAAATCCCCTCTAGGCATTTAAATTTCATCTGCCCAGACTATTTTTCTTTAATAAACTCTCCATCCCCATTTAGGCAGGGCTATAATCACATGACCCCATCTTATAGTGTGACCAACAGTCCCACTTTTACACTGGGCTTTCAGTTTTAAAACTGAGACTGTCTTGGACATACCATTTTGATTTGAATGGGTTCCCGAGATGCAGGACTTTTCATGCGAAAACCAGGAAATTCCTGAGCCAGTTGGGACAAGTTGTTTACCCTATCAAGTCTCTTTCCTTTGAGTACACTTTAGGACTACTGTTGAAGCTTTGGGAAAGAGCTGCCCTTTGCTTACTACAAGGGTCAGTAAAAGTCTTGCCACCTGGGAAAGACCATGTCTGCAGAATGAGGCAACACGGTGAAAGACTCCACTGAGAGGGCATATTCAAGGGAGAAGGTGAATTTAATACTGGTTGCATCCCTAATTCTGGATATAGGCACTGGATTTTCAATTTCTGTTAGACAGTACATTCCTTTTTTTTTTGTTTTTTTCACTTAAATGGTTTGATTGGGCATGATTATAGGCCACGTACATTTTATATTTTCTCACATAGTGCCAAATTACATTTCAAAGAGGCTACTAGATCAATTAATTTTTTACCATCAGGTAGATGACTATTTTAATCGATATTTGATGTTGTCAGGCTTTATCTTTTGCCATTGGTGTTAAATGGCGATTGGTTGTTGATATAGTTTGAATTTCCTTGAATAATAGTGATGTTAAACATTATTTCAACTTCTTTTTTTTTTTTTTTCAGAGATCCTAAATTGAGACTAGTGTTCTAAATCCTTTGACCAATTTGGTGTTGGTTGTTTGCCTTTTCCTAAGTGATTAGTTGGGTTTGATTTTATATATTTATAGTTTGTTACCTGTCTTTTAACATTGATTATGATATCTTTAGACATATATAAGTGTTTTATATTGATATAGTGAAATTTACTGATCTCTTTTTATAGATTTTGTGTGTGTGTGTTGTTTGAAAAACCTACCCTATTCCTAGTCAGAGATATTTTTTATATTTTTTCCTAAAATTTTTGTTGTTTCTCATATGTAGGTCTTAATTACATCGGAATTTTGTTTGTGAGCTTGATATCTAAATTTATCCATATAGAAAGTCAACATCATTTATTCCATCCCCAAATGGTATAAAATAACATCTCTTTATTTAACTGAATACACAGTGTATGCTTAGGTCTATTTTTGAGACCTTTAGTCTGTTCCACAGGAAGAAGTTTAAGTTCATTGTATAAAATCTTTTTGATATTTTGGTCAGAACTGCAACTGTTTGTGGATTTATTTAGAGAAAATTGGCACCTTTAGGATAGTGCTTCAGGTCTTCTTTTATGTCTTTATATAGTTTTATAATTTTCTGCATTAAGACCTTTTCTAACTTTTGTTATATTATTTCTAGGTGAATCCCCAAATGTCCTAACACTTCAGCTCTATTTTCTTATTTCTGGTAGATTGGAAAAATATTTCTTTATGTATTAGTTTTAGGTTCTGTGTCTAACATCGACTCCAAGTTTTTTTCATGCAGCCTATTGAAGTTTTTTGTGATCATATCATTTGTAAGTAAAGTCAGTGATCTTTATTTTGTGTGTGTATATGTGTATAGATACATAACATTTTATTTATCGGCAAAGATCATCAAAATAGTATTGAATAATAGTGATTATAGTGAGCATTCTAACCTTATTCTAGTCACTACTGTGTTTGATGTTAATGAAGATTTTTGATCCATGAAGATAAAATATATTTCCATTTATTTAGATCTTTTATTTCTTCCAAAAATGTTTCATAGGTTTCAGTGTAAAAGTCTTACTCTTCTTTTAATAAATTTATTATTAAATATTTTATTTTTATGGTAATGTGATTGGCATGCATCCTTAGTCAAATTTCTTGGACTTAATCCATAAATAGTACTCCCATCCCATTTACCTGTCTACATACTGCATAAGAAATTCATAAATAACATAAATCAAACGTGTGTCTCTCTGAAGACAGTAAGAAGATAGGACTCCAAATTTTAGTCTTTTATCTTTTCATATTTAGTCTTCCTTTCTGGATTCTCTTCCAGTTAATCTTCCGGCTTAAATTTTGGTGGTTTTCAGAGTTTTCTCCTTGGTCCTAGTCTAATCCAGATCTGTAAACCTTCTCTTGGTGATTGGCCCAATGTCTGGGACTTCTCTCATGACAGGAATTCTCAAATGTAACTCTGGCTCTGAATGCTCTTGTAATCCTGACCCATATTCCCCATCTCCTATTAGAAATTTTCATTTCACTATACATCAGACCCTCAACCACACACATTCAAAGCTGAACTCCTTATCCTCTACTCAAAATGCTTGTTTCGTTGTCTTGGTTAATACCGTCACTCACTTTGCAGATTGTTTTTAATGGGCTAAACTTAGTGGTTTGCAAAAATCCTATTTGCAAAAATTTTAATTCTCATCTTCATGGTCCAGGAGAATTAAATACTCTAGTGACAAAGAACAAGAAAAAGAAAGAAGAGTTTAAAAATCAAGGCCTATTTATTGGGAATTTTGGAAATATAATTATTTTGGGATCCATACGCCCAAATGACAATAGCATTCTGGTACCCAAAGAACAAAAAGCATCAGCCATCTCTTTTTCCATAACCTCTTCAGACTTCTCCTTCTTATTCCTGGAAAATATCTTGGCTGTAGGATTAACTAGTACTTCAGCAACCCCAGGCTGTGATCAGGGCTTAGATTTTTAAAATGCTCTCTCACCAAGTTCTTGTCATCACACATGAACTGGCTGCTCGTTTATTGCTTCCCTTAAAGTATTTTATTAGTCTTTGGGAAGGAGTCAGGTTTTATCTCTCATTAACGAATTTCCTCCCAAGAATCAGCTAGTGAAGCGAACTACTATCAATCGCTATGTCTTCTTTAGAGAGGAAATATTAATAAATTAGAACATAATCCTGTCTGGGTCATGTTGACTAGGAAAATATTATTGTTTATTCATCTGCATTTGGGGACAGATATTTCTATTACCTAAACTTTAAATATTATTATGGTCCTTGCTTTCATTTTCTGAAGGAGAAAAAATTAAAACTCCCTAACTCTCCTTCTCTTCTTTTTGGATCTAATCCCAAACTTAGATAATTGCCAAATGAACTTTAAAAAATGACCACTAGATTAACCTTCATTCCTCAAAGTGGAATCTTTGTTGTCATTCTCAGCTTCCACTTTTCCTTCCTCTCTATATCCAGTTGTTTTTTAAAACCTGTTGAATCAAAAACAAAAATACTCTTGCATCTGATTGGTGTGATACACTCCATAACTTGGCATATTAGGTCTTTCAGAAGATCCGTCTCCTAATTCTTCTCCCTATGTTCTACATTGGTACCTCACTGTTCTCCAGACAGGACTTTCTCATTGACTACTGATTGTATCCACTGATTACTCATCCTGAAAAGCCATCTTCACCATCTCTGCCTTACCTTCAAAAACTCACTCTACAGGACTGAGCTTAAATGGGGCAGGTAAAGAGGAAAAATATACCATTGGTCACTATATGATAATTTTTCATAAAAGTTCCAAAGGAGTAGGAATCATGTCTGTATCATCTTTGATTCTCTTTCATCTTTCATATTTAAAAGAATAAATGGCCAGCAGTAAACAAGTGTAATTTGAAATTCAAAACACTATACCATTTACATTAGGACCCCCCCAAATTAAATAGCTAGGTATAAATCTAACACAATATGTACATGATCTATATGAGGAAAATTATAAAACTCTGATGAACAAAATCAAAGAAATTAAAAAAATAAATGGAGAGAGAGTCCATTTTTATGGATAAGGCTCAGTATTGTTAAGATGTCAGTTCTTCCCAGCTTGATATATGGATTCAATATAATCCCAGTCAAAATCCCAGCAAGTTATATTGTGGTTATCAACAAAGTGGCTCTAAAGTTTATATGCAGAGGCAAAAGACCCATAAAAACCAACATAATGTTGATGAAGAAGAACAAACTTGAAGGACTGACACTACCCAACTCCAAAAACATACTGTAAAGCTACAGTAATCAAGACAGTGAGGTATTGGTGAAAGAGTAGTCCATTGGGAACAGACTGAAGAGCCCAGAAATAGACCCATGTAAATATAGTCAATGGATCTTGGACAAAGTAATGGCAATACAATGGAGCACAGATAGTCTTTTCAACAAATAATGCTGCAACAACTAGACAGCCACATGCAAAGAAAAGAACCCAGATACAGACCTTATACCTTTCGCAAAACTTAAAATGGATCATGGACCTAAACGTAAAAGAAACTATAAAATTCCTTGGAGATAACACAGGAGAAAACATAGATGACCTTGGGTATGGCGAAAACTTTTTAGATAAAATACCAAAGGCATGATCCATGAAAGGAAATAATTGGTAAAATGGACTTCACTGAAACTAAGACCTTCTGTTCTGCCAAAGATAATGTCAAGAGAATGATAAGACAAGCCACAGACTGGAAGAAAATATTTGCAAAAGACACTTATAAAGGGCTGTTATCTAAAGTATACAAAGAATCCTCAAAACTCAACAATGAGAAGATGAGTAACCTGATTTACAAATGAGGCAAAGACCTTAACAGATACCTCTGTTAAGATACACAGATAGCAAATATACATAGGAAAAGAAGTTTGACATATATCATTAAGGAATTATAAATTTAAAAAGCAAGAAGATATCCCTACATACCTATTAGAATGCCCCAAATCCAGAACACTGACAATATCAAATATTGGTGAGAATGTGGAGCAACAGGGACTCTCATTGCTAGCGGGAATGCAAAATGGTGCAGTCCCTTTGGAAGGTAGTTTGGAAGTTTGTAACAAAAATAAAAATACTCTTATCATATGATGTAATGATCACACTCCTTGGTATTTGTCAAAAGAGGTTGAAAGATTATTTCTACCCTAAAACCTGCACACAGATATTTATAGCAGCTTTATTCATAATTGCTGAAGCTTGGAAGCGTCCAAGGTGTCTTTCAGTAGGTGAATGTATAAACAAACTATGGTACATCCTGACAGTGGAACATTATTTAGCGCTAAAAAGAAATGAGCTATCAAGCTGTGAGAAGACATAGAGAAAACTTACATGCATATTACTAAATGAGAGAAGCCAACCTGAAAAGACTACAGACTGTACAATTTCAGTTTCGTGACATTCTCAAAAAGGCAAAACTATAGAGACAGTGAAAAACATCAGTGTTTGCCAGGGGTTTGGGGGAGGGAGGGATGAATAGGCAAAGCACAGAGGATTTGTAGGGCAGTGAAGCTATGGATACATACCATTATAAATTGTCAAAACACATAGAATGTACAATACTTAGAGTGACGCCTAATGTAAACTACAGTTTAGCGGTAATGATGATGTGTCAAAGTAGGTTCATTGGTTGTAAAAAATTGTACCACTGTCCATGTGAGGAGACAGGGAGTATATGAGAATTTTCCATACTTCCCACTCAGTTTTGCTGTGAATCTAAATCTGCCCTAAAAAACAAAGTTTATTAATTAAAAAAATTAAGCTTTAGCCCAGGGATTAGGAAAGGAAACCATAACTTAAAGTATCACTGAATTTGTGATAAATTTCTAAATTTTAATTTTAAACTTTTTATTACTTCTAATCTTTCTTGGCTTGGACTCAAACGCAGGCGGAAATCAGGAACTGCGTACTGGGTGTGGACAGAAAAAGCTCCAGGAGAACTCCTCCATTTCTGATCTGAGTAGGCTTCTATGGGTGAGAGAGAGTGAGTTAAATCTTCTGTTTCTGCTTTATTTCATTCTCTCCTATGGCAGTGATCATAGAAGTGGTCATACAGGCAACTAAACTCAGAGGAACGGAAAACCTTCTCTCTGACCAGAGGAATATGTTCTCAAGAGCATGTGAGAAAAATCTCCATTGCTTTTTTATTTCTCTATATCTTCATGTTGGTAGGTCCCAGAGTCAGATGCAGTCAGGGAAATCTGTGACAGGGAGGAAAATTAAAGCCTTGGCTCTCTAGTCAAAGATGAGGAAAGGAGTCCCTGGGATATGGAAAGTGTCAAGGAAAAAGCAGAAAGGAAGGATTTTAAGAAAGTGATTCCATAAAGTTGTGTGTGTATTTCTGAGCTACAGATGTATGGATCTGACCTAACCAGCATACCACAGGCTTTGACAATTGAACTACTTGGGTAGATCACTGTGCATGTCCTAGAATGGCAACTGTGTGGCACACATGCAGGACAGATCTGAGTAGCACTGCAAAAGCTTTGATAAATGGACTGAAGGTGGAGCCACAGCCCAGGAGGACAAATAGGAACTTATGGTCCTAACCAAATCAGGCCAGTTGCCTGTTAAAATAACAGGAACAACAGCAAATGAACATTCTGCACAAAATTTAAATTAGACCAATAGTCTCCTAATTTTCAAAATGCCCAGTATATAATCAAAATTACTAAACATATGAAGGACCAGAAAAATAGCAACAATTCACAAGGGAGAAGAAAATCAACAGACTCCAAACCTTTGATGTTGTAATTATCATATAAAGACTTTAAAACAACTATTATAACTGAGCTCTATGAAGTATGGGTGGCCATTCGAGAAATGAACTGATGCATAGAAAATCACAGCAGAGAAATAGAAGCTACAATAAAAACCCAATGGATATTTCATTATTAAAAATACGATAACTAAAATAAAAACATTCACTGGATGAGCTCAACAGTAGAATGGAGATGACAGAAGAGTCAGTACACTTGAACACAGGTCAATAGGAATAATATACTCTTATGTTACGCCTTAACAAAATTTAAAACAAAAAAGAGTACAGGACACATTTCTTTGCAAACAACAATGTAAAAAATAAGAACTCAGTAGCGAAGTAGAAACCAAATGCCAATGTGCCCTATATATAAAATTTCTTTTTATAAATCATCTTTGTTTGAAAAAGAAATCAGTGCTGAAATTGAAGAATATCAAGAAAATAATGAACCATGGATAGGCTACAGATAAAACTTACATATATGGCTGAATATATTTATGGTAAAATTTATTTCTTTGATTCCTTATATCTCTAAAAGTGAAGGAAGTAATTTAAATGCAATTAGCACTCACCTCGCAATTGCATAAGGAATCACAAATTGCAGTGTAAAATTAGCAGTAAGTAAATATTTAAAGACAGAAATTAATGAAACATAACTGAAAATGCAGTTGGTAAAGGGAGAATACTTACTTGGAAAACTATAAATTAGATAACACGTTATGTAGCCTAATGTTAAAAAAGAGTTATAATTTCATAACATTTGAAATGAAGATGAAAAGTAAAACACAGGTATACAATCAAAAGAAGCATTAGAGAATAATATGTTAAACAAAATGCAAATAAATATAAATTTTCAAATTTGATTTGAGAAAGATGTTAAATCTATACTGGTTAGTACAGATGGAATAAAATTTAAAGATTATCCAAAATTCCACTTCAAAATCAAATCCATGTGGGAATTTGTGATTTTGCTATTATGTTACCTTAATATCTTAATATTATGTTATCTTAATTTCTTAATTTTGCTATTATGTTATTTTAATATGTAGAATTAGGAGATAAATCTTTAAAGAACAGAAAAATCATAAAAACATTAGCTCTTCTCTGCTCCATAGCCCCAACCAAATAGATAAGTAAATACACAAAGAGTACCAGGTTAAGCACATCCAACAACTTCAAAGATGCTGTATTTCAGGAACAAAAATTCCAGTGTTAGACAAGGTATTTGAGTTTATAAATGTAAAGCTCCTTTGTTTTTTATATTCATTCCAACATAAATAGCAAAATTTAACCAAAAGATCACCAAAAGAAAACTATAAACAGATTGCATTTATGAATTTTAATAAGAAACAATCTTAAATAACATGTAATAATAAGCATAATTTTGAAATCAATTTAAAATAATATGACATGACCAAATGGGGCTTATTTGTAGAAATACCAGATGTTAAAATATAAGGAAATTAATTAATATACTTCATGTTTTTTAAAGTGAAGGGTAAAAAAATTATGCAGTCACTTCATTGACAGCTGAAGATGAATTTTATTAAATCATTTACCAATTTAACATAAAACTTATTAAAATAGAAATAGATACTTATTTCCTTGATTTTTATAACTATTTATCAAAGCCAAAAGTACACAGAGTAAGTATTGAAAAACAAGAATGATTCTTATTATAATTAGGAATAAGACAAAAATACCCACTAATACTATCGTTATTTAAATTTACTCTGGAGATATACATTGTGGTTAGGAAAAAGGCAAAAGGGCATAAAATTGAAAAGGAACAGACATTTTCATTATTAACAGGTGATTGCATAGTTGGTAAATTTAAGAGAATAACCTGAGCACTGTTAGGAATACAGAAACAGTAAGAAAGTTCATTAAGATGTCTTATTCAAAATTAGTATTCAAAACTTAACATTTCTTTCATACAAGAAGTTTTAAAGTAAAACACATGAGAAGATATTAATTACAAGTTAACATAAACATATAAAATGCAAATAACCTGACATGAAGTGTGTCAAATCTATATAAAGAAAATTATAAAATTCTAGTAAGAGCTATAAATATAGTCTCCACTTACTGAAAAGACATCCCCTGTTTCCGAATAGAAAGACCCGATATTTTACAGCTGTCAATTACACCAAACCTAATCTGTAAATTTAATGTGATACTAATACATATACCTGCAGAAATTTTTGAAAGTAGTCAAGCTGATTCTAAAGTTAAGTAAACACATAAGAATAGGCAGCAAAATTATGTAAATTTATGTGATGAGTGAGTACTTTTATCATGTATAAGAGAGATTATAAAGCTACACTGGTTCAAAACATTTAGCCCTGGCTCATTAAGAAACAAGCAAATCAATGGAACTCAATAGAGAATAAAGAAGATAAAGTAAATACATACGGAAACTTAGTATAAGATTGTAGAATTTTTAAGCATTAGTGAAAAAATAATTATGTAATAAATGCTGTTGTGACAACTGACTATTTAGAAAAGAATAAAACTGGATTCCTACTTCTTGAAACAAAATACATTACAGATTAACTAAAATATTATAATATTTTGAGATATTAACTCTAGCAAATATTTATTTCATTCTGGCTCCCCAACTTTTCCCATCATGGAAGGGACAGCTATTATTCCACACTAAAATAAACACATTCTAAATTTGAATTTATATATCTTCCTCATCATGCTTCGACAGAACCATTATCCATGAACATATAAAACTGTTTCTGAGCAATTAACTCAATTTACATGTATCGTGCAGCAATGGGCTGACGTTCATAGAATTTACTGATTTTTCTATGTACTGTAACACCAAAATACAGCTACCACGATAATCATTTGGACATTTGAAATGACAAATTGAAGACGGTTTTGTAAACTTGGTATCAGACCTCATCTTGACAGATCGAGGCCTCTCAAGGGGATATATTAAATATATACTCTAAGCCGTTGACCAGCACATGACCACAATACATAAAGAACTGCAACTGAAAGTGAGAAAATGCAGTGGCACCACTCACATTTGTGTCTACTGACCCACTTGCAAAATTTGTCCTGTGACTTGGGCTCTACTCGTTTAGAGGTCTTATTGCCTAAAGAAAAGAATGCTTCCACCAGAGGAGCCCAAGCTATGTCCCCTGGATTAGAAGCTGATATTGCCATTTGCCCATTTCAGGCTCCATGACACCAGAGGAATAGATAAAAGGGGATATCTATTGTTGACTGCGGTGAGTAACCCTGACAATTCAAGAGCAATTGTGTTCTGGTTGCAAGGGAAAGTGTAGATGAAACAAAGGGCTAACCTGAGGTCTCTAGGTCCAGTGGTAAATGTTAATGGAGACCATGGCGACCACAGGCAGAACCGACAAGTGCTCAGATCTCTCAGGCTGCACGGTACCAGATATAGAACCCCAGTCAACCGAGGGAGCCACTGAAGTAAAAGATCATATAATAAGTGGTAGAGGAGGGAAATCATAAACACACAAACAGGTCTCTATAACAGTTGAAGATACTTGCATTTTCTTCCTTGCTATATAATTATATACATATGTATTTTTTTCTTTTAGATTATGATGGCGGTGGTAAACTTATATCACTTGCTCTCTATGTTAAAGAATACTCATACGGAAATGTGATGGCACCATAGGAGGAATGTGTGTCTCCCAAGAGATCCTGGATTTAGATCTGGAGGCAATAGCTGATGATATTTGAATTTATGCCTTTTAGAGAGTGGTTACTTGCATTTGTTGTTGTTGTCGTTGTACGAGGACTACTTGAGCTTGACAGGATTGAGTTTGTTTTGCTTAGAAGCACAAATAAGCATACTTACTTTGGACAGCCAAAGGTGAGGAAATGTAGTGTACATCTATCATTTTGTGGGGTACCAATCATATAAATCTCCATCCTGCATTTGGCAATCCCTCACTTTATATGTCATAGATGACTGTACCCTGTAAAAGCTGAAAATGCCAAGCACTTTCCTTGGCAGTTTCCTTTCCACTGATGGCCTGTGACTTCGATCACCAAAAAAATAGGCTTTTATTCAATTACCTGTGACATAAAGAGGCAAGTCAACCAATAGATTTTCATTATGGTCAACTACATGGTAGTAGTTGTGGTAGTGATTTCTATTTTTCAACAATAGTGATGACACAGAAGGTGTAGTGGTGATGTTCAATGGCCAGTGATGTGGCAGGTAAGCTGTGGAATCTGGACTTGGTGGAGGCAGTGGTGATATTTATGGTGCTCTAGTACCTTGGCTTGATTTTAGACACTGTTTTTGTTTGTTTTTGGTTTTTTAATAAATTTCTTCCTTCCTTCCTTGCTTCCTTGCTTCCTTCCTTGACTGTGTTGGGTTTTTGTTGCTGTGTGCAGGCTTTCTCTAGCTGGGGCACCTGGGAGCTATTCTTCATTGCGGTGCGCGGGCTTCTCCTTGTGGTCGTTTCTCTTGTTGTGGAGCACGGGCTCTAGGTGCACGGGCTTCAGTAGCTGTGGCATGCAGACTCAGTAGTTTTGGCGCATGAGCTTAGTTGCTCTGCAGCATGCGGGATCTTCCCGGACCAGGGCTCGAACCCGTGTCCCCTGCATTGGCAAGCAGATTCTTAACCACTGCTCCACCAGGGAAGCCCCAATTTTAGACACTGCTGAATTTCCCTTCTAGGTCCTCTAGCTTTCCTGAAGATTGGGAGTTACCTAATATCCTTTTAATGAATTATCTTTCTGCTTAATGTAGCTAGAGTTAATTTCTATTGCTTTACAACTAAATATTTATCTCTGTTTTCCTTTTTTCTACTTGTGTTTCCTCCTTTCCTATTGCCCCATTTAAGTATTTAGTCAGTCTTCCTGCTCATTGCATAAGGGATGGAACTGGGTCAAGCAGAAATTCTGGCTTTGTTTGTGAAAAACTTAAGCTTTGGAATGGGATTGATAAAATGTCTGGGACAGAATCAGGGGTTAGTGGAGGTCATCACAAACTAGAAAGAAATTCTAGAGGACTGAGAGAAGGAGAGCCATGGAAAGAGACATGGGACAGATGGCTGTGCAGGCTTTCCTAACATGCCCTGAGCCAGGCAGCAGGACCCCAGGGAGGAAATGCCTGGGAAGTGCATCTAGGTACATGAGGTCATGGGTAGTTTTCGAACAAAAGATTTCTGTGTCTTAAGCAGGGCATTTTTTAAGCTGTGAGTTCTGAATTGCTGTGTTGATGGGAGGAACCTTGTTTGGCCAAATGAATCGATGATATGGGGTGTTTTCCCAAATTTGGCATTGTGAGAGTCCCTAGAACCTTTCACAATCTCAAGGAGACTAAAGAGAAACAAAAAGACTGACATGAGGCTTCCTACCAACCAAGCGGGATAGGGATTCAAATTAAAAACTGAGTCAAGAAAAAGTAAAATTATATTTTCGATGTTCCTGAATTTGCAAACTGAAATTTACATCTATCATGAAATTTTAAAAAATGCAAGAGTATTAACATTCCAGAATAAAATAAGGGCTTTTAAAAAATAGTGATCTTGGGCATTCCCTGGCAGTCCAGTGGTTAGGACTTGGCACTTTCACTGCTGTGGTCTGGGTTCAATCCCTGGTCAGGGAAATAAGATCTCACAAGCTGCACAGCAGCAGCCAAAAATAAATAAATAAATAAATAAATAAATAAATAAGAAATAAACAAAAATAGTAATCTTAAATTAATGAAGCCATTCTAAGAATGACATCAAATCCAGAAATGTAGCAATCAAAATACTAGTACATTTAAAGATTTTAAATATTTAAATTTCTACATGGTAAATGATGTCATATAAAGGATAACTTTTTAAATGTATAGAGTGCTTTTACAGAGTATTCAGAGAAGACCACTAGGCAGTAGAAAGATGAGCTAAGGTATAAAGCAGTTGCTTGCAGCAAAAGAAATTCAAATGTTTTTAAACTTATAAACTTATATTCAGTATTGGTAAAATTATTAAAGTAGAAACTAAAACATTGAGAAATTATTTTTTCGTTTGTTCAAGTAATATCAATGATAGCAATATAGTAGGAGTAGTAGTAATAATAGTAAATAACAATAATAAAGTTTACTGAGCATTTACTCTGTGTCAGACGCTGTTCTAAGTTCTTTACATGAATAAGTTTATTTAACCTTCCACAAACCCTAAGGAGTAGTTATTTATTATTCCCCTCTAGAGTTTAACCTTCATGGACACAGGTATATTTGTCTATTTTGTTCACTGTTGGATCCTCAGTACATAGAACAGTGCCCAGCTCACAATATGTCCTCTATAAATGTTTATTGATTGAATAAACTTTTGTTTCACAAAAGAAGAAACTGAGGCACAGAGAAGATAAGTATCTTGCCCAAAGATACATAGCTGATAAGTGGCTGAATTCATTTTGCACCCAATCAGTCACCAGATTTTGTACTCTAAATAACTATACTAAACTACTTCATACAGAAAAACATTTGGGAATATACGACATCTGGAAGATATATGGAAAGACATTATCAAAACTGCTCTGACTTCTTTGCAGAGCAATATATACCAAAGTGAAAAATATACCCTTTAACTCAACAATTCTGCTACAGACACACTCACTCATGTACACAAAGATGTACTTAGAATTCATTTTAGTGATGCATTATCTGTGATGACAAAAGACTTTAAAGAACCTAAGTGTTCATCAATAGGGTTGGATAAATTGATACCACTCTGCTATGCAGTAGTTAAAAATAATGTCATTTTCTCTATGCTGATTTGGAAAGATTGTCATTAAGGAAAAAATGCAAGGTCCAAAACAATTAATATAATATATTCTGCTCCTCATTGCCTAAATTAACCCAGTATACTCTCTCTTCCTATCACTATGTTGGTATCTGCACACATCTCTTATACATAACACATATATCCATGTACAGTTTCACATGTATAAGCTTACAGTTTTTGTTGGAGAGGGACTTGGAGTCTGTTTATGGAAAGAGGCCTATGTTTGTATATGCTTTTGTAGTCTTTGAATTTTGCCATGTGTAAGCATTACTTTTCAATAAAAAAGCTAAAGCATAAACTAAATATTTGTATATATCCAAATGTATTTATGTAAATCTATGAAAATTTTCTCCCTGGAAAAATGAGAACAGTAGGAGGGCAGTAGATTGGAGGCAAGGATGCAGGGAGAGGAAGCTTTCTCTTTATTGATGTTGTTTCATTTTTTATAATGGAAATATGTAATTTAAATTCCATTTTAGAATAAACTTACAGCTTTTCCTTTTAATCTGGAAATGCACACTAACATGTATGATAAGTTAAATTCTAAAACTTAAAATTTTAAAGTACTAGGTTGAGACTGGAAAAGTTGACTTGTTTTTAAGGATATAGATAAGATTTTTCAAATGTGGAAAATATTTACTCTACTAGCCATTCATTTAAATCTGGATGATATTAAGAAATTTATGGAAACTATGATTATTGTATACTCAAATTCTAGGTAAGGTTGGTGGTGTTTACTTAAGATATAACGGTTTATTAGGTTGGGATCTAGTATTACTGTATTGTGATTAACAGTGTTGAGACCTAGGATAATATGGAAAAGTTTAAACTTAACACAGATTTTGTTGATGCTTTTTTTTTTCCTGTAGGACTTTTTAAATTGTGATTTTTCCATAAAGTCAAAGAAAAAAAGGTAAATAAGTGTTCAAATTTTACCTATTTCTTCCACTCTGTGGAACTTTATTTCTTATGCAGTAGAAAAGAAAAGAAACAAATACAAAATTTTTTTTAAAAATCTAAATGGCGTCAACTCCTTCGTGTACTTTAGAGGAAAGGATCCAAGTGAATTACTTAATTCTTTATGACAGACTGAAAGGTAAAATGCAGATATACAAGCAAATGCCTCCAATTAATATTGATCACTTATTTAATCATGCATTCATCCATTCACGCATAGAGCCATCAGGCCACCAGTATACTCAAGAAGGATTTTCAGAGGCTGACAACCTGATACAACTCATTTAAGCAGGAATAAAGAGGATAGCAGAGTGTGTACCCTCACTCCCATAAGCTTAAATTCAAATTTAGGAGATAATATAAAGATAACAGATGTGAAAGTGTAAAAATGGAGTAATAAGGTAGTCTTATAATTTTTAAATTATAAGAGTAAAGAGAAAATATGAAATAGAGGGTAATTATGATTAGAATTGTCAGGGAAGACTCACCTGTTTGTAGAAAATTTAAGTAGTCAGAGGCAGAATTTATAATTCAACTCAATCAAGATCTAAGGTGTTTGTTGTTGTTGTTTTGTTTGTTTTGTTTTTT